>NW_023425573.1:32774128-33989128 GCF_014108245.1 Pipistrellus kuhlii
TTATTTATTTTTATTGTCTAAAGTTTTATATATGTCTCCATTGACCCCCTCCACCCCAGCCATTCCCACCCCAGACTTTCTATATAATTTGCACAGTCACTTTTTTAAGGTACATTGTCTTAACCATTCTCTTGCAAAGTAAGGAGTCCCTCTCTTTCAGACCTAGACACACTTGTGTATCTGCTTTTCCTGGATCAGTTACCCTGTTTCCACTGCTTTTTGCTCCTGCTCTTCTCTGAAAACAAAAACCACCTTTCTCATTCTCTAGTTACCAATTCTCAATTGTACTTACGGTCTAGCTAAAAGCTTTCTATTTCCTTGAAACCTTCTCTGATCTTCGAAGTTGACTGTCCCTTAAATTCTTATATAGCTAATTTTTCTTATTATTGGTTTTAGTCATTTTACAGGTATGACATTGCCTTGTATGCTCAGGTGTCATTTCAATATGTATACATAATTTTTATATATAATGCATGTATAATATTTATATAATATGTTAAAAAAAATATAGTATTTTCCTAGTGCCGAAATGCAAATATTAAGTCCGTAACACTTATTTTGGTTCATGTTAGATGGTCAATTGCTATGTGTTGATTCATTAAAACAAATATTTGTTGAATTTGTTTTACTTAGGTGGGGAGAAGACATCAAGTTTAAGCAGGGATTCCTCCTGGAACTCTCTGTCTGATAGTGGAAAAAATGCAAATAAGTATGTGAAATAGCAGAGCCCAGTCTAGCCCCAATGTTCTGGAGAAGGCCACTCTACATTGCAAATCTGTGAAGGCTGGGTAGAGGGCCTAACATTTGAGTGGAATGCTAACATAAGAGGATAGGAAATGAATTTTAGGCAGAGATAAAAGTGTGTGAAGATATTTGCTGCTCAAAGGCAATACCTTGATTGTAACAGAGAATAAATCTTACCTGGAATCATAAATTAAAGATTTTAGCCTTCACCCCTGAAACCCACATCATTTTATTAACTAAAGTCACCACAATAAATTCAATTACAGAAAGATCTTAGTCTTTCAGGATTCATATGGGTACATGGTATCCTTACAGTAGAAATAAGCAAATGCAGAATAAGCTAAAATATCTTACTTCAGGCACAGTAAATATTTCCTTTCCAAGATTTTATAAGGTTTGGCATTAGAAGGTAAAACGTATTTTAATGTCAAAATATTTTCAATGTTCTGTTAAGGTTTGATTTTCAAAGCTTTTAATCTTGAGTAAAATTGGAGTAATGTTCTATTTTCTTAATAAACATTATTGCTCCTAGTACTGCAATATAAACTGTTAATAAATGCCGTGAATGCAGCTGGAAATTTGAGTCATGGTACCCACTAAACAAGTTTCCATGCAGGCACTCCTGCTGCAGTGTTTGCAAAGGCAGCTCTTCATGTAAATTCTAGATTAGACTGAATGATGAATTTAAAACAAGTGGGCGCACTCACTGTGGCCCAAATTAAGCCTGTTCTAAAGTTGCTATAGCAACATTATCAGTACCAAATGTCCTGCTCTAAAAAATAATTGGAAACATTTCCTGTTAGTTAGGGAGAAAAATAAAATCACTATTAATTTTTATATGCTGCTATACAAAATGCATTATTATCATGCAAATTTTTTAAAAAGTCAGCAAATTTCATGAACAGGTATATATAATTTTTTAATATAATGATAACAGCAAAATCAAGAAATATAAGAATAAAGATAGTTTGTAGGTATAATATGACATACCTGCAGCTAAGTGAAATATCTGAATAAAGATACTATTTGTTCATTCTTAAATAACATTTAAGATCAGACTGTAGTTTGAATAGTTCCTTTGAGTTTTGCACATGTGAATTACTTACCAATTGGATCATGAGTAAATTTCTTCAATATCTGGAAAAAGTTAAAAGGCAGCTTTTAACTTTGTTTGTTATTGATAGGTTAGTAAATAAACTCAGATGTCATAAATACAAATGACAACTCAAGAAGCAGAGAGATCTGAAATTTTTTATGAAGGTAACGCAAAGAAATGTACATTTAGAATTTGACCACAATAGCTACCTGATGTAATAAATCTCCAGACCCAGATGCATTTCTTTTTGAAAATGATCTTAATTCAAATCTATCAATAAATTGCTCCTATATGAAGTTATTAGGAAATATTGTAACATTTTTAGGAAAATCAAAGGCTCCCATAAAACGGGAAAAAAAAATAACCCCTACAACCAACACACTATTATTAGCTAATAGCATATGAATGTACATTCTATGTAATTTAAAATGTTTTATTTATGATTGATTTTAGAGAGAGAGGAAAAAAGAGAGGTACAGAGTGAGACATTGACTTGTTCCACTTACTTATGCATTCATTGGTTGATTTTTGTATGTGACCCAACCAGGATTAAACCCACAACCTTGGCTCATCAGGACGACACTAATCAACTAAACTACCAAGCCAGGGCTACTCTAGGTAGTTTTATTCGACATGTCAATACGATTTTCTTTCTTGAGTTTAGAAAGACAGTTTCTCTCAATGTAATTTCAATTCTAAAGTTCCATTTCATGCTTCATTATCTCTGAGTGGGAGGTATAATTTGTAGTTGTGAATCATGGGTTGTATAGCTGAGTTTATTTTTCTAGGCATTTGAGTGAGGTGAATAATACTTTTTCTTATATAGCAATTAAGCTTTCTTCCCCCCGCCCCTCCTTCTGTTCATCTCCACCTGAGGATACTTTTCCATTGATTTATATATATATATTTTATTGATTTTTTTTACAGAGAGGAAGGGAGAGAGATAGAGAGCCAGAAACGTCGATGGGAGAGAAACATCGACCAGCCACCTCTTGCACATCCCCTACCGGGGATGTGCCTGCAGCCAACGTACATGCCCTTGACCGGAATCGAACCCGGGACCTTTCAGTCCGCAGACCGACGCTCTACCACTGAGCCAAACCGGTTTCGGCTCCATTGATTTTTAGAAAGAGTGAAAGGGAGGGAGGGAGAGAGACACATTGTTTGGTTGTCTTCCACATGCCCTAATTTAGGGCCAGGGATTGAGCCTGCAACCAAGGTAGCAGCCTTAGACCAGAATCAAACCTGAGACCCTTCATTCTGTGGGTCAATGCTCTATCTGCTGAGCCAAACCAGCCAGGGTTTAGGCTTTCTTATTTAACATTTCACTTTGGGGTGTATATATATCCTTCACCTTGGGAACAAGATGAAAATATATAAGCTGAAACATTTTGGAAAAAGCTTAATTTAATTTATTTGCAAAGGGAAAAACATTTTATTTGCTCAAACTTTGACCCCACCTTGGCTCCAGTTTCCATCGCTCTTTCTACCAGGTCTCAGTTGTGCTTAATATGCTGGCATAACTCAAAGCAAACATGAATAAAGAGGAAGATTCCCCAGTACTGGCTTCTAAACAATTTTTTTATGGCACTAATGGGTAGCAGTCAGCAGCTCCTATTTTACTCCCACAAAATAGATTCTATTCTGAGTCTAGGTTTGCCTTTGGTATGTTTGTCCACAACACACACACACACACACACACACACACACACACACACACACACAATTAAAGACATAAATTCATTCATCAGCTCCAAATGAAACTTAAATCTGTCATGGAACCAGAAAGAAATAGGATGGAATTCAACTTTTTTTGCCAAAGTGTTAAATTGTGTCTGTTTCATATCATTTCCATTGTTATTATAATTAAGCTAATGATCATAAGCTTTCCTTGTCATTCACCTCGTAAATCCAGCTTATTTTTAGTTCCACCTAATCTAGAATACTCTCCTTGAAGTTTTTGCCTATGTCTAAATCATTCATATTTTCAACAAAAAGTCTTTATTGGCTGATGTCAAATGTTGTCATCCTTCATTATCTACTGCCACTTGCTTCATTCAGATGAATTGTTAGTCAAATAGGGTATTTTAGAGTTTGGGCTCTACAGTCAATGTTTAATTTAAGCTTAAATTCTGGCATATGTACTTATAAACAACACTAAATGAACCAGATGTAAAACTTTTAACAAATATGTACAACTAATCCACTAATATCAACTTTTAAAAAATCAACTTTTAAATGAACAAATAAACAAATTAATTATGAGGCCAGCTGTGGGCCAGATGCTGTTATAGGTGCTGAGATATGGGGGTGAGTATGGCAGACAAGAAACCTATTCTTTGCAAGCTCACATTGTAATAGTAAGAGAAGAGGGTGGACCATGGGCAAGAAATTAAAAATATTTCAGATTATTTGTAAATTCTATAAAGGAAGTAAGTAAAGTCATGCAATACAGACTAACTGGGGTTCCTACTTCTTTTGGGTTGAGGGTAAAAAAAAAAAGCTCTGATGAGGGGATAACATTCGGGTTGTGGCCTGAAGACTGAGGAACCAGCATACAGAACCAGGGAGTGGAGGAAGTGTATGCAGGTTAGAGGGAAAAGCAAGCACCAATATCTTGAGTAGAAAATTATATTCAAGGACTAAAAAGGGTGCTGTGGCCAGAATATGGGGTGGAGGGGTGGGGAGCAAGAGCTGTACTTGATAACATTGAGAATTATTAAAAAAGAGTTTGGATTTTATTCTAAGATTGAGATAAAAACTGGATTACTCTGTTTAGTTGTCATATAGATTTTCAGAAAGTTGAATTGGTTCTAAATATTTTTCAATTGTGAAATGTTGCATAAAATCTCAATATGCTATGCATATACCTGAAGATTTCCCTGATGATTAAGAACCAATTGTTTTGACTCACAATTTTCTTATCCACTCTAGTTTAACACAAATATGTCAGGTGATGATTAGAGCAAAAAACCCAAAAATTCCTCTGATGCCACTCCAAGTACAGAGTCTCAGGGGAGTGAGTGAGCATCTGCCATTCCCATGTCCAAGGTCTCCTCCGAACAATGGTGTTGACCGGAAGGATGAATGAGGAAACACAGATAATTGAACTCGGAGCACAGGGAAGAAGTCAGGCCTGGAATTACAAATGTGGGCATCATCAATGTATAGATGTTTGTAAATCAAAGGAATGAGATTACCTAAGGGGATAATATAGGTAGAACAGGGTCCCAAAGGAAGCCCTTGGTCAAGCCATCATTTAAAAGTAAGTTTAGGTAAAGGAACAGGTGTCATCAAAAGAGACTAATTAGGGCCAGGCAAGTCACAGAAAAATTAAAAAAAAAATTTTTTTAAAGAAAAGTACTTTGTAAATTGTGAGATTGAATATTATGAAAACAGGCACTTCTGCTGGATTAGCAACATAAAGATACTCTAGACCTTGACAAGCACCATAGTGATGGGAAGGTGAAGATAAGTTAGGGTGGGGAAGGGATGCATGATTAATGAAGCAGTGGAAGTGAAGGATTCAGAGAATTTGTGGAAATTATTTTTCTGTGAAGTTGGCCGTGAGGCAGCATGGAGAAATAGGGTGGTAGCCAGAAAAACATTGAGAAGTCAAGGATTTTTAAAAAGTTGGTATTAGTGGATCAGTTATATATCTGTTAATAGTTTTATGTCTGGTTTCTCATTTGTAAAAGAGGCAAAATTAACCATAATACTTCCAGTGGCTACTTGAGAATTAAGAGGTATAGCAAGCAAAGGGCTAGCACCATTCTTGGTGTATGGCCGAAGGCCCAGGTAAATAAAGACACTCCAATCAAGCAGAATATTCCAAGACTTAACCTCCCAGGAGCCAAGGACAAAGACCAAACTTCTCTTTGTCGAGTTTATCCTTTACTGCACAATTTACAATCTAGATGCATACAAGAATAAACTCTCTGTTCTGTGTACTCACAACTGTAAACTGACTTTTGTCCAGCTCTGTGTGTATGCATGTGTATGTGTGTGTAACATTTAAGCAATATGTAATTTAATTAGTAGCTCAAGTCAACAAGGAGTGAAATAATGTTGTGTTTGTCTAAATAGCGCTTACTAAAGATATTCAGAGAAACATCTGAATATCTGAGTTTGAGCTGGGGTGATACAGGAAGGTGTTGTTAGAAAAAGTCCTATTTGAATTGGGATTACCTGGGATCCAGGGATTACTTGGATTTGAACTTCCCGAAAGAAAAGGGAAGGCACTTCCAGGAGAGTGAACAGAGGAAGGCAAGATGTGGAGGTCCCTTCCCAAGGAGATAAGAAGGAGAGTCAAGTGAGGTAAGACTGAGAAGGCCACAAACCAAGTGCCTTAAAATGGCCTTTTCTCTTGAAGCTCTGCAGGCCAGAAGTCTGGAGTCAAGGTGTTAGCTGGCAGGTTCCGTGTGGAGACTCCGAGGGAAGGTCATCGGTATCTCCTTGCCTCAAGGGCTGTCAGCAATCGGTGGCTTCCTTTTATTGTAGATGCATCACTAATACCTGCCTCCATCATCACGTGGCTTTCTCCCTTTGTGTCTGCGGCTCTTCTCTGTCTCTATTCTGCCTTCTTATAAGACATCAGTCATTGCATCAGAGTCCACTGTACAATGCTAAAACCTATAATTTCAAATTTCAACTTAACCAGTTAAATTGGCAAAGTGCTCACTTCCAAATGAAGTTTCATTCTGAGGTTCCAAGTAGACAGGAATTTTGGGGGAAACTATTCAATCCCATAAAGGTAGATTTGGGGGAAATGTGATCTAAGATGGGCTATAGCTTACAAAAATTGTTACAAAGACATAAACAATACTTGAATACCTTTGAAAAACAATTCACTAAACAAGGTCTTTCATACTTTCTCGATCACTCATTCTAAACACTAGAATGCCTTCCTTCTCCCCTTCACCCCCTCCCCCAAGTACAATAGCCCTCAAGAGAAGAATTTGTGTGTGGTGGGAGTAATTTGATTTGATTTCAAACAGGGAAAAACCATTTCGTGTCTCTTTTCACTTGATTTCAAAGAGACATAAAGAAGAACAATCTGGGTAAAACAGGGGCAGCTTGGTGACTCAGGGGGCAGAGCCCTTGGCCAGGACACCTAGGTGCAGGGGTGGGGTGGAAGAGGACCATGAAGGAGAGGGAATGGGAGAAATACTTCTTTCTCTATTCTATCTAAATGTTTTATTTGCCTGCTATTTTCATTAATGAAAACAGTTTTGTTTTCCAGCCAGTTTGCAGAGCACCCAAGGTCTGTTTTGAAAAGGTGAGTTCCAGTACCTTATTTTGGACCTACTCACTCAGAAAGTCTGTGGGCGGACCCCAGGAATCTGCATTTCCCACAATCTCACCAAGTGAGTCTTAAGCATAATAACGTAGAAGAACCACTCTATTAGTGTTTGGTTTGGGTTTAAGAAGCACATATATTTAGAAAGGTTAAAGGGATACTATTCCACAGATCAGTTTTATTAGAAGAATGAAAATTATGGTTTTGAAGTGGGTGAGTTCTTAAGCTGAAAATTATGGGGACCCAGGTCAAGTCCAAGCAGGATCCCATGTGAGGCGGAATGTGGGCACAGTTTAGCTGTCTGGACAGAGGACTGGGATATGGTTGAGGAGATGAGAAAAAAGAACAGTAAGGTCAAAGAAAATCTTTGCCTAAATAACAACTTCAAATAAAGGTAGATTTGTGCCTTAGAAGGATAATTTCTTCTCCCTCTTCCTTTCCAGTTTCCAGTATTCATACCTGGAGATTAAGGGTTAGGCTTCTTTAGTCTAATCTGGGAATATATATATATATATATATATATATATATATATATATATATAATCTACACTAATAAAAGAGTAAAATGCAAATTGACTATACCTTTGAGACACTCACCAGCCAATCAGGAGTATGTAAATTAATCCAACAAAGATGGCAAGTTAATTTGCATCTGCAGGCCCCAAGCAGCATGCTTATGTCATTACCATGGTGACAGCCACTCCAGGCCTCTGGGCAGTGTGAGAAGGCAGAAAGATGGCTCTGGCCAGAGCAAAGGCAGTGTTGGCAGCCATGGTAAGGAAGGCCCATTATTGCACAAATCTTTGTGCATCAGGCCTCTAGTTTAATATACTTATCAAAATCTGAGCTAGGCTATAACTAGCATTGTGCTCATGTTGTCTGTGCCATCCTATAATACCTTTGCTAATTTATAGTTCTTGTGAGGATGTGTAATTTACTTCTAGTTATTTAGCATTCTATAATAATCGCAATATTTTTTGAATCAATATGTGAAACTCATCATTTGAAAAGGATGTTGGTGTTTCTTCCAGGTGCATGGTGAGAATGGCTTCTATAAGCTGAAAATAGAATTACTGGCACTTTCAGAATATTGATGGCCAATGAAGAAAAGGGGTAGAATATTTGAATTCTAAGAAGTTTTAGAAAAACCCAAAATTTTCTTCCTGAACCTCAGAAAGAACAATGATAACTGCCTTGGAAAGAGAAATAAATTGCATAAGAAAATATATTCAGTTTCTTAATGTTGTTAGATAATTGATCAAGTCCTGGAACTGCAGTGATTTTTTTTCATATTCAATTGACTTTTTACACCATTCCTCTAAAGCACATGTGTCAAACACAAGGTCCACGGGCCAAATCCGTCCCGCCAGGCCTTGCAATGTGGCCCGCACCTCGCTGTCATCACTGCACTCCGCTGCGTTTCCATCACAATGACAGTTTATGACTGTTCAGTAAACCATTCGGCCCGCGATTTAGGCTGGATTTTAGATTTTGGCCCCTTCTCTGATTGAGTTCGACACCCCTACTCTAAAGGAACTGAATGCAAAGCAAATGAGAAAAGCAACTTTACCAAGTCCTATCTTCATCAGAAATTTATTACATTTTTCTAATAAGAACCTGGTCTAACTCCACTGAGGATTTCAGATTTTCTCAGGGAAAAGAAAGAGAAAAACTTGGTTTGTATTCAAAGACATAAGATTCTTGCCTTATTAGAGGATTTATTACATTAGCATTTGATTAGTTTATAGTAAACTCATAATTTCTACTCCAGAGCAAAGAAAAAAAAATGTTCATCTAGAACTGCATAATCAATACTTCTCCAGTATCATAAGGCTCATGAGTAAAATTTCTAGGTTCCTTCTTCATATCTGATAATTTCTTCCTATTCTGGCTTTGAGCATTAATATGCCAGAATACTGAGGTCTTCACTAAAAAACTCAATGTAAATATAATAGGTAAACTATTCAACCAGATGCCCAGTTGACATCCATGACGAGGATTCACTTTCACAAGGAGATGGCACCTGCAGAGAAACCCACAGGTTGTGGAGTCACTAGGATGAGGTGTGGGCTCAACTTTTGGACCTCCCCATGCTCAGTGAAGTGACCTCGGGCAACTATCTTCTCTGAGCTTTAGAGTCCCCATTTATACCATGTAGCTTAGCAAAGTAGTTAATGCTTAGCAAAGAAGTTCCTAAAATATGGCTACACAAAAGGCACTTCAGAAAGAGTTGCTCTTTCCTTTCTTTCCAACCCCCAGAAAGTCCCTCAATCTCAAGTACCAGCTGCCATGGGAATTGCAAATGTCCTGATGACTGCAGGTTGGCCAGAATTGTTGGAAAGAACCAATGCTGAGGGTAATGAAGGGCCCACAGTGAAACTTCTCAACAGCAGCAACAAAGGGAAAGGAACATAAAATTGTTATCTGATCATTGATGACTCAACATTCAGATGGGAAAAAGAAAATGCCCAGTATTTACTAAAGGCAAGAATGGTCTTGGCACTTTTACACTTAATTCCTGTATGTCAACCGTAAAGAGTGAAATCCATAATCCTTCATAGAAAGGGAAACTGAGATTCAAAAAGCTGATGGAACTTGCCAAAGGACATGTGCAGGATACAGCAGTGTAGGAACAACACACTGATGTTTGATACAATTTTGCCTAAGATGAGGCTCACACTGGTGAATATATCAGTACCTTGTTTGTTCTTCATGTCAAAGAATGTCAAGATCAGATTCTCATATTCATGAATCATCCTTTAATCTATGGCAAGCACAGAAATCTGAAGGGATATAGAAATGATAACAGAGTAGTAACAACATTAACTTTAGAGTCAGACAGTTGTGGATTTGAATCTGGCTCTGCCACTTACTATTTATGTGTCATTGGGAAAATTATTAAACTTCTGAAGATTCCCTTCGTCATCTAAAAATGAGGATAATGATGGTTCATACTTCATAGAGCTATTTAATGCTTATTTAAAATAATGCCTGTAAAATGCTTAATACAGTTCCTGACATATAATTATGAATTTATTTTTAGTTGTATTAAGACGCTGTACTCTTAAAGTGTTTCACAAAGTTTGGATGAATAATTTCTTGCATCAGAATCCCCGGGGATCTTATTAAGTAAGAAGGTTCCTGGGCCCCGTTCCACACCTCATGAATCAGAATATCCAGGCAGTGGGACTTTGCTTTCTAACTAGTTGGCCGTATATACTAGTAGTTAAAATCAGCTACTGATGCTATCCATCATTTATTCACTCCTCTCCTGGCAACAATATCCTGATTTCCATTTGGGGAATTACACCCCCCAACACACTCCACTTTTACTTTTCTTGTTGTTAATCCTCACCCCAGGATATTTTTTCCATTGATTTTTTAGCAAGTGGAAGGGAGGGAGGGGAAGAAAGAAAGAGAAAGAAAAAGAGGAGTGGGAGAGAAGAAAGGGAGATGTGAGAGGAACACATTGATTGGTTGCCTCCTGCATATGTCAGGCATCAAAACTGAAACCCGGTACATGCCCTTGACCAGGAATTGAGCTTGAGACCCTTTGGTGTGCAGGCCAATACTCTAACCACTGAACATACCGGCTAACGCATCCACTTTTACTTTTGATGGAGCATCTAACCTTTGCCTGGTATCTGATTAGCATACCCCTAAGCCACAGAGACTGACAGGGTAGCTGTCTGAGAGTAGAACCAGAAAAAGCAGAGCTAAAAGAGACAGAAGTCTCAATTTGATGGTGTCATTTGAGTCTGCAGTCTAACTACATCCAAAGCCAGACTGCCTCCTACACTTTTCAGTTATAGAGCCAACAGAATCCCTTTTTGGTTAGATCATCTTGGAATCATGTTTATTTTTGTTATAAACCACCAAAAGCCTTAATAAATCAGATAACACATTTATACTTTATTTATTTATTTATTTATTTATTTATTTATTTATTTATTTATTTATTTGCTAGGCTTTAACTCCACAATGGGTTGGACCCCATGCAGACCATCCGGATGCTTTTTGTTTAGACTTAGGCAACGCGAGTGGCCTCCTAAATTTCTCTCCTCTAAACTGACACCTGGATCTGGGCTCTTCTAGGGCGTGCAAAAGATATACAAGACCCTACTTACCTGAGTGACCACATGAAGGAGAGTCCATGCTGCCCGAAAATGGCCATGTAACATGAAGAAAGGGGAAGCTTTAGTTGTTAAGGCCATGGGATTTCAGAGTGAATTGTAATTTCAGCATAGCTAAGTTCATCCTGACTAATAAAAGATATGCTGAAAAAAACAACAACAGGAGTTTGCCTTGTCTCTGGAGTGAGGGAAAAGCAATTAGAAGCAGGGTAGCAGCTAATGGTAAACTCTTCTCTCTTCCTTCTGTCCTCCTGCTTTCTTTTCATTCTTATTCTATGCACATGCAAAAATGCACCAATTCTGTCAATTTTCAGTTCTATATTCACACATATGCCAACTTTATAAAACGAAAATAAGGGAAAACATGAAAAGTACACAGCTTAGTTTTGTGCATAATTTAAACACTTAAAAAATGTTATGTATTCAAATGTATTCACGAAAGAGACATTAGCATGAGACACAGCTGAGAAGTCAGTTTTTTCAGTTCTCTCAGTCCTACTATTCTTTGGTTAACACAGTGGTCGGCACACTGCAGCTCTTGAGTTGTGGTGTGCCACTTGGATGACTAATGAGTTTGCCGACCATTACAGGCTGTTGTTCTTACTTATGATTAAGCCCCTACCCAGTGGTCGGCAAACTCATTAGTCAACAGAGCAGCAAACAGGGCTCATGAGCCGCATGTGGCTCGTGAGCTGTAGTTTGCCGACCACTTAGCTAACATTCTCTTAGTAGCCTATTCAGGTCCTAGGATCTTTTTCTACCCTATTACAAGATACACTCAGAAAACACTGAATTAACTCAGTCTCAGTCTCTGACACTCACCTTCTGTGTGGCGGGAGTTATGCTATATCTATCCTCAAGGGAGCTCAGAGGTTAGTGGGAAAGCTAATCTGTAAATAAATCCTTTTTGTGATGTTGAACAGACATCCACACAGAGCAGGGGCTAGGAGAAACAAGCACATATGTTTCAGGGGTCTTGGGATGTTCAGAGAAGATTTACTGATAAGGTCACAGTGATTTTTGCTCATTAAAAGGTTATTCTAGTGACATTATAGTGGATGGTTGGAGAAGGGTGAGACTGGACCCAGAGAACCAGGTTAGGCAAGAAGTAATGGTGTCATAAACTAAGATAATTAGCAACGGGGTTAGAGGGAATGGAAAACAAAGGACTTGTGGCAGAGATATTAGGAGGCAGACACTAATTTGGATTTGAGGAGGGAAAAAGAGGGAAGAGCTAAGGAATACTCTAGAGTTAAGAGTCAGTGGATTTTTTCTGTAGTGGGCTGGCTAGTAAATACTTTAGACTCTGTGATTCACATACAAGTCTGTTGTATAGCCTTCAGTGTTTCCCAAACTTTTGACATATGTGTACCTCTTCTATAGTTTTCATAACGCTGAGTACCCCTGGTACTCATGAGAACGTACAATTAGGTGCATATCCCCACCAAACTCTTCCCGTACCCCTGGGGGTACGTGTACCACACTTTGAGAAACACTGCTTTATAATATTTTAAAAATGTAAAAGCTATTCTTATTTTCAGGCTCACAACCTATGCTGTAGATTAAAGTATCTCAAGGGGCTGCTAGTGTGACTCAGTGATTGAGTGTCCATCTATGAACTAAGAGGTCAGGGCACATGATTCTCTCTCATCACTGATGTTTCTATCCCTCTCTCCTTCTCCTTTCCTCTCTCTGAAATCAACAAAACATATTTATATGGAAAAGTTTTCAACTTTGGGAGTATTTACAAAGCAGTTAATAGGAATGTTTTTCAATACTATTTGTATTCTTACATTGGATTAAATGAGGATCACGAAATGTTTCTGTTGTATCCTAAATAGAATTCTAGGCCTTTAAGTATGAAAACTGCTTCTTTTGTTTCTAATTATTAGGTATTAAGATGCACACACATAAGTGCACATACAATTAATTCTTGATTACCTGAAAGTGGATTAACTGGTTTGTGGAGTAAGGGGTTTGTGGATTGGTCTGTTTTCAGATGGAGGAGGTTAAGGTACAGGCAAGTTTAGGCTGAGGTCACTTCCCCTATAGGACATGTAATCAAGCGCTGGGCAGTTGCCCTGGTTGGCAGTACCCCAGTGGTTAGGGAACTGGACTCCAGGTTTGGGGGTCATGTAATCTGATGCACTCGATCTACTCTCTTCACAGTCCCACCCAAAGCTTGGCTGTTTGGCTTCGGCCCCATAAAGAGCTATCCTTCAGCTCCAATCTCACAATTACCTAATTGTTCAGCCTCACTGGGAAACGAGATCTGGTTTATCCAAAGTTTGATCTGTAAACTGGCTTATCTACTTTGTGGTAATGAAGAGTTGACTGTGGTTTCATCTGAACTGTGTGTGGTTTGGGGTTATCTGTAAACTAGCTCATTTCCACTCACCCTCCAAAATTATCTCTGATAATTATTGAATGTAATTACATATTGTCCTCCAAGTTTTCCTGGAAATGTAATTTCATAGCATGGTGACCAATTCGGTTTATCTTCTAAAAGATTCATCCCATTTCACGGACCCTATGACATAGTTCTATTTGTTTTTAATATGATATTCCTATGATAGTGTCAAACTGTATGATTTGTGTTTCTTAATATTAATTACAAAAACCTCCCATAAAAACAAAAACAAAAACTGGGCTGAAATTAATGTCTTAACTTAGGGAATGAAATGGTTTTTAAATGCTTAGTGCTGGCTGAGTATTAGTATACCAATCTGTACTCATTCTTTACTCCAAATCTGTCTACTTGATAACATCATCCATATCTTTTAACTTTTTACTGCACTCTTTAATTCTAAGATATAACAAGGCAATGCATATATGTATTTTTAAAGCTTATGAAAACTAACAAACAAGGAAACACAGTACCACAAGCTGAAATCCACCAAGTGCTTTATCCTTTCAATACCAGAAGAAGAGAAAACCGAATGAGTTAGTAAGAAGACGTCAGAAAGGCATAGAAAGAAGCAATGGAGGAATCCAAGTGTGGGACAAAAATGAGTGAAAAGATAAAAAAAAGAAAGTGAGAGAAAAGCTACAGCCCTCGTTAGCCTCACTCCAAGCTGAAGGCCTCTCTTCTCAATACTTCCTATGAAGAATATTGACATTGAAAGGAAGGCTGGAGGTAAGTCACACAGAATCAGAAGAAGTCCTAAGAGGTTTCTGAATTAAAGCAGTAGGTGTGAAGGCAGAGTAAGCCGGGAGCTGCACTCTCATAATTTCCTTAGATCTCTGGTAGAATATTCAGGTAAACCTTGGAGAACGCGTTTGATTATGAGCAGTCACAGCTATCAGTGTGCATGTTCTGTGTTATATCTGGCACCATGTTGCTAAATGAGATTGCTCAAACCTAGCTCTCTAGCTTCTTTTTCACTGCCTAACATTTTGTTTTCTTCCTCAATGTCTCAAATTTAAATGTTTAAATAATATAATGAATTCAAAGTGAGACAGAGTAAAAAATCAATACCTGGAACTCCCTCTTCCTTTGCTCTTTTACCCCCTTTTCTAGTGACGTGTGCTTTTAGGTTGCACCTTGAATGCCCAAAGCTCCACGGGTGCCATTCTGCCGACCCTGGAAGCTCTCCACACGGAAGGCCTCTACCTGGCTCCTCCTCACCTTCAGAACTTGCATGACTCTAGAAGTCATCAAAACTTATGGTATTTCCAGTTCTCTGTCTTCCAGGCATATCCGCCTCCTTGTAGTTAGGTAAGTTCACATGACTAGTTCTGGTCATTGAGTTGAGAGTAGAAGTACAAAGAATCTCTTCCGGGCCAACGCACTGAATTACTAGTGCAAGACCTTACAAAGTCTTTTTGACTCTGGGTTTAGTGTACTTGAGATAATGGCCACTGTATTAGCCTGAATCTCAGCGTAAAAAGATGTGGAGCAGCTGAAACCGGTTTGTCTCAGTGGATAGAGGGTCGGTCTGTGGCCTGAAGGGTCCCGGGTTCCATTCCAGTCAAGGGCATGTACATTGGTCGCGGGCACATCCCCAGTAGGGGGTGTGCAGGAGGCAGCTGATCAATGATTCTCTCTCATCGATGTTTCTAACTATATCTATCCCTCTCCTTACCTCTCTGTGAAAAAAATCAATAAAACATATTAAAAAATAAAAAAAGATGTGGAACATCAAAGGACATGAAGTGAAAGTGAGAGATAAAGTGTTATTTTCAAAAGCCAGTAAGTTTGAGGGATATATTATGCTGTGACTAATCTACCTTCCAACACTCCCCCCTACCCATTAGTATACATGAAAACAGAGACTCAGTAAGAACAGAGACTTTATCAATGCTGTCATATTCTCTTGTGTATCTTCAGTGCCAGCACAGTGCTTAGAGGATAAGCAATAATCATTCAATAAATATTTGCTTATTTAAAACATAAGTGATTCTACTTCTTGCTTTGGTGATAATAGGTTGAAATGGGGGTAAATAAATGCAGTTATTCATGCAAATGAATCATAGCTCTATTAGCTCAGCAAGTCATAGGGTTTTGATTTGAATACTACTTAATGGTAATTGTAGATATATCGGAAGGCTGCATATGAAAAGATTTTTAGTTAGACCTGGGCTACTTCAGAAAATGTACTTTGGGCAACTACTGGAGCAGCTTCATGAGCAGAAAGCGTCTAATTCTGCTTAAGATTAGATATGAGTTATTGAGGGGTCTTATTAGAGGAAGAAAGAAAGGGCTAGACTGAAACTCAAAGTTGTATTAAATAAGGCCTTTCTGATTAACCAACACTCTTTTTGTGGTTATCAGGATTGTAGCAACTTCATTGTAACTTAGTTGAATTTTAGGAGAAATTTTAGCTGTGATTATCAAGAAAGAAAATTTTGCTTTATGAATTTTAAGCAAATGGTAAAGATTCATTGTTTTTCCCACCTGGAATTCACTTCTTCTAAATGCTTTCTGAAATGCCTGTGCACAGAAAGAGTTTTTATAATAGACACACTACTGTGTGATCACAGTCCCTGTACACTAAGAGCAATTACAATAAAATTACAATAAAAGTATGAACATCTTTTGCCAATGAGCAACTCCATGGCAGGCAGATGCAGAGAGAGGGAAACTAGAATTATGTGAGTATATTTCTCAAAGGCCTAATTAGGCTATAAGGAATCATCCAGTTATAACATTCAAAGATCATACTGAATGAGCTTTGCCAGACCATCTAAATGGGTAATGGTGGCATTAGTGTAAGTGGGTGACAATGTTCAGGCAGGTGGCGGACAGCATCAGGGTCTTAAGCAGCATCTCACTTTGTCTATAATAGCAGCAATCTAACATTACCTGAACAGATTCCTCACAGAGAACAGAAATGGAGGCCAAGAAGGGGGAGTAAAGACCTTGAGCTCTGGAAAGCATTGGGCTTCAGAATCCAAGTTCAAGTGGGCACCAAGCAAAAAGCCCTGAGAGTGATCGTCAAAAATGAAAATAATTAGACACAGACAATAATCCTATGGGAATGTTACAGTAAGTGATTTTTTTATAATCCTTTATTTTCTTACTGCTGAAGACAAGAATGGTGGGAGGTGGGTGGGGGCATTGCTGGCAGACAGTGGGTGGAAGCGATTTCTTTCCTGACAGTGACAGTCTTCTGGGATTACTTAACACTATAAGAGTTATCAAGCATTAAAAATGTCTTAAGTTCTACTTTTTGTGTTTAGTGCTATTAGTTTCCTTTGTTCTTGAGATTAAATGTCTTTATAAATTGGCAAAAACAAGGAGATTCTAGATACTGTAAATATTCAATATCTGAATTTTTTTTACAAAAGAATATAAAATATTTAAACTTAAATCAGAAAGGATATATGCACTCCTATGTTCATAGCAGCACAATTTATAATAGTTAAGATTTGGAAACAGCCTAAATGCCCATCAGCAAATGAGTGGATTAGAAAACTGTGGTACATCTATACAATGGAATACCATGGTGCTATAAAAAAGAAGGAATTCTTACCATTTGCAACAGCTAAGTGAAATAAGCCAGTCCGTGAAAGATAGATACCACATGATCTCATTAATTTGTGGAATATAATGAACAACATAAACTGATGAACAAAAATAGATACAGAGGCCAATAAGCATTGAACAGTCTGTCAAACTACAGTGGGAAGGTGGGGAGGGTTGGGGGGCATAAGGGATTAACTGAAGGACTTGTATGCATGCATATAAGCATAACCAATGGATGCAAGACAGGTAGGGGAGTGGGCGCAGTGAAGGCAAATGCCAGTGGGTAGAGGAGGCTGGGGGGAAGTCAATGGGGAAAAATAGGAGACATATGTACTACTATTTGTAATACTTTAAACAATAAAATAAAAATTTAAAAAAAGCTGTGGTACATTTACACAATGGAATTCTACACAGCCGTAAAAAAGAAAGAACTCTTACCATTTGCAACAGCATTGAGGGACCTAGAGAATATTATGCTAAGCGAAATAAGCCAGTCAGAGAAAGATAAATATCACATGATCCCACTCATATGTGGCATCTAATGAATAAAATAAACTGATTAAGAAAATAGATCCAGAAGCATAGAAGCATGGAGCAGATTGTTGAACCTTAGAGGAAAGGCAGGGGAGTATGGGAGGGTGGGAAGAGATCAACCAAAGAACGCATATGCATAGGTGCATAACCTGTGGACACAGACAATGAGGTGGTGAGGGCCTGGGGTGGATGAGGTGAGGGGGAGGACAGGAGCTAGAAGAGGTTAATGGGGGAAAAAGGAAGACCTACGTAATACTTTCAACAATAATTTTTTTTAATTAAATCATCACAATTAATTACACCTAACTTCATAACTAAAAATTATTAAAAGAGAAATGTATTTAATTGATAAAGTTATAATGTATGAACAATCTCTCCTTTGAAGCTTTCAAACTAAACATGATAAATTAGTAAGCAAATGTTGTTCTTCATATCTTTAATTGCCTGTGAGAGGCAATGGACTTAGATTTACTATAAGTGATAAAATATTTAGTTCTTAAACCACTGCTGTCTTTTCATCCTTATTTTTGGGTGATATTATCTCTACGCATGAATTTTACTCTATGGTATTATAGTTAGACGACACAGCATAAAGTGTTTAGTACAGTTGGAGGCGAGGGCTCAGACTGCCTGGAGTTTGAATCCTGGGTCCTAACTGTGTGACCCAATTAACTTAATAACTGTGACACTTATGCTTGATCTCCTACATCTATAAAATTGATCATAATAATTTATGCTTCATAAGATCATTCTGGCCATTGAATGGAGCTACAGATATAAAGTCCTTGACCTCATTAAATGATCTGTAAATAGTAGGTATCATTAACTATCTACATACATAAGCATCAGGCCTGTGTGGAACTGCCTGCTGGCAAAAAGTCTACTGGGGTGTTGCTGACCCACAATGCATTCAGGCTCTTCAAAAACAAAGCTCACTGTCTTTACCTTGACTCTCTGAAATCTCTGCCTAATTACTTTGATGTTTATCTCCCGGATCTATTATAACCAATCATCCAGACATACTGATTTTACTTCATCTATGTCCACCATGGCCTAGGTAGCCCTTCTTGGTAGGTCCCTTCATCATCTGAACTTTTGTATCAGCCCCCTACTTTGCCTTCTTTCTTCTATTCTAGTGCTCAGTCCTGTGCCCCCTCTTCTGCCCTTTGTATTCATCTTCTATAAAACAGTCAGCAGAATCCATCTGAAACATAAACCTAATCGGGTGACTCCCTTAGAAACTCCCAAAGCCTTCTGATCACTTACAGAAAAAAGTCTGAGCTCATAGCATGACTTAGAAACTTTAGGACTCAGGTGGCGCCCTATTTCCAGTTATTCTCATTTGGGGCACCTACCTTTTATTTTTGTTATTTCCTTATTCTCCAGGAATGTGTCTTTATATCCCAGGTTAGGTTGAATACCTAACCTCGGATATAAAGGTATTCATATAGAGTAGAGTTTGCTCAAATAGAGTCTGTGCTTACATCTATCCTATATAATAAAACCCTAATTTGCAAATAGACTAAATGGTGGAATGACCAGTCACTATGATGTGCACTGGCAACCAGAGGTCAGACACTCAATGCAGGAGCTACCCCCCGGTGGTCAGTGCGCTCTTACAGGGGGCACACTGCTCAGACAGAAGAAAGGCTCCTGGCTGGCGAGGGCAGTGGATGTGTCAGGAGCTCTCCCATGTCTGTGGCAGTGCTAAGGACCCCTGAGTGGACCCAGACTGTGAGAGGGCACAGGCCAGGCTTCAGGGAGCCCCCTCTCCAGTGCAAGAATTTGTGCACTGGGCATCTAGTATCATATAAAATTTTTCTTGGGCAGTCTCCTTTGCTAAATTATAAACTTCTCAATCATGACTTGCTAACTTTGCGCCATAAAAGCCTGGCTTACAGTAGATTCTGAATGTTTTATGGAACTGTTGAACTTCATTTTAGTTAACTTCCATAACATTTCTGACCTCCCATCTAGGAAAACAATTAAAACACAGATTATCTGCCTCTTATAGTTTCCACTCTGGAAATGTTATTGCTCTATTTCCATCATTTCCATCTGGCTTTTATTTCAGGAACTGAAATTCTGGGTATAAAAAGCATACAAGGATCCCGTAATGCAAATGTTTGTGGAACAATGGTCAAGTCTGTAGAACATTCTGAAGATGCAGGACCAAGCTGACAAAAAACTGAACAAGCTGAGAGGATTTGAATTTGCCTGGCAAGACAGACAACAAACAAACAAACCCAAGCAAGCAAACAAACAACAAACAAACATACAATGGGGAAGAGAGGAAGATGTGGGCCTCTCCAATACTAGACCAACTCAGACCAGGTCTAGAGCTATGCTGTCCAATATCATAGCTGCCAGCCATCACCTGAGGCTATATTTATTGACTTTAGAAAGAGGAAGGGAGGAAGGGAAAGAGAGAAAGAGAGAAACACTGATATGAGAAATATCTATTGCCGAAACTGGTTTGGCTCAGTGGATAGAGCATCAGCCTGCGGACTGAAGGGTCCCAGGTTCGATTCCGGTAAAGGGCATGTACCTTGGTTGTGGGCACATCCCCAGTAGGGTGCATGTGCAAGAGGCAGCTGATTGATGACTCTCTCTCATCGATGTTTCTAACTTTCTATCCCTCTCCCTTCCTCTCTGTAAAAAAATCAATTATATATATATATATATATATATATATATATATATATATATAGAGAGAGAGAGAGAGAGAGAGAGAGAGAGAGAAATATTGATTGCCTACATGCCCCAACTTGAGAATGAGCCCTTTTGGTGCCAGGATGATGCTAAACCAACCAAGCTACCTGCCAGGGCCACACCATGTTTCAATGACTTTGCACAAACACAAAATATAAAATATCTCATTAATAATATTTTAATTGTTTCACATGTTGAAATGACAATATTTTGTATATATTGGGTTAAATAAAATATATGATTAAAATGAATTTTATCTATGGTACTTTTTTTTTTTTTAACCATAGCCACTTGAAAATTTAAAATTATATACGTGGTTCACCTATTTCCATTGAACAATCCAAGAGGATGGAATAACACCCTATAATTATTACTTATTTTCCCTTCAGTTGGAACGTTGGAGACGCTCCTTTAGGGACTATGATGTCCTGTGTGGGCAGGGCCCTTGCAGAACCAGCTGTATACTCAGGCTTCCTAGGGCCAGCTGTGAACAAGTCAGACCCTGCATCCAGAAGTCAGGTTTAAATCTAAGTAGATTTTCTGAGGCAGAGCTACTCTAATCTGCACTCCTAGGGTGACCTGGGATGCAGCTGAATGAGTCACACGCTCCCCATGGTTCAGTCACTTCCAATGGGGCATAAACCATGGTTAGGCAACTACCTACTGAATGTCTCCCGAACCAGGGTGGCTAATTGGCCATATTCCCAGAGCGTTACAGCCCCTTTGGGTCAGTAGCAGTCCTGGTTCTTGGGTGAATAACTGCTCACCTCTCGGAAGTGAATTAACTCTTTCAGGGCACTGGGGCACCATTTAGCACACTGAAATAAGTAATTTATTCAATGGCTCCCCAAGGACATCCTGGAGAACAGAGGAGAAGCAGAGCAATTTGAAGCTCACATACCAATTCTGCAAAGCCTATTAAGGGAGCAAGACAAATTAGAGGCAAGTGTGCTTGGTCCAGTTGGGATATAAAGACAGTTTATATGAGCAGGATGTAATTGCCTAAGTGGGAATCTGGCTAAGAAAACAAGGCTTTTCTGAGAAGGACTTTGGAAAGAAAGAATAAAGTCTGGCTAAGCCCTCAGTTCTATACAGAAGCAGATTGCATGCTTGGGCACTCTACAGATTATATTACAAAGTGTTGGGAGCTGTCTGTATTTTGTCCATTATAATGTAACTATCATGCCAAATGGGTGAATACTAATCTAAAAGTCAGGAAACTTAACTTCAAGCCACAGTGCCACCACTAACTACCATGTGGCCTCAGGCAGGTTACTTTTTCTCCCAGTTTTAGTTACGATGTTAGGGACTGTGTTTGGGACTGGGATATTTTTAGATGGGATTTGGTGAAAAGATTTAGGATTGTCCAAATCCTACCAGACCATAGCCAACTAGGACTGAGACACAAGCAAGGAGTGACTGCCCAAGGAAACTGATGATCACTTTACTGTTTGCTGGGTTCTTGCCCGAATTCTAAGGAATGCTGTGGTAAACAGCTAGCGGACAAAGGCTGAGTCTTTGTGTGTTTTCCCCCCAGCTCCCTATGCCTGAAACCCTGAAGCAGAATTTCACCACATTCTGACAAGCTGCAGGAAGGACTACAGAAGAGAGTGCTGTGATCATTTTAATTCAAGAAAATAGGCTCTGGGTTGGCTCCTTCCTTGTGCTATAAGAGGAACCCAATGCATGGTGGCCCATTTCCCCATTCCCCACTGGTAAACATGGTCCCTGAGGTTCCTCAGCTCTCACTCATGAGTTCCCCTTCAGAGGAGGATGAGGAAGGGTGAGGGGTTTTCTCAGGGAGGGAGGGAATTTGGAGGTTTTCTACTTTGTCAAACTCCCCTGCTTCTTCTGCTGCTACTATTGTTTCATTACGCCATCTGCACTGGAAGTCTGAGACCTTTAGTGTTGACCTGACACAATTGATTCAGCAAGTTTCAACTTTATATTTCAAAGGGGGGAAAAATGTTTTCTGTGGATTACTTGCTTTGCCTACTTAGAGGTTCTTTGAGATTTATTGAAAAAGCTTATTAAAGACCCCAATCTTGAGAAATTAGCTTAATAGCTCCTCTGACAATCAAGCAATAACGGTATTAATCACCATCATTCGTGTAGTGCTTATTATGTGTCAGGTGCAGTTGTAAGTGCTGTGATATATCAATGCATTTTCTATTTACAACAAGCCTAGGAAGTGTTGTTAATTATAATTGGCATCCCTATTTTACTAATATGAAAACTGAGGCACAGGAAAGTGAAAGAATTTCTCCCGGGTGTCATAGTTGGCAGGTGGCAGAGCAAGGATTTGAACCCAGGTCAGGGGACTTAGGGCCACCAGCTCATACTACTGTTCAGTGTCAGTTTTATATCTTTGACTACTTATCAACCATATAAGTCTCATTTATAGAAAAAGCAGATTCAAAGTTTGAAATCACATTTTTATATTAATTTAATTTCTGTAAAGTGCCTCTAGTTGTATGTAAACTACTTACACACAAGTGAACAGTGATTATGGAAGTGCTCTCATTAAGAACACATGAACATATTTGTATTTGTTGTAGCTAATGTTTTAATTGCATAACAGTATTTTGTTAATACACTGTAATAATTATAAAACATCAGAAAGTTTCATTCCATTTTTTCCAAAAATGTGAAACAATCATGGAGCCCTCATGATGTTTGGTACCTGTCCTCTCATCGCCTTTTAGTCAGACAGACATAGCTATAACAGGCAAATCAAACAATCAAAATAAAACATAATATGTATCACTGACCCATGCCATCTTCTTGTCATTCATTAATTTGCAAAATTCAGCAAGTTACGATGAGCATTACTGTTCTTGTGCTAACGAGTTAATGATTTGTAAAAAAAAAAATCAAAAAAAAAATCATCCTTTAGATGTCTAGTGGAGGGGGGAACGCACTCCAGGGACTAGTCTTGGTAAAGGATTTTCATTGATTATACCTCCTAGGGGAGAAGTCCTGAGGACTAATATCAGCCCATGGCAGCCTGGCACACAAAAGGGCCAGTTTGAGTCCCAAGTGGTCTAAATAATGCAGCAGGTAACTACCTCATCAGGGGTGTAAAATCCCCTAATGCTTATTTGAATTTTTCTTCGCAAACACCTACCTAATAAAAACCTTCCATTGTTGTCACAATTAAATACAGAGTTTGTGATGTGGGCTCTGGTTTCAGAATCAGTTCTCTTCACATACATAGCTTTGGTAACATTGAACATTGTGTCCACCATCTCTGACGTGAAAGATTATCTGGAGCGGGAGCGGAAATGGCAGGTCTCTGCTGGTCACATCTTCTGTAATGGGTTTGGGAAAATATTTGCAGCTTCCTTCCCTCCATGTGACTAGGTTAATATGCTGTTTTGCCCGCTAGGTCAAATAGGCATTTTAGGAGGAGTAAGTATCCTGACATAGCAAAAGGCTCATTTTTGAACACCATCTTTTTCTTAATATATATTTCTCTTTTTGTCACTCTTGGGTCTCCATTTTTATTTTACTTCTTCCTTTCTTGTCTCAAATGTCTCTCTTTAAAATCTTATGTAAGCCTTTCTCCTTCTGTCTTCTCTTATGTCTGCAATTCATCGCCTCAGAGGAATATAACCTGTGGAGGGGCGGTTCAGAGGACCAGGATGGGGTGGCGAAGGGGCGGCGGTGTCACAGCTGGACAGAGGGAAGCAGCAATATTGTCTAATTCTCACTGCCTTCTGGGAGCAGGGAGGCTCTACCTTCCCTTTCCAGCTGCTGAAATGATGCACAACCTAAAGCAATCCCTGGCTGCAAAACTGCAGCTAAAGCTGCTACTGCTTCCTACCTAGGGCATTTTAAAAATGCATCGATGTAAATGAAGTTCCCAGCGCTTAATAAGGTAGTGGGTACAAAATAAATGCTTGCTGAGTCAACATTTCACTGCAGCCCTCTGAGGCAGCAGATGGGGCTTATTTCATGGGCGTTGACTTATGGTCTAAAGGTAGGGGATAAATTCTCCCCCGTACCCTCATTTTTGTATCCACATTTCTCTAATGGAGTATTTCAGGAATCCCTGCACACACTTGGTTCTGTAATAGGAACTTGGTCCTTGTTTACTTGTGATTACAGGCCATTACTCTCCATGGACAGGATGTTACATAAACCTAGATATGATTATGATGCACTAACAGAAGACTGGTTAATGAACAAACTCTGTTTTAATTCCTTCATGTTAGTCCTGTTTTAACCTGAAGACACTATGGACACTGAGAAAGAAGATACTGAGAAGGGTTCCCAGTGGCTAACTAAGCTCACATTTATAAAAATAGAGACTAGCCATTTCCACACAGATACCTCTCATACAAATTGCACTTCAGGGAGAAACCTACACTGAACTACCTGCCTCCGCACCGAGCTGCCTGCTTGCACAGTGTCTCTGCCATCTGAGCCGGCCCTTACACAGGAGTTCCTGGAATCCTATTTCAACCAATAAGGACTAAGGCTTTCCCTGTCCAATTAGAGCTGCCCAGCTATATCCCTGTCAGTTTCTTCAGCAACCAATCAGATCAGCCTGGCTGGTGAGGCTCAATGGTTGAGTGTTGACCTTGTAACCAGAAGGTCACTGGTCCATTCTGGTCAGGGCACATGCCTGGGTTGCAGGTTCAGTCCCCAGTGGGGGAGGAGGGTTCAGGAAGCAGCTGATCAATGTTTCTCTCTCATCAATGTTTCTGTCTCTCTATCCCTCTCCATCCCCCTCTCTCTAAAAATCAATATAAACATATTTAAAAATCAAAACAAAAACAAGTGCTGTATCAGCTCAATTCTGACCAGTCAGGACAGTGCCATTTGAACCAATCAAACTCCACTGATTTTAAGTCCTCATTTGCAAGAGGATAAATCAATCAGGGTCCAGGAGTGGGGACTTCTGTCTATGTAAGTCAACTCCCTTCCGATTGTGGGAGTGTATTTTCCCTTTCCACTGAAGACTGTGTTGCCCTGGCTGAAGCTGAAACACTTATGATGTCTCATGAGAGCAGAGCGAAGCACACCATTGCAGGGCAGAGCAGAGCAGAGCTGTCTAGCCTGAGAGGGGCTGGATGCCAGGGCTGCCTGGCTCCAGGGCCTCTTAACAGCCATGCTATTTCACAGCTGTGCTGTGTCACAATTGACTTGTTTGCACTGAATCACGTTTCCTTTTACACCACACCCCAATTGGGGATTCCTGTCGTGCTGAATTGACGCCAACACCTTTGGTTGACAACACCATCTGCCAACGCTTATGGCTAGGTCTGACCTATGGGCTCTGCTCCTGAGCTCCAACTCCTTCTGTCAACCTCTACCTCCATCAGCTTTGCAGATAAAGTGAGGCAACTTTACATGGCACCATGGGGTCCGCTCATCCTGCTCTGACTCACATTTCAGTCATCCTTGGTCACCTACTCAAAACAAAAGTCTCTGATTATCTATGTCTTCCCCTGTTCACATGTACATACTCTGCTCTTACCCTGACTGACCTCACAAACGTGCCCCCAGTATCCCAAGGAAGCCTTGTATCATGTAAAACTGCCTCTCCCTCCTCATCCCACCCAAAGAATGCTGCCTCCACTTCTTTGCCTGGCTCTTCCTGGAGGCCTATACTTCTCTGGACTCATCCCAGAGTAGAAGCTGTTAGTTCTCCTGAACTTGATGGGCACAGATCCTAGAGACTAAATGGTTTTTCCCAGATCCCAACAATAATATGGATATTTATGGAGCACATTCTGTGCCAGGCACTAAACTAAGCACTGTATGTAGATATATCATTTATTCCTCTTATGATCCCTTATGATTTACATATAAAAAAGTTATTGAGTTCTTACAATGTACCAGATATTCTTTTATGCATCTTCTTTTTCCCTGTAAGCCAATCCTGAAAAGGGGATTTGAATAAAAATTGTTTATTTGGGAAGTGATTCCAGAAAACATTAGTGGGTAGTGGGGAAGAGACACAGGAAGGAGAACACACCCAGTACAGTGTGCATTATCAAACAACTACCATTGTAGGTCAAATGGAGAAGAGCCAGTGTAGACTATTATCTTCAGAATTATTCCCACTCGGGGGTTAAGAGATCTGGCTAGGTCCACACCAACAGATTTTCAGAGTGTGCTGATATACAGCCAGAGTCAGAGAGTCTTCACTGGTAATAACATCAGTTTATTCACGTCTGTGTAAATGCCCCACCTCACCCTCACTCAATGTCTTGATCCTCTTAACCTTTAAACTGGTCTGTGGTCTGCATCCATATCTCTTCTTTCTCCTTGTTTACTCTCAGTGTTATCTTTGCCTCTTCCTTCCCTGGGGAGCTCTGCCCACTCAGAGACTGAGCCATCACCATTTTCTCTTTTGGTTCCATCTTCATCCTCTTTGACATGTTTTCATTTCATTTCATTCCATTTTCATTCTCAAAACAGAAACTTGTCAAATCTCTATTTTCTTAAAAATAAAAACACTCTTCAGTTACTTCAAAATCTAGATTCTAGCCCAAATCTCTGATAATCTCCAGATCTGCATTAAACACAATATAATTATCATCTTTTCCCCAAACTTGCCCCTCTGCTTTTTCTTATATTAGAGTCAATGTTATACCTCTAGTTATCTTTCAGAAACAAACAAACCCCAAACTCGATTTTGCACATAAGTCCTCTCTGTCATTCATCTCCCACATAGAATTTGTCTTGATTAGAATCTAATTCTACCACTTTCATATTTGTCAAATCTCTCCTGCTGTGAATGACTTAGTCTAGGTCCTCACCTTTATGACAATAGCCTTCTAATGTTTCTCACTGCCTCTACTTTTTTATCCGTCTAAATTCTTCTTCACTCCTCTTCCGAAAAGACAAATATAATCATGTCTCTGGTGCCTCAGGACTCTCATAACTAGTCCTGGGTTTTTGCCAAAGTCTGTGAATTCTTCATGATGTGGCATCTGCTACCACCTCCACCCAGCTCTGCCTCTTGTTTCTCTCCATCTGCTCTGTACACTTCCACCACACGAGGCCCTGTCTCATCTGGAAGACATGCTTACAGACCCATGCTTTTGTTCAAGCCATATTTTCTACCTGAAAAAAGTCCTTACCCCCCTTGCTCCTTGACCCTAAACACACACACACACACACACACACACACACACACACACACACACACACACCTTATTATGAACTTGAAAATGACTAAGTATTTGTTCTCCCAAATTTGTCAGATCTGGTTTGAATATCCTTTTAGGTGATTCTGTAACATCAAGTTATCTTCAACAATAAATTTATGTTTGCTGAACAAAAAGACCAAGTTGTGTATACTTTTGCATTTCAAGCACCTAGCACTGTGCATAGCATATAGCAGGTGATCAGGACCTGTGTGTGGAATGTGAATCTTGTACATCTTCTGTCCTCCCAGAAACACTCAATCTATCATTTAAGAAAAATATTTAAAGCCATCATTTCTTATATATTTTTTCAAAGTCCTGTTTGTCTAGACGTACTCCTTCTACCCTCCACATCTTAAGAGATATTTTTATAGAAAGTTAAGTATCATTAGAAGAATGAGGTTTTCATTCCTTAAAGAAAACTTACAAGATGGATGTTTACAAAGATGAATCCTTAGAGACAACTAAACTTCATCAACTTAATGTAAGCGTGAAACATCCACTAGCTTCCATCACGATGACTAAATATTTCGAATAGCTATTTTCTTAAGTAATCTTTTAAAATCTGTACTTCATTTATATGTCAGGAAAATGCGCCATTCCACTTGATTAGTGCAAATCAAATTGCTACAAACTGCTCTCTGAACCAACACCACGCTGGTTCAGATGTGCATTAAGTAGTAAATCAACTTTATTGGAAATGCTGGGTCTCATCTTTTCAGAGCAAATGCTGTGTACTGTTTCAGAGGTTCAGTAATTCTTGTACATTTCTGGAGTCTCTTTAGTAAATTGCTCCTATTTAGTAAATTATCATGGCACTAAGTAGCCCAAAGTAATGAAAGTATTAAAAAGTGTCCAAAAGTGACATCCCAGTGGTATTCCTGGGCTCTTAGCTGAATGCATTTAGCCTTCCCCGCTTGCCCTTTCAGGGATTTTCTCAGCACCTTTGGCAAACTTTTGACAAAGATTTGCCAGCATCTTCTGCCTGGGCACAATAGTTTATGACCCACTTCTCCGGAGCTTTGGGGCTAAAAGGCATTCAATAACGCAATGCTGCCGAGAAGGGATGAAAGCTATTGTCTTCATCACTCGAAGGAGCATCTATTCAAATAATTCATCATCTGTAGCTTTTTCCTATCCAATGGAACATTTACCAGCAGCCTACAAGAGTCAGACTGGTTCAGTTCCACATTGAAATGTGCTGTGTTCAAGTGCTGTGAAGTGTGATGTAATTACTGCTCAGAAAACAAAGTGTGCTTTTTTGTTTTTCTAAAAAGCATTGTCAGATAAATGAAGGTGCATTTTAGATATTAAGAGATTCCTTGCTGGGCAGCATAAAATATGTGCTAGAAAAGCTTTCCTCTCAAATTAAAGCAGTTTAACCCAATCCTTCCAACATAACATAATTACTCCTATTTTACTGAAAGGGCATACACACTGAATCTGCTTAAATCCTCTGGCCAGTGTTTGCTAATCTTTGGTCAGCACATATGAAATGAACACATGCTCATGCCTTGTGGGATGGCATTTTAGCCCACATCATTTTAGGATAAGTCCTTGCTCCACGCTCCATCAGCTGCATCTGTGGGTTGGATGTTCCTTTGAAAGCACCACCATAAATATTTCTGCAAATGAGTGATCTGTCCCCATTACATCTGCTAATGCTGTCTCATGGCAGAGCAAACAAATAGTCCTGACCTCACACCACTGCACGTGGAAGCAGGAAGGGGTACTATGGCGAGTGCAGCCGGTCCCTGAGAAGTGCACCACTGGTCATCTCCCGGGAGCTAACCCCTCTTTCAGAACACGTTTTTTGACAGCCTGTCACAAGGAGAGCTGTGGATGTTCCGTGGACAAAGAATAATGTCAACATTGTATATGGTAAAAGGCCGCAAACTTTAGTCTTGACAGCTTCTAAACACAGACATCTGTTATGGCCAATTACATTTTGAAAGAAAAACCCAAAGGATGAGCATCCTGAAATTTGAGAAGAGAATGGTTGCATCTAACCCCAAATATATTTTTTTTTTACCATAAACTTAAAAAAAAAGACATTTTAAAATAAGGTTTGATAAATTTAACATTTCTGAAGCCCAAGCAGGTATTATCACTATTACCCTAATCATTTTATATTGCACTTCTTTTTTTCTATAAAAAATTATCAGAAGTTGTTTATATATTTTTTTCTCAGTCCAGTGATTATCATTTTTATTTGGAAAACAAGAGAGAGTTAAATTATTCTCCACCTTGAGAGCAATTTGAGGTGTTCTTCTATGTGAATGGTTAAAAATGGCTGACCTATTATGACCTTACTTTGCATAAATAGATAATTTCTTGTGGTTCTCAAAGGAAATAAACTTAAACAAATGGGGGGAAATAGCTATATCTTTTCATGCAGCTCAACAAAATATAGGAGAACAACCAGATAGTATTTTTTATGATCAATCATATCATGTCACATCATCTCCAGAGTGAGGTGACCACAGCAACAGATACAACCCATGAGTCAAGCTTCTCATCTCTACACCACAGCCTGCAATCTGCTGATGAAAAGGCCATTTAGTGCTCTTTTATTTGTGTAGGATGCAAATCTTCTGCTTGGCAGCTTGAAATAAAATGCTTCATTTTTAAAAATCAAATAAAGAGCCTTAATGCTCACACAAATTGACAAATTCTACAAGTCTTATAATGGACTAGCCTTGGCATGAGCTAAGATTAAATAATGTGTTCATTTCTCAGCTATATTTTTCTGCCTTTGAGGTTTCTGAGATGTGTCAGCCTATGGATCAGTGATTTTCAACTGGTGTGCCATAAGAATTTTTAAAATATGCAACACCTGAGTATTTAGTGAAGAACACTGACCTCTTTTACCTTAGGTTATCAAGTAAAAAAATGACAATAGCCAACACAACGATAGTTATCTAGTGTAAATGCCCTGCCTTGAACCATAAATACATAGTCATTATAATGGAGTTGCATCTTATTGGTCATGTCACATAATAAAGTTACATCTGATTGGTTAATTCTTGGTACTAGAAATCCTTACATATAAATATAGGCACCTGATTTTTTAAAAAGTCACTTTGGAGCAAAAAGGGTAGGTAATTACTATCATTATTTTGTAAATCAATAAAATTATACCTATTTTTTTTTGTCAGGCAAAAAACATATATTTTTTGGTGTGTCACAGAACTTTAGTAATTAGTTTATGTGTGCCATGAGATGAAAAAGGTTGAAAATCACTGCCATAGATGAATACAAGAAATTATAAAGATTGCTCTGTTAACAATTTTCTTGCTCTGAGACTTGCAGAGCTTAACTACTTTAGTGCTTTGTGAAGAGACAAATGTACTCAGGAAAATGGTTGTGTTAGAACTAAACAAGTTTAAAAGTATTTTAAAAAGAGAACATGAAGGCATAGAGAAGTTCTGTAGTTTCTCCCAATTGCATTCTCACTGAGAGTAGAACAGAGAGCTTCTGATCCTCAAACTCATGCTTTTAGCTACTTACTCCTGTGTCTTCCCTAACCGTTAACTAGCCTGTGGCAAGCAGCACCAGTGCAATGGACCCATCATCATGGGTGGCCTTTGCTGAAGCTTCAGCATCCCTTTCCTTTGCTTTTCTGACTCCCCAGATTCTGTCCTCTCCCACCTTGTACAAATGTACTATAAAATATCTGACAGTCTTAGAGCACAGAGTACTGCTATTATTAAACCATTGTTATGCGTTGAGAATAATCTGTGGTATAATATAAAACTAGCTTGATAACATTTATTCATATGAATTTACATTATGCAAGACAGATACTCCCAACATTGACAAATGGACATAAGATCAAACTCTACATATCACGAATCAAATAAGAACAACAACACAGTGGTGAGTTGGTGCCTTCCCAAGCCTGCTGTGCATCGAGGGAGACTCTCACAGCAGCTCCACAGACTGCCCTTTTTTATTGGGCTTCTATTTAGTGGATATTGCTTGGGGAGGAAAAAAAAAATACAAAAAGGCACAAGACACACAGCCCTGGTAACCGTCTTTTGAAAAGCTCAGACAGTGATCCTTACACATGCATTTGGCAGGCCTTTCCTGAATGCAGAACGCTGTCCTGGGAGGTAAGGAATAATAGTGTTTGAGAAAGTCATATCCTCTTCCTCTAGGTCTCGGAGCTTTCAGTTCACTAATCCACAGCTGGCATGCAGTTCCCGCAGCAGTAACTAGTCCAACCAGCAGCGGTGCTGGGCACTCCTGTGAATGGTTTACATCCTCCCACGGTTGAGGGGAACCTACCTGCGGGATCTAAATGATGCAATGTCTTTGCCTCTCTTAGAGTCAGAGGCAGGGGCTGAAATCCAACAGCTCAGGTGGGCTGACTTAGTCCTAGTACCACTCAGAGATTCAGACAAACTATTAGTAGGTTACCGTTAAGCACTAATATCACAACAAGGAATAGGTTCCGTGGTTATTGGTTTATGGTTTGAAATACTGTAACATACCTAAAGCATTACATCTGGTTATTTGAAACATGGAAGCAATTCATCCTTTTATAAATGACACACACACACACACACACACACACACACACACACACAGACTCACAAAACAATGGAGGAGAAAAGAATTTGTACAATTTCCCAAGGGCCTAATGATTAAATCTAAAAATGTACAAGCTTTGTAGATACCTGTAAACAATCAATGATGCAAGAAAAATACACTTACACAAACAATTCATGGCCAGAATACACCTCTATATATACTTAGAAAAAAAGGAAGGAAGGAAGGAAGACAGAGAAGAGAACAAGGAAAAAAAAGGGACATTTTCTTACCAAGATGAATTTCATTTATAAAAGCAAAAGAAAACCTGGAGGCTATAGTTTGGTTAATTTCATATGTCATAATAAACAATACTCAAATACATTTTGTCATTAAAAAAAAAAAAGTGTTGAATGTAACTTTAAGGTTGACTGAGTTCCAATATCCCCTTTCCCAACTCTGGTGAGTTTTACTGCAGTCCCACAACAGTAAGTTTCCTATCTATATGTTCAGTAGTTAGTTATGTATAATCACCAGCTATTTGAATCACACAATCCATATTTTGTCATTAAGTCCATTCACACCTGTGCGCTCCAGTCTTCCTATGTGACTCTAAGGCAATTGAAAGAAGATAAACCTAAGTTTTTATGATAGGTGAGTAAGATAATAATGAAAAACTTATTGCATAAAAATAGAAGTAAAAATAATTCTGGGTGTAAGTTGTTGGGTATGATTTCAGACTTAAAAATTTGAGATGACAATAAAACATCCATACTAAATTATAAATTAAACTAGAGGCCTGGTGCACGAATGTGTGTAGCAGTGGGGTCCCTAGGCCTAGCCTGTGGGATGGGCCAAAACTGGCTCTCTGACATCCCCTCAGAGGCCAGACATCCTTCTGGACAACCATCTGGATGAAGCCAAGGCTGGGAGGGAAGCCTCGGCCCTGGGTGCCAGAGGGAAGCAGGTGTCAGCAGCTGGGGGAAGGAAGGCTTACTCTTGCACAAATTTCATACATTGGGCTTCTAGTAAGATAATAAAGTTACAGAGGAAGGTAGCTGACAAATGAGCATTATGTTAGCTATTAAAACATTATTGTAGAATGAATTTACCCATTCAACATATGAACATACGACAGTAAACACATGTTATACAATACTAGAATCATAATGAAGAGCAGACTGACTAGATATCGGCAGGGAAGTAAGGCTTCTCTTTCCTTTCTGATCCCCTAATTATTACATAACTGAATTTTGATCCTGGAAAGGTGATTATTTGAGGAACAGGGCATTAACAGACTGTGCCTGATACCTGCAAGGAGATTACAGGGTGGGATGTGAATCAAGAGCTATGCTAGCCTTGATTAGCCTTAAGAGAGGCAGAGCCACATCCTATTTTGAGGGTCCTGCATTCTCCTAACCCAGCAATATTACAGTCTCAAAGATGAAGTGGGGTGGAATAATAACCTCTGAATGGATGCGCATTGTGATAGTCTCAATTCTTATATCTAATTTCTTCAAGTCAGTATAAGACACAAATTATTCCAGTTAAGGAGAAAACCATTTTATAAATTCATGAGACCAGTACAATAAAAGCAGAATTTGGTTTGTAATGGCAAATTATTGGGTCGGCAAGTAAGTAATTGCGGATTTTAAAAAGAAAATCAAAGACAATTTTTTTATGGAACTAAATAACTTTATTCTGTAATGTATTGCCCATTTTGATCAATGACCTTTTGCCATCTTTCAGGCAGCATCATAATCCCACGTTCAAAAAACTTCTGGTTTTTATTAGCAAAAAACTGAATCAGGTACGATTTGACATCATCATCATTATTGAAATTTTTACCATTCAAGGAGTTTTGTAAAGATCGAAACAAAAAGTAATCAGATGGTGCAAGGTCAGGACTATATGGTGGATGTGGCAAAACATCCCAACCAAGCTCCATTAATTTTTGCCGAGTGACCAAAGATGTGTGTGGCCTTGCATTGTCATGATGGAATACAACACCTTTTCGATTTGTCAATTCGGGCCGCTTTTCTTCAACTGCATTGTTTAATTTCGTTAGTTGTTCAATGTAGACATCAGAATTGATCGTTCGGTTGGGTGGTAAGAGTTCAAAGTAGACAATTCCTTTGTAATCCCACCAAACTGATAACAAAACCTTCTTTTGATGAATATCAGCTTTTGATGTTGTTTGAGTTGGTTCACCTGGCCTGCTCCACGATCTTTTCCTCTTGATATTGTTGTAAACAACCCATTTTTCATCGCCAGTTATCAGTCGTTTTAAAAATGGATCATTTTCATTACGTTTCTTTAGCAAATCGCAGCTGCTAATGCATTGCATTAACTGTGATTCTTTCAGTTCGTGAGGAACCCATGTATCGAGTTTTTGAACATAGCCAAGTTGTTTTAAGTGATTTTCAATGCATGTATGTGATACATGAAGCTTCTCTGCAATCTCACGTGTTGTACTGTGACAGTCCGAATTGATTATTGCTTTGATTAGGGCGTCATCAACTTCAACTGGACAACCAGAGCGTTTTTCATCTTTGAGTGAAAAATCACCAGAACGAAATTTGGCAAACCAATTTTGACACTGCCGTTCTTTTAAGGCTTCGTCACCATAAACAGCACATAACTTTTTATGAGCTTGCGATGCGTTTTTCCCTTTGCGGAAATAAAAAAGCAAAATATGACGAAAATGTTCCTTTTGATTTTCCATTTTTCAACAAACGCCAAACGAAAACTACAAAACAGATCAAAAAACTTTTTTTACTGATTAACAGCTGAATAGCCAACTATCAAATAACAAAATGTGTTTTACATTTGTACTACGTCTGCAAACCTAAAAATTCAACTGAAGCCATATGTGTGAAACCCACAATTACTTAGTTGCCGACCCAATAGCTTTCCCCAGTGGCTTAGTCCACTGCCTCAGCTGTAATCTGAAACTACAAGTGCTGGCTGAATGCAACTTCTCTCCGATTGAAGGTACTCACCTGTTTCTTGCCTAATTTAATATAAAGCATCAGATACATGCAGAGGGTAGAAAGTTTCTTCTTGTAGATCAGGAATCAGCAAACTATGACTTACAGTCTGGCCTGCAGCTATTTTGGTACTGCCAATGAGCTCAGAGTAGTTTTATATTTTTAAATGATTGAAAACAAAATAAAGATATGCAGCAGAGACGATTTGTGGCTATGGAGTCTAAGATGGCTACTGCTTGGTCCTTTTCAGAAAATGTTTAGCTGGCTCCTGCTTTAGATCTATGATCAGAGGCCCAAACATAAGAGCCTTTTAGAACAGATGTCAACCAACTTTTTCTGTGAAAAAGAGAATAAATATGTCAGGCTTTTGGGGCCATATAGTTTTTGTTGCAACTACTCAATTCTACTGTGGTGATAAGGGAGCAGTCACAGACAAATAACTGAATAGGTATGGCTGTGTTCCATTAAAATTTTATTTGCAAAAACAGACAGCAGACCAGATTTGGCATATGGTAACACAATTTGCCTATCCCTGTTCTAGAAGAGAGCACTCAGATATATGTACTGTATTTCTCATTATATCCTTGCTTTGGTCTCTGAACTCAGTTTATTTGTTTGTTTATTATTATTATTATTATTATTATTATTATTTACCATACATCACCCACTCCAAGTACTCGATTTGGCTATTATTTTTCAGATTTCTCCATTTCTTGGCAATGACCTCTTGCTCACCGATACTCACATTACTCACCAGAGTATGCCTTTCTTTACCTATCTGTTTTGGAGCCTAAACTGCAGAGTGATTATTCCCCACCTCACTTTTTCAAAAACCATCACCCAAGGATATGTTTTTAGTGATTTTTAGAGTGATTTTTAGAGAGAGATGAAGAAAGGGGAGGAAGAGGAGGAGGGAGAGGGAGAGGAAGAGGAAGAAGAGGGGGAGGAAGAGGAAGAGGGAAAGGGGGAGGAAAAGGAGGAGGCAGAGGGGGAGGGGAGGGGAAGGCGGAGTGGCAGGGGGAGAGGGAAGGGGAGGGGGAAAGGGAGGGGAGAGAGACCAGTTGAACCTGCAACCTTTTTCGTGTACGGAACAATGTTCCAACTAACTGAGCGCATGGCCAGGGTCCCCCACGTTTCTTTGACTAGACAAATGTTTGAAAGCAATTCTAGTGTCAAAGGAATCCCTATATTCACACAGGAGGCAGTTTGACATCCATGAGAAACTACAGTGTTTGAGTCAGATAGAACTAATCTGACTAATAATCACTTACAACTTTCTATCAGAAATGACTTGGATGAAGTTTCTCTCTGAGCCTTTCTTCTCCCAATCTTAATATCTATACAGCATGCTTTATCTGAGGATTAAACATGTACAAGTAGGACATGTTGTAGACCAGTATCTGTTTGATGGTAATCCAAAATCATGATTGCTCTAATTGTTCCTACAATGATCCAGCTTTGAATATACCTCCTGTTATCTGTTACGCACACAAATGTTGAATTAATTTTCCTATAATATCTTTTTCAAAATCTGTCTCAGAATTAAAATACCTCAAATGACTTCCAGTTATGCAAATGGGATATATTATTTTAATAACCTTAACCCATACATGGTGTTGGGACTAAGTTTTCTTAATTGGAGTTATTAAGACTAGAAATTCTTTAAGAAATAGGTGTAAAGGTTACCTTGAATCTCAATTTAACTTTGTCACACAAACTTGATTTCTACCCAGAATTCACTCTTACACTTACACACGTACAATTCAGGTAACAAAAATGATTCATGTGGCATGTCCACCAGAACCTGTAGCTATCTCTATGCTTCCTTTTTGGACTAAATTATATGAAAATATACCTGATTATTAAATGTTTATTATTTAATCCTGTATAATAGATAGCTAAGATGCAATGGTGAAGACATAACCTTGTCTCTAACTTATCTTGAAGGCTATTAGGGGAGGGTCATGACATGAGGTTCTTTTTGGAAACAGATGAGACAGGAATCGTGAAAGGTTTTATTGGAAGTAATGCCTGTGGGTAACAAAAGGAGGAAGAAGCAGGACTGGGCAGGGAGAGCTTTCAAGTCATGATGTAGATCTGACAAAATCTTGGGTAACACACTGGGCAAACATAGCCTGTGAGAGGACTCCCATATTGGCAGAATGGCCAGGCTGCAGGATCCCTGCAGAGTGAGGTCCTTTGGTGCTGCTCAGGGAAAGCATGGCTTTGGTTTGAAAGCTCAGGCAGATCCTGAAGGTGTAACAGCTGGTAGCTGTCAGTTCACTACACTCGTTACATCAAAACAAGCTTTTCCTTGAAGGAATAACTCATTAGCACACTTCCATGGCTTCTATTCTATTGGGAAGGCAAAAGAAGTGCAATTTCTATGACATGTGAAATAACAGGAGTGTGTATATATAAGCTAAAGGAGTTAAATCAATGTACTGTATCAATACTAAGAAATGTAGCATTGAGCACAAATCAATTTGAATCTCATTAGAACTTAAAAGAGTGAAAAATTATGTATTTCAAAAGGTATGTTTCAACGATCAAAACTTTTTAAAGATAGTTTTTATTTTTAAATTGTTTTACAACAGTTAAAAGTTCTGATTCTATAGTTGCAATTTTATGAACGATTGGCTGAGTATTTGATGGGATACATTGCTCTTTGATAAAATACAGGCTCAGATTATAAATTCATTAGGAATTTCTCAAATTCCATAGGTTGTTGTGACACAGAATATTAACCTATATATTTTTTAAATGGGTCCAGGCTTAAATAAATTAGATAAAGAGAGAAGATAAACAAGACAGTCAAACGTTTACTGTGACATTTCTGAGGTCTTTTAATGGGCAAATATAGATTAAAATCTCAAATGACGAAAGGGGCATGGTAAATAGAAAATGGTAGTCACTCTTATCTGAGGTTTAACTTTCCAAGGTTTCAGTTAGCTGTGGTCAACCATGGTCTAAAAATATTAAATGGAAAATTCCCTAAATAAGCTGTTCATAAGTTTTTTGTTTCTTTTAAATATATTTTATTGATTTTTTACAGAGAGGAAGGAAGAGGGATAGAGAGTTAGAAACATCGATGAGAGAGAATCATCGATCAGCTGCCTCTTGCATACCCCCTACTGGGGATGTGCCTGCAACCAAGGTATATGCCCTTGACTGGAATCAAACCTGGGACCTTTCAGGACGACACTCTATCCATTGAGCCAAACCAGTTTTGGCAGCAGTTCATAAGTTTTAAATTACATGTGATTCTGAGTAGCATGATAACATCTCATGTCATTGCACTCTATCCCACTGGGGATGTGCATCATCCATTTGTCCAGCATATCCACACTGTATACACCACCTATCTCTTAGTCACTTAGTAGCTCAGTTATCAGATTGATTTTTGTGGTATCGCGGTGCTTGTGTCCCAGTCACCTTTATTTTACTTAATAATGATCCCAAAGCCATTCACAAGATTTGTATTACAGCCTTTTTTATAATAATTATACTATTTTACTAGTTACCATTGTTAATCTCTTTGTCTAATGTATAAGTTAAACTTTATTCTAGGCATATGTGCACTGGAAAAATCATAGCATGTATATATAGGCCACTATAGAGGTTTTCAGGCATCCCCTGGAGTTCTTGGAACCCCACAGATAATTGGGAACTCTTGTCCACCAAATTTCTCACAGTTAATGGAACATAGAACCAAAACTACTTTGGGAATTGCCAAACTAATGAACTTTAACTGTATCCATATGAAGTCATTTAGTCAATTGCTCTAGTAATTTTTTTAAATATACAAAAATAGACTATTTTTTCAGTTTTTATCTGCATATTTAATATTAGACAAAGTCTAATTTTCTGAGTCTTTGTTAAAGGAAAATGTTTTTCTAAAATAAATCTCATATTTTGAAACCATTAGTTAATAACACTAACTAGAGGCCAAAGGCAGCTATAATTATTTGCATCACCATCCAGAATTGGCTTTCCTTTTAATAGAGCCCATTTGCACTATAATAAAAAGCATGATGGGAACTGATTAAAGCTGGCTGGAACAGTTTTCATTTAAGAATTTCTCTTCCTCTGTCAGCGGATGTTTCTCTCTTAATGTTATTTTAATGCAGTCATTTTATGTTTAAAAATGAAGGCAATCATGTCAGTCCACGAGCTGGCAGAAGACAGTTATTGATTTTTACAAATCAGTCACCTTTAAAAATCCAGATGAGATGAATATTTATTATTTTGCAAGTACAAATCAGTTCCTGTAGAAACAAGAATAAAGCATAATAAAGCAATGCATTTTGAAAGAATGAAAATGTGAGAAATAGCCTGCCTTCTGTGTTTCTTTAGACTGTGTCATTGTAATAAACATTCCTCATGGATTAATTCTCCCATATTTGGGGCAATTTTTATTAGCTTTCAATGTGCCAAATGCATAAATTGACTAACTTCATAAATGACATACTCTGGAACCACCTTTTGCTCAAGGAGTTATTGCAACTCACATGTAACAATACTAATTCATCTCGCTTCACCAAGAGAAGTGTTCCTGTAACCCCATGCAAAAATGAGCTTGGTGGACAGAATCATTTCCTACATGGATCAGGGCAATGGCGTTGAACTGTGCTCCGCAGAGCCTTTAAGGGCGGGTGCAGAGAAGCACCACCATGGAGGTTACCCTTTGGGTGGGAAGGCCAGGTAGAGCACGCTGGATGGTGCCCCAGATCTCTCCCACACCCCCCTTCCTGACAGGGAAGTTACCTAGTAGAGTTCTATGTAATAACCCATTTAAGGCTAACACGAACAGAACCAAAGCCCCCGAATGAACAAACTTTACGAGGCAGATTTTCATTTTTGAATGTATATCATTAGGAACCCTTTAAAAAGAAATATTAGCAACAAATTGTATAAAAACATGCTTTTTACATGAAAAATGTTCACAAAAATTCCTTGAATAAAGCAAACCTGTGTAGAGCATAACATGATAAAATATCCTTGGGTAACAAAAGAAGCTTAATAAGATTTGAAAGCCTTTTTTCTTCCTCTCATTCTCTTTCATATCCTTAATGTCAGAAGGGAGCTAGAGGTGGAGAATGGTTCCAGAAAGTATGCTGAAGGCTAAAGTATGACGAAAATAATTATTTTTCTCCAACTTCAGAATAGCCAACCTGAGGCAGCAGGGCAAACTATGATTCAGTCAATGGTGTTGGCTCCCATGTTAGAAACATGTGGAAAGTTCCCCCGGTTTCCAGCCTTCCTCTGCATCCCTACAGGAAAGCAATTCTTTCACTTCTCACTGGCTCCAGGGCATGTCCTACTGGAACTGCTGCCAACCTTAGCATTTACTTCCCCACAAACAACTAACTAACTTGACAGAACCAATCAAGGTTAAAAGATCTTAAAAATGTGGCCAGACAGCCAAACAGGTAGCCCCCACTTTGACATTAGGTTATGAGCATGGTAAGACAATTTAGCAAGGACCTGAATTCCAATGAGAAGAAGCAGATTTCCGTTATCGGGAGCTGATGAATTGGGCACAGGACTCCCTTAGATGGACAGAAAAGTGTGGCCCATTCCCCCTTTTCAGTTTAAATGTCTTGTTATGGCCACAACAATAACCAACAGAAAGCAGATCTATTTCAGATGTATTAAAATGGCTTATTTAACCCAACACATTGAATTTTAGCTTAATGATCTCAACCCACCATATTCTAGAGGAGGCTTCACAGTCATGCAGAAATAAAACAATACAGCCAAAGAATTGTGTGTGTGCGCGTTTCTCCTTGGCATATGTATAAATCCTTGATTGTGGTTGGGTTCTGTAGCCCCCAACCATTTCAGCCATCACCAAGTAAGAAATGGACCGTCATTTTCTGGTAGCAGGGAATCTGAGGGCTTCCACATTTGCAGGGTAGCAAAAGCCTCAGATGATTCTTGTGCTCATTGAAAAGCTGGAAAGACTGATGCAATACCCAACACTCATGACACTGTAGAGAAAACAGCATCTCTGCTCTCCTAAATGAACTCTTGAGTTCACTCCTCCACATTATGGATCAAAATTCAGTTACTAGGAAGAACACTTAGAGAAAAACTTATGTAAAAATTGCAGCTCATTCATTGGAGAGCATTTGCATTTTATCAAAGTTTTCAAGGTCATTCTATATGAGTTGAGGTTTTATAAATATGACTAAACAACAGGTACTCTAAATTTTGTTTTTTACTAAATCCCAGTGAATGATTTCTCTTCTTGACAGTTTGTTTCATGAAAAGTATCTCATTTAGGAATAAACAACCCATACTAATAACCAAAACTTCAAACTTCTTTCAGATGAAAGCTTCTGCCGTTTGCCCCTTCCTCTCCACCCTTATAAATGCAAATTTTAAGGTCTGGAAGGTGGTTGATCATTAATGTCGACAGACTTATTATCATTTTCTGTCTGAATGGTCCAGGAGCTCACTTTAAAATGTTGAGGTACTTGGCTTTGTCCTTGGGCCTTAAGGAAACAATCTTAGAAGGAGTTCTGTTTTAAAATCTTGACACACACCAGACCAACTAAATATCCGTCTCCCACTAAACCACAAGAGATACCATACCATCCAAATATCTACCATCAAGTTAATACCATGTTTTTAGCCACCATTGTACAATAGCTTTAGTATCTAAATATGTGTCAAATGTGTAAGACCTGATCCTTTCCTTCACTTTCTCTAACCTGTCAAATTCCTATTTATCTTTCAAATTTCAACTAGAACAGTACTTCTTTTGCAAGTTTTCCCTAACCCTGTTCACAGAATCAAGTGGTTTTTCTCTTCTTTTTCTCCCACAGAACCTTACTCGTACCACTATTATGTGGTTTATCTCCAATCACACTTTTGTAGATAATCAGCATGTCACCCGTCTTTTTCCTTCATGTAGGGGAGAGTATGTTGTCCCCGATGCCATCCTCTGTCCCTGCATGTAGAACAGTGCCTTATAAATACTAGGTGATCAAAATTATCTCCCCTTCTCCCACATTTGTTTCTTTCTTTTTAATTTCACTTTTCTGGCAACAGATCGTCAACAGGTGGAGCTTAAGGGTCTAGAACTCACCCACTAAAGAAAAAAAAAAAAGCTTCCATTCCACCTGATCAGCTGACAATTGAATGCTATGTATCACTGCATATCTGAGGGGGGTTTCTGCCATATTGTGCAACCAACATGTAGCCAATACCACAGGAATCAGACGACCTCCTTAGAATTATCTGTCAGTTAATTTCTCTGAAACTCAGTCTACTAATCGATAAATAGGCATGTAAAGTGTGTATCAGGAGCTTTATAGAAAACACATTGTGTACATCACTGGCTCATGGCAGGTACTTAATTAGTAGCTATTATTAAAATTAATATCGCTAATTTACTAAGTGCCTTCTATGTGCCAGACTTGCTCTGGGGACTTGCGTGTCCTTTCATTTGATTAGGAGCCACTGCCCTTTCTTGAAATTGTAAGATAGACTTTAATTTAGATAGTGAGCTTTGTGGTATTTGAAATTTATCTTTTTTTTCTTTTTTAAGTCAAAGGAGTGATTACAGAGAAAAAGAGAGAGAGAGAGAGAGGTAGAAATATCAATGATGAGAGAGAATCATTGATATGCTGCCTCCTGCACACCCACTACTGGGGATTGAGCCTGCAACCCAGGCATGTGCCCTTGACTAGAATCAAACCAGGGACATTTCAGTCCACAGGCTGACACTCTATCCACTGAGCCAAACCAGCTAGGACTGAGGCTTATTTTTATTACCTGGGTCAAGAAATATTAAACTTGAGTAAAAGACCACTTAAAAAAAAAACCTGTATGTTTAACACTTAGCAAGTAATAGAACTCCAGTTTCATCATAGCATTAAAAAAGAAAAAGAACAACAAAAATTGATATCTTGAGAAATCTATGTAAGTGAGAAAGATTATTCATTTTGAAAACAAAAATTGCTATCCGTATTGAGACCTCTATCTCTTATTAGCCCAGCTGCTCTGTGGACCCAAGAACCCTTCCTGGGTGATTTGTATCTTCTCCCAAAGTAATGGAGTCTTATATTCTAACACCTGCTCCCACCTGCTCCTGGTAAGCTAAATGGCTTTGCAGCCTCCTTGACTTTCAATGAGAAGATAAAATGATCATGTGTAACTAGGAGAGCATACAACGGGGACGCAGTAGCAGGAAGCGAAATAAATTAGAGCAGTCCCTCTCTATGCCCTGAGGTGAAAAGACTTAAAATTAAAATGTTGAACTTTGGGTCAGCTGGGCAATTAAATAAGCAGCTGAAAGAATCTAGAGGGAATTTGATGACGGATATTTGAGGCTCAACTGTCAAGAGGGTTTAGGAACTTTGCCATCAGGCCAGGGCAGAATGGTTCACAGTGAATGTTCCTGATAACCCAAAGGATTCTTGTAACTTATCAGTAGAGTAAATACAATTTAAGAATTAGGCTTATTTCTGTTTTCACTTGGTTTTTATTGAAATACATATCTTAACAGATGAAGAAAAGGTGCAAACAATGAAATGCCATCTTAAAGAGTACTTCTTACTTCTTTGGCTAAAATATTAATTTCATAATGAACAAAACATAGAGGTGAAGGGAAAATATCTGGCATACTGTAGAAAAATCAGATTTTTGTAGAAAAATCTAAAACTTAAGCTCTCTTCACTATGTCACTAAATTATTTTATGCCTTCAAAGAGGTAGCAATACTTGAGACGTAGAAACTGGGAGTCCTTAAACACAAAGGGCTAGAGTGGCTACCTGAAATCAAATATTGGTTCTCTTACTTTATAGCTGTGTGAATTCTGAACCCCTGTTTCTCCACCTGTAAAATGGAAGTAATATTAATATCCTGCTCCTAAGGTTCTTATGAGAATTGAAATAACTAATTCATAAAGCAATTAGAACAACGTATGGCACATTGCATATACGGGGTGGGACAAAGTAAATTTCCAGTTGTGACTACACAAAACACAGCTTATTCTTGTGTCATTTGTTAATTATTGTATCATTTTCCATATGAATGAGTGTACTCCTTCTTTCCCCCACCTTGTGTTTATTTGTTGGCTGAACTTTAAGAAATATATATATGTATTACTGTTATGATTGTTCTTTGTTGGAAATTTGATATTGACCATGTTGTTACCTTTAGTTCTTTCCTCTAAGAGTCTTTCAATGATTTCCAGGTGCTTAGTGTTAACCAAAATAACTATATCATTGATAACAATAACTCTATTTATTGGGCTCTTACATCTCACATCCTTAGCATCTACCATCTCATTAGACTAGAATAGAGACCATGATCTCCTCTTTCTCTTCATCTCCCATCTCTCATTTATGTCTCACATGTTGTTGTAACAACTCAGGGGACTTGCAGTTGCACAGTTTGCTCTGACTTAAATGCAGAAACTACTGTTGTCCACTGACAAACACATATTTGAACTTCAAGGTTCAGGTTTATTGTCTGCTCTTTCAAAACCCTGTACTCCATCCACTAGCAAGTTGTTTTCTGTAGCAACTGCTATGATGCTGTGCAAAAATCAAACACCAAGGTAACCATCTTAGAGTTTTATGTCCCTTTCCTCTCTTCTTATTTCCAGTCACAATGATGGTACAAACTAATCTACATTGCTGTGCCATTGTTATCACTAAATAAACCCCTATGAGGTGATGTCTCTTGGTGATGAAGACCCTGGTCTCTGGAGTTGGTTATCTGCTTACAAATCCCAGCTCCAGCACCGTGCAACCTTGGGCAACTTGCTTTATCTCTCTAAGCCTCAGTTTTCTCATCCTAAAAAGGAGGTAATAATATAAATTATTTTTACAGCATTTTTTTGAAGCACTAGATAAAGACAATGTTTTAAAACGCTTACTTTGGTACCTGACTTCCTATAGATGCTTAATATGCTCTATAAATGGTACGTATGGTTAATTGTGAAATAAAATAGCTCAGACTCCTCTTTTCATTCTCTATGCCTGTACTCATGCACATAGAGGACATGATTGACAAAGGGATTACCACGCTATCTAAATGCATTCATTAGAGGTATTTAATAAATATTTGTTGAGGGAATAGCTTATGTCACGCACAGTGTATTTAAAAAAACACAAAAGCATGTCTCTCAAACATGACATGCCTAAATAAAGGGATTATTTTCACAAATCCCCCATTAATGAAACAGAGAAACATGAGAATATATAGAAAACCGCAATTCCTCGGGAATCCCTAACATCTTTTTATCCTGTTCTTTCATTCATTAAACAATTACGGAATACCTATTGCCCAACTAGCAACAAATCCTTTACCAGATGTGGTAGGTACACAATAGTCTTTAGCTAAAAGCAAAAGAATTCTAACCAATCAATTAAGTTGTTTATTTATATTTGAATTTTACCTTTTTTTTTTCTTTTGTAATCCTTACCTTTAGAGAAGGTGCCATGGTCAGTGTACTGAATTCAGTTATGTAGAAGATGCAAAAGACTTGGCAGATTATTTAAAAAAATATGCATAATCAGATTCTAGAGCATGCGAAGGCCCCGATATTTTTTGTTTTGCTCCTTACTAATCCATTGCTTCACAAAGGCAAGTATATGCATGCTTAGCAGGAAATCTATGGCTCCAATTGACATCTCTGCCTCCTCCCCAATTCCCCCACCACATGCTTAAAAAGGAATGGACACTAAATTTTTCAGTGTTAAGGTAAGCAAAAGAGTAGTTTATTCTATTTACACATGTCTTATTAACTAAATTGCTAATATCTTTAGAAAATCATTTTGGTTAGCTTTCCTTTCCTTTCATTAACTTTTTTTCACAGTAGACTACATTTTCTGAAGGATAAATCTGTGTACTATTATAGCCAGAGGGACGTTTAAGATACCGCTTTGCACCTGGGAAACCCGTTTAATTATTTGAGCTGTCAAAATGTTTTATTGTAAACAGCTTTTCTGATAGATCCTGTTTCCCTCCTATGAACTATCTTCCCCAGAAGACAGTTCTCTTTTCAGAGCAGCTTAAAGTACAGGTATCATAATTTAGAGGAGTGAAGGTTTTATGTCTGAAAATACCCCATCCTTCTTCTCATGTCTGATTAAGAAATATTGGATGTTCATTTTTTTTCTAATTTGTGTGCATCATAAAACACTATCATATTAAAAAGGTTTTAAAAATTAAATAGAGTGAACTATCTAAACTACAAGTAAAAATAAGATTTTATCTGAGATAACAATATTTGAGACAATATCTATCTAATAATTCTATTTAGAAATGTAATCTAACAACATATACAAAATTTTGTAATTCACTTAAATAAACTCAGGAACCCAAACAAGTTTCTGTGATACACAAATGTCTTTCACACAGTATAGCTATGGTTAATTATCTTTTTGTCTTATTTGGCCTTAATTGGGTCTAACATTCCCAATCTGTTAAATCTCTTCTTTTTCAGAAAATTTATTCTAATTCCGTGTCCTGGAGTACCAAGAGCATAAACAATTAAGAAAACTTTTTCTCCTTTATCAAGAGAGGCAGGATTCCAACTAAAGTACCATTAATTCTCAATTTTAAAATTTTCTCATACAAGTGCAAGGGCTATTGGTTAAGTAAAAAAAAAGAAAGAAAAAGAAAATACAATGAAGATTCTATTATGAATATTTAAATATTATAGGCACCTAATGCCCATAATTAGAAAAGAATTATTAACATAATTATTTTAATTAGACTCCTATCTACCATCCTAGTGCAAATGATAATCTTCTTAGATCCTTATGCATTGAGAAGTACCATGTGAAAATATGGACTGAACCTAAAAATACCTGGGAAATGTGTAAAATTCAAACTGATGATCTCTTATTGGCCAGGATAATTAATAAACCAAGAAGACCCCAACTACAGTTAGTATTGAATATGTTATTATGATTCCCAATAGACTCTAAACCCAATCTTAAAAAATGGAGCTAATAGTCCTTCAGTAATAAATATTCAACTACAAATACATACTTTCTCTCATCAATATGGGCATTGAACTGTCTATGCTGTTAATACAGTTAAAAGTATGCTGTCCAAGTATGCTATACAGTTAAAAGTGGGCTGGAAGAGGTGAATGAGAGAAAAAAAGGAGACGTCTGTAATTCTTTCAATAATAAAGATTAAAAACAAAAACAAACCAAGTATGCTATTCTGCCTGACAGGGTGGTTGGAGCACTGTCCTATACACCAAAGGTTCCACTCTTAGTTCAGGGCACAGATCTATGTTTTGGGTTTGGTCCCAGACAGCGTGCATGCTGGAAGCAACCAATCAATGTTTCTCTCTCACATTGATGTTTCTCTCTCTCCTCCCCACACCTGCTTCTCCCCTTCCCTTCCCCCCTCTCTCAAAAATAAATAAACTAATTACCATATTCTCATATGAAGATTTTAAAAAATGCTATCCTGTTGCTCAAAGATGCTGCATTGCAACTTCCAAACAGCACACGGGTTTGGTCCCTGTTCCACTCAGCCTGTCTGCCACCACCACACTTTCCTGCTGTAGTGAGAACTAGAATTATAGTCTTTATCTCAACCCAACAATCCAGGTTCTGAGTGTTCAAGGAGTCAAAAAATTACCAAAGATGTAGGCAGATAGGAAGACATGTAAAACTATAAAAAACCCAGAGCAGATACTTGGAAAGAAATATAGAAAACAGGGGGAAGGGTGTAGACCAGTAGTTCTCAATTCTAGCTGTGCAGCAGGCTTGCCTGAGGGCTCTGAAACAAATGGCCTTGCCTGTATCCACCTCTCCAGTTCCTGATTGAATTTGCCTTCGATGGGCCCTGAGCATGAGTTTTAGTTAAGGTATCTCAGATAAATCTAATGTGCAGTCAGAGTTGTGGACAATAGGTGCCACATGCTAACCTGACAAGCTCAGGGAAGGCCTGCATAGCGCTTACTAACTCAAAGACCTAAAGTAACTGTGTCTGTAATTAAACTTTAATTAAAAGCAGTTATGGTGGGTAGTCACCTCCTAGGCCTCTATCTTCCCCCACAAGGTCAACCTTTACTTAGCTGAGCCAATTTCTCTTTTTGCCTTTAAGATAATGTATCACTGAAATGTCAGGGTAACTTGTAACTTCCCTTTTTTCTGGACCCCTCAGGGCACAACCAAATGTCCTGGGTGCCGGGACAGAGACCACAAATTCCTTCAGGGTTATTGTTATCATGTTAATGATTGACTGTTAACTGTCCTGTACCCACCTAAGTATTTGTCTATTATTTTACTTTTTATCCAATCCCAGTTGTTTCCCTGCTTTGCTTTCTCCCACCTCCCCTAATCTATCACCAATGGATTTCATGTAACCCACCTACATCTCCTCCTTTGATTGCAATGTATAAAAATACATGAAAAACTGCCATCTGTGGAGCATTATCCCAATCGTTGAGATTCTGCTTCCCAGCAAATGTCGACAGTTTGCTTCAAATAAATTTACAAAACTTTACAGGTTTGAATGTTTTTATATGAACAGAATTGAGAATCACAGATGTAGATTGTGGAGGCCTCACACTAAGAGTAGCCAGGAAACATGATGCCTGGTTAAATTTGAGTTTCTTTTTCTTTTTTCTCTCTCTAATCCTCACCAGAGGATATGTTCATTGACTTTAGGGAGGGAGATAGGAATAGAGGGATAGAGGGAGGGAAGGCAGGGGGATAGGGAGGGAGGGAGGGAGAAACCAATGGAAGAAAATGTTCTGGAATTTTGAAAAAATAGAAAAATGCTATGATTTTCTTAACAGAACATAAAATAATAAAATAAGTGATAGAATCAAGTGTTTGATGTAATCATATTCAAAATGAAACTTTCCATGTGGAACTAAGTGATAATTTTTGTTTGAATTCTTTCTATTCCCCAGTTTCTCACCCTACTGCATCCAAGCAGTGATGATTTAGGAATGTTAAATTGTGATGGCAATAAATAATTTAATGTGTAAATCTTATTTTTGATCAACTACACATCCCTACAAGGCCTCTGAATAAAACATTTAATTAGAAAAGAAGACAAGACAAAGGAACCAATAATAGATGAAAATGGCCTCCAAACTCTGAACCACAGTGTGGGACGCCAGTGTTCTGGTCTGAACCATATGGGTGTGCGTATGCATGTGCATGTGAACAGATGAGGACTTTGCCCATAGTGTGGTCATTGCAAATCACACAAAACTCAAACAGCATTGCCTTACACACTCCCTTTTCAAAGTCCTATTTAAGGTCTGACCATTTTGCTGTAAATCAAACAAACAAACAAACAAACACACACTAAGGTCAAGGACTACTGATCATGGAGAAGAGAAAGAGGAAAATTACTACAGCTTTATCATGATTGGAAGGTGGAGGGTTGGGGGTCCCCTCAGCCTTCTCTGAGCCAGGGGAACTCACGTTGGGTTGACTAAGAGTTCCCTGGAGAAGGGATTGTTGAGTGATGCTCCCTTACTGTTTTCTCCAGTTCAGTTTTTTAAACTTGGCTTGCTTCTGAGTTGGGTTTTTTTATACCATATGTAGGGTTAAAACTGTTATTTATTTTTTTTTACTTTCCCCCAGAGTTCGACTATAACTAAAAGATCAAAAACTGGATTTAAACTGATTTCCTTCTTTACTGAGTTTCTGAATTTTTCTTTTAAAGCCTCAACAATATTTGTCAGTGTATATGACGAATTCAGAAGGCTTTTCACCCTTCACTGGGATGCTCCCTCCGCTTCTGAGCAAACCTGGCTCTTGGAACCAAAGTGTTCCATATATGGATCTTTTTATTTCCTACTAAATCTTTGAGTATGAGTAATTCCTCTGAGTTCTATTTATATTCCCACCCAGGTTTATGACTCATACTCAGCATAATAAGGACCCTATCCCTCTTTATTTATTCAATATTTAACTCTACCACACTTTAGGTTTCTGAAATCCACAAATTTAATAAAGGATTTAAGCTTATGATCTCTAAGGGTTCTGATGAGTAAGGAAGTTACATGAGACCCTGGCTCTGTGTGTGTGTGTGTGTGTGTGTGTGTGTGTGTGTGTTTCATCTTTTGTTTTGGTTTTACTTCAGCTCTCCTACACACAACCTTCTGAAGGCCATGCTTTATATAATGAATACATTTGGAGTACGTGGTGGGAATTATTAAGGCTGGCTGAAGGAAATGCAAGGGAGTCCCCCGGGGTGCACCTGGCATGATTGCTTCTAACCAGAAATGCTAAAACATCACAGAGCAGGTACAGAATGTCAGAATCCAGGGCAACCAACCAGGTAGTAACTTCTGGTGCTTGACACTAGAATTCCAGAACCAAAATAGAACCAACTGCCCTAACCGGTTTTGCTCACAGACTCAAGGGTCACAGGTTCAGTTCCAGTCAAGGGGATGTACCATGGTTGTGGGCACATACCCAGTAGGGAGTGTGCAGGAGGCAGCTGATCAATGTCTCTCTCTCATCGATGTTTCTAACTCTTTATCCCTTTCTCTTCCTCTCTGAAAAACAAAACAAAACAGTAAAATAAATTAAAAAACAAAACAAAAACAGAACCAAACAATAGAGCTATGCTTGCTTTGTGGTGAGCTTCACATGGTTAGAGAGGACCTTTCCTTCTTTCTTTAGGCTGAATAATATTCCATTAATGTACAGTCATGTACCACCTACAGATGGGATGTGTTCTGAGAAATGTGTTTTTAGGTGACTTCATTGTTGTGTAAACATCATGGAGTGTATGTACACAAACCTAGATGGTCTAGCCCACTACTATCAATGAGAAAATGCTTTCTTTTTTCTTTTTTAATATATTTTTATTGATTTTTCACAGAGAGGAAGAGAGAGGGATAGAGAGTTAGAAACATCGATACGAGAGAATCATCGATCAGCCGCCTCTTGCACCCCCCCCACTGGGGATGTACCCACAACCAAGGTACATGCCCTTGACTGAGACCTTTCAGTCCACAGGCCGACGCTCTATCCACTGAGCCAAACCGGTCCCGGCAGAAAATGCTTTCTTGTATACTAACTGGAGTAACAGTCTAAACTGTGCTGGCAGTTGGAGGCTTACTCTAAACTAGGAGCTCTAACTGAATAGTCTATACATCAGCTGCAACACCTGGAAGCTTATTAAGAACACACATTCCTGGGTCCATCCCAGACCTACTGAATCAGCAGCTTTGGGCTGAAGCCCAGAAATCTGTGCTTTAACAAACCCTGCAGGTATGATGTCTACGAACCACTGCCCCACACACTGATGATACCTTCCAAGACAGGAGTCCTCTGGGCCTGGATTATAATAGCTTTAGGCTCAATTCTGTCATTGACTTCCATCGTATCTCTTCTGATCCCAGAGAGAGAAATGTTGGCAGTAGATCTGTACATTTCTTATGGAAGCAACTGCAAGATCACTCAGGGATAAGGACAATGCAGGGAAAAGAGACACAGATAGCATTACTAGCTGGAGCTTTGACTGCAAACTTGTTGTCTCTTTCTATTGTCCCCGTCGCACAGAGTCCCGTGGAGTCATGTAAAACAAGGTATTCCAGCCTGAGAGGTTCTGAGGCAGATGGGTCTGAGGTGTAAAACCCAGGAGTCAATATGTTAATAAGAATCCCCAAGTGATCTTGCAGTTTCTTTCATAAGAAATGTACAGATCTACTGCCTTACCCCATAGTTACAACACTTCTAGCACATTATCTCCACCTCCCAAACTTCTTGGGTGGAGATTTCAGAGCCTTGAACAGGTAGTGTTGGAATGATAATGTTCTCAGGTGTTCATAAGGCACACTTAAAAGTTCTTTCACAGGCACCATCTAAAAATAGGGAGGACACAAAATGAAACTGCTTTGTCGATCCGGGCAGTGACTGAGAAGTTTAAGAATATGTCTATTGGCCTTACACAAGGGTTAGGGATTAAGGCCATGGATGAAATCAGGCAGCATGGAGTACAAGCTTCCAAGTGACTCCAAAGCAGGGTATCCGCTTTCCTTAGAAAGAATCAAATTGAGGTGATTTTAGCATAACTGCACTAGAGTCCCAGCTGTTTTCAAGGCTACAGTCTAAAATATTGGATTATGTACTTTTTTCCATTCTTGAAAAACTTGTTTGCAACTTCCACAATATACTGCCAATAAATACTAAGTTTATTCATTTGGAACCGAGACATAAAGACCAACCCATTCCCTTTATGTGGGAGTGGAGGGAGAGCCCTAAGGTCAATTTCATTCTGTCAGAAAAGGGATCAGGACATCTCTCAGGAATTTCCCGTTGGACTCAAGCTCACCTCTTTGGTAGAGAAGAATATTCACGTGGCCAAGGCTGCAGGTCTGCTTTCCACGCAGCAGGAAAACTATGCTCTGGTCACAGACCACACCCTGGCCCCCAGCCAGCTGCCTTGCAAATGTGGGCCGTTGGTCACGAAAGAGTTTGAGAAAAATCGAGGCACTATTAACACTCTCATACAGGACATTAAAGCTCTTTTCATACTAGTACACACAGCTGGGCTTAATATCTACTGTACTAATCATTTAATTGTATTTTAAAACAGCTACTACGTACTTTGAGAACACCATCTTCTTTTTTGTACGTAACAGTTTTCACCATGCTACACAATAGTGAAATCCAAGACAGACTCTCAAATATTAAGGTGAAAATGCTCTGCAGAAAAATAGTCATGATTCATTCTGACATTTTTATCTGGTTACCTCTATTTTATAGACACATTGCTCATTTGCAGTTTTCTTATAAACTTTTTCACTGTTGTGACATTGGCGTGTGATTGGACATTGCTACAACTTCATTTGGTCCTGCCTAAGTTATTTTCTCACATGATTTAGTTATAGGTAAGTATGCACTAATTCTAGCTTGGAAAGTTTATTCTAATGAAGATGACTGTTGGAGGATTACATGCGGTTTCACCCTATACGGAATGTGGAGTGAAGGTGTGCAACACACACACTAACCCTATAGCATCCCATCTATGCCAAATATTTTCAAAGAGAAAAAGACAAATCCAACAACCTAATGAAGCGTTTAGTTACTAACCTTTTCTCTCCCTCTCTTTCTCTTTCTTTCTTGCTCTCTCTCTCATTAATCCTCACCCGAGGATATTTTCCCATTGATTTTATTTTTTAGAGAGAGTGGATGGGAGAGGGAGAGTAAGAGAGAGAGAGAGAAACATCAATTGGTTGCCTCTAACACATGCCCAGACCAAGCCAGGGACTGAGCCTGCAATCAAGGTTAAACCTGTTGCTGTTCATAGGCCAACACTCTAACCACTAACCCAAGTCAGCCAGGGCTGAATATACTTTTCTTAGTTCTCACTTTTATTTTCTGTTGTGACTTTTCTTCTTCCAAGCAACATTAAGGAAGGGAAAAAAGTAAAATGATTTGTTCCAAGAAGAACTTTGTGAACGAAAGCTTTAAGGACTGGAGCCAAAGGCCTCTTCCCGAGGTTTCTTGAGGAAAACAAAAATTGAAACCCAAGACCTCAGATAACACTCTGTGACAGTCCCTGGGGCCCAGCTTCTTCGACTGCAGCTGAGCTACATTCTGCAACTGCTGGGGACCGTTAATGCTTCTGGTCCTGGTTCTGGGCAGTAAGGGGGCAGCACGGCTGTGCTCCGAACACTGCCTGCTCTGTAAGCATCACGGGATGAGTCCACACCACAAGCAACCCTGGATGAGCCTGTGCTTGAACAGAAATTCTCAATTAATGTTAGCTATAACGATGTCCTACAGAATGGACCTTAAAAAATTATCTGGTTAATCTAAATCTCTTAGTTACCAGATAAGGAAATGACCAATTAAGGTAAAAAGACTTGTGGAAGGATGCACAGCTGGTCAAGACATAGTACCCTCAGCTATTAAAACACACACACACACACATTTGTGACAGCAGCAACATTTTAACTGCCTAAAAGATGAAGCAAGCAATGCCTGCAGTAGTGTGCCTGAGTCCCACCAGTACCTTAGTTCCTTTCTGAACATCACACCTTCCTCTTACTCCATAAGCTTCCCCCCCTCCTTCAGTTGTACCTCATTTTTCCAGTCATCCTTGACCCTCCTCCTTGCACACATCCCTCAGCTTCTCCCCAATCCTGAGCCATGTGAGATAGTGCAGTCACAAATAAGCAAGGGAATCAAGAATATTTATTGCTTATTATTCAATATCACAGGTTTACATCTTGACAGGACACTTCAAGTTTCCTTACTAAAAGTATCTGCAGCAAAAGTCCAGCTTTTCAATAAAGATGAGCCATTAAAAAAATCCACAAGTACTAGATAAGACATTTTACATTTGAATCTTCTATCGCTATCTGTAGATGTGTCAGACAGCTCATCTGCTATATACCTTTCCAGTTCTCTCAGCCATAACTGTCTTTTGTTCTGGATACCTCTGCAGGACCCAGATGTGACTGGGCTCTAGCCATCGCACAGAGGTACAATCTGCTGAAGGCACTGTACAGTTTACCCGAATGTCCCACCTCTTTCTTTACTGCCCCCATGGCTTCTCTACTGCTGTCGATAAAGAGGCCCCAAAGAACCATGCTTGGCACCCAACTCTGCACAGCTCAGAAGTTGCAAATGGATGTTACTGGAAAATTACTCACCTGCCTTCCTCTGCAACCCACAAGGAAAGTCCCTCCCAACCAAGACGGAAGGCTCTTTGTAGTTTAAATCTCCTGGATCACCTGGTCCTATTGGTGCTATTTCCTTCCTGTTGGTTCTACTTCCTGTTTCACCACCTTGTATCTTACTCTGTCCTCTAAATTTGCACTTTCCAATAAAGTAATAGCACTTAAACCTGCCTTCTAGGTAATCCAGGCTGTGAGTATGCTTTGATATATAAACTTTGTATATTCCAATCAAATCTCAAAATGATATTGCATACAAAATTTTACAATGCATATAAGATTTAGCATTTACCGATTATGTAACTACATCTAATGTACACAAAAAAATTTTAATGCCAAATTAACTAAGAATTTGGTTGTTACTGGCTTCCCCAGTCTCAGTGTTAAAAGGGGTTCTATCTTATATTTAAACTTCACTTGCTTTTGTATAAGAAGAATGTGTGTGAATTAGAGTAAGGAAAGAGGGAAAATGCATGAAAGTGCATTATAAATATGTTCTCTATTTTTCCTTATAACTCAAAGTATTGAGTTTATATGTGATAAAATCAAGATATTGATAGGTTTTAAATTTAAAAAAGTGGCTGCTTGGTCAAATAACTTTGGGGGTGTTTTTATTTTTATTGCTTTCAGAGAGGAAGGGGAGAGGGGGAGATATAAACATCAATGATGAGAGATAATCATTGATTGGCTGCCTCTTACATGCCCCCTGCTGGGGATCGAGCCTAAAACCCTGTCATGTGCCCTTTACTGGAATAGAACCAAGACAGGCCAATGCTTTATCCACTGAGCCAAACCAGCTAGGGCGAGGAAGATTCTTAACCTCAATGTCTCTATCTGAAAATGAGAAGTTTAAATACACTGATATTCAGTGAGTTCTTCAGCTATATATTGTATATGATTGAATAAGTCTAACTAAAACATTTAAAAATTTGAGTATATTGTTTGTGATTTTCCAGAACCCACAGCAGTCCCCTCTCTCCTTGCTGCTCATATAATTGCTAATTACTCTTTCCACTGAGTGATACTATGGGAAATGGAAGCCATAAAATCTACATTAGGCAATTTTGTTTCTTATTGCCAGGAGGAAGATTAAAGCTATATTACTCCTCCACCTCTTTAGGCGATGACACAATCCAACAAAAGGCATCCTTTTAGCTCAAGGAAATATGTTCGATGTAAAAACAACACACAGACACACACATACACACACACACACACACCCCTTTAGGATGGAGAATTAGTCCATTAGACCACATTTCCCTTAGTGAGCACTATGGACAATAATTGTGATGAATTTTATATGGAGAAACTTCTATAATATACTTAGAGTACAACCTCAAAATATTAAAATGATTTTTAAAATATCAATTAAAATTAAAATAGATTTTTGTTTTAAAAATCATTTCCCAGCTAATCTCTATGAAAAAATGCCATACTTTATTTTCTTGTTGTCTCCTTCTCAAGGAAAGCTTTGTTGTGAGCCACGTGTGTCTCATCTGTCTTGTGTAATATAGATTTAATAAGACATATTTCCTAATGTGTAGCACTTGGAAAGCTTTTGCCACAATTTGATGTTTTCAGTTACACACATCTGGTGCTAGTTTGACCTGGCAATTACATATAGTTCCTTAATTTCTTGGGGAAAAAATAATAATGTAACAAATTGGGACTATGTTCAAATTAGCTTTTAAGTTTCTCCAGTTAGGTGAACTGAGCAAGAACTTCGGCAAGCATTTCCTTTTTAGAGCTGCATAAAACTTTCTTACACATTTTTCCTTGTCAAGAAATGTCCTTTTAAATGTGCCAAAGTCAAGCTTATAGTAGCATTCTAACATTGGTCCAATAAGCCACTCTACCAGTTGGGGCTAGATATATATCTCCCTGAATATTACATGTCAGAAGACTTATCATTTTGCTCAGGCTCTAACACATACTAATATTTGGAACTTTTGTCAACTCATCTGGTCACTATTAGCTTTTAAGTGTATTTTGTAGGTGGAAATAAAATTATTTGGCCTGCATACATCCAAGATTGCTTTAAGAATCAAATGAAACAATATATATGAAAATGTTTTAAAATATAAAAAGTATTTACAAATATGAGATAGCATTCTTTTTTATCTCTAGAGATTATTTTATTAAACTCAATGTATAGAAATTAACAGGACATACTATGGAACATAAAAAACGAAAACCTTGTATAATGCAGTTTCTCGTTTATAAAAGACTAGAGGCCCAGTGGGTGAAATTCATGCGGGGGGGGGGGGAAAGGGGTGGTCCCTCAGCCCAGCCTGCACCCTCTCCAATCTGAGACCCCTCGAGAGATGTCCAGCTGCTGGACATCTCTCTCACAATCCAGGACTGCTGCCTCCCAACTGCTCACCTACTTGCCAGCCTAATCACCCCCTAACCACTCCCCTGTCAGCCTGATTGACACCTAACTGCTCCCCTGCCAGCTCAATTGCCCCTAACGGCCTTCCCCTGCTGGCCTGGTCACCTCTGATTGCCCTCCCCTGCTGGCCTGGTTCCCTCCAACTGCCTTCCCTTACAGGCCTGGTCCTCCCCAACTGCCCTCCCCTGCCAGCCATCTTGTGTCCACATGGAGGAAGCCATCATTGGGTGTTGGAATGATAGTCAATTTGCATATTACCTCTTTATTATATAGGATGACTTAAAACACTTAAAGTAATTAAGAATATGTTACAAATGAAATACTATGTATTATAAGCATTAAGTACAATAGCTGCTTAAAGAAGAAAATAATCAGTGTAAACTGGAATAACCAGAGAGTGCTTCATAGACTTATGTGAGGCAATGAGAAATTAATCATATTTGAGTAACTGAAGAGGATTTAAATAAGTGTAAAGCAAAAAAGGAAGATAGAGAGAAAATATTCAGTAGGGGCAACCGCAGGCACAAAAAGTTGAAATATCAGAATGATTGAACCATGTCAAGTGAAAAAGAAACCTCAAACTCCCTCGTTCTTGTCTTTTGTACAAAATTGAATCCCTGCATTCTTCTACCCAATAGATTATGTGGAAGAATTCAAGACCAACAGATCATTAGAACACTTTGCTCTTAAACACCCAATACCACCTGTTTCTTACTGTTCTTCTACCAAAGTATCATAGACCATTTTTGGTAGCCTGTCAACATGCAACCTGTCATCAGTGTATTTATGGTTAGAAAAGCAATGATAACAATGACAATCCGATGTTTCAAATTTAATCTCTGACAGCCACTTTTCCAAACCCAACTTCTAGAATTTATAAATCAAGTGGGAAATTAGTTCGTGTTTTCAAATCAAGGACAATATGGTGACTTGTTGCTTTAAGTGATTCATACAGTACTAGTGTGACAGACCAGAGTAACTGTGGCATCAGAGTAAGAGAAGCAAGAACCTGGGGAGAAGAGAAACATCTGTTAGATGTCTGGAATGATCTTATAATGGGCAATGTTTTGTCCATAAAATTTGTCACAGTTACCTCAAAAACCAAAAATGATATGCATATGGCATGCTGAAGTCCTTTTATAATTCCTCTTGAACACACTTTTCCCCATCATAGGAAAGCTCACACATGCTGCCTTTTTGAGATGATACTGAGTCACTTTCATATCCCTCTGGTTTCAAGCAGCAACTGATTACTTCCTATTAAGCAAAATTTTCACCTTCAAAATAGTATGTACTGCCCATGGTGTTATGGGTGCTTTCTGGGAAATAATCCAAAAACAAGTTATGATCCAAATGATGATCATAGCTTGTCTTGAAAATTATTTGTCAAGGTCGCTGTGTGCTTCCAATATTACTTCATTTCTCACTATTTCAAGGCATTTTGTTTTATTGTTTGCTATCTCCTTAATGTCTAAAAACATGAAAGTGTGTTGAAAGGCTCTATTTTACTGATGGCATAGTCAGGAAGATCTACCAAGTCCTTCTTCATGGATCTCAAGCCATTTCAAGTTTTAGCATAAAATGGACAGGAACGGGTGTGAAGATGAGGGTGCAGAGCCTCCTAGCTGCTACCTACCATGTTGCCTTGCTCATTTACACCTGCTGACAGAACTGAATGAGGGCGAGAACCAGCATCAAGACTTCCAGTGCCCTGTAAAACCTCTCCCTGGCGCTGAGATAAGGCATCAGCACCAGGATCCTCATTGGAAGCAGTCAGGAGGCTTCAATAACTACATAGAGTAATTCCTCAGCACAGAGATTTTGATTTTGAATGCAGTGGAGACATATCTCCAAGCCATGATATTGAAATATTAAATTTTCACCAACTCTAATTTACTATTATCTATATTATTAATAGCCTAGGTGGCCATCACACTCTCATGCCATCACAAAGAGGCTGCGTGTGCAATGGGTGTTCAGGGTGGGCAGGGACTTGACGCTGTATGCGTGGCACAGGCGGGGGGGAGGGGAGGCAGCAGCTGCTCCTTGTGGAGAGGACCCCCGGCTCCACCTACCTCTTTGGGGCAATCCATTGAGGACCCCCGGGGTCCCAGATCTCCTGCAATTTTGCCCGCGCGCAGGTCACTAGTAATAAATAACAGTCCCATGGAAGAGCACTGCTGTAGGAAGGAAATTATTATTCCATCTCCATAAGGTATTTGCCTGAGTTGAAAAAAATGTTTGAATCTTAGTCAAGCCATGAGCACTATAGCAGTTTCCTACTTCCTGCCTTTGCATGCACTGTTTTATTTGCCTGGAAATACCACTTCTCTGCTTGAAGAACCCAACTTAAATGTTACCTTCTGGGTGGAGTTTCTCCTGACTTTCTCTAAGGTAGCAAACAATGCCTTCTCCTGTTCTTTCCTTTCATATCCTCAGTGAGCATACTTCTATGGAAATACTGATTACCTGCTTTAACGTTCAACCCAACTCAGTTCTAAACATCCTTGAAGAACAAAGATATCTTAGTGCCAGGCTAATAGCTGAGACACAGTACTTGTTTGTGAAATAAACCATTAACCATGGTCATGGTCTCACAAAGTAAGTGGCTAACATTAAAGGGACAGGGACACGGGCCTTACAACCATTTGTCCATGTTGCCAATAACTGTTCTAGTTGCAAAAAGGTAGGAGTAACCATAACTATTATATCATTCATGTTGATAATATCAATTCTGGATAAAATAGATGTCAAGGGCAGCCTTAAAATGAAAAGGTACCCATTCATTCAGAGAGACATTCAATAACATTTACTGATTAATCACTACATGCCATGAAAGGCAAGACAAATGACACAGTCCCTGCTCTGAAGGAGATAAGAAAATAAATCTTCACAATACAGGGTATTAAGTGTTGAGCATTGGGATAAGAAAGGTATCTAATCCACAATAGGTGAATCAGGGGACGGTTATCTGAGGGGGTAATGCCCAATGCCCTTGAAAGAGCAATGGGACTGAAATGTGAGAAACTATAGAAAGAATTCTAAGTAAATGGAAAAGCCTGTAAATGCTCTGTATTGGGGGGAGACTAGCATGTCTGTGAACTAAAAGCCATTTGATATTGCTAGATTTGTGGCTTGAGGGGTGGAGACAAATAGGAAGAAGAAGAGTTCTACCCAGTTACAAGCTCGTGAGGAGATAGTATGAATGCACATGAATGAGTGACAGGGCTTTCAATCTACAATTTAATGGATTCCAATAGTGTACTTTAGCAAAGTTCCTATAGGCAGTATTTCCCAAATCACAGAGTATGCAATATCCAATCAAACTGGAGATTTTTTTCTTTAAGATTTAGGACAAAAATATTAATTATATCTAGTGGTATTTTTTAAAGTTAATTATGTTAAAAATTCAGATGCACAAAAACTTTCTATATAGATGTTTAAAATAATATTTAAAATTTTTCTTTTAAGTCTAGATGAAAGATAAACAATTAACTGATTTTAACATATCAGCATGGCTTTTTGGAGAAAAACGTAATTTGGTAAAATGGACTATATGTTGTAATTTTTTAATACTTTCCATTGAACAGATGTGGCTGTTGTATAATAGAGTTTCAGCCTCGTGGATGACTGATGGATGTAGAACAAAATTAAAGTGTCCACAAGAATCTTCAGTAGTAATTTCATAGCCTGAATTTAATCCAAATTCAACTTTGTTTTTAAAAATGCTACATTTCTGCTAACTCTAATTCCAATCTTTATCTGGAATTCCTAAATCAGCCTAGCCTCCCTCTAGTGTACAGCTGTCGTTTTATCAAACCCGTGTTAAAGAACATCTACTGTTTCTCTGAGAATTTCAGGGAACACAGGAATAGTCTATTTCCAAAACAATGCCCAAAGAAAAAATATAAAATTTCCAACTCATAATTGTTTAAAAGGCAGAAAAGAGACATAAATTAGTTGCAGTTGTAGAATAATCATCTATATTGCATATACATAAACAGACTCATTCATAATCTGTACTAAGATATTAAAATGTCAAACATATATTTAAAAACAAACTGATGGATCATCAAGGAAAGCAAAGTAAATTGTATATACTTTCTATGTAATACAAGGCTAATATGCAAATCAACCAAATGGCAGAACAACCTGTTGTTATGACATGCACTGACCACCAGGAGGCAGATGCTCAACACAGGAGCTGCCTCCTGGTAGTCAGTGTGCTCCCACAGGGAGAATATGGCTCAGCCAGAAGCTGGGCTAATGGATGGCTAGTGCAATGGCGGTGGCAGGAGCCAAGGTGGCAGCTGGACATCGCCTGGAGTGTAAGAGGGCACATACCAGGCTCAGGGTCCCTCCTGAGTGCAGGAATTTCATGCACTGGGCATAAAATGAATTTAGACATTTTAAGCATCTGCTGGGGCAACATTTTATACTAGGTTTCAACACAGTTCTAGTCTCCTAGGAGCCTTCCAAGGAGCTGATGGATAGCTCCCTCTCCACAAAGCTCTTCATGTGAAGGTAAGATGATTACCCATTGAATAAGCACTACCCCATCCATCCCAGGTCAACTTGTAATTATCTTAAAGCCTTTTGGAAAGATAAAAAGTAATTCTAGTAAACTAGGGTTAAGATACGCTGGCCAGTTGTTTCTGAAGTTCATTAAATTGTCTTTCAGGAACTTCCTTGACAGCCTCTTTCTTCCTTCCATTAAAAAAGAGTTAACCTGTCTATCTGTATATAATAAAGGTTGTTGGAAATAAAAAGAAAAATTAGTTTATTTGTAAATCAGCAATATGAGAAAGCAACACAGAGAAAAAAAGGCAAGTAGAGGGGGGAAAAAAGGAGAATTTTTTAAAATTTAAAGATTTCTGATTTGAAAGCCCTAGATTGATAAATACATGAAAAAATATTTGCAGAAAAAATATTGAAAATATCTAGATCTCAAGATATTTTCAATATTTAATTTTCACCACACATCTGAGATCTGTGGGCATCGTTTCTGCTATTGGTGAAGAAAGGTACCTAGCTGCCTAGGGCTATGTAGCTTGTCATGGTGTGAACCAGGACTAAAATAGGAGTCCTGGCTCTCTGGATTTCTGATACCAATTCAGCAGACTTCAACTTTCCACTAGATACTTTGCAAGTTAAGCAGTTCTCACATCAGCCTGTGCCAACTGTTTAAATACCCTGTCAAATCTTCAAGTCTTATATGTGTCAAGTGCCTATGGACCTAGTATGTCCCCAGGACTATTGTCTACTTTGCTGTACTCTTTGAATTTAGACACCAGTAAGAATCCAAGAGGCCATAATTGCTATAATTACTGCATATTAAAATACTAATGTTAATATTTTATAGAAAGAAGACTTCACTGGATACAGGCTGAGGAGCCCCAAAGATTCAATTTCTCAATGTTAATAAAATGAATTAACACCAACACAATTTGCTTTAAAAAAATAAAAGAAATAATTGGCAGGGTATAGGTATGCATGCCTATGGATGCTTATGTTGTTACAGAATTTTTCTACATTTATACCATATAATCTATGGTTTAATACCTATGAAATTTACTAATTGTTTGACATTGAACACACACAATATACATAAGTACCTTATATTAAGACTTTTTTTTTGGTATTAAGTAAAAAATAAATACGCTTAGAAACATGTTTCTGGTTGGCATAACCAAAAAATTTGGAAGTTAATAGAATTGACCATTGGACATATGAAAAGTAATGTAAGAAATACAGAGGAATGGGTGAAAGAAAGTGAAATAATGGGAAAGATGAGGTTAATGCATGTTATTAAAAATTACCACTCACTCAGCAACTATTTACTGAAAAATTACTACTTCAGGGCACCGAACAAAATAGCATAGAGCTGAACTCTTAGTGAGCAGCATAGGAAAATAGACAAATGTATAGTGTGTTAGGATGGGATAAAAATTATGGTAATATTGACACTTTAAAGATAATTGACTTAAAAATTTAAATAATACTATATTAATATTAAACAGTTTTGGGGCTGTTTAACTTCAGAATTGTTCACCCATGGTCACATATCTATGCAGTAGTGTATAGTTCATAATAGAAAGAGTTTCCACTAGGTGATCTTTCAAGTGTCATACCCTTTTATCTCAAGAAACAACTTAAAACAATGCCTTATTATCATGAAACTGCTACCAAGATACCTCACTGACTGTACAGGGAGACCTCTCTCTGTATCACCTTTGAAGTAGTAACTGCAGCCTTCCCCTCTCATCTTCCATTTCCCATTTTCAAAGCCTTGTTGCTTTGGGTCACAACAGCTGTGTTAAGAAGGGGTCTGTGTGGATAGGATCACCCTCCTGGATCAGTCTGATAGCTTTATATTTACTCCGGAGAGGCCTGGAGCTCCGTGACAATTGATTAAAGACCAAACAGGTAAAGATAATGAAATGACACCACACAGGGACGTCACCAGAGGAAGATGACATACAACTCAGCGGACCGTTAAATTGCCTCTCTTGATTTGTGTCAGTGACATATACACGGTCTTAATCCACATGTTTTGTATTACTATTATGTATCTAAAGCTCATTTGTGGTTATTTTATTTGTTTTTAAAATCTCCAACTTTGCTTAAAACTCTCTTTAAATAAAATGATGTGCATAGTGGAGTCTTTTGCACCAGCACATCCTTTCATTCTTTAAACCAAAACTTCTTCCAAATTTACATAGCATTTTGAATGCTCAATATTTGGGATTGGCCAATACCACTGCCACATATTCATTCATTCATTTGCTCATTCAATTCATGTAACAATATATATTGAGACTTTATAATAATAATAATAATATCAAGGCGCTGTGCTAATATATAGAGATAAAAGACCACTATCTCTACATCTTGAAGGAAGATAGGCAATTAATTATAACATAGTATAATTAAGACAGCATGGAGGGGCCTGGAGAGTATTATGCTAAACAGAATAAGCCAGTCAGAGAAGGACAAGTGTCACATTACCTCACTCATATGTGGAATCTAGTGAACAAAATAAACTGATGAACAAATCAGATATAGAGACATGAAGAATCTCAGAGGGAAGGTGGAGTGGGAGGAACATTAACTAAAAAACTTAAATGCATAACCCCTAGACACAGACAATAATGAGGTGAGGGTCTGGGTTGGGCAGTGGGTGGGAGCAGGATGAAAAAGGTTAATGGGGGAAGACAGGGGGCACATGTAATACTTTGAACAATAAAGATAAAAATTTTTAAAAAAAGATAACACGTAAGAGACTGAAGAGGGAGAGAGTAAAATGATACCATAGACAATGATAATTACAATTGTCTAATATTTCTTTCCTTCCTCCCTTCCTGCTCTGTCCTGCCTGGAGTATCTCCTGTGGGTTGTGTAATTGGGGCTGACATCACTTGTCCTTTGTAACATTGTACACTCCAGTGCACATGCTTTAAGCAGAATGCCAATTAGGCCTCCATACATTGCCAAGAAAAATGAGAAAAGAAGCACTTTAGAAAACAGCGATACATGTCATTTCTTGTATGTGTGTGTTTCTCCCCCTGCCCCCACTCCGTTCAATAGTGTTAATTGGGTCTGCCCACACTTTGGCATGAAAACTTACTTCTGTGCCACATGAGTCAGTCAAGAGGAGCACAGCAATTTGTTTGAGCAGAGAAGGGAATACACTGCTTTGGAAGCAAGGTGATACCTATGCACTAGAGCACAGCCTTACAACAAAGCAAAATGAAAATGAACAGACCACGAAAGGAATTTATATGTTTGGATTGGTGAATGGAGATGGAAACTCAGGTGTCTGTTATACATTCAATGTGGAGAGAGAAAGAGAGCGAGAACGAGAGAGAGAGAGAGAGAGAGAGAGAGAGAGAGAGAGAGAGAGAGAGACTGACTAGTGTGGAATGTGTGGTGGGAATGAAGGACAGAGGTCACTGTCAGCATCAGTGCCAGCAGTGGGAGCGTGAGTGTAAGCTTCAGCATTACTCACCCAGCAGCTGCGCTCCCTGCTAGCAGCCAGCACCAACAGAGTACGTGGGCTGAAAGATCCAGAAAGCCTACGGGCCAAGCAGAAGGACACAGAGATCTGAGATCTTTGGAAGACACAGAGAGATACTGACAATCTCGAACTTACTGAGAAAGGTTATTCATCCGAACAGAAAAATCTCATGAAAGGATTTTAACGAAGCAACCGAACTCATCATGAAGGTTAAAGGGAGGTGATGGAGCACAGGGTTCTCTAATTTAGAAAGAAATTGTTTAAAAAGAAAAAAAAAATCTTTACCTCTGGAAGGCAGAGGAACAGATTTTATTTTTAAAAAATTATTTTCTCTATCCTTGGGCACACTTTTCCTTGTTACATCTGGCCACACACAAAACAGCTACTAATGGGAGACTTTTGGATTGTAATCTTTTTACTGAGGACCCTGCAGCTCGCTGCTCAGAATGAGGTGACATGGGTACTAGTAATCTGCTATTGGGAAGGATCACCACCATAAACAAGCAAGCAAACAAAGACAACACCCTGATGTGGCAGTCACATGGCTGCCCTCGTGACCTGGAGATGCCCTTTTCACAGGCTTTCCCAGTGGTTTTCTGAACAGTCAGTCACAGTATCTTTTCCCAGTTTGGTTTAGTACTGGGAGGCAGGTGAAGAGACTGGTTACCTCTGGGAGTTGGCATATGTTGATCCTCAGACATTCAAAGTGCCCCTGTTTTATTCTCCAAGAAATGGTCACTGTCATAACGTACCGGTGTCAGCCTGACCACGATGGAGGAGGCCAGGCACCACTGCTCTGCACACGCTAAGGACATAAAACACGAGCAGCAGATGGAGCCCTGAACACCTCCCATAATCCTCTTCTGCGGTTCCCACAGCTCCTGCTCCCCTCCCCTTCCCTCTCTCTGAAAATTTCCCCTGAAATCTCAGTTTTAGACACAGGGTCATCTTACTATCTTCTTGGGATTCTTGCTCAACTGTTGGTAACACACACTTGGATTTGGGAGTTTCGGCAATTTTGGATTCAAGATGTTGCCCTCACTGGTGAAGCCGGGCAGAACCCCCAGCTTTGCCAGGGATGGACTGAGAAGGATTTAAATCAGAGCCGCACCAAGTTGCATAAGCACATGGACTTTTGATAAGAGCACCTGTGAGGCTAATGAAAAGCATAAGTTAAATGAAATGCATTTTATAGAATTTTATTTCCATAATTGCTGATCTACTTTTTTTAAAAAAATGCCCTGCTAGTAATTAAATATGTAATATTTTTCTCCTCTCCAGCAACAGAAACACTTTAGAATAAATGCAAGTAGCTGTCATATTCTTCCCAAGAGGACTAGGTCTAGATACCTTGAAATTTTGGGGGGACTTACACAAAGAAGACACCTCAGATGCATTGAAAATACCTTTTCAGAAGGTTTATGGGGGGGCTTCCAGAACTAATGAATTACTGAATGAAGCTCACTTACTTTAGGGGGAATGAATAGGGTAGAGGGAGGGTTATCAGTAGAGCCTAAGTGTCTTGAGGGTTTTAAAAGATAACTGTCCTAAGTAAATTCCAAGGAAAGACAGAAAGATGATGAATTTAGGGCCATGAGATGGGGGGCACCAGAACTCCCTACTTCATGCTCTTGAGGCCAGCTGGTGCCTATGAGAGTGACTGTGTATGAAAACCAAAAGAAATGTACATGAAAGTTTCCAAATTTAGAAACCAGAGCCCTGGCATAAACGGAGTGGCCTCTGAGGGTCTAGGCACCATGAAGACACCATGAACGCAGTCCATCAGCAGAACCAGGTTGCTTCCAGGTTTATCAACAGTACAAACAACACTGTGTTGAATATCCACATATGGTAACATTTTTTGGGTTTGTCAGAACCATCTTTAAAATAAATCTCTAGACTCACCAGGAACCACTTCATTAGCTCAGGACACAATTATGGCCACATGTCTCTATTTTGAAACCTTGCCTTTCTCATATTGAAGAACCTACATATTTACCCAGTTCTGCTTTTATACAGGGTCGGCTGGAAAAGATAACTGAAAAATCTGATGTGGCCGTTAGCATCTCTGTTATCATTAGCTGCCTCTGGACAGCCATCTCTCAACATGCTTCCCTTTCTCTGTGCCTGCCGTAATGGGTCTTCTTTCAGCTCTTGGAACAAACAAAGAGCTCTCCTGCCACAGAGAATTTGATGTTTCCTTTGTTTAGATTGTTGTTCTCTCCCTCATCCACCTCTTTGCATAACTGATTCCTAGTTAATTATCATATATCTGTCTTAAGTATAACCTTATAAGGAATATTTCATAATCCTTCACTGGCCTACTAGCCTGAGACACAAACAAGAGGGCCCTTGCGTTGGCCTCATTTTTTCTTGAGAGGGCTCTTTATACCCCTGTCCCCACCCCTCTCTCTCTCTCTCTCTCTCTCTCTCTCTCTCTCTCTCTCTCTCACACACACACACACACACACACACACACACACACACACACACACATTTATTAAACTACCAGGCCCCTCTGTTCACTCTGGAGTTTGGCCTGCATCAGCATTATAGCACTAGTACCACCTTTAATGACAAATATCAGGTCTGATTAACTAACACTGATTAAGACACAGGAAATGCTCCTCCACATATTTTGCCCTATGTTCCTGAAATAAAAGATTTCATTCATTCCTTAAAGGTTTGTATGTTGTGCTGCTCCCTTACATTGGAGATGAAAATGGCTAGAAAACATGGGGAGAATTTGTGCCATGGAAGCACTTAGGTAAGAGAAAAGTAAAATTAATTAACTTGTCAAGTCCTTCCTCTCTGATAGCACGAATGTAATACATCCTTGCATAATGAAGTATCATTTCCCAGTAGTTCACAGCATCTATTTTCTTTGTTTTTCTTTGTGTTCCAATTTATGGTTTATGAATCAGCATTATATTTGTAAAACTAGCAAATGGTGGCTAAAGAACATTTGCAATGTTAAAAATTCATAGTTTTCATATTTTGGATAGAAGCAAATCTAGCTATATAGGAAGTACAATATAGATTTTTATGTTGGTAATTAGACATTGACTATTAGAATTGAAAATCTTAAATTTGTATAAATTATTCAATTAACTTAAAATTAAAATATTTCAGCTTTGTTTAAATATTTAGTATTTAATAATACAATTTAACAATTGACAGGACTTGATAGTGAATTGGAAAGAAAGATAATGAGATTATATAAGTACAATAGATGGATAGTGGTGCCATTATCTGAGCTAAGAAGCACTAATTTGGGAGGCAATCTCATCAGTTTAATTTGAGATTTGTTGAGTATGGGATAACTGTAACAATCCAAGAGGAGATGCAAAGTACACAGTTAGATATATGGTTCCAGATTTCAGAGAAGAGACTATTGTGAGAATGAGAAGAGAGTCTAGGATTGAAATTTTGATGAACTTAATTAGTTATTTGTTAAAAAAAAAAAAAAAGGTAAACAAGGGAGAAAATGGTTAATAGAAGAAAAGTCAGATTGCTATTTCAAAGAAACAAAGGGAATAAAATGATTTAAGTAGGTGTGAATAGTCCTGCTGCGACATGGCCAATAATATAACCCTCCCACATATACAAGGACAGGGTCTTTGTTTTATCCTGTGATATGTCCTAAGTGATTAGAATGCTCCTAGAACATAGTATGTGCTCAATAAAAAATTATCATGTGTTGAATAAAGAAATATGCAGACTAAAAATTGCCCTTTGGATTAAACTACATAAAGGTTATCAATATATTTAGAGATTACTCTATAGATGGAGGGATAAGGGAGTCAGAGTGGTTGAGGAAGGTTTGGGGTTAGAGGTTTGAGGAAATGGAGAAAGTGATGCAAACATAGACAAGTAATTTAGAAATGTTGGTTGTGATGGAAAAAAGGAAATAAGAGGTCCTGACAAGGTTTTGGTTTTGCTTAGGTTTGTTTTTTAATAAGAAAATATCTAAAAGCCTGAAGGAAAGAATCAAGTTGGGCATGGAGTTGACAGAGAGAGGAGAGAAGCAATAGCATGAATTATTGGAAGAGTAGGAGTGGAAGAGATTAAGTACAGATAGACAAATTGGCTTTAGGTTGCTGGAGGGAAATGTCCTTAACTGCAACAAGAGGAGAGAAAATAGAACAGGTACTAATATAGGTGCACTGTATGTTTGATAATGAGTGAATGCCCCTTCAGTGGCTCAATATTTTCTTAGTAAAACAGGTAGTGAAATTACCTGCTAAGATAATAAAGAAAGGTAAGGCAGAGAAAGGAGTTGAATGTATGAGGAAAGAGCAATCAAAATGGTTGTTATAAAAAGGGGAAAAGTTGACTAGAGATGTTAGAGTAACTAAAGAGTACTGAGGGCCCATTTGAGATTGGGCATTATTAATTTACGAGAGGCCTGGTGCATGGATTTGTGCACTTGGGGCGTCCCTCAGCCTGGCCTATGCCCTCTTGCAGTCCGGGACCCCCACAGGGGATGTCCTCCTGCCGGCTTAGGCCCAATCCCAGAGGCTCTCATAGTCGGGACCCCTCACTCCTTATCACCCGCCTACAGCAGAGGTGGGCGAGGCTCCCGCCACCACCGCTGTGCTCACCAGCCATAAGCCCAGTTTCTGGCTGAGCAGCACTCCCTCTGTGGAAGTGCACTGACCACCTGGGACAGTTCCTGCATTAAGCATCTGCTCCCTGGTGGTCAGTGTGTGTCATAGCAACCGGTTGTTTTACCATTTGGTTGATTTGCATATTAGGGTTTTATTATATAGGATAGAAAAATATATTTGCTCTGCTTAGGAAGTGTGAGGATAAACCCTTCTTAAAAATGTTTGCTTCACAGCTATGGCAACAAAATGAATTAGAAAATACCAACTCTGTCATTTATGCCAGTCACACACAGAGTAAATTTGTTTGCCTATATTTCCCTAGAGACTAAGTACATTTCCCTAGGCAAAAATGATAATTCATTCAATTTGAAAATTAATTTTGTATGTTCAAAATTCTCTTAAAGAATTTATTTATAGTTCATTGATATAAACATATGTTTATTATCTTTGTGATAGTTGGTGAATAATATTTTTATTTGACCATATGTTTATATGAGTTTAAATTCACTCATGTTAACAACATATATGTATGGGAAACAACAGAGTGTTTTTGTTCTTGTCAATATGATGACTTGTTAAATGTGTTCCAATATGTTGGGGTTAATGTGATTTGGAAAACTGACATATTACAGATTAAACCCATATGTAGACACTTAACAAAACTTATAGCCTTAGTGGACATAAAATCACAGGGTAGAGCAAATAAAGAGAAACTAAACACAGAGAAATTATTATGCAAATAAGTGAGGCTACTTTAAAGTTGATATTCATTATTCATTTTGTGATAGGTGATAATCAGCTTAATTGACATATGCCACCTTTTACTTTTAAATCTAGTAATCTATCAATATTCAGCTCCATTTATAAATAAAGATAGGGTAATGTAACGTTTGGCCCATTTACATTTTTATTATACATCAAATGAAATAGTAAAACATATGACCATATTATAACCACTTTTCTTTTATTATAATTGATTTTTACATTTTAAAATTCGCTAATTTGAACTCTTTTCAGATATAATATTAAGAAACTGACTGCTGCCCTGGCTGGTTTGACTCAGTGGATAGAGCATTGGCCTGCAGACTAAAGGGCCCCAGGTTTAATTCTGATCAAGGGCATTTACCTTGGTGTAGTTTCAGGTCTGATCCTGGGCCCCAGGTCTGGGTGCATATGAGAGGCAACCAATCGTATCTCTCTCACACTGATGTTTCTCCCTTCTGTCTCTCCCACTCCCTTTCATTCTCTCTAATATGCAATGGAAAAAAATATCCTTAGGTGAGAATTAACAAGAACAAAAAGATAACAGAAAAAGAAATCGATTGTTTTTTTAGAAAAGAGAAATTGCACATAACTACGTTTATTATATTTGAAAGAAATGTCTCATCTAGGAGATTTATTTTCCAATGATAATTGAATTGAAGATCATTAACAAATATTTGTTGACTAAATCAATTTTAGGGCTTGCTATTTTCACTAATAATTTAGGTCATTATTAGATTTTTTTTTATTATATTCTAATTCCAATTTTTATGTGTGGTAATTTTGGGATTTATAATCCCATAGAATATATAGTGTAAACTTTAGAAAGTATCCTAGGTAATATAATTCAATAAAAAGTTAGATGCTGAAACCGGTTTGGCTCAGTGAATAGAATGTTGGTCTGCAGACTGAAAGGTCCCAGGTTCGATTCTGGTCAAGGGCATATACCTTGGTTGCAGGCACATCCCCAGTAGGGGGTGTGCAAGAGGCAACTGATCGATGATTCTCTCTCATTGATGTTTCTAACTCTCTATCCTTCTCTCTTCCTCTCTGTAAACAGTCAATAAAATATATTTTTTTAAAAAGTTAGAAAAAGCTATAATTTAGCTATGTTTAAGGAGGCCTGGCATAGTTGTCAATCCGTTGTTAGGTGCTTATGATTAGATCTCATAAAGTAATTGTTTGATGAAATTTAACCTTTAAAAATGTTGTGCCAACAGAAACAGGTAGGAGAAGGAGGAAAAAGTGACAGTTTAATAGATTCCATTGGATATAACCAATGATCCAATCTACTTTTCTGAGGTCTACTTATCAGATAGAATGAGTTGGTTTTTTTTAATCCTCACCTGAGGATATTCTTTTCCATTGACTCTCAGAGAGAGTGAAAGGGAGGGATATAGGAGAGATAGAGAGAGACAAACATCACTGTGAGAGAGACACATCGACTGGTTGTCTCCCACACTTGCCCCCACAAAGGGGAAGGGAGTGAACTCACAACTAAGGTCCAATCGAGGTACATGCTCTTGATCCATGACCCTTTGGTCCTCAGGCTGATGCTCTAACCACTGGGAAAGGGGCCAGGGCATTTGAGATCTAATTTATGAAACAGGTCTAGAGCTAAAGGTTTAAAGAGAGAAGAAATGGGTCAGTACTTGAGGGAAAAGAAATGTTAACAGCTGAAGTAACAACTTAATGAACCTGGAGTTATATCAGAAATTAATTCTCATCAATTTTCAAATTATTCCTTATGTCTGGAATGTCTTTTCTTTCTTCATACTTCATTGCCTTGCCTGAGACTCCTTCCTTCTTATCTGCCTAGTTTCTTCTTCCTCTGCCTTTGAGAAGTTGCTGGTATGTTTTCTGTGTGACATCATTCCTTACCCTTTTCTTCTCTACATCACATCTCACTAACTCCCAATTCACATTAGGCCCTTCCATTTCTATGTACCCATAAAAATCACAACTCCATTATAATAAGTCACTTGCTTAAATACTAGAGGCCCAGTGCACGAAATCGTGCATGGGTGGGGTCCGGCCGGCCCTCCCTAATCAGGATGCTCAGGCTGTGCCATCTGGGGGGAAGGGGCTGACTGAGATTGGCTGGTCAGCCTGTCCCCAATTGGGGTAGGGGATGATTGAAGGTGGGGCCAGCTGGGGGGAGGGCCTGGGGTAGTTGGCAGGCTGGCTCCACCCCCTGGGTCAAACTCCCAGTTGAGCTCCCAGTCAAGGGGACATTTGCATATTAGCCTTGTATTATATAGGATTCCACTACTGGATTATGGGCCTCTGATGATGATGATAATTCTGCCCTATCTCCAGGGATTAACACATTACTTCTTTGAATAGTTAACACTTGTCTACATAATCTGATTTGAGATAGAGGATTTAGAGGTTCCTTATTCACTGGAACTCTGTATACATTACAAATATTTCCTCCCGATCTTTTAATTTTATTTCAAAAAATGTTTCATGAATATTAACATTTTTTGCTATACAAAAAATGTTAATATTCATGATGTAAAATCTGACAATATTTTCCAAAATGGTTGGTTTCACATTTCACTTAGGAAATTGGTTCCTATTACTATATGAAAAGTGTGAACATGTTTTTCTGTATTTTCTTTCAATATTTTTTTTTTATCATTTTTGTGTTTTAGTCTTTACTGTGCATTTAGTCAATGGTCAATTCAATTAAAGTAACATTAGAGAGTTTTATTATTACTCTTTAGGAAAAAGAAGCTGGAAACTCTGGCCATGATAGGGACAACTTCTATTTTCTGAGACTCAGAAATCATGAAAGTCCCCCAAAAAGCAGGACTCAAGAGAGTATTTCTTTTTGGCTAATGACATAGAGTTCACACATAGGAAATAATGGTTTGATTATTTTTATTCCTATGTTTAAATGACTTTTGGTGTTATGGAAATGTTACTGTTTTAAAATTTGTTTTTTACTTATTGCTGGCATATAAATGTATTAGTTTTCTAGGCCTAGCAAAGTTATACAGACTGGGTGGTTTAAAAAACAAAACAAAAAACAATTATTTTTTTTACAATTCTGGAGGCTAGAAGTATGAGACCAAGGTATTACAGGTATTTTCTTCTGAGGCCTCTCTTCTTGGCTTATAGGTGGTTGACTTCTCACTATGTCTTACATGGCCTTCCATCTGTGTATCTCTGTCCTAATCTACTCATTCTATAAGGTCACTTCTCATATTGGATTAGGATTCCATGTCCAAATACAGTCACACTCTGAACTACTGGGGGGTTAGGACTTCAACATATGAATTTGAGGTGGGTGGGGGGGCAATTCAGCTTACAAGTCCTTCAACACGAATTCATTGATAAACCTTGGATGCAGTGATTTTGCTAATTTTATTAATTATTCCTAACTCCATTCAGCTTTTAAGTAGTTTTCTGCTTTGCTTTCTTAGCCACTTTCTCTGAGAAGCTTAAGAATAGGGTGAATATCTAGAAGAGAAAACCACTGAGCATGGGAGTGGCTGTTTTATGGCTCCCATCTTACCTGCATCTCCACCCCTCTAATCACAGGGCCTGACCTTCCCCACACTTGTCTCTCTAGTCTTGTGAGATTATGTTCTGCTGAAGTCTCTACCTCTGCATGATGGCTTTTTGCCTGAGTTCAGAGTCTCTGAGTCAGAGCTAAGTTTATAGATGCTTATGGACAAGAAGTGACTCACAGAATATTGGTTCACCTTTCTGAGGTTCTCTTTCCTTTGAAATCTTAGTTTTTTTAAGTCTTAGTTGCCTTGGCAGCCCTGTGATGTCTCAAATATATACATTTATAGATGGATAAATCTGGATATTCTGGTAATTTTTAGTAGATGCACTCTTAGGCATTTGTTTGTTTTGTTTTGTTTGTTTTTATAATGTTTTTCTTTATTAAGGTATTACATATGTGTTCTTATTGCCCCATTGCCCCGCCTTCCGACCCCCCCCCCCCCAGCCTCCCACTCATGCCCTCACCCCCTGTTGTCTGTGTCCATTGGCTAGGCTTATATGCATGTACGCAAGTCCTTTGGTTGATTTCTTTTGATCTTGAAGCAGACATCTTCCATGAGTTAATCCATTCAACTCTGAAATTTGCCACCATTTAAATGATCAACTCTCAGCTAATCTACAAGTATCAACTATCCAATGTAAAATGGACATGAAACTAATATTATTTACTTAATTTCCAAGTTAAATGTCAGTTCAAGTATATTATTTTTAAGAGATTTAGTTGATAGCAACATTATAGGCTAAATAACATTTTATTCTATTTAAAGGGAAATAAAAATTCTTTTTCCTACAAATAGGAAAATGTCTAAAATGCAATTAAACAATTTCTCTTGATAATGTCCATTGCTATAAGTGCCATAAAGTTTATAGCAGAATATTTAACATATCCAGCAATTCAATTATAATTATTATCTCTATTATCATTATACACTGAGTGGCCAGATTATTATGATCTCTGAACGCATAATAATCTGGCCACTCAGTGTATATCCTATATAATAAAAGACTAATATCCAAATTGTCCCCTCGACCAGGAGTTCGACCAGCAGGCAGGCCGGCCAACTGCCCTTGTCCCCTCCCTCTGGCCAGGCTGGTCAGACCCCACCCATGCACAAATTTATGCCTGGTGCATGAAATTTGTGCATGGGGGTGGGGGATGTCCCTCAGCCCAACCTGAACCTTCTCAAATCTGGGTCCCCTTGGGGGATGTTATACACCTGAAACTGATACAAAATAACAATGAGTGTAAATTTAATTTAAAAATAAAATAAAATTGAATTTAAGATGGTGGTTTAAGTTTTATCTTCAGACCTCTAGAGGCATGTAGTGTCTAGGTAAAATCTGGTCCTCCTAGACTTAGTAGATACTGTGCTTGAAACTTGAATGCAGAGGATAACTCCTAATTTCTCTACTGTAAAATTCAATATTACGATGTTAAACCAAAAATTCATCCTCATGTTACTTAACCTTATTTGTCACAACTGAATTATATGTAAAGAGGCAAAAATAAATTCACAAAGGAAAAATACTGGCGGTGGTGAAGAGATTTTTCATGGAGTGATATTTGAGCTGGGATCTGACAAATGAGTAGAAGCTAAATCAATTGAAGGTAAGGCATCGGACGTGGTAGAAAGTACTCAGACCAAGGAGATGCAAAGGTAGGGAATCCACAAAGTAGGAGAGAGAATGACACATTTGAAAATCAGAATGAAGCTTTCACTCAAGACAATAAGAGGAGTCCACTTTGAAATCAGGTTGGAGAACTAGTCAGAGGTGAGATCATGAAAGACCCTGGGTACTTGTTTAGAAATGTGATCTTCATCCTGTTAGCCTTTGTAAGTTACATGATAAGACTTAGTTTACAAAATAATACCTTAATCAATAAAGGAAAAAATTAAAAAATTATTCCAGATGTAGTATGAAGAATAATTTGGAAGGGGTCAAAAATCAAGGCAGGGAAATAATTTATTACAATGGTCTATATGAAAGAAAATGGTAATGAGTATAAGTGTATTATAAGGCAACATGTGGAAAACTGGATACATTTAAGCGTTTTTTTAACCATAACGGTGGGTTATTGAAATTGATTGGGAAATTTTGTATGACATGCAGTGAGAAGTAGGCAGTCAAGATGATTCCAAGGTTTCAGATTTTGCATAACTAGATGGATATCGGTGCCACATATTGAGATGGAAAATACATGGTGAAGGCTTGGTATGGGGGAATGATTACAAATTCCGTTTTAGGTAGTTTTAGTTTGGCACATGAGATATTAAGTAGGCAGATAAAATATGGCTGTAACCCTGAAAAGAGTTCTAGGTTGGAGGAACAAATTTACAAGTGATGGAGATGTACATAAAAGTTACAGGGATGGGCTAAGCATGAACTTTTGAGAAATCTCACATTCTTCTGGATTTCTTTGGTTACATTATACACAGCCTATCATACTTCTTACCTAGAAGAAAGTAGGCTTGTGTACTTGTATTTCTAAACTGGATTTATTACTAAATAAATACATGCTAAGACAAAATTAGATTTTTCATCTTTAAATTATCAAGTAACACTAAAAGGGAGATATTTAGAGCTATTACTAGTATTCATATATAAGGTGTTTAGATATTCCAAAATGAATATTGAATACATATGCATATTCGTCAAAGGTTATACACACATACACATCGTTTTTAAAAAATACCCAGGAGGTGCCAAAACTGGTTTGGCTCAGTGGATAGAGCATCATCTGTGGACTGAAAGGTCCCAGGTTCGATTCCGGTCAGAGGCATGTACAGTGATTGAGGGCACATCCCTGGTGGGGGGTGTGCAAGAGGCAGCTAATTGATGACTCTCTCTCATCAATATTTCTAACTCTCTATCCCTCTCTCTTCCTCTCTGTAAAAAAATCAATAAAATATATTTTTAAAAATTAAATAAAAAAATACCCAGGAGGTTATATAATACTAACTGCTTTTATGATTAGTAAGTTTCTTATCATAAATGAATGTTTTTAATGTAATCTTGCTCAAATCCATGGTCAATATTCAAAACTGCCTGTTAGCAATTTCCTTCACTTCTTATTCCCACTTTTCAATTATTTGAAGACAGTTATTAATTTGTCCCTAGTTAACTTACATGGAGATTACATAGCTTCAAATTATTTCATTATGTGCCATTTATTTTCCATCTTATTGTTTAACTAGAGGCTTGGTGGATGAATTCATGTACGGGAGGGGTCCAGCCAGCCACCTTTACTGGGGCTGATAGGACCGGGCCAATCAGGAAAGGGGGCATGGGAGGTTGGCTGGCCAGCCTTACCCATGATCAGGGGAGGGGGCAGATCTGGGCTGCAGTGCAAGTCAAAGCAACTCTTCGTTGCAGTCATTCTAGTTGTTCTGGCATTGTGGTGGCTTGGCTTTAAAAACAAAACAAAAAAACAAAACAAAACAAAAAAATATATATATAGATAAGTCCACTGTTGACCATTCCAGTTTTACATATCCTTTCTAACTTGTTTTAAGAATATTTTTGACAGTGCTTGAAATAATTATCCAGCCTCAGTATTATACTATTATTTCATTTTAAGTTTTCCAGAAATATTTAATAATTAACATAATTGTACATTTAAATGGTAAATTTTTCTTTGCTATATTTTTAATCTCTTTATTCCTAAACCAAAATATTAGATAGAAGAGGGCCATAGTTTTTATCCTATAAAAAATACTTTGAATAAAAAACATACCTTCAAACATCAAATCTATAATGGAGGTTAATTAAAACTGTATTATTTTTCCCTTAGCTATCAACAACTAGATTTGGCATAGGTTATTGGATTTATAATTAGAGGTAATTTGACTTAATTAGTTGGCTATAGCTCTTAATTATGGTATATCTTTTCCCATTATGGCCACTGTAACAGTAGCTTAGGATAAACATTAATGCCAGTGGGATTGATTCTATCCCTTGGGTTATTTGTATGATAATGAGAACGAGATTTCGGGAGCATGACAGAGGGTCTAGGCATAAAATATTGTTTTGGCACAGCTCCCTTTACTGGCTCTCAATTCTCAAGCTTATTCCATCCCCAAAGAAGTTTCATGTGAATTATTATTGCTTGGGAAGAGTCAATGGGAGAGTTAGGTAAACATTTAAAAGATGAAGAAAGCCAAGAATTTATCCGAAGCTTTCTGAGAGCTGAAATATTAATGAGTTACCTAAATTCAGGTGCTTGAATAAAATGAGTCACATGGATGCTTTGAACCTGTTAGTTTTGAGATTTCACAATACTGGTTCAGCCTCATTCCCAAAATTTATTCTTGAAAGGGTTATACTATGAAAGAATACAGTGCTCACTGAAGTGAAAAGAAAACAATCTTGTATAATGTACCCTGTGTATACAGTCAAAGTGATAATCAATTTTCAAAAGAAAACATTTTCAAAGGAGTTAGAGAAGAATGGGAGCAGAGATCTCGCATGCCACAAAAATGGCTTGGTATTGAAATTAAACAATATCCGTACAGATTATATGGTGATTTGGTACCACTTCTCTTATTTGCAGACCAAATAATTCCTAGTCTATTTCATAATAGCCAATTACAGGCTACTCAAGGCTACATGGATCATGCAAATCAGCTCATATTTCACCGAGTGACTGTTTCTCGTGTGTTTTGAACTATTATCTTCATTACAGTACAGCACATGAATCCTCATCTGTACTATAATTGCTGTAAATCAAGCATCCGTTTGCCATTATTTATTGCTCACTATAAAGAGTTTTAATAATATTTAGAGGGCAGTGCAATAAAAGCAATCATTTATTGTGTCTGCTCACAGGGTCACTCAAGGTTTTCAACAAAAGCCAATGTCATTTCCTAATCTTTTAATATTCATAAGGTAACATCACTTGCAAATGGTACATTATGATTTATAAATATTTCCTGGCCAGGAACATAAAAGCATCATTACAGTAGTTCCTTCCCAAGAAAAGCAGTCAGACACCATTGGGCAAATAGCAACACAGGTCCCAGAGTCCTGTGTTCTTAACTGGATCTTGTTTTTCATTATCCATTGCTCTTGATCATACCACTTAAACTCATTCTCAACTATAAATTATGAAGAGCTTGTCAGACAGAGTCCTTTTGCAAAAGAGGATTTGCGTTAGTATTTTAAAAGGAGGTTGTGTTTTTCCTCTCTCATCTCAGAACTAACAGAATTGACAATTCTGGGTGGGTTCAAATTCTATTAACATCAATTACTACATCTACTATTTTTAACAAACAAATTAATCTCTATAAACATCTGCTTTCATTTATGTAAAATGGGAATAATAATACTTGAAGGAGCTGTTCAAAGGATCTCTGCAAGGATTATGTGAAAACCACTTACAAGGTTTAAGGCAGTCCAGGCCTTAGTTGATAACATAACCCTTTTTGAGAAAGGTAGAAATAGTTTTCCTCCAGAAAACCACTTGTAAAATTATAAGGGACTAAAGAAATACATTATATTATACTTATCTAGGATTATCATAGAATCTCAGTTCTCAGGAACTTATATCCACCACACATATCACTGTTAAATTTTGTCTATTACATCCCCAGACTTTGCTTGGGCATCTCCAATGATGAGCAACTCAGAAATATAGTAAATATGATCTCTCTCTCTCTCTCTCTCTCTCTCTCTCTCTCTCTCTCTCTCTCTCTCTCTCTCTCTCTCTCTCTCTCTCTCTCTCTCTCTCTCTCTCTCTCTCTCTCTCTCTCTCTCTCTCTCTCTTTCCATCCATCCATCTATCTATCTATCTCTATCATTTATTCCAAAAATGCTTTTACTTCAGGACAGATAAAACAAATTCAGTGTTTTTTCTTTTACAAGTCTCTATGGTATTTAAAAACAAGCACATGTTCTCCACAGTCTTGTCTTTTTCATATGAAATATTTCTAATTCTTTCAATGATTCTTTATTAAACATAATTTCAAGTTACTGGTATATCTATAGCAATATCTTCTAAACATTCAACTCTCTTAAAAAGTATTGCATATCTACTGTCCTAGAGGTACATAGTACCAGAGATAGAAAGTTAAGGTGTAACGAAAAACTCCTACTGTAGTCAAGCCAATTTTCATATCCTACTAATAAAGAGGGAATATGCTAATTGATTGCCACACCCTTAAACATGGCGGCACCTCCAGCCACAAGATGGTGGCGCCCAGTCACCTCAGCCCTGCATAGATGGGCCTGCCCCAGGCTGGTTCAGCTGTTCCGCATGCCTGCCTCCAGAGTCCCCCAGTCTCCTCAGCCCCCCACTGCCTGGGGATGGCCCAAGATGCAGACAAGCCTTGGATGGTGGCTGCCCAGCTATTTAGGGCCAGTCCAAAGAGCAGGTGAACCTTGGATGTCGGCTGCCCAGCCACCCAGGGCCACTTGAAGCTCAGGTAACTAGGGCTAGCCAAAGCTTTTGCTGGTGGCAGTGGCAGCAGCAGAGGTGTGATGGGGACATCGCGTTCCCGATTGCTAGTTTGCCTCCCGCCATGCCTCCTTCTCTTGAGGGGTCCTGGAGTGTGAGATGGGGCAGATCCAGCTGAGGAATCCCTGCCCCCCCTCCAGTGCATGAATCTGTATGCACCGGGCCTCTAGTTTAGTATAACTATCTGTAGAATAACACAGTCACCTGAAATGTATTGAACACATATTCTATGACAAGTTCTTTGCCACGGCTGGGAGTTTAACAATAAACCAGGCAGAAAGCATTCATCAAGCTTTCAGTTTGTTGGGAATAAAGGCAGGTGAAGAGTAATTTCTTAATAGTTTATTAGGTGAAGGAGAAACTAGTATTTTAGAAAGAAGGAAGATCATTATGTCCTTGAAGGCAGAGACCATTTCTTTCTTGTCCCCTTATGAGTCCCTAGTACCTATCCAAGTGCTTAGCACATAATATATATTCTACAAATACCTTGAATGATGAAAGAACCAGCAAGCAGGTAAGATTTCCTGGAGCACTTGGCATAAGAAGGAAGTGAGACTAGGGAAGTAAGAAGAGGCCTGCAGCAGATACTGTGAATGCTGCCCATATCCCATTATTAGCTCCTTTAGATTTTTCTCAGGGAAACAGTACTGAGGCTACTTTGCCTGCCTGGGAAGCAAACCAGAAGGGCTGGGAAATTAACCCTTCCTTGCCCCACGGAGCAATCCTCAACCAAAGACTGGTAAGAGTTGATGTATAAATTCGCCAGCGTCCTTGCCCTACTGGTGGCACAATTTTGTGGCACATGTTCCACAATGATCCCCAGATTCTTCCTCCGTGGACCAAACTTTAGTTGCCTTCAATGGTAACTGCTTTAATAACACACCCCTTATTGTCTGACTTCTTTTATGTATTTCATTTCCCCACCAAATGACCTGCTCAAATCCTTATGTCAGTGTCTACTTCTGGGGAGGTCATTCTAACCCAGGGCCACATAGTGGAAGTCCTTCTAAACCATACTTCAGTGTCTAAAGTCTATCAAAAGACAATTTGTAAGTGTTTATTAGCAGTAAAATTAAAATATTGGGAGGACTTTCTATAGCATTTTCAGAACTCCTATTTAGCCTGGGCTGGGCTCTTGGTGGAGCCTCACTCCCTGCCCCCACCCTAGTGACAGGGAAGAGCTAAGAGCCTACCTCTAATATCCTCCCCTGAATAACAGTTGCATTCCCAACCGAAGACACTGGTCTTTATATCAACCTATGAGGAGGTTTGGAGTCAAATGAAGACATAGGTGAAATCCTGACTTCCTGGGGAGTTCTTTTAACTTGCTGGCCAGAACATCCTGAGCACGCTAGGAATACTAAGAGCTTGTTCTGGGTCTCCAGAGCAGCCTGGGCACATGGACTGAGACTGATACTCTAGCCATGGGGACATGCAGGGTACTCTGGACACTGATGGCTCAGGAGGAGGGCAGGTCTGGACATTGCTATAGTAACTACTTCAGACACACTGGCAGACCTGACCTGTCTACCTGGAGCAGGCGGGTCATGATCCCACATACAAACTTCCGTTCCAGAACTCCACTCTAGATGGCAAGTAGATCTCAGTGAACTGTGGGTCACCCAGTCCCACTGACCAATGCCAGTATTGCAGGCATCCTAGTGAGATCACTAGTGCCCAAAGCACTACCTTCTATATAGCTATATGATGTTCCTCTATCTTATAAAACCGTGGTTCTCCCAAAGATCAGGAGAATATTACTTCCAAGTTATAACTCCAGGCAATGAATGCATCAGCATCTAATGATCATACTACCATCACCCACTCTTAATTTATAATCAATGGCAATGACTGGAGACCCTTTCATTGTGACAGCTAATGAGAATTGTATGTTTCTTAGTATTTCTTCTTTATTCTTTCTTTAATCTTAGCATGAAAAGAAAGTGTAACATAAAAAATTCCTTTATGTTTAGCTTAATGTCATACATAAATATGTAAGAATTCTAATTGCTTCTGAGATTGTTACAAAGACAGACTTTTTCACAAAAATCAGTTTTTACTTTCTGATATCTGTATTTAGTTATGGTCAACAATAAGTTGTTCCTCAAGAATATAATAATTGTATTTAAGTATTATATAGAATAAAAGCATATTTTATCAACATATAATGAAATATTTAAGTATATATAAATAAATTCCCATATACTAGAATGCTAGGTGCCAGGAATAAGTTAGACAAAGGGGACAGCCTTGAGATATAATTTTCACCAGAAAAATTTGACAAATACAAACAATTTGATAATATATGGCCCTACCCAGGGTTTGATGAATCACAATTTTTACAACTACATACTAATCAACTAATCCCGCACTTGTAACTTTATACTAAAAATTATAAAGGTTTGTAATTACTTGACTATAATGAATTTCATAGCATTCTTGTTTATAGTGACAAAAAATTGGGAAAAAGCCACCATATTTAGTTACATAGATTGATAGATAACATTAACATTGGGCTCTCTATCAACATTTACTTCAGCCATTAAGAAAGAATGCTATAGATGACTGTTTATTGATATTCAAAACTAACTTATTTTTACTTCTTAAAAGCAGGTAACAAGAAAGTATATACAGTGAATTTATATTTTTAAAAAATAAAACACATGTAGCTATATATAGAAGATATAGTTATAAAAATAGATATTGAAAAAATAATATGGCTTATCTTTATGTGGTGGATACTGAGTGATCTTTAAAGTTTTTCTTCACTTATCTTTATTTTTTACACACACACATATATATATATATATATATATATGCCTAAGTGACCAGAATGATGGAACAACCAGTTGCTATGCTATGATGCACACTGCAGTGGCCAGACAGCCTGGTCAGGGCCCTGATTAGTCCTTCTAACCTCCCATGGCCCCTCTCCATGACCGGCCTTGTCTCCAATTGCCCCCCCTTTCCACCCAGATCAAAAGTGGAATCAGCTGGCCAACCTCCCACAGCCCCTCCCCACTGCTGGCCCAGCCCAAATTGGCCCCCCTCAGGGCTGGCTGGCCAGATCCAAACCATGCACGAATTTATGCACTGCGCCTCTAGTTTCAAATAATGAAGGTCACCCTAGAAAAAATAGCTAAGGTACAAATTTAAAAGTGTCTTTAATACCACATGAAGGAATAAACATTTTATCCTGGAAGCAATAGGAAAATATCAAATAGGTTTCTAAAGCAGGGAAGCAAAATAATCAGATTAATAGCTGGGAAGATATAGTAACAGTACCCAAGTTTCTCTTATATAAGAAACTGTATTTTCTTTTTAATAAAAAAAAAAGTTGAATAAGCTTTTTGAAACTGACAGAGAAAGGAGCAAAACTACTCTGAAAAGAGATTATTAGGAATGTAAAAGTGAAGGAGATTATAGGAAAGAAGAGGATCATATAAACAGAGGGAAGGATCTTGGCCAGCAGTGCTCAATGGTCGAGCATTGACCTATGAATCAGGAGGTCATGGTTTAATTCCATGTCAGGGCACATGCCTGGATTGCTAACTTGATCCCCAGTAGGGGACATGCAGGAGGCAGCTGATCAATGTCTCTCTCTTATTGATATTTCTGTTTCTCTCTCCCCCTTCCTTCCTCTCTTTTAAATCAATAAAAAAAATATTTTAAAAAATGGAGGGAGGAAGGGAGAGAAGAAACAGGAAAGAGATAGATATTAGAGAATATTGCAGAAGGCCAGAATTGTATAAAACCATGCCCTGGGTTGAGGAGGCTGAAGTAACTTTAAATATATATCTAATATTTAAGAAATATCTTATATTGCTTTCTTTATTGGTTACAATGCTATGATGTAAATTTGCTCCATTACCTGATACCTTCACTGGAGCCCAATAGCCCATACAACTCAGTATAGAGGTGTTTAAAGGATGGAGTGCTAAAATCTTTACAGGGAGGTAGGTCTGATTTAGACAGACCTGAATTATTGCTCTATTTTTCAATTTCTGTGGGACCTTGGGCAAATTTCTTAATGAGCTTCAGTTTTCTGAGTTAATATTTAATAATTGCTTTTAAAACTACTAACCGTGTCATGTGCTCAGCAGTATTGTAAGGGGTTTTACAGGGATGTATTCATTTAATCTTCAGGATAACCCTATGAAGGTAAAAATATTTTATTTATGGCCTCATATGCCTCAGGTAAGAAAACTAAGGCACACTAAAGTTAAATAACTTATTTGAGGTCACACAGTTTGAAGAAACTGGAATTTAAACTAAATATTCTAGTTCTAAAGCATGTACTTACATCCACCTAGGTTCTACTGCTCCTCAGAGGTTGGGTATAAGGTTGAGAGAACTAAGAAAGATAATCTATGTTCACACCAAACACTGTGACTGACACATAGGTGCTCAGCAAATTTCAGATATATTTCTTCTTTTATCTTGAATTTGTTCAGTATTTACAAAACTTGTTCATAACAAAGTCAAAAGAGATTCTGTCAGCCTTCTTTAAGCTTACATACAATTTTAATTTTAATATTATTCTTACTAAGAAATAAAACATTCTATGAAACAAGGGAAAAATTACATTCATCTTATTCTCTCCAAGTAAACTACATTCTTCTCTATTTCATTTTAGGATTTTATGTAAGACTAGAGGCTTAGTGCACAAAATGCGAGCACTGGAGGGGATCCCTTAGGCAGGGATCCCTCAGGGAGCCCTCAACTGATGTCCAACTGACTCCTGGGGGAATGGGCCTAAGCTGACAGTTGGACATCCTTTGTGCTGCCATGGAGGCGGGAGAAGCTCGCCACACGCCACTGGGCTCACCAGCTGTGGGCACAGCTTTTGGCTAAGTGGCACTCCTCCTGTGGGAGTGCACTGACTACCAGGGAGCAGCTTCTGAGTTAAGCCTCCGCCCCCTGGTGGTCAGTGCATGTCATAGCGACCTTTCGGTTGATTTGAATATTAGCCTTTTATTATATAGGATGAAGGGCAAGCTCATTTGTCTGTAGCCTCTTAACTTTCAATTCATACAATTATCAAAGTAGACTAATATACCTTATTCCATTTGTTCCCCATAGCATGATCAAGAAAGACATTCTTTGGTCATAATCAACATTGATGTACAGAAAAGGAAAACCCTTGTGTGCTGTTGGTGGGATTGTAAATTCGTATAGCTACTATGGAAAACAGTCTGGAGAGAGAGAAAATACAATATGCAATCAAATATCTTTTTGCTGAAGATATACAATACACATATATAAAAATGTGGGTACAGTTTCTAACTATTATATATATATGTATATATATATATATATATATATATATATATATATATATATATATATAATATTTTTGGATTATTTTTATCTAGTTACAAAGATGTCATGCTTCCATTCATTATGCAAATTCATTAGGAAAGATTAAACTTATAATTTCCCAGATATAATAAATTCTACAGATAAAAGAACTGAGTCTTAAAGCAGAAGGAAAATCAAAACTGTGGAAATAAAAAAATCAAAGATTAGAGACAATCCATTAATTTAATAACAGTAATTTTTTTCTCCTAACTTTAATACTTCTGTTGAGCTGAAATCAGAAACTATTTAAAAATCTTACTTAAATGTAGTTAAAGCCATGAACAAATCTCTGTAGCAAATAGACTTTGCATGTCTGCAAGATAATTTAATAGCTGACAAATAGTTTCTATTAGGACCTATCTTAATTGGTACTTGAACTTTTTGCCTTAAGCTTATTTGGCTTCTAAAATCCTTCTGATCTTATCAACGATGGACCAACCAGTGCCCTTAAAGCTGACTGTACTGCACACAGGCTGCACATGTGTATGTGTCAGCTATTTCCTCCTTGTTCCTAACTGAGGCATTGATTTGTGTGATTTGTCACAAATGAGTAAGCTCAGCCCAGTAAGTCTGCTTCCATTCTTTTCCTTCAATAGGCTGAATGACAGTCTCTGTTCTCCCTTGCTGAGGAGGCACCCATCAATGCATCCATAATCTCTCTGAGATGCTCACACACTGCATGTGCTCAGCTGATGAAGACTTTGCCAATAGTTCACAAGGCACTTGGACCTCAACCTACTGCTGGGTATTATGGTGAAATATCAGGCCAAGTGAGTGAGAAGATGTGCAAGAACTGTTAAGAAGGTTGGGTACAACTATATACACAACATTAATCTGGATGCCAGGGAAATTTTAGACTCCTGGTTTGTGACTTTATGAACCACCCACTTCTTCAGAATCGGTCAATTCAGCAAGTTCACCTTCACCTGGAGGAAAAGCAATGGGCTATTGATTGTTTCTCTTTTATTCTATTCTAGTGGCCCTGTGCATGGGTTCCTGCACATTGAAAGGAAATTAATTATAAGGCGGCCGACAGGGCAGGACTGGGTGAGACCACTGAACATGCCCTAGAACCAACCTGCAGTTCATCCCTAGCCAGCCGCACTTGGAGTGACGTCCTAGCTCAAAAGACATCTGTGGACTGGGGTCCCTCCATCAGGTAGGGTCCCTCAGCCTGGCCTTTGGAGATCAGGCGAAACCAGCTCTCCAACATCTCCCAAAAGGTCCTGGAGTGTGAGAGAGCACTTTTCAAAATTGTGGAACACAAACACAGTGTACAGTAAACCAGATTTGGGGCCAATAGTGCCCCAGAAACAACATAATCCATGGCTGAAGATAGAATCACAGCCCCAGGAGGAAGTGGGCTCTGTCCTCTCTGGTTCTGGGATGCGTCACCTGAGAACTGCCACTGCCAAGTCACTGCAGCTCAGCAGGTCCTGCATTGAGCGTCAGCTCCCTGGAGGTCAATGCATGTCATAGTAACTGGTTGACGGGTGGAGGGAACTTAGCATATTAACCTTTTATATATATAGATGAAAAGGAAATGTTTAGCTGGTTGGATGAATCTAGTTAAAAGCATAATCAACCCAGTGAAACACCATTGTGTTATGTCATTAAATCATTACTAGAAAATAGATATAGTTACATATATGTGCATATATATATATATATATATATACATGCATATATGTATGTATACATATGTATTTATATATTATATAATTATATATAATTGATGAGAATTGTTCCATTTTTAAAATAGTTCAACTTTTTTGTTATGGGAATTCCAATGTTTAAAAAATTACATTGAAGTTATAAAACCCTAGGCATTCTCTAACTTCAGAGTCAACAACAAAAATTAAACTTTGATATACCTTATATTTTAAATGTTCTAAACATTAGAACACATTTAATACTAAAGTAAAATTAGGTGACTTTCCCCAAATAGAGTTTTTAATGCTTTATTTCATGCATTTGTATATATTTTTCAATGAGTATATTTAAAATAATAAAAATAACAAAAAGAGTTACTAAGTAATTAGAATCCATCTAGGAGAAACATATTTGAACAAATTAAATAATCCAGTGAAACCAGTAGTGTCTCATTTATAGAAGTGTATTTATTTTTATTAAGTCCATTTTATATTCTATTCTCAGTATCATTTATCATACATGGCTTTCCCATGCAACAATAATTTAATAATATCTTATTCTTTGCTTAAAAAGCAAAATAAATATTATCAGGAAGTCTTACACTAAGCAAAACCAATTATCTTCTACAATGATTTTAATGCAGGCAAAATATGAGTCATCATTTTAGCATAGTGAGATTTATTAAGACCACAGTTCAAAGAAATAAACTAGACTTCTATGCTACATCACTTCTTCCCAAGTTTCAATTAATATTTTGAAAGTTTATATTTTATACTGTAAACATTTTAAATGTCATAGCTTGCAGATTTTTGTATAGGGAACTAATAATATCTTTCAGGCCATTTGGTTGTCATATATACACATTCTAATTCAAAGCATACACAGCAAATGCTACTGCTAAACGTGGCAGACCCACTAAATAGTTCAAAAAACTGCTCCCATGTCCATAATTCAAAAGAGGTGAAGAAAAAGTTAAAGAGAAACTGATATGAATTCCAGACCTCTTGATAAATCCTGACACTCATGTTATTAATACGCTATGCAAAGGTCTGCCAACGTTACACTAGACATTCTTCTGAGATGAGGAGGCATAGCAAATCAGATACTTCCTCCCCCCTCAAGGATAAGAATTGGTTCTGTCTTTAAATTCTCTACTGCAGTCAAATGATTATTTTCTCTAGTCGTTGCCTGGCTCATATATCAGGGTTAGGTGCATTATTTTATCTGAGGAATAAAAAGATTAAAGCATATATTTCTTCTTCAACCACTTTTATCTCTTCTCCTTCAGTGGAGTCTTTTTGTTTCTTACAGCAATTTTGAGATTAAGTATCTCTTTTATAGGAGAATCTCAAAGAGCTAGAGAAATATCTTTCTAAAAACAAATAAAGCAACACCCTATCTCTTAAAAACAGCCTTTTTTCCTACCCATGTGCTGTTTAACTTTGCACTCCGAGTGTTACAGACAACACAGAACATACTAGGGTTGGCTGCAAAAGAAAAACATTTCAGTGTTAATAGTTCATGATTTCTCAGTGTAGGACTCTAAGGAGTGCTTGCAATTTAACATTTGAGGGGGTTTCATTGTTGGCTATTACATTATAACCTGTGCTTTTAACCTTCCAGGTGTAGATTGTAGGTTTCAAGGACCACCTCCTCAGACTTCAGACTCAGTTGTTACCTCTATATACTGGTTATACCTGACCCCCCTCAGAGGATTTGGTTAATTTGTTACAGTATCTCACAGAACGCAAGAGATATATCTTACTAGATTACTCCTTTATTATAAAAGGGTGTAACTCAGCCAGATGCAAGAGACGCACAGGACAAGGTATGGGGAAACGACAAGAAGCTTCCATGCTCTCTCCACGAGCACTTTCCTCATGCTCTCCAAGCCAGATGCTCTCTGAACCCTGTCCTTGTGGGTGCTTAGGAAGGGTTCATGACAGGCACGGTTGGTCAATCATTGACCATTAGTGGTTGAACTTCATCTCTAGATGCTTTCTTCTCCCTAATTGGCGGTCAGGGATGGAACCGAAAGTTCCAACACTCTAGTCACTCAGTTGGCTCCACTGGCAGAGAGCTTCCATCCCTGGATGCTTCCCAAAAGTCATCTCATTCACAAAACAAAAGATACCTTTATCATGCTTAACTCACTGGCTACTTCAAGGGTTTTTGGATTTCTGTATCAGAATAAAGATTAAATATACATATTTCTTTTTAAAAATATATATTTTATTGATTTTTTTTTACTGAGAGGAAGGGAGAGGGATAGAGAGTCAAAAACATCGATGAGAGAGAAACTTTGATCAGCTGCCTCCTGCACACCCACTACCGGGGTAGGTGTCCGCAACCAAGATACATGCCCTTGACCAGAATCAAACCTGGGACCTTTCAGTCTGCAGGCTGACACTCGATCCACTGACCCAAACCGGTTTCAGCAATATACATATTTCTTATTGTGAATCAGAATATTACAGAAGAGTAGAAGAACCAGTAGCTACCATCTAAAATTATTCTGTAAAGAATTTTGTTAGATCAGACTAGTCTTATCTAGAGAGAAAGAATTTGAATGTTGTGAATCTTTGCATCTTATCTATAGAATGTCACATATTTCTTTTTCTCCAGACCCCCCTTTTCACTTCAGCTTAGTTTTTAGTTCAGCCATCTAGAGAGAACAATGGATAGACTGTCCGCTTTAATTTGTCTAAAACACATCAACCTCCCCACAAACCAGCTGCTCACTCACCCTTCTATTCCGCACAGTGGCCAGATTAGGAACTTAAGTGTCATTATCAACATTTTCCACTTGCTTTTCTCAAAGATCTGAGCCTTGAGATTAAAATTGGTAGCTTCAATCCCTGTTACTTTACCATGGAATTGTTACAATTACTTTGCAATTGGTCTCCCACTTTCCTGTTCATTCCCTTACAATTTATTCTAAATGTTTTGCCAGAAAAAAAATAATCTAAAGTATTAGCATTTCTCTGCTGAAAAAATTTCAAAGTCTTCCTATTTCCACAAAATAAGGTTTAGACTTAGCCTGCCACTCAAGGCTTTCTTGAACCAGACTCCAGCCTGCCATTCTTGTCCCTCCCTCCCACCCCCCAACCCAACTGCCCTTTTATGGAGATTGCAACTTAAAAAGAGTAAAATGATCACTCCTTCAAACAGCTCTCTCTCTCTCAAATGCCCACCTTCTCAAAGATCTTCCAATTGGAATTCTACCTGGTTTTGGAAATCAACCTCAATAACTACATCTGAAGCTCTCCCAGAGTTCCCCCTTTCTCTAAATTCCCATATTACTTCGCATATATCTTTTAAGACACTCGGCACATTCTAAATTGTAACATTTCAATGAGGAATAATAGAAGTATTATAATAAAAAGAATGCACTCTGCAGCATCTAGCTTAATGAATTAAATGAGCAATCCCATAGATGTATAGCAAACGAGTGAACTGAACCATGGAGAGTGCAAAGATCACGAGAAGCACAGAACCTTTTCAATTAGCACAAGTTTCATTTCCAAATAATTCCACTCACTCACTGCAGACCCTGAACTCAGTCTTCTGATAATTACAAACAAAGACTTCTGGTCTCTGTAATGGAGTGGAACAAGTAGGGGGGCTTCTGTTAAAGCAGGGAAATCCAGAAATTAACATTTTCAGAAGTGAGAATGGGCCTTTGGGTATTGCTATATAATTCAACATCATTAAACTTATCTACCAAAGTAAAAATAATGTTGCCATGTTGAATTATTTCCTAGTTTGTAAAGTAAGATACCTTGGTAGTAGGCTGTGAAGGACCCAAAGTTTTAACAAGGCAGATGGTAAGGATCTTTTACAATTTATACAGCTTAAAAAATGCTTCCGGCCTGTGTATGGAGAGGTAATTGCATCTAGCAATCAGTTAAGGCTTAGCATTAGAGATAAAACCTTCTACGGACTCTAACCCTTCCAGGTTCAAAGTTATCCTTGAACTTAAACATGTTGTATGAATTTGAAGGAGAAATATAATAATCATGCCATTCTTGCACTGATAAATACACTTTTTATGACCCAATGCCACATGCCTACTGTACTCTAAGGTCACTATGGGAAAGGATGAAGATTGGGAATCAGATCATTTCATTCCATGTTAACTGTTGTGCCAGCTAAAAGCATCCCTTGGAATTTAAGCCAAAGCCAGCTTTAATGAACTAAACCAGCCCAGGATGAAAATGCTTCATTTCGCTTCGAATCTCAAAGCTGTTTATGCATTATGCTATTTGCAAAGGTGAAATTCGATTGGCTCACACACTGAAAGCTGTGCTGGAAGCCAGCAGTACACCGCTTCCACCTCAGATGACATGAAGCATTAGTTTGCTCTGATAAAGTAAACAAGACACGGTGGAAAGATCACTAACACAAACAGCATTTTGCTAACGGGATTTGGGGGTAGCTATCATTACACATCCATTGGATTCAGAACGCAGACTTCGAACGGTAACGTGAGCTGTGCTTGAAAGTAACAGGGGAAGAAAATCCCTGCTTCTCCCCAGGTGAGATTCATCTCCATCGTGACTTAGAAAGTCTCTGAGTCTGGCCTCTGCCTCCTTGTTTGCCTCATCCTGAGCACTCTCCCTCTTCCTCACTCTGCTCCAGCCCCTTTGGAACACAAAGCTCTTCATCTATTCAGAGCCTCTGCAGCAAGCCCTGCTAATGGACTGTGATCATCCTGCAAATTTGCTCTGTGCAGCAGGGTAGTCACTAGCCCCTAGTGCTACTGATACTGAGCATTTACAGTGTGGCTAGTGTGGATTAACGGTGCTGCGTTAGATACACATTGGATTTTGAAAATGTAGTATTTGTGAAAACTGATCTTGTTAATAATTTGTGTTATTGGCTACATGTTGAAGTGATAATATTTTGGGTATGGGGATTAAATAAAGTGTATTATCAAATTAATTTTACCTGTGTTTTTTTTTTTTCATAATGGGGCTACTACATAGAAAATTCAAAATTACATGTGGTTTGTATTTGTGGCTCATATTACCGTATTTTTCGGACCATAAGACGCACCGGACCATAAGATGCACCAGTTTTTAGAGAAGGAAAATGAAGAAAACAAGATTCTGAAACAAATAGTGTCCTAAAATATTTTATGTGCATTAAAACCCAACATCACAGTCATAAACACATGTAATCAACCCTGTAAAGTAAACAGCAGCATTTAGAACCATTTTAGAGCCGGGCAAGCACACAGAGACCACACAGAGCCGGGCAAGTAAAAAAACTTTTTTTTTTGAAGTATATGTGTAGGCTATATTTGGACCATAAGACGCAGGGACTTTTCCCCCCCACTTCTGGGGGGAAAAAAGTGCGTCTTATGGTCCGAAAAATACGGTATATTTCCAATGAGCCATACTCTTCTATATATCACTTTATATGTCACTTCAGAGAGTTAAATTTGTCAGAAGGCATTTGTTTATTTTCTCTACTTTATACATTGTTGTATTCAAACCACCTATATGCATGTTGAGGCATGAAATAAATGTGTGTGGGATAAACAAATGCATTATACATACATTGAGTAAGGGCTGAGCTCTGAAATCAAGATGTCTAGATTTCAATCCTAGTTCGGCTCTTTATTAATTGTATGAGCTGGGACAAGGTGATTGTTAAGATAGAATGAATTCTTCTATCTCAAGTGCTTAAACCAGTGCCTGAGACATAGCCAGTGCTCAGTAGATGTTAGCTATAGATAAGTATTATTATTCCACTACATCCAGATGGTGGTCTTGAAGGTCGTTTGGTCTAATTAGCATATTAGCATATTAGCTCTTCATTATATAGGATTCTGTAGATAGGAATGTAAGACACAACCATGCAAACCCTTTGGTTATTGAGATGGTAAATTGAAGACCGAGAATTTAACTCTTGAACAGTATGGCTTGAGGAGTCATTTTTCTATTCCATGAATGTAAATCAATAGTTGATACAATAAAAAACCTGATTTTAAAAAATCATTTTAATAGTGTTTAAAGGTAGATATATGATTCCTACCTTGTCATTCTGAATGACATCAGACTTTGGATTCTAAACTGAATATTATGTTAAAAATGTGACAATTATATTAGCTAATATTTGTTTAGTTTTGTTAGCAGTAGGCATGTTACATTTATCTTCTCACATGTTACAGGTATTAAAATACTCAAGTCTTACATTGTCTCTCAAAGTGGACACTACCCATCCTCATCTCCACTTTCTATTATAGCAAAGGCGACTGAGATACAGAGAGACTGAGTACTTGACAGTCACACAGCTAAGAAGGCAGGGACGCAGGCTCTCCCTCTCCCTGCTGCACTGCGTTTCCCCTCACACCATATGCCTGCGGAGCAGTAAAAGATGGGTGAGCATTCAGCCTTGTAGTTCCTGTGATTAACTCAAAGATAGAAACTGACTGCCGGTATTTATCAGTAACAGTCCATTTTCTAAGAAAAATTGTTTTCCTGACACAAACTGTAGAATGGACCATCTGAAAGAAAATTTTCTTTCCAAAAGACATCTTTGTAATCCATATAAACTAGGCCATCAAAACCTCTCTGTCCTGGGGTGGGAGCCCCCTGAACTGGACTGGAAGTAAGAGTAAATCACCCTGCACGTCAGGCCGCATCACGCCCAGCCAAGCTCAGCATCTGCTTCTCTCTGTGGAGGCCCCGCACAATAGATCGTATGCTGATGACACTTACAGTATTTAAATAAAACCAGGCTAAGTTTATGACTGAATAAGCCATCATCTTTCATTAGGAGGAGGAGATAAATTTTCAGCACTAGACTACTAACATGTTGGAATGGCTCAATTCATTTTCTAGCAGGTCACGGCCAATATCCACTACAGAGCAGCCTTGTTGAAAACAATCCTCTTAAAGAATCTACTTTGTCTTGATGATGAAGAGGTGTGTTCTTCCCCTGACAAGAAATGAAACAAAACAGAACAACACAACACAACCCCACTAAGCCCTCTAAACGTTTTTACATTCCAGTGATTTGGTTGTGACATGCTCTCCTGTGTGAGGGGGAAAGAAAGCGGAGGAGGAGGAAAAGGACAAACCATCTCAGTGAGCACTCCCAGGCCTGTGGCAGAACTGACAGAAACCAGGGAAAACCCCGGAGAAGCAGCAGCCTGGAACAGAGGGAAGTAGCAAGTGAGAGGCAGAGCGGTGAGGTTCTGCTGCACCCCTGTGACTACCTCTGTGGATCTGAGTGTCTCACAGACATTTTCAAGGAGTTCTTTCACAAATGAGAGGGTCCAATTACATCACAACATCACTTTCAGTCTGTTCAAGATCTTTTTATTTATTTATTTTTATTTCTTTAATATATTTTATTGATTTTTTACAGAGAGGAAGGGAGAGGGAGAGAGTTAGAAACATCGATGATAGAGAAACATCAACTAGCTGCCTCTTGCACACCCCCTACTGGGGATGTGCCCGCAACCAAGGTACATGCCCTTGACCGGAATCGAACCTGGGACCTTTCAGTCCGCAGACCGATGCTCTACCACTGAGCCAAACCGGTTTCTGCTGTTCAAGATCTTTTCAAATCAGTTCATGTCAGGGAATCTTGCCAGAATGTGGGAGGCACAGGGAGGTGTTGCCTTCACAGACCTTGAGGGGCTGGACATGATGCTGCCTGATAGATAAAGGAGCAAAATCCACATACTAGGCCTGGCTGCGGCGGGCCATCAGGAGAGTTAGCTGGGAGAGAGGCTGTGACTCTATGATAGAAGAACTTGGGAACCCTCACTCCTCAGGAGCACAGGAATAGGGTGTGAAGACTGCTATGTGTGCTGAAATCTAGACGTGTGTGTTGTCCTTTTTTGGGGTGGGAGAAGGATAATGTGAACAGAGGATGCTGTCATCCTGGAAACTAGGAAAGGGAAGACCAAATAGATTTGTATGTTTGCTTCCCTGGTCAGGTCTCAGTCTAGGAGGGTGGCGAGAGGCATTCCTCTCTGTTGTAACATGCAGACCCAGCCCTTAGAGCCTAGTGCTCTTGTTCCGATCGATAATATATGCTTGCCTCCTTCTGATATGCCTTAGCAGGCATCCTCTGGCTTTCTGTGGAGACACAGGAAAGACTATGTTGGAAAGACTGACATCAATGCCCAATTTGCCTATGGTAATATATTCTTTTATTGGAAATAAGTAAATCTGCATTCTGATGAGCTTTCTCTGACAAATGGGCCTCAGGAAGTATACACACCAGTTGGCCATCTCAAGTGTCCCAGTCTACGTAATAACTGTATTTCTCATTCTAAGTTAATTAATTGACATTGTAGTTGAAATATACTCATCTCAATGAGCTTTATTAATGTGAGTCTGTCCCTGAGGGATGGATCTTTTCTAAGGGTTCTGGCAAGATAAGGTTTAAATCACATATCCCCAAGTATTCCAGACTTCAGGTTCATTCTCCCTTTCAAAATGCAAGTCCTAAAACCTGTCCTGGTTTTCACCTATCATCTCTGCCAGTCTTCCTCCTCTCCACCAGCATGTTTCTTTGCCAGTTAGCTTTCTGCATGTCCACACCAGTGGTACCACCCTCTGTGGAGGTTCTTCTATTCAGTATCACTGCAGGCTTGAGAACAAGCCCAGTTTACTGTCCTAAAGATGCGGGGTTATTAAAAAGAGTAACAACCAAAAAAAAAGAAGAAGAAAAAAGAAAAAAGAAGAAAGAAAAAATTTCTTAAAGTTAGACAAATACATTGTTATAAGTTTTTGAAAATCTAGCCCTCTAGTACCTCAATATTGTGACCTAATTTGGAAATAGGGTTGTTGCAGATATTATCAGTCAAGTCAAAATGAAGTCTTACTGAAATAGGATGGGCCCCTAATACAATATGGTGGGTGTCCTTATAAAAAGCGAAAACTTGGACATAGAGCCACGCCCACAGAGAGACTGCGACGAGAAGATGAAAGCTATGCTGTCACAAGCCACAGAGCCACAAGAAGCTGCAGAAAGATCTGAAGCAGATCTCCCCCTGGTGCTTTCAGAGGCAGCATGGCCCACTGGCACTTTGACCTTGAACTTCTGGCCTCCAGAACTGCCAGACAATAAATTTCTCTTGTTTTAACCACTTAATCTGAGGAACTTTTATGGCATGTTAGCAAACTAAGACAGGTGTTATGGTTCCTTTAAACTGAGGACTAAGTCTCAGCCTGCCTCCACATTGCAGGGACCAGATAAACCTGAATACCACCTATAAATAAACCTGCAACCTTCTAGCAGGGGCTGGGTTGTCCTTACCTATTTACTACCTAGGCTCCACAATGAACCTTCCTGCATCCCAAACGACAGCTTAAAAGAAAGAAAATAGTCTTTCTCTGTAGTTACCAAAGGGTTTTCTAGTCAAGACCAAAATGAGTTCTGCTGAGATGCAATTCTGATCATAATGAGAAAAGTTGTCATAAATTTCATTACAAAATAATCTTTGGCTTTACCTTTATGTAACCAAAGAGGCCCATGAAGCAGTCACCCAAAATAAAAGTGTTCTTCCGAAGTATGAATGCTGCTTAATGCTTTAGAAAAGAGTTGTAAAACAATAGCTTGTCTTCTCTCTAGTCATTTAGGCTTCAGGGTGTAAGATATCCAGTTCAATGGTTTAGATTAGAATCTGTGAGGTTAATGAACAACTAGATTCAGGGTAAATTCTTAGGTGAATGTCACCTTCGGAAGCCTCCCGGCTGGCATTTCCCATGTGCAGTGAGTGGTGTCCATGCCCCGTCCCTGCCCCCTTAGCACTCACTGTTCTCACACACGCTAATGGCTTTTCACAGCAAAGCCTGCCTGAGGTGTGCTTAGCCCACTCACAGAGCAGGCTGGGCCGCTGGAGCATAACCAGCCCTGTTGAGCAGCCCTGAATCAATGCAAAACAGGAGATGGTGTAGAAATGCCTGGGATGGTCCGTGCTATGGCTGAATGGTTTCTGTCAAAAAGACATGCTGAAGACCTAACCCCTGGTACCTGTGAGCGTGACCTTCATTGGAAACAGGGTCTTAACCAGGTTAAGAGGAAGTCATAATGAATCCGAATGCTCTAATCTGACATGACATGACGGAAGAGGAGAAGCTGGACACAGACACAGAGGGAAGTCAGCCATATGGAGACAGAGGCAGGGGCTGGAATTATGCTACCACAAACCAAAGAATGCCCGGGCCTCCCACAAGCTGGAAGAGACAAGGAAGATGCCTTTTCTGGAGGCTCTGGAGGGAATATGGCCGACACCTTGATTTCAGCCTCATAGCCTCCAGGACTGTGAGGGAATACATTTCACTTGTTTTAAGCCATCTAGTTAGTGGTACTTTATTACAGCAGCCCTAGGAAACAAATACAGTCAATTTGGCTAGGCTATTGTAGCAATTATTTAATCACACACTAATCTAGGCATTATTGTGAATGTCTTTTGTAGCTGTGGTTAACTTGAAGCAAAGGGAATTTCCTTTGATGATATGGGTGAATCTCATCCAATCAGCTGAAGGCCTGGAAAAGCAAACGCTGAAGTTTCCCAGAGAAGAAGAAATTCTGCCTCAAAACTGCAGCTCAACTCTTGCCTGACCTGTCAGCCTGCAAGCCTATCCTGCCCTACAGATTTGCTACTTGCCAGCTGCAGCAGCTGCAGAGCCAATGCCCTCAAATACATCCCTTTTTTGGGGGGTGTGGGGGGGGATGTATTTTTCCATATATATTTTTGTACATTCAAAAATAAATCTCTTGACATGTATATATATATAGATGTAGTATAATTGTCCTCATGTGGTCCTGTCCCCTGGAGTGTGGGCAGAATCTGACACCTGCTTCTAACTAATAGAAGTGATGGGATATATGTAATGAACATGTGCATGCTTACATTATGGAAGACAGTGGGACCTGTCTTCCAGAGAGTCTCTCTCTTGTTGGCTTTGAGGAAACAAATGGACATGATGGCAGGGTACTGACTGCAATTTCCACCTGACAGCCAACAAGAACGGAGGCCCGCCCTCAGCCTGCTAATCCACAAGGATGAGAGCTGCCAACAACTATGTTAGCTTGGAAGTGGAGACTTCCCCAGTTGAGCGCCACATGAGACTGCAGCCCCAGGGGACTTTTTGATTGCAGCCTCTGAGATTCAGAAACTTACTGGTTAGACATTTTGAAGAATTACAGTGACAATACTAAATGGAAAAAAAGAAACTAGAATTTGGGTCATTAGAATCTTGGATCAAGGACTTTCTTGTTCTACCCCAATGTGTCCCCTCTGGTGTTTACAGGAATATAAATGCTGCTTACAAACTTCTGCTGCCAAGAAAAGGCTCTAATTATTCTTTGTACAAGAGTGAGCATGCAAGTGTTAGTGTGGGTGTGTGCATGTTTGTCTTTTGTGCTTTGTAAGAATTTGATTTATACATTAATATGTCCGTTCATCAGCACAAATCCCTATTTCCAGTTCAGAGCAACTTGGCAGTAATGAGCATCAAAGGTAATCATTTCACATGCGGAAATAGAGGGTTATTCTGCTATTAGCTCTCAGAAAAATGTGCCCTGTTGGCCTCCTATTTCCGGACTGACATTGATTCAATTGGAAAACTGCGGAGATGTGGCTGTTTCACCTCCATTTAAAGTAATTAGAATTAGTGAGGGGATGTCTTAGTGTTATACCTATTGCTAGTTTTCACAATTACCATGAACTTCTGGGAAGGAATAAAGAAGAAACCCATATTGACCTCTGGCAGACCGGATTATGTTAGCAATCAACTACTGATCTCATAGGTTACCATTTCCAGTAAGTTTTTCTCATTTTCCCCCATAAAATTATGATCTGATTCATTACCTTGGAGTTCATCTATAGCTATAGTTTTGAAAAAAATGTATAAGATCTGAGTCAGAAAAGTCCTTAGAAATAGTCACAGTAGCAGGTGCCCAATCAACTTGCCCTGAACTAGAAAAGCAACCTAAAACCCAGGGCAGTCTCCCCTCCCAGAAGAAACTTCAACGTTACCATTTATTGTAAACTATAGCACTCAATTTTAACAAAATTCCGTGGAAGCTAAATGGACAAATCTACCCTCTGCAGCTCTATGATTGTATGTCCATGGGGGATATTGAGAAAGTTGGAAAGTTCTTCATGCCCCCTACTCTATGCTATTTACCAATAGTTTTTTTTATTTTTTATTTTAAAATAAACTTTACTTCAAGCCATTTACCTATCTATGTCTGCGTCTTACTGTCAATCTTACTATGATTTTGGTACATGGCAATGGTCATGGAGTTGGGGTTGGGATATGGGAGAGAATAGATTAACCTGTAAACATTATTTGTCTTCTGTGCAAGTGATGAGATTACAAGCGATTTTTATCTTCTTTTTGCTAGTTTTAATTTTATTAATTTTCTACAATAAGTATTACTTGAATATTTTAAAAGTTATTTAATGGCAACTTTAAAACAATATGGACAGAAGGAGCCCAAAATTGATTTTAGTGTCTGTATATGCCATATATATCAATAAATCAACTGAGTTGTGGTTAATAGATTATACTGATGAGGTTACATATTTTTTGCTTTTATGTATTTTAAAGTTTATAATCAAAATAATGCTAAATTTTTAAGAGTGCCCTCATACTTGGAAATATTAGGATTCATGGTATCGGCTCTGGCCACGCTCAGGGGAGATCCTAGGCCAGCAGTATTGCCACCTTGTGAGTACAGAAACTCAGGCTCATGAGCCCTACCTGTCTTTTAGGAAGATCTCAGGGGATCTGTATGAAGATTAAAGTTTCACAGATCACAACCCAAACATGATTTTTCATCCATGTTATCCAGGTTTTTTAGTTCCTCTGCTAAATATTCTGATTGGCAATAAAAGCTGCTATAAGTAGAAGTTCCAATAATGAACACTTAGTCACCACAGGAAGCCTTGTATAGAACTTATACTCCATGTATTTTGATAAAAATATACATGCTTGAGACAATTATAAGTCGCCCATTTGGAAGATAGAGTAGATAGGGGGAATGTAGGAAAAGATGTGAGGAGAAAGAAACTTTGGCTATAATTAATCCTCAGTGGTAGTGAAGATAGGAGTTGCTTAGTAACAGGAAAGTCACAATGAGGGTTAAAATCAGGTATGCTTTTCTTTTTTAAAAAGATATATTTTATTGATTTTTTTTAATATAGAGGAAGGAAGAGAGATAGTTAGAAACATCAATGAGAGAGAAACATCGATCAGCTGCCTCCTGCACACCACCTACTGAGGATGTGCCCACAACCAAGGTACATGCCCTTGATCGGAATCGAACCTGGGACCTTTCAGTCCACAGGCTGATTCTCTATCCACTGAGCCAAACCGGTTTTGGCAGGTATGCTTTTCTTCAGATTATGAGACTGACGCGCTGCCTACTGCGCTAAGGAGACGGTTGGTATGCTTTCCTTAATCAAATCATTTTTGTTTACCACTGATGATCTGATTTTGAAAGGATTTATTCATAATTTACAACTATATTGTTTTTATTGATTTCAGAGAGGAAGGAAGAAAGAGAGAGAGAGAGAGAAACATCAATGATGAGAATCAATGATGAGCTGCCTCCTGCACACCCCACATTGGAGATATACACAGCAACCCTGGTGTATGACTTGACTGGTAATCAAACTATGACCTCTCGGTTCACAGGTCAATCAATGCTCAACCACTGAGCCACATCAGCCAGTCAGCTTTACATTTTAAAAGAATTTTACACATATTTTCTAATTTTATCTTTACCTAATTTCTGTGAACCACCGTGCTCCTATTTAAAATGGGATAAGCACTTTAAATAAGAGCACTGTGATTCACAGGAATTAACATCTGGCTAAAGACTGGAGAGCTAATCAGCAACAGGAATCTGGGTCAAAGTTTCCATCAGCATCAATAGCAAAAATTTAGCAAGGAAGAACCATTCCTATGCTTCCCGCTCCTCACGGCTTCTCCGTCTCTGTCTCCAACCCCTTTTACTAAATCATGAGTCCTTCTTACCTACTTAAGTCTGGGACTGTTGGGTTCCAGGCAGAGAGCAAAGAAACATGACACAAGTCCCCACTGACAAGGAGCTCACAATCTTGACAGCCTGTCCTTTCCATATTTTACATTTATTTAATTCAATATCAGGCACTCATGTCATCACTCTTCTGAACATGAAGCACCCCATACTGGGTGAGGGCTCCTTCTGGAAATCACTTTTCCTTAACCTCTAGCTCAAAAATCTATTTTGTGACAGGCCCAGGGACTTACCCATATATAAGCCAGCATGTTCACATTAAAATAAGCGAGTCCCTTTTCATCAGAACATTTACTTCCTTTTCTTGTGATGTCAACACTTATCCACATGAAGCAGGCATAGTATTTCCCAGACTAACAACCCCAGGCCGTTTCAGATGGAAATCCCTCCTGATTATGTGGCCTGTCTCTGTTTTGAAAGGCTGCACCCCAGAGAGCAGAGAAGGGCATTAGTCTGTCAGTGATGCTGTTCCTGGTGAGAAACGACTCCCCAGAATTGCCACCAAAGTAGCAGGTTTTACTGCTCTGCCTGCTTGGTTGCTGAGCTCATTAAGATTCCTGAAAGGTTTTCATTAAAAACAAACCAACAAACAAGAAAACTTCCAGTACCTTCCATAATGAATGCCTCCATGGAAATAAGAGTTTCCGTTTTCATAAGTGCTAACCAGAAAATGTTATCAAAAATTGGCTTAGAACTGAGTACTCTGCACACAAATGAGTCTTTAACCTTCACTGCATGTATTGTATTTTCCCATTCTGGTTGATGGCTCCAGATATGAGCCTTCTGGCAGCAAAGCGGTGTGGTTAAAGCATGGAGTCTGGAACTGCATTTTCTGAGTTTGAATTGGGATTCTGTCAAGCATTGGCTGTTTGTTCTCAGGCAAGTTACTTAATCTCACTGTGATTTGGTTCCCTCATCTGTAAAATGGAAATAATAGAATTTCATGGTGTCGTCATGAGGGCTAAATGAGGTAACATATCCATGGTACTTAGGACAGTGTCTGCCATATAGGTAGCACCAAATATACATTAGCTATTGTGCCTTTCTGGAACTGGAGTCTAAGCATCTTGCCTCAGTAGGAGTAAAAAATTTCCATACAATGTGACAGTGCAAGTCTTTACTGCCACAGAAAAGGATGACACAGCAGACATAGAACTGAACAAGAAATTAGGAGATATGCATTGGCAGTTCTAGTTCTCTTAATTAGCGCAGGGATCTTGGGTACATTTCTTGGCCTTCCTGAGACACAGTTCCTCGTTTGGAAAAAAAGGAGGTTAGAATAGTTAATCTCAAAATTTCCTGTTCAGTTCTAAGTTTCAATGATTTTAAGTTTTTGTTTAGGGTTCTGTGTAGTATGAGAGAAAGAGGTTTGGCATGATTCAAAATAGGTAATAATTTCATGTATACTGTAATAGCTCATATTTGAAGCTAAAATAAAAATCATTTAAAAAAGACTTAGCTAAGAGCTATTCTTTATAAAGTCTATTTTAATTATTTGACACTTATATCACTGGACACAGAGTCTACTGGATTAGTGCTAACTAGATCTCCTGTAAAACTCACTGCAGGGAATGGATTTAGTTCCAGGAAAGTATAAAAAAATAACCCTAGAAATCTGATCCTGAAATGGCAAGCGAGCACTGTAACAATTTCATGGCCCTGGGTCAAGTGGAAGGCAAGCACAGTCCAACATTGTGGGGAGGGGAATGAATCTTTCCCAATAGCTCATTATCTGCTAGAGAAAGGGGGCTGGAACTGAGATAACTTGCTTCTCAGGCGTCGGAATCCAGTGAGCCCCAACATGGCATATTCAGCAGATGTGGTGGTTTCTGTGGCAACAGGTTGTATATGTGATCTCACTCCTGATTGTATCAGGTTAGAAAGTCTTAGAAACCTGTCGTCCATGACTCTCAATAATAACAGAGGGTGAAAAGTCATACCCAAGCTAAAGATAAAGTGCAAGAGGTCATGTGTGTGGTGTTGATGCGGTTCCTGTTCACCTAGAAATCCTGTAGCCTTGATATTTCCATGGCCGGCAGCCTGTTAACACTTGGAGGAAGACTACCATGGTTGATAATTCTTACATGGCCATCATTCCTCCAATCCCACATAATCCCCTCTGAAACAAACAGTGGGAAGGGAAATGACAAATCCGGGTTGAGATGTGACACAAAGCAAGCAGCACCACACAATTGCAAATTAAACCTTAAAGCAGGCAAAATAGTGAATGCCAAATGCCCAATATCTAATTCCTTTAATAGAGAAGATTTTTGCTAATGATAAGAGAAAATTACAATAGTTGGGAAAGGTCTATAGATCACACTGTACTACAAAACTCTCCATAGATGGCACAATCTAGGTGGTAGCCACTAGCCATAGGTGGCTTTTGAACATTTGAGCATGGCAAGGGTGATCAAGAAACTGAATTTTCAAATTTTATTTAATTTTAATGAATTTAAATAACGTGGCTAGTGGATACCGGTTTGAATACTGCAGCTATAATTCTGACAAATCAGGAAACTTGATGTGTTACCAGTTAGTAAATCACTCACTCAAGCTCTCTGCCATTTTTCCATGGGCTTTTCTCAACACCACTTGAGAAATTTACATTCTAAATTTCAAACTTGGTATTGAGCAGTCTTGTGGAAATCCAGCTCCAAGGAAAATTATAAGGTAGATAATATCTGTGTTTTTCCCCTGTGGCTTTTCTTATCGTTGACCTTCTGGGTTGATGTTTTTTAGCTTTTCCTAACCATCAAGCACCATCCCAAGTCACACCCCCCCTATATTTTACTCTAGCTCTTAGAAACTAAAATATTAGTTTACAACGTTTCCTGGGGGAATTTTCATTGCAATATGGGACTTGCTGAGAAACAATGTTTTTGAATACCAAAAATCAGTGCTTTTCAGAACAAGGTTGGAGAAACCCTGGCATTAGCGTTAACTGGGGGCTGGGGAAGTATATGTTGACAATTTGGATTCCTGGGCCCCAGCCAGAAACTCTGGCTCCCAAACCTGTAGGAAAGGGAACAAGGAGTGTTCTTAGGGACCAGCAGAGACTCTGGAACCAGGCTGGCTTCATTTGAATTCTAGTTTCAGTCTTCCCTAAGTATTAAACCTTGAGCAAATGACAAAACCTCTTTGTGGTCCCACTTGTTTGGGATAATCATAATCCTCATAATCCTTCACTTAGGGTTGTTCCCAGGAAAGTATCAGTTGATATATGTGATGTACTTAAAAGAGCTCCTGGTGCGTGTTAAACATTATATTAACTATCATTCCTATTACTTGTGGTGAGCAACAGGAATGAACCTTATACATAGTACTTAAGTTTGAGAACTCCAGTCCAAAGCAAAGCCTGACAACCACAGAGCAGGAAGCTCTGAGTGTGCAGTGATAGCTCCTATCTTGTGTAGCGACTAGCACCGTGGTCGGCAAACTGTGGCTCGCAAGCCACATGCAGGACTTTGGCCCCTTGAGTGTGGCTCTTCCACAAAATACCACGGCCTGGGCGAGTCTATTTTGAAGAAGTGGCATTAGAAGGAGTTTAAGTTTCAAAAATTTGGCTCTCCAAAGAAATTTCAATCGTTGTACTGTTGATATTTGGCTCTGTTGACTAATGGGTTTGCCAATCACTGTACTACAATAGTATATCTTCAGCTATAAAGTAAGATGGTCATATTTGCTCAGAGATAAATGGATGTAGAAAATAAATGTGAAAGTCTTTCACTTTTTATGCAAAGCTGTACTATGGTTTACACATGAGAATACTAGGTTGGGGTTTTTGAATGGAATGGGATGCTCAGAGACTATCAAAGTATCACCTTGGGGAACTGTCAGGAGGAAGAATCCAACACATGCATACGAGAGGGAGAAGTGGTATCCTCAGTGCATAAGTTTGTGAGTGGAATTTACAAATAGTTAAGCTTATAACATAAAGACTTGCAGTGGAACCATTCCTGTGCGAGCCGGGTTATGGAGCCTTCCATTTCACAAATCGCATACACCTGCCAATTGGGAAGGGCGCTTTTCCCTTGTCAGCAAGCTGGAGTGAAAGCTTTGCTGATCATCACCCTGCCAGCTAGAAAATGGATCTCGCTATCAATTTATTCTGGAAGCAAGGAGCTCCTTGCCTCTGGGAGAGATTATAAAATGGAGTCATTTTACTCCTGACACCTTCAGAGTCCGTTAGTCCTTGTGGGATAACTCAAGATCCATGCGCGGTGCCTTTGGCAGGGAAATATTTTCTACAAGCTATTGGCTAACACCTCACGGAGTTTTATTTAAGGTCCGTCTGGGACCAGAAACCAAAAACCAATAAATTGACACTTTCTAGAGAACACAAAATAACTTGAGACTGAAATTGGCAGATTTTTCCTTTTTTCTTTCACTATTACACATCACAATAGTTTTGAATGGATGACTGAATTCTGAAAGTAACATACAGTAAGTTTTGAAATTTCCTACCTTCTCAATTTCTGAAATATGAAACCAGCTCATTTCTCATTTTACAGAGACAGCATGCTGTACTCTATTTCCATCCAAGAAACTGCATGCTGCTCTCCCATGACATGAAATACACTTTTAAGAGTCCTACATGTCTGCCATATATGTATTTTTTAATGAATCATATGCTTTTAGAGCTTACTTCAGAAGAGCATATGTCAATCTAATTGACCAGTATGTGTATTTGTCTGTTTCCAGAGGCCAGTTGAGTTCAGATGTCCCTGCAGCGTAGACTATTCTGCTGCTCTGAAAAGGGTTTTGGGGAAATCAAATCAGGGCTGCCCCTGGTACAAAGGATCCCTGAGTATTCTGGTCAGCTCTGAAGCTGAGCCAAGTTCAGCCTCTGACACTTTGGAGAGATTGTTACCTAAGCCTCATTATAGACTATTCCAGTGTCTGGAAAAAATATCAGAAGTTTTTTTCATCTCCTGAGGGCCTCTGAATAGAAAACCCACCAGATTCTGACTAGAGTGAATAGGATCAGTTGGGCATTCAAGAGGGTCAATTGACAATTCCTCGGGCTGGAATATGACTGCTCAGGCTTTAAGCCACTGAACACATTGCTTTATCTATTCTTCAGGCCAGATTGATGTTGTCTCAAATGCTTTTTTTTTCTCGATTTAAAGTTGACTTCCACTGTATGAGCACTGAAATGGATGAACACAATTGTACACATTTACTGAGAAGGAATCCTTTATTTAACCCCCTTTCTCTGCCCACATAAGATTTTCAAAGTAACTTGTTCTCTACTGTGCTAGGTCTAGAAATACCAGCACAAAAGAAAACAGAAATAAAATATGTGAATTCTTGGCTTTTGAGTTTCTCCTGGCCCAGGATGGATAATATTAGGGCCATTCAAGAAAGATTCAGGGGTAAATCACTATGCATCATTTTTTGCATTACTGGCTGGCTTAGCTCCAAAGCCCCCAGGTAAGCTTTGACTTCATTTTGAGTGGCTCTTCACCTGGTGGGAACTCATAGACACTTTTGAGAAATCTAATGAAAACACAGACTCAATCACCAGGAAAAATACCTTAGATGTACAAACAAAACATTTTGGATACACTTTTAGGAGATTTTTGGACACCATGAGGCACATCTACCCAGAACAAACATAATTTAAAACAAAGCACTATATATAAATTAAAAGGAATAGATTTTGGAATCTGATAGCTTAAATTTGTCCCTTGTCTCTGTTCCAGCCATGAGAAATACTTTATCTAGACTTCAATTCCCTCATCTGTAAAATTAGGACAATAAAGTGCCTATTCCTAGAGTGTCTGCGAGGATCAGGTGATATGATGCATATAAAAACACTTAGCACAGGCCTAGCATTTGAGAGCATTTGATTGAAGTTAGTACTATTTTGTTATCCATCATTTGAAAACAAATATGGATATAGATGAGATTCAACAAAGCTGAGAATTAGCTTAGATGTTGACATCCTCCTCTAATATTATCCCAGAAGCTGTCCCAGAGGTAAACACAGTGGATTTAAACAACAAAAAGTAGATAAAGATTGACAGAAATGCTTGAAAATTGAGTATAAGTGACTAGGAATAAGGTAATATAGTGGAAGAATAAGATGTGGAGGGCTTTTACGCTGAACCTTTTCCATTGTCATAGCCACATAATTGCTCCTGGTACAGAAAAACAGTCCTGCCTGTCCAGTGCTACTGGGCCAGCAGATAACATACAGGCTGCATAGGAGCCTGGCAACAGTTAGGAGACATAACAAGAGGGCCTGATGATTATGGCAAACTCTAAAGCATTGCCAAACCTGTCCCTAGCTTGAACCAAGGGGTAAGGATTGCCTGGTTAGGAGAGAGCAAAGAAAAATGGCCAAGTCCAGACAATGGCATGATGGGCACTTTGCCCAGAATCCTCTTCCTCCCACAGGAGCATTATAGCAAGAACCTAGATCTTCATATTTACAAATCTGCCAGAGAAAAAGAAGTTCAAAATCAAAAATAACTAGATATCTGAGGAGCATAACTGCTACAAAATATAGGCAACAAAACCAACTGCAAATATTAGGCAGAACCAGCTCCTCTTTATTTATATTATTTACTTTACTTATTTATTACTTAAAATAAAACTAATTGAAAATTCTCAAATGATTAAGAGAGTAGTGGAAATATAAAACAGAAACAAGCATATATAATATGCAAATTAGGATAAGATGCTGTGACAGTCACACCAGCTCAGGAGGAGGAGCCGGATGTGGCCCAAAGCCTAAGAGAACAACATGCAGGGGGGGTGGTCTGGCCACAGTAGCCTCAGATCAATCCACAGAGGGAGGCCAGACTGTGAGAGGGGGCAGAATGGGCTGAGAAACACACACCCCTGCAGTGCACATATCTTGTGCTTCGGACCTCTAGCATACAAATAATAAAGCATACTTTGTATGAAACTGTGAGTTTAAATAAATTGTTAACATATTGGATAAATAACTAAAGGATATGGTCAAAGAATGAAATAGAGTATTGGAAAGTAGGCTAAAATAGTCTTCCAAAAAAGCACTTTGGATAGGAAAAAGAAGGAAAAAAAGAGATATGGAAATCTGCAATGGAAATATCAAAATATATATTTTAAAAGTCCCATGAGGGCCTGGCCTGTTTGGCTCAGTGGATAGAACATCAGCCTATGAACTAAAGGGTCTGGGTTCAATTCCGGTCAAGGGCACATGCCTGGGTTGCAAGCTGGATCCCCAGTGGGGGTGTGCAGAAGGCAGCTGATCAATGATTCTCTCTCATCATTTTTAAAATATATTTTTATTGATTTCAGAGAGGAAGGGAGAGGAAGAGAGAGATAGAAATATCAATGACAAAAATCATTGATCAGCTGCTTCCTGAACACCCCTTACTAGGGATTGAGCCTACAACCTGGGCATGTGCCCTTGATGGGAATCAGACTTGGGGCCCTTCAATCCATAGGCCGATGCTCTATCCACTGAGACAAATCAGCTAGGTCTATCTCTCATCGTTAATGTTTCTATATCTCTCCCTCTTCCTTCCTCTATGAAATCAGTTAAAAAATATTTTTTAAAAGTCCCATTAGGAGACACAGAAAAGAGTATTTCAAGAAATGACATCTAAGAATATCCGCAACTGAAAGAAGAGGAAAAACCTCAGGTTGAAAGGGCTTTAGGGTATAAAAGCATAAAGAATGAGAAATCTAAAACCAGAAACCTTATGATAAAATGCATGGATATAGAAGACAGACAAAAATTTTGCCCATTTCTAGAGAGAAGAGTGGACCATTCAACCACAAAGGAAAACAAGTCATGTTGGTTTCAGATTTCAAAAAGCACATGTGAATGTAGAATAGAATGATATAACATTTTCCAAAGGTTTAAGAAAATAGCTTTCAGATTTTAAGTCAAAATGTAGCAATATGCTGCCATATATGGCCCTTAAAAGACATATAAAAAAGCATATTTTTTGAGGAATTTGGAAAACTCATTCTACAATTTATATGAAAGACTAAAAGTCCATAAATACCTAACTCAACTTTTAAAATAAAGAGAGCATGAAAGTGTAGAAAGGGAAGGACTTTCTCTGCCAGATCTTAAGACATAACCGAGGTTGGAGTGATAAAAATCACCAAGTATGGACTTAGGAGCAGATAAGCAAGTCAATGGACAGGAATAGGGTTTTGAGGTCAAACATAGCACTACAAAGCAATGGGGGAAAGGATTATTTACAAATGCCATTTGGAAAATAGGCTCACTGAACGAAGAAAAATGAAGTTAAACTTGTACGTTATCATAGCATAGTTAGTATATTAAAACCATATGTGTTAAAAATAAAAATATTTTTAAATGTAAGAAAAAAATTTGTGACCCAGGCATAGAAAAAAAAATTAAATGAAACTCAAAATATAAACTCTTAGGCAAAAAGAAGATGGATTTTATTGCATAAAAATTAAAGATTTCTATCTAATGAGAAACATTATAGACAAAATCAACAAATGTCATTCTAAGAAAGACATTTATAAATCAATAAGAAAAAAGCAGGCAAAACAGATGAATAAGCAGTTTATAGAATGAGGGGGGGGAAAAGACATAATGGCTAACAAGAACATACATCAGATAAAGACAAAATTAAACAATAATGAGACATCACTTCACATCAGCCAGAATGGCAAAAATAAGAAACATATTTAATAATGTTGGTAAAGATGAGAAGGGAGAAACACTCTCATATATTGCTGTTAGCAATATAAATCAGTACAGATGCTTCTGAAAGCAAATTGGTATTTTATTTATTGGAATTAATTATCCATTTTCCTCATAACCATGGATTCTCATATATAAATTTAAAAATACCCTCCCGCAAAACAGTACTACAGAGATAAGTGCATGTTTAAGACCCATATTACAAATAGGGTGGTTTCCATGAGTATGAGGAGAATGGGAGAGGGTATAGAGAAAAAGGGGAAAAATGTAAGACAAGTTTGAAGGCTTGAATTGACCAATGATGACAATGTGCATAGAACTGAGTTGTATAGTTAAATTAACTCTGCACTTCACCTCAACCTAAAAATACAAACTCATAATATCCTTAAGGCTTAAAGTAAATTACCAAATAAAAACAGGATATTAAAGAAGCCAGAGCAAAACTTTACATTTAGATAGATTTAAATGTCTGTAAGAAAATGTTATGAAATAATATAACCTTTTATAATATAACACAGTGTTCTATTTTAGGGATATTTTCCTTGAATGCATCTTGCTTATTCTTCCTTATTTTCAAAGGATCACATATCTGATATGGTATTAAGATTACAAGTAAAAAAATAATAGAATGAATCATACCCAAAAAGATAAAATAGCAGAAATTGTGAGAAGTGATAATGATATAAATAATAATATCATTGATGTCTTGAATTACTATAGCCTCTTATTTCCTAGGTACTCAAAGAACTGTGACTCTGGCTCAGAAAATATTTAACATGAATATTATATTGTCATCATTTATCATAGGTTATCACATCAATGCGATACAATGAGATTTGGCAGTGCCTGATCTTCTCTGTCAACATTAGGATTTGTGGCCATCCTATATAATAAAGAGCTAATATGCTAATTAGACCAGATAGCAAAATGACCTTCTGGAACGACTTTCCAGATGACTTTCCAGGTGACTTACTTACTGGAAACGACCAGTGGGAGGGCCTGTGGGGCCATGGGGCTGTGAGGCAGCTGGGGCTGTGAGGGCCAAGCTCCTTGAACAAATTTCGTGCATTGAGCCTCTAGTATTCTTAGAATGAAGAGTAAGTCTGGGCTGTTAGAAGTGGCCTAAAGCAGTTATTCTGATAATGGAGATGAGTTATGAAACAAGAGAGATTTAGTAATTTTTAAAAATTACTAAAAAAAAAAAATCAGGGTGACAAGAGTTTCAGAGACTGGAGACAGCACTACTGAGATGTCTATAGTCAGTCTTTAATGATAAATATGTTTATTGCCTTCATCTGCTCCCTATACACTTGTCACCTACCTTAGATGTTCCTGTATCTGTCACTACCACAGGACCTATTTCCACTATATGAAATGCCCATCCTTTCTGAGAACCACGCCTAATCATCTGGTAAACTCAATTTGACTCTCTTTTTGATTCTGACTAGTATGGGCTAACATGAAATATTGGTATTTTACCGATTACCTCCAAAGATCCTTTTTATCCCATTAATCTTCCATTCTATACTTAGAAACACTTTTTATCTATCAATTTGCATATTTTCTATTCCATATTCTTTCCTCTATAGCCAGAAATAGAGTTGACAAAAACAGCTATGCAGTGACACCTTTTTTTTTTATTAACATACTTTCTTCTTTCCTTAAAGGATACTGACCATATGTCTTAATTGCTGAATATGAAACTTTTTAGGAGTGTTCTGAATAAATTCTCATCTCCCTACTTTTTAAGATTAGTTCTACATTGTGATTTCAGTGCCTTGAGTATTCAACCATTGTTATAATTCCTTATAGACAACCCAAAACTAAACACTGCTAAATTACTTACTAAATCTATTTGACCACCTTATAAGCAACCGTCAAAATTTTATGACTACAATGACTCAAAAAGATTATTTTTCTTCTAAGAGAAAACGTCTTCTGAAGAAACTTGAAATTAATAGGTTGGGCATTGTAACTAGGCTCATTATCATTATAGAAAAATATTATATGAAAGGGACAACATTCCAATGTAACAATTACCCAGAACTATCTATGGCTACTAATGTCTGCTAAAAATTAAGAGAGGACATTCCAGCAGTTTGATGACAGTGCTACAAATTATACATGCTAAGGCCCAGGAGGAAAAAGGTTCAGAGTTTATACCATAGTCTATACTTTTTAAAGAGTGTTATTTTTTCCATGAGATGAAAACATATGAGTACAAAGATCTGGAACAGTGAACAAAAACAGGGAATCCTTTATACTCAGTAGAATACTGAAAAATCTTTCCCTGAGGGAAAACAGTAAAGTAATCTTACGATATTTTATTAACACATGTAACCTTTCTTTCTCAGGCAATTCATCTTATTCTGGTAAACACACGCTATCGCTAGTGTCTTCTCTGCTGCCTCATGAGTTCTACTTCATAATAAAGTAGACTCAGCTCTTCTAAAGCACAGATGCTTAGGTAGAGTTTTATTACTTTTCTTCCTATAAAGCTTAAGTGTATTTGCTAAATTTCTTCTTCCCTCTATCATTTTCCTAATTAACACTTTTCAGCATCCCTGGGCCGGGTTATACTTGCTTTGTACTTAAGAGATCAGATACTTAACTTGAACTGAATATAAACCAGCAAGGAAACAGAGCACCAAAGAAAGTGCTCCGTGCCCTCTTGCAGAAGTTTTTATTTTGCCACAGAAGCATCCCTCCAGAGTCTATAACGGGGGTGTGAGGGGAGACAGGGAGGAAGGGGGAGAGGGAGCAGGAGTCACTGATATAATTTGAGCTTTACTCTTCTAAGGTATTTAATCCAACAATTTACTAATCATCATATTGTTGATGTGACTAGTCTAAAATCACCATCTCTCGTCCTTCATCGTATCTTTGCGTCATTAGAGCCACCCCTTTATTTGGAAGCCTCTGGACTGAATAACCCAAGTGTCATCCACCAGGAAAAATAAATCGAGGGTGTGGCTCACTTCAAGAGCTGGTGCATAAAATGTCCAAATTTATAAAGAAGACATCTTTGTATTGAGATATAATTCACATGCATGACAGTCATTCTTTTAAAATGTACGGTTCGGTGTTGTTTAGTCTATTCACACAGTTGTGTAATGATCACCGCTATCTAATTCCAGAACATTTTCACCACTCCAGAAGGAAACTCTATACCCAACAGGCCCTACCCCACCCCACCAAGCCCTGGAAACCACTACCCTACTTTCTGTCTCTCTTGCTTTACCTATTCTGGATATTTCATATAAATGAAATCATACAATATTTGTCCTTCTGTGTCTGTCAGCTTTCACATAACATACTGTTTTAAAAATTTATGTTTATCTCTTTTTAAAATTTAAGCTGGGTGAGGAAGGACAGGGGGACTTGGAGGTGAAAAATAGTCGAGTGGACGAGTGGAAGTCCAGGAGTGGTCGCAGAATAGTTAGAATGCAAGTAGAAAGTAACAGAATTGAGCCTGAGCAGGTTTGGCTCAGTGGATAGAGCACTGGCCTGCAGACTGAAGGGTCATGGGTTCAATCTGGTCACTTGGCCCAGGAGAGGCAACCGATGGATGCGTTGCTCTCACATCCATGTTTCTCTCAGTCTCTCCCCCTCCCTTCCACTCTTTCTAAAAATCAATGGAAAAATATCCTCGGGTGAGGATTAACAACAACAACAACAAAAAGTAACAAAATTGAAAATATTGGAGGTCAAAGAGGGGGAGATTGAAACATTTTTTTTTTTTTTGAGGTAGTGCCGTTAGGGAGGAAAACAAGCTTTGAGGAGAGGGGCAACCAAGGAACTGAGAGGTCAGACATGGGACGGGTCACTGCTGTGGATAAGTCAGCGGAATGAAAAAGATCACAATGAGCCACGTATTAAAGTAATTGGTAACCATGGGATCCATGTGAAGAGACCAGTTGCCAGGAGTTGATAGATAACAGCAAAAAGGAAGAAGTAAGCTGATAAAATGCAATTTAAAGAAGCAGGTGTTGCTGAAGGAGAAATGGCTTAGAAGAAAAAATGAGGGAAAAGGAAAATATCCAAAATATCCCACTCTATGTAACTAAAAATAATTCTGCCTCCTATAAGTAGGAGTTTAAATATACTAAAATCCATGCATTCATATCAATGAAATAACATATGGACTTGTAGAAACCAAAGGTTTCTTATAATATACAGCGAGTATATTAAGTTAGACAGCTTTGATAACACTATAGGGAAAATTATTGTCTAAATGTGACACAGCTATCAACTATAACAAAATCTGAAATATTTCATTCATAAGAATGACTATTTCTGTAAATGATAAAGATGGGAGAGAATTAATTCAATTGATTAGTTGTGCTTCCGCATAGGAACACATCTAATGTGAAATTGGCAAAATGACGAAAAATGAAATGAGTGCATTCAATAAACTAATATTTATTCTAAGCTTTTAAAAAGTTTATATTTACACTGGAAATAAATATAATGAGCAGTCACATCAGTTGGGTAGTACTTAAATAGTAAATCACCTAATTAACTAGTCACTTGAAAGGAAAAAAGGGAAATCTGAATCTGTTGTTTAATTGCCACATTTCAAGCACACATTTTAGCTGGCTGCCTCTAAAAAGAAATAATAATATGAGATCATGAAAGCATTTCATAGTAATGAGCAGGCTCTGATTTCTATTTATTGCCTATACAGAGGATACTGACAATAGTTTTGGAAAAATGAGTAAAGCGCTCAGAATAGCTAGCACAGAGGTATGAAACACTGGTGTGGGACAGATCAATTCTAGCTATCCTGGGGCGAGGACAGCCTTTCTGAAAGCTGTTATGGAAGGAATATGTGTCTCAGAATTACATGGTTTTAAGCAATCACCTTGGGATCAAATTCTAGTTCTAGCCACATACCTTCACAGGAGGGTGAACACATGGGTAACATATCATATGTTATATTAACCATTATTGTGCTCATATTCTAACAACTTCTCAGGGAGAATCTTCCTTACACATGATGGGAGAATGTTCCAGTGCCTGAAACTCTGTAGCTTCCCTCTGTGTTAAACACTGTCTCTTCTACATAAAAAAATAAAAAAAATAAAAAAAATAAAGTGTCAATGAAAAAATAAAATATCAAGTTCCTAATACTTCAAGATACATGAATATTAGAAAAGTTGTTTCTTCCCCTCTAAGCACCTGTATGTGACAATGGGGATGGGAAAGGATAAACGGAAATAAGTTGTGATAAAGAAAGGGGATTTAAAAAAATAGAATCTATCTGGTTTGTATCTTTCCCTGTTTTCTTCTTCATAGAAGGCTGGTTATGCTCCTGTGGAAGCACCTGGGGAATTAGTTTCTCTCTATCATGATGTGTAGCTGATGCAGAAAAGGATGAAGTGATATGGGAAATGCTTCTGATACGGCGGTAAGTTGGGAGAAAATAAGCAACAAGAAAACAGTTACACAAACCAAGAGCTGAAGGCCTTACAGAAGCTCACCAGCTTTACCCTGATCCCTTCTCCCATCAGTTCTCACTTCATCTCTCACTGTTTCCATTGCTCCCTGCCCTCCAGCCACACGACCTCCAGGTATGTCCTGCCTAGGGGCCAAGCCTGGCCTCTCACTTGCCTGGAACTCTCTTCCTCATGACATCTACATGGCAACCTGCTTCACCTCCCTTAAGTGTTTGTCTCATTGTCAGGTCTCAAGAAGTCCTCCACTGTTTATTCAGTTTATAATTTCAATGCCCCTCCCCTGCCCTGCCACTTCTGACACCCCTACCCATACCTTCTCTATCTTGTAACAAAGTCTTCATCACCTTCTAATAGCAATATAACGTACTTGCTTCTTTTTACTGTCTATCTTCAATGCCCCAGAATTACATTTTCATGAAAGCAGAGAATTTTTGGTCCCATATACCCCAAGTTTCTAAAATAATGTTGGCAATTAGTATTTATTGAATTAATAAATAGAAAAATAAATGATGTTTTCACCATGCTTACTACTATGTTAAAATTTTATTCACATATTGTCAATGGTTCAAAGGGTAATGAGAAATTAAAATGTTTGGTTGTTGAGGTAACAGAATTGTGAAGAAATGGTATCCCTTTTTTTGATGTTTAATTATAATTCCTAAAACACTTGTATAATAAGAAATGAAGATAAGTTAAAGTTTCTGGAGAGAGTTTTTCTTCCCTTGCATGCATAGTAGGAGCATTATAAACACATATGATGGTTAAGTCACAGAGAATGACCAAATCACCCCTAGTCAATAATGAATATATTTCTTTGCCTCTTTGCCTGCACCAACCAAAACATATGGTGTAGAGAGCCTCAGGCATGAGAACACACACATTCTTTTATACATGCATTTTAACTCTAAAGTCATACAGTGATTTATTACTTAAAATGTATGTGTAGAAAGAAATGATAGACATTCTGACAGGTGTGAGATGGTAGCTCATTGTCGTTTTGATTTGAATCTCTCAGATTACTGGTGACTTTGAGCATGTTTTCATATGTCTCTTGGCCTTCCTTATGTCCTCTTCTGAAAAGTATCTATTTAGGTCCGTTACCCATTTTTGGTTGTGGCAGTTAGATAATATGTCAAAACTCAGATCTATACAGTAGAAAAGGTGAATGTTGCTGCATGTAAATTATACCTAAGTGAATCTGACCTCAAGAAAATTTGTCACCCTATATTCAAGTGAAGAAGAAATTAATTTCCCCAAATATTTACTAAATTTTTGCTATGTAATTGACACTATTTGAGAACTTGTATCAAGACATGCATGTTTTCCCCCATTTTCTTTACAATAAAATGTTAGCTATGTGTGACACTCTGAATACTTTTTAACTGATGAAAGAAAAATGGAATTACAGTAGGTTTTTTCAATCCAGCATTTAAAAAAAGTGTTAACTTCTACTTGTTAAAGAAAATCATTATTTGTACCTAAATCTGTGATGTTTTGTTGGATGTTGATTTATTAAAAGAAAATGCACAGGCAAGTCATTCCTGTCATTTGTCTGAAAAGCAAATTGAAATAAATTGACATAAGGGGTTTTAGGTAGGAATGAGAACTCTGTTGGATTGGAAATATCTACCATAATTCCATTTTTGTTTTATCAGTTAAAAAGTATTTAGGGTTTTAGCCAAAGCAAGTTTTCAAGTGTAGCTTATATTTACATTTCTCTTAGTTCCACTGTTTGAGCCATCACGTGTGAAAAACCGATTCAAGTAACCACTTCCTTGAGCTGAAGTCTTATTTCATCATTGATAACATCTAATCACAAAGGTCCTTAAATAAGAAGGAGGCAGAAGAAGGGAGTCAGAGGGAGATGTGTCTATAGATGATGGTCAAAGAAATATAAGGCTGCAGGCTTTGAAGATGGAGAGAGAGGCCCATGAACTAAAGAATGCTGACCGCTTCTAGGAAATGGAAAAGGAAAGGCAATGGGTCCTCCCTTGGAGCCTGCTGAAAGAAATGCAGCCCTGTGGACATCTTGATATTAGTGTTGTGAGAGGCATGTCAGACTTGTGACCTATAGAATTATAAGATAATAAATTTGTGCCTTAACCAGTTTGGCTCAGTGGATAGAAAGATTCCTATGTTCGATTCCGCTCAAGGACATGTACCTGGGTTGCAGGCACATCCCCACAGAGAGGTGTGCAGGAGGCAGCTGATTGATGTTTCTCTCTCATTAAAATTCTTAACTCTCTATCTCTCTCTCTTCCTCTCTGTAAAAAAAATAAATAAAATATATATTTTAAAAAAGATAATAAATTTGTATTATTTGAGCCACTAAGTTGGTGGTGATTTGTTAATGCAGTAGCAAACTAATACCTCATAGTTTATCATACTTATTTATGTTCTACTGGTTTTGTTGTTCATGAATAATTTTCTTAATATCATTGTTTCTTTATTTTATTGTTTTCTACTTGGATTAAAATTTTAGTCTATATAACTAATTATTTGAGTGTTTTTTTCTTCAAGTAAAGCACTTAGATAGGTTTTTCTAGATTCTTCTGCATACAAACTTAACTTTCAGTTACCCTTGCCCATAAACAGAAACTTGACAGTAAAGAATTCTTAGACTACAATATTTAATTCCCATCACTCTCTTTTGCTCCAGGTTTTTTCCTCTTTCTTTCTATCCTTCACCTCCCCCCCACCCCCACCATCTTTCTGCCAAACTGTAATTTTTGTTGTGTGGTAGGAAATTGCTATTTTTTATCTAGTACTTTTCTATGACATCTGGGCAAATCTCTTTGTATTTCTTCTCTCTATTTCTAGTTATTTTGCCCTGAAGACACAAATCTTTTTTTTTTTCAAGATCTTTTTATTATTAATTATTTTTGTTTTCTCTATCTGCTCAATTCTTTACTCTTATATTTATGTGTTGCATCTCTCAGATCTGATCTTCATGTCCCTTATTTTTTTCTCTCATTATTTTACTTTTCCCCTAAATGTTGGGAAAATTCTTTTTTGAAAAAAAATCTTTATTGTATTACATAGGTCCCCCTTCCCCGCATTGAGCCCTTCTAGCCCACCTTAGCTCCCTACCCCAGGCTTTCACCACACTATTTGTCTGTGTCCATGGTTATGCATATATGCATCCAAGTTCTTTGGTTGATCTTTTCTACCCACCTACCCACTCCCACCTTCCATCTGAGATTCCACAGCCTGTTCAATGCTTCTATGTCTCTGGATCTAGTTTGTTCAATAGTTTCTTTTGTTTATTCTAATTCTAATTCTAATTCTAATTCTAAAATTCTAATTAATTTCTTCATATGGGAAAATTATTAGCTTATTTTCCATAGTACAGCTTACTTTTTCCCCCTGATCTGTTATATTCTGCTTCCTTTGTACTTCTTATTTTTATTTTTTTTAATATATTTAATTGATTTTTTACAGAGAGGAAGGGAGAGGAATAGAGAGTTAGAGACATTGATGAGAGAGAAACATTGATCAGCTGCCTCCTGCACACCTCCCACTGGGGATGTGCCCACAACCAAAGTACATGTCCTTGACCGGAATCAAACCTGGGACCCTTCAGTCTGCAGGCTGATGCTCTATCCACTGAGCCAAACCAGTTAGGGCCCATTGTACTTTTTAATTTAGCAATCTTTCAATTTTTTAAAAACTGTATTCAGGCCTTTCAGATTATGGATTATTCTCATTTTATGTTTGCTTCCTCTAACTTTATAATCATAGCATCCTTCAATGAACATGGTTTAGAGGTTTTCCATACTTTAGTTTTCTTTATTCTCTCATTTGCTCTGATTTCTCAGAGTAGATATCACCTCTTAAATTCAGTGATATTTCTGCTTTCCTATTTTTAAATTCAAATTCTAACTCTGTTTCTCTCTAGATATATGAGTGTGGGCAAGTTAGCAATTCTCTCTATACTCAGATTCCTTATTTATAAAAAATATTCCTAATAATGGCACCTATTTTATAAGAACTGTTATGATTAACTGAAATAACACAAGAAAGAGCTTAGCACAATACCATGTAAATGGTAATTGCTCAATAAATGGTAGTTGCCAATATAGTCACTGTTACCATCATCACCATCATCACAATCACAGTAGAGAAAGGCCTATTACTCTCTAGGCAGGAACATAGGGTTGGTTTTGTAAGAGTTTTTGGATTCTTACTATAATTGAGCAGAACTAGGTAAAAGAAAAAAAAAATTAGCATTACTACTATGTTGCTTTGCTACTTCAGAATCTCACTTCTCTGGGACCAGTCTGGATGGCACCAGAGGCTGAGGCACCTGCAGCAGAAAGCATTATTTCTGGTTGAGGGCATCTTTTCCTTCCTTGATACGTCAGCCAGGAATCTGCCAGCGTAGTCTACTCCACTCTGCATTTATCTCCTGATGCCTGTCTTGCCTTACGTCCTCTTGATGAAAGGCAACCATACCCACATGCCAGCTCTCTGACATGGTCACCCACGGTGTGGTCATCAAGGGTGTCTGTATGGGGGTGGGGGAATAAGCACAGCCAAGGGTTCCTTAGCTAATGTGGACACAGTCACATGGGTACTTGCCTCTAGCCTTTGTGCCTATGAGTTAGAGATAATTTTGTGGCAATGGATTAAGGGGGTGATGTTGGGGGTCTCTTTTGGTTGCTTACCCTGATAGCTATAACTTCACAGGAAGTTATTGTCCTTCCCTTCCTTAGATATATTCCTGTTTGCAATTTCTCAAAGTTGTTGGAATCTCATTCTTCTAAATACCATTTTATAGCTCTCCCCATTTTTATATTCTGCTTTCCAGTTCACTAGTCAACTGGCAAGGAGGGTGTTAGACATGAATGCTCATAAATCAACTATTACTCTTGAAGTAAGTTTTCTTTGTCAAGCTCATCTTATACTCAGTAAAAGGTTTATTGTTTAAAAAATCATAATAAGTCAAAAATTCTTCTAAGGCTTTCACATCATGACAAAGCTGTAAATGGGAATCTTTTTTTCATTTTTTTTAAGTTCTCAAATCTTATTTCTACTGCTTTAGAATCTATTTAAGGTCCAGTAACTTCTAAAAATACTTTGCTCTATTAACTTAAAATGATCTGGCATTACTCTATTACAAGAGCAAAGAAACTAAGCCAGGTTTTTACATCTATTGAAATTCTTATATTTTCAACTACAGCCTAATTCCTCTAGAATGCTATTCAGCACTTTAAATAGGTAGTTATATATAGTAAAAATGGAGTCCCTCGATAATACAAAGCAATCTAAAAGGCATAAAAATACTTTCAATATCTCTTTCCAGTTGAGGTTGAACAGATGTTGAATATGTTTTCTATTTAAAACACTGTCCATGTGGAGTGGTCAACATTTCCTCACCAGGTAAGAATGAAATAGTCAGGCCTTCAAATTTACCCTTTTAAATCACTGGAGATAATTGTTTTGTGATGTGGAATTTTATTTTAGACCATACATTGGTTTATAAGATTAAATCACTTTTCCATATTTCTTAATTCTCTTTTTATGAATTTCCACTTAAAGCTGAAAGGCTCTGAAATGAGCTTTATTGCCAATTTATTGTTAAAATCAATTATGTTTAGAATATCTAGAACAACATTATAAAACCATTTATAATTGCAAATATAAAGACAATAAAAACTTAAGGGAGGACCGACTTGGGTTCTATTGTGGTTCTAACAATACAGTCATGCATCGCTTAATAACGGAGATACATTCTGAGAAATAAGGCATTAGGTGATTTTGTCATGTGAACATGGAGTGCATTTACACAGACTAGGTGGTCTTACTTATGATGAGGCTATATAGAATAGCCAATTGCTCCTGGCTACAAATCCATACAGCATGTGAGTTTACTGAATACTATAAGCAATTACAACATAATGATAAGTATTTATATATCAAATATATCTAAATATAGAAAAGGTACAGTAAAAAATTATATACAAAATAAAAAACAGCCAAAACCGGGTTGGCTCAGTGGATAGAGCTGTGGACTGAAAGGTCCCAGGTTTGATTCTGGTCAAGGGCATGTACATTGATTGCGGGCATATCCCCGGTAGGGGGTGTGCAGGAGGCAGCTGATCGATGTTTCTCTCTCATCGATGTTTATAGCTTTTTATCCCTCTCACTCTCTATAAAAATATAATAAAATTAAAAAAAAAAAGTACACCTATATGGGGTGCTTAGCATGAATGATCTTGCAGGACTGGAGGTTGCTCTGAGTGAGTCAGGCAGTGAGTGGTGAGTGAATGTGAAGCCTTGGGACATTACTGTGCATGGTTGTAGACTTTATAAACTCTGTCTCACAAGCCCTCCTTCCTGTCCTGTTTCAGACATGGCCACAGACAGAACACGGAAGCTGTCAGTGCTACTCTAGGAACAGGGATGTGGGCTGGAGGGACTGGAAATACCGAGGAGCAATTGGCTGGGTAAGGCCTAGATCACCATAATCATAACAGCCAAGAGGGAGTGAAAGGTGGCCTGAGGATGAGTAGGAATAAGAAACTGAGAAGGAGAGATAAAGGAACACAGGGAATTGTCATGGCAATGTGTTTTTGGCTAATGCATGTTGGAGCGTGTATAGGTAAGGGACTTTGTGGTCTTCATAAAAAAAATTTGGTGTTTAACATGAAGAGGGTATAGAACTAAGGACTCAATATTTTTAATTTGGAATTTGTTTTTATTGATTCTATCTTGTGCAAAGGGTTCTCCCTGGCATTGAATTGATGGGAGAAATAAAAAATCTAATCTTTACATCATTACAACCTGGAAATATTTCCAAAGTGTAGGGACAGGCTGACTCCACACTACCACAGAAAGCTTTTAGTAGAAGCTTCAGTAAGTGGCAGTGACACTTAATACTTGTTCCAGTAACTCCTGTGGACATGTATCCTTTTATAGGATGTGAGGTCCTCAACAAAATATTTACAGCAATGTACTCTGAAGACCATCTTTTACTCTCTCCCTCCCTCCCCTTCCTCTCTCCCTTTTTTCTTCCCCTGCCTCTTGTTCTCCTGTGTATGGATGTAATTTAAAAGAGCAAACAATATTTAGCAAGGCATGAAATATACTGAATAAACACATACCAAGTTACATTATTTTATTTTGAATCCCTCGCTAATACTCTGGGAGCGCTGAGATGGTAACTCCTGCCATAGTGGTTATCAATAATATTTACTGGGCATAAGAATCATCTTAGGTGTTTGTTACAATGCTACTATCCAGGCCAGACCCCTCTGAGATTTTGATGCAGATAATCATTGGACCAAGTGATCTAGGCAAGGTGTGAATTTAACCCACTGCCTTTTTCTCCAAGTCTTACTCCTCGGGTTCTGGTTCAGAGTAAGTTTTAGAGTGGTTGCTAAGGCAGCTTCCTTTTGCTTCTGTGACTCAGTGCAGGGTAACATAGCACTAGTAAGGCGGCCTTCTTCACTCCACACTCTCACATACAGCCAGCAAGTCCTCTGCTTTCCCATACTCAGTGATTCTATAGTCTTTTGTTTTGGATCTTTGTATGGCTGCTATCCTGTGGAAATGGGTTAACTCTCTTGTGGTCCTGCTCCACCCTCTTCCAAATTGCTAATGAATCAGATTTCAAGAAAGCAGGTCTATTAAAGCCTCCTGTTGTTGGCATTTTTTTTTAAGGATCTTCACGAATTCCAAGATAAATTTCAGATGTCTGAACCATTTAGGATGTAACTCCTGCCTCCTGCTCCATCCCTACACTGGTCTCTGGCTGCTCTGAACTCTGTCCACATCCCTGGCCTCAGCTCATTCCTCCACATCCATAGTCTTTGGCTTCCTGCCTTTTTGTTTTCTTGGTGTACCAATGCTCACCAGAGAAAGCTGCTAATATCTATTCATTCCTTGCAGTTGTAAATTGGCCTCCAGATTAAGACTATTTAGATATCAAGAAAATTTCTGCATGAATATAAACTATGAGCTTACATGAGTCTCAATGTTTTAAACTTGGAATTTGCTTTTATTGATTCTATCTGGTGAAAAGGGCTCTCCCTGGCACTGAATTGATGGAAGAAATAAAAAATCTAATCTTTACATCATTGCAACCTAAAAATATTTCCTGTGATTCTGTACTCAGAACAGTGAATACATATTGCTGCCTTTAGAAACATTTTAGTGACTACACAAATTATGAATTGTGGATTCTGAATCCTGGGATTACAAATTATTAGCATTCTTATAATTTCTGAATGAATAATAGCACAAAACTCATCATTTCTAGACCATATCTTTTAAGAAGTTGCAAGTTCATATGTATTTACTAATTTATTTGACTAACTTATTCTCACTTCACAGACACAAAGAGTAACTCGAAAATAGTATTTCATGGAACCATTGTCTTAGAAATGTTTGCTCATCACCCTTTCAACAAAAACTAATGGCAGAGTTTCTAGACACTCAATCAATTATTAAGTTGCTACTATTTAATAAGTGGTATAGGTCTCTGGATGAGAACATCCAGGGCTAAAGAGGCCTTTTCAAACAGCACAGTCTTTAACCCTCCGAGACACACACACACACACACACACCATTTAGCAGAGACCCCACACCACCACTTAAAATGACAGAACACATTTAAAATGTACTAACCATCAAGGTTCAAATGAAAACAGGAGAGACAACACTGGCTAACCTGACCAGAAAACAAACCTGTGGGAAAGATCTGGCGTTGCTCACAGAACTCACAGTCTGAGCACCAAACTCTGTGAAGAGAAAACAGCCAGATGAGACTGCAGGGGGGGTGTGCTTAGTGCTCTAACTGTAATTCCTGTGGTCAATGCTTTACTGCCCTGTCTGCTCCCCTCACAGCGAGAGAACTGAACTCTCCGTGTTTGAACTCCTTCAGAGATCTCAATCTCCTGAAGTTGTGGCCAGCTGGTGGGCTGAGTTCATGTTACTACCTCGGTGGCAGGGGTGCTCCTAAACAGGAAATGTGCTCCAGCGCTAGGCAGAATGAAAGAAATAATGTGTACCACACAGTTCCACACGGAACCAACAGATACAGCGATGTGCAAATCCATAGAGTGTGGTCCTGGGGAAATGCTGGCTTGTGACAGCATCAAGGCTCTTCCTGTGAGGACGATCATCTGCTTTGTGCAGGAAAGATGGAGATGCTTGTGAAAGTGTCCTGAAGAAGAGTGGAAAAAAAAAAGTGGAGGAGGGAGGAAGAGGAAGGAAAAAAAGAAATTTGAGTCAGAAGAGAAAGAGAGATAGGGAGAAGTGACCAAGGATTGAACATTAAGAGAACTAAGACTCAGGAACAGAAGATGCTTGGGGAAGGCATGTGAAAAAAAATGGCCAAATAGAAAATACTTCCAGAAAAAAACCCAAAAGCCATAGATTCTTACTTTCTACAGTATTACATTAATTAAGGAAGATTCTAAGAATAGAGAATTAGTACTTCCTAGGACATAGTAGGTAAACACTCCACAATGTATGTTAATATGGGATAATTTATAAATATTAGTTATGGACATTTTGCACATTAAATAATAACAAGTCTTGTTAGTACTATAGCAGCATAGACACAAAGTGAGGAATCTTGAGACAGACAAAAGGAAAATATTGCCCTATTGGCTTCTTTTACTATCTTTAAGATTTTCAGAATGCATGGTTTTATAAATTACCTACTATTTCATGGTAATGACTGTCAGTAGCTTCATGAAATATTCATTGTATTCGAGTACTGAAAACTGGTTTTTAGCTACAAGCCAATAGCTTTCCTCATCTTTTTCTTTCTCACCTGGCCACCTAAAATTTGTTGTTTTTTTTGAACAATACTTGATTTTTTTGCTTATACAATATTTGTTCATCTCTTAAGTATCGAATAACTAACCCCACAACTTAAACTTAAATATGTTGTTTTTCTTAGCCTGGAATAGGGGTATAAAAAATAGAGTGAGGATGGGCAAGTTCAAGTGAAATTCAGTGAAACAAGCCTATTTATATTTATTGATAAAACATAAACCATAATTATTTATTCAATTCTCATTATCTCTTTTGAGTTTTGAGATGCTGATCACCCAAGGCTAATCATTAAATTTATAATGGGTAAACTATGTATTCCTCTAAAATACAACTAGTGGGATAGAAGGCAACCATGTTAACAAAGGCATTAGGATGTTGAGTCTGACAGGGGTCTATGAGAGAAAATGGAAGCAGAGATATATTACGAGATTTATTGCAAAGAATCAGCTTACATGATTGTGGGAGATGGTTAGATGCACCCAAACTCTGAAGGCCAGTGAAATGGAAACTTTGGGGCAGAACCTGGCACTGAAAACCATAGGAAAAAATGTCTTTTCCAGGGAAACATCAGTTTTACTATTAAGGCCTTTTAACTGCTGGGTGGGTAATTGCCTATACTTCAAGTCAGTGGAATGTAGATGTTAACCACCTGTCCAGAAAGAACTTCACAGACTTAGATGGATGTTTGACTGGATAACTAGTCAAGTTGACAATGAACCTCACCATCACAGATGTTCAGTGAATAAAAAGGCCTTAACAGAGCTGGAAAAACAAGTCAGCAAGGTATACACTGGCGTCTCTTCAGAGTAGCAAGAGATCCATAGGGCCTGGGGAGTTTCCTGGACATCCAATGTAATTTTGATAAAGGCAGTTCTACCTTGGGATTCATTGTAAAAAAAAAAAAACAGAGAGAGAGAGAGAGAGAGAGAGAGAGAGAGAGCGAGCTGTGTTTGAAAATCTCATATCTCTAGCGAGGGATTAATAACAACAACACAGAAGCAGCTACTGTTGACTTCCAGGCCCCATACTGAGCACAACCTCATTTCATCTCACACTCTCATGCTTTACAAAACTTAATTTTTGTCATACGCAGTACTTTACATGTGGAATTACTTCTCGTATGTTATGCTGAGAATATTGAGGGCCCACAAGTTTAAATAGTGTGTTCTGTGCTTAGTATAAAGTAAGGAATGGATTCAAATACAGTTGTATGTTGTTTTCTCCCCCACTCAAAGACCATATTTGTTCTACAACTAGGTTGAATTTCAACAATCACTTTTCACTCACAGGGCCCCTGACAGAAAGATGAAGACTTCATATAAAGTGACCACGTAAGGGGAAGGGAATTCCTTTTTGTAACTGGCTAGATGAGAGAGGGCAAGTCACTGTGCCAGTTTTTGGGCCACAAAAAAATAGGCAGAGAGCTAAGAAGCATGTGGTGTGTCCCAAAGAAGAATCTGTGCATTGAGGATAAATCACATAACTTTGTATATATGTATATTTGGCGAAAAACTGTTAAAGTAAACCATAAGGCATCCACTCATATTATTGCTTTACTAGAGGAAATTTAAATAGCCAGTACATATATGACAAAGAGTAATAATAACAACAATAATAATAGAGGCAGGTTCTTAAACATAGTATCACAATAGATAGATTTTTCATACTCTTTCATTTAATGTACCTTAAGTATTGTTATTAACAATAAGAAAAATTAATGCCTTCTGAAATCAGAGCAGAAACAAGATTATACCTACGATATTGCTATCTCTGAGTTTGAACAGGAAGACAGACTGCCTGCAATTGTTCTAGGAATAAAGGACTCAGTAGAGAGAAATTTAGGTTTGCGCAAACATGGCAGAAGCTGAATGCCTGCAGGCACTAAAGTGAAGAAGGAATCAGTAGCAATTTCAGTTCTAGGCAGTGGAATGGCTGTGAATGTTGAGTTTGTGAATCAACCTAAAATGTTGTGTCCAGCTGCTAGGCCTGCAAAGCTGGAGCCAGTTCAGGAGTCTCTGATGCTCTCAGGAATAATGGCTTCCTCTTCCAAATCTTCCACAAGTGCCTCTCTTTGGCAAACTGGCCTGAAAACAGACAGGAAGGGGGGTTCTGGGCAACAAGTCTCCAGATTCTGGAGGGAAAGGAGGTGGTTCTGAATTGACATATCACAGGGTTATGATAGACCCTCTTAAGAGCTAGAGAAGGTATGAGGTTAAAAATCTAAGACTTGTATATGGGGGAGGGGGTGTCACCTATACGAATATGTCTTACAATAAAAAAGAAAAAAAAACAACAAAAAACAGTAAGCCTGGCTGGTGTTGCTCAGTTGGTTGGAACATTGCCCTGTACACTACACTGAGTGGCCAGATTATTATGATCTCTGAATGCCTTCTGTCTCTGAATGCCAATACTGTCACCAGAGTGCACCAAGAAAGGCAGAAGGCCAATGGACCTTGGGCTTTAGCAGGGCTGACGCTAAGCTCTGATTATTCATGTTGAGATAGTGGTGGCTCAAGGCAATTCCCTAACATGATAATCCTTTTCATGTTTACCAAACTTTACCTTTGATATGCCTGTATGCATTGCTAAAGGGAAAGTGTGTATTTGAGCAAATAAAAGGTGGACCAGGCCAGAAATGAGGGTGTCTCTTCAAGAAAGAGGCTCCACCTGGCTCCCAATGCCTTCTAAATTCATATTTCTTGTATAGCATTTTCATTTGTGCTTTGACCCCTCCTTCAGTTCCTGAACCCTGCCGTAAAGGTTGCAGCATCCATCAACTGAGGTTTCACCTTTCTAATACGCTAACATTTTTATTATACTTCACTGCTTATGTGAGACATTGAAAATTAAGAATGCTTGGAAAACAGTTAAGCTTTCTTTGACCAATTGTAATTTCTGTTTAAAGAGAACTTTCTTTTATTTATTTTATTTTGATATGTAAAAAACTCTTATCTCTGTAGGTTTTATTAGTATTGAGAAATCAATTTTAAGGAGGGCAGTAGCTGTATTTGACACAATATTTGTCAAAAAGTACTTTGAGTGGAAACAAAAATCTAAAAATAAAAGAAACTAATTATGTACCAAAAACTGTGTTAGGCGTCTTCTCAGATTATTTATCTATCAAGGTTTTTTCCACCTTATAAACATCATATTAAAAATAATGGTCATAGTTTTGAATATTTAAAACCAGCTATTGCAAGAAAGACATAGTATTGGGGAAAATGGATTAAAAATGCTGCACAAATTAACCAAAAAGCTCTTTGTTAAAAAAAAAAAAATCAACAGCTATTCTTATGCCATTCTATGGTAAAATTAGTTTTGTGGAAGAAAAATAGATAGTAGCAAAATCTTAGTTCATTAGTTCTGATGTTTCACTATGAAAACTTTCTTAAAAATCAAGCAAATTGGTTAAATTTCTATAATTTAAGGTACAGATGAGATAAACATTCTCATGCTCAGGGGCTTGTAAATTTTTTATAGTACAGCAGTTTTCTATGTACAAACTGATTCACAAGACTTTTCTATTGCTCCCACTACTGGGGCTAGATATAATCAAGAAGAATAACTGTGGTACCCAGAAATAAACAAGAGTTAATGGAACTTTTGCTGAGCCACAAAGAGAGTATTTTCAGCGTTTGGCTAAGGGTTCAATTTCACACTTGAGAACTTTCTAGGCATCCTCTTTTCCGCTGGTCTGTACCACTAACACTTGAAGGAGGAAAAAACCGAGCCACGCTGACAGAAGCAATGTCTTTCAGGCAAGAAATGCAGTTGCCAACGAAGGCTAATGAGGACTTTATACACGTGGAAACTCAGCGGCATATCTGAGGGCATCACATTCCATGGCTCTTTTCTGTTTATTGCAAGATATAAAAACAGTCACGTGCCACTGGGGGGATGTTTCACGAATTAAATGTTATGATTCCATAATCAAATACTATGGCTTTAGGAAAATAAATGAATTTTACAGGAAGATTTTTTTTTCATACTGGAGGCTCCCACTTGTCTTTTCTCTCCTGCACAAAAAGCTTTAGGAATTCCTTTTTTCTTTCTTTGCCAAGTTTCATTTAAAATTTAATGATGGAAAACTATTAAAGAGTAACAATATAATTGGTTTTCATCTCTCTACCTGCTCCCACCCCTTGCAAAACAGGTATTTCTTTCCCTATCCTTTAATAACTTCTCTGTATGAGTTCTTTATTTTGGTTTATATTTCAATTGTTCTAAATATACAATATAGCCATTTTAAAGAAGCATGCTCAAGTTAATATATTTCATGAAATGTTTTATTTTTAAATATCTTTTCAGGGGCTTGACTCATGAACTTTATGTCGTGAATGACAGCTTATCTGGGTAGAGCAATTATTGAATCACATTTTTTTCTCCTTCCAAATAATGTATACACTGTTCATCTATACTGGCCTCTAATAATCTAAGATCAGCATAACCTTTTCTCCTTTATAAAGATTATCAGCATAACCTTTTTCATATATATATATATTACAGATGCTTATAAGCTCATTTCTTCAGTAAAATATTTAAATAAAAATTATCAGATTATACCTTAACTATAATAGAAGCTTATTGCACGAATTCATGCTCCAATGGGGTCCTTCGGCCTGGTCTGTGGGGATTGGGTTGAAACTGGCCCAGTGCACAGATTTGTGCATCAGTGTGGACCCTTGGCCTGGTTGGTGGATTGCGAGAAGGTGCCGGCCAGGACGAGGGTCACCACTGATGCACGATCAGGGCTGGGGAAGGACCTCCAGGGTGTGTCTAGACCACATGTGTCAAACACAAGGCCCTCGGGCCAAATCCGTCCCGCCAGGCCTTGCAATGTGGCCCGCACCGAGCTGTCATCACTGCACTCCGCTGCGTTTCCATCACAATGACAGTTTATGACTGTTCAGTAAACCATTCGGCCCGCGATTTAGGCTGGATTTTAGATTTTGGCCCCTTCTCTGATTGAGTTCGACACCCCTAGTCTAGACCATCTCACCCACTCCTGATCGGCCAGACTCCAGCAGCAAGCTAACCTACCAGTTGGAGCATCTGTCCCTGATGGTCAGTGCACAACAAACAGCAGGAATGCTGCTCGGCGGCCCACCAGCCCGGTGGCAGCCACTCATTCCCTCAGTCGCTCTTCAGGTCCAATCTCTGGAGATCGGGCCAGGCACTGACAGACCAGTGCCGTTGGCCTCCTGGAAGTCATCCTCCGGCACCACAGCCGCTTCCTCTCCCTAGACACTCCACAAGGAAGAAAAGATATAAAAGTGGCTTCCAGGTGGCTTTTGACAACCAGCATGAACAACAGCAGGACAGATCCGAATCCCGGGCTGGCAAGGGCATCCCACCACCCGCCCCGAGGGCCAATCACATCCTGGACCACCGCCCACCTCAGGGCCTCTAGTATGTGTATAACCAAAGAGCATTGCTCCTGTGATGCCTGTCTATTGGTATGTTCAGAAGCATCAAGGAAGTCAATGTAGCTGGGCCAGAGTGACGTTGGGTGGGCTAGGGTAGGCATCAGTGTGAGTGATAGGTCTGGTAGATGAAGGGCTTCTGCTAGACCGTACAGCAACTCTGTGAGACTTAGGAAAAGATGCACGTCAGTCAGACATGAGGACATGTGGTTTGATGAATGGATTTCAGCCTCCATTAGCTGCTACAGTCTGGTGCACCCACATACAGTGCAGTGCCTACCAACCATACAGAGCCGCCTGGGACTTGAATATCATTAAAAGAGCATTGGTTTTTACTCAAGTTAGATGGGAAGCCACTGGAAGCTGTTGAGTAAATCAGTGCCATGACCTGACTTACATTTCACAAGGATCATTTGGAGTGCTTTATTGAAAATAAGAGCTAATGGCAGAAGCAAGAAGGCCAATTGGGAGAGGGGGCGATACATAACTTGAATGAAAAATAATGATGACTTGGATTAAGATGTTAGCAGAGAAGGCACAGAGAAATTTTCATGTTCTGATAACATTTTGATGTAGGTCTTGTAGGATTATGATAGAGAGAAAAAGGTCAAAAATGACTAAAAGAGTGAAGAGTAAAAAGCTTCTAGATTTCACAGAATCACTCACTAAATAGATAAATTTGAAAAATAAAAACATAATTCCACTATATTTTAGATTCCTCATTTGTTAGTTGAGGATAATGTTTCCCTGATTACTACACTGGGATGGTATGAGAATCACAGGAAATGTTGTATGTCAAAATATTTTAAGATGATAAAATATAATATAATGCTAATTATTATCTGGAGGCTGTCAGAGGCCCTATAGTACACAATTAGAGTTTATTTGGTTGGCTTTTTTTATTATTATTTTTTAAATTTTTTAAAAAATTCAAGCACTTTCATGAAGAACAACTCCTTTAGTGATCACCAGTTAGCACCTCAGTGAGGATTAACTGATAACAGCACACCTGTACAAGAACTACTGTGGGGGTGGGGGGAGGGGAAGCACTTAAGGTTTCAGGAAAGAACAGCAGGAAGAGCTAGTTAGAAAAGAAAAGGCCCTCTAGTCTAAATTTGGTCTACTTTATAATTTTTCCTATCAGCTACCATATCTCTATGTTCTGTGTTCCATAGGCAGAATTTGTAATAGGAAGAAGTTTGTAATTTTACATTTCATAGTTTGCAGACAGAGGTCACCTAGAAGAATGTCAGCCATGCCCAAAGAAGGATCAGCGTCGTTCTAGATGATGGGCAATTTATTTCACATGAATTAAAGAAAAACACAAAAACAAGAAGATAGGTAACTTCTATTGGGAAGTTTTTCCAAAATTCAACTACCTGTAAGATCATTGGCCTAGAATTAACATATATGGAGGACATATAACCCATATTCATCAAATTTAAAATTTTTTTTCTTAATTAATAACTTTTCCAAACATTTTTCATGTAGCATTTTGATAATGCATAGAGTTCTAAAAATGTGCTGTTTTCTATAAGAGGAAACTAATGAGTCTATGACTAAGGAACAACAAATCAATGTTTCTCTTTCTCTCTAAAAAATTTTTTTAAAAAAAATCAATGAATTAAAAAATTAACCTGTATTTTATAGAATCACATATGGAAAATGACCTAATTTCTATAGAGCAGACATAGATCCAAGATATGGTATTCATATCAGCTTACTAACAGAAATAATAGTAACATTAATTAGTATTTTGTACCAGTTATGTACCTGGAAATATAAGAAACTGTTTGATTACATGATCTAAATAAATCAAGAAACAACTCTGGGTATTGCTATCCCCATTTTACAGATGAGGAGACTGAGAGGACTATCAGTTGACATCTCAGTGGAGGTCAGTTGACAGGCAGAGAAACTTGTCCTGTAGTATAAAAACTTGGCACTATGGGAATAGCAGATGGTTTAAGAAAATCCAGGCCCTGCCCCTGTAGCTCAGTGGTTGAGCATCACACCTATGAATTAGGAGGTCACTGGTTCGATTCCTGGTCGGGGCACATGCCTGGGTTGCAGACTCGATCCCCAGTGTGGAGTGTGCGGGAGGCAGTCAATTGGTGATTCTCTCTCATCACTGATGTTTCTATCTCTCTCTCTCCCTCTCTTTTCCTCTCTGAAATACAAATATACTTTAAAAAAAAAAAAAAAAAAAAGGAAATCCAGGAAATGGTAGAACAATTGGTTACTTTTCCAATAATGTACTCAACATTAAAAAGGAAACCTACACAATAAAAACTTTCCCATTATTTGTAAGACTAATAATGTTTTTTAATTCTTAATAAAAAAAATTTAAAAGACAATGTATTGTAACAACTTATTTGTTCAGCAAATATGTAGTAAGTGCCGCCTGTATGACAGAGACTGTCCTGGATCCTGGGGATACACTGCACTCAGACAGCCCAGGTCCCTGCCTCGAGAAGCGCCCTTGCAAACCCCAGAAAGCTAAACCTTACAAAGACAACATTAAATCCTTGCTAGTATGAGAGACGGTAAATAAATCTGAAGCCAAAAAAAATGTCTTACGGTGGTTAATTAGTCTTTAGAGCCTCAATTATAAGCCATCTTTGGTTTTTAAAATTACTTTTAAAGAAATAACTACTCTTTCACTTAGCATAATATTTAATAAGCCAGTCAGAGAAAGACAAGCACCATATGATTTCACTCATATGTGGAACTTAATGAATAAGCTGAAATACCAAGTAAAATACAGACAGACTCATAGATAGAGAGCAGGCAGACAGCTCTGGTGGGGGCTAGGGTTGTTGGGGTGAGGGATTGAGCAAAAAATAAAAAGAGAATAAAAAAAAAAAAAGTAACTGTAAACTTCTTTCTTAGCAGCAAGCCTAGGGCCTGGCATGGGAATTAGGAGAAGGTGATGATGAGTCTGAGTTCTCCGATATCTGAGGAGTTTCCCGGGAGATGGAAAGCAGTTCCCAGGAGCTCCTGGTGCTGTCGTGGCTGTGCCGTGAAGCTTGTAGGAAGCCACGCGCTATGCAGGTAGGTACACATAATCATGAGTCCACTGAACTTCCCGCCCCTTTGAGTCTGTGTCTCAGCAACACCCCCATTCACTCTCCTCAACTGGCTTTGATTTCTCTACCTGCCAAAGGAAAAAACACATGAAAAATAAGTGTCCCTCTTACAAGGGAATCCAGATGAGTAAATATAGTGACTGTAGCACAAAGTGAGTATTATCCAAATATTTCATATTCAGTTACAGAATTCGTTTCCACATCTCCCAAGTGTGGGAGATTTAAAATGCTTCACTAGCTTTTAGGGTTACTCTGAAATTCAGTAGTGGGGAGCCTTGAGAAGGGGTGTTTATAAAGCACTTGGAAAAGGATAATCACAATGAATGGCACATTTTGCAGGGATGTAGAATGTGGTTTAGTTCCCTTTGGTTACTAGTATAAAGCTCATTGCTGTCTATAACAGCCCAGGTTTTGTATGAATGGATAAGCCAGTTAGAAGAACTCTTCATACTCAGTTCTGCAAGATATTATATTCAGTAATTAATTTTATAATAACTGGTTCACACATATAAAGTAGTCAATTTGCATAAAAAATTACTGCTTAAATGACAAATCAATTATTGCACACAAAGTCAATTATTATACACTTGTTTAAAACTGAATATCATAATTAAAATTTGAGTAATTTGCTATTTTTCCTACTGCAACACAGTGCAGTAATTAGTATTCTAACTCTGTGAGATTAAGTATCTCCATAAAGTCATTAAAATAAAAATCCCTAAATCTAATGCACAGTAAATGCATGATAATTATAATATTTCAAAGGAAGTACTTTTTTTCATAGAAATGATCACTTAAGCCTTCTTCTCCCTTCTAAACCTTCTGACTGAGTTTGCATGATTATTGGCTATCACTCTTTTTTTTCTTTTCTTTTTTTCTGAAACAGAAATGGGGGTAAGAACTAATCATGCAAAGGTGGAGGGCAAGCATCTTTCTGACCAAATAAAATTCACTTATATAAAGTAATTATAAATCTTTTTTAAGAAAGCACCAGAAAGGGATTTTTTTTGTGTATGTGTGTGAATTTTCTAACTGGAATAATGTGTAACTCCCAGTGAACAGAAGATAAGCACTTTATTTGCTTGTTTTAATTCCATAGGAGCACTCAGCAAGTGAAAAATATTCAAAACAGAAGCAGAGTCATCAGGGGTGGATAAACGCATCTGTGAGGAGCTCTCTACTCAATAAGCCTTTGCTCCTGAATATCACAGACCCCACAGGCCCGCATGGTCACATGGGTCAGGAAAATTGCAGATACTCACATATATGTTTCTACCTAAGCCTTTTCTACAAGCAAAGTACACATGAATACCAGTTCTAGCTTCCAGTTTTATTCAGAATCTGATCCCTTTTCCCCTCTTCCACTCTCCACCCTGGCCCAAGCCATCTGGATTACTGCAGTAACTGTCTAACTCCCCCCTTACTCCTTCCAGCAGTTCAATGAAACAGCCAACCTAGTCCTTTTAAACCACCTCAGACGAAGTTATGAGCAGAGCAGTTAAGCAAGGAACTCTGTTCCTACCTCTGAGAGCTCTCATCCCACTTTCAGTCATGTCAATGTCTTTGCCATAGCCAACAAGGCCCATCCTGGCTGGCCCCAAAGTGACAAAAGTTATAAAGGAAAATAAAGCTGAGTGAGAGTTTATATAGTATTCACGGGTGCTATTGGAGGCAGTCCTTCCTGAGGAGGGGGCATGGGAATAGAGCCCTGAATGAAGTGTGAGAGTGATCTGAGAAGATGTTTGGGGAAGAGCTGCCAGATGCTAGGGGCAGGCATGCCAAGTGGAGAGTGAGGTCAGCATACCAGAGAGAAGGAAGCCAGAGTGACTTGAGCAGAGGCCCGGGGAGGGTGAGGGGTGAGCACATGGCAGCCAATGCCATTGGAGAAATAGCCAGGAGCAGATTTTTAAGGTTACTTTTCTCAGTTGGTTAGGAAGCCACTGGAGAGATCAGCAGGGAATAACCGTGTCCGACTCACATTTTACCAACGTGGGTCACCTTGGATGTTGTGTGAAAAAGGGGCCAGTGTGGAAGCTAGGAGAGAACAGCACTTATAAGGGAGACTTATTCCTAGCAGTTGTGGGATATTACGAAGAGCTCTTTTGTAATATTTGGGAGCCGGGATAGGAGGCCCAGAATGGCCAATCACCTGGGTAAATATGGGAGCAAAACAATATGGGCAACATCCCCTAAGCGCCACCATCAAAGTCATTCAGAAAGTTCAAAACAGAAGCTCAGCACTCAATACACCCAGGATTATTCCTCCTAATAATGAAAAAGAAAAATGCTGCAGCCAGAAATACTGTATTTTCCCATCTTTTCAAAGAGAGAAAAATAGGGTTAGGATAAATAACACATACAATTAACCACCCAGGCCTGGAAAGAATGTGGCCAGAGTAGCTCCATTTGAGTCATTTATGTTCACATAGATAAGATATTCGTGGAGGAAGTCACCCTTAACCCTAAAGGAGCAATTGAATGAGTGATCACATTGGTCATGGATCTATTCTTTCTCTCACTGAGCTAATGCACAGCTTTCTTCCCTTTCCTTACTCTTCCATCTGTTAAATATAAGTGGCCCAGAGGTTGTTTTATAATAAAAAATGTATAATGAACTCTGCATCAACCATACTAATTTCTTCCATAATAGTTATAATGTTAATAATTTAAATCTTTGTCATCTACTTATCTGTGGCCTAATCTTATTGACTGTGAAATAGAGAGAAACCGAAGAGTTCATGCAATTTGTAAGTCCCTTGGACTTTATAAACTGTGACTACCAAAAAAAGTGGTATTTGCATTTTTGTCCAGATTATGATTTGAAGCCACTACACATCTGAACTTCTGTACAGAACCCTCTCTGCAAGTGTTTCTGATTGTTTCTCGAAGGGGTTGTTCTTATATGACTGAGTGCAGTACTTATTTTGGTAATAGACTCACTCTTCTCTGGGAAACCCATTACCTGTGAATTGGGGGGGGGGGGGGGTACAGCATAGTAATTACAAGCTTAGGCTGAGTCCACATTGCCTGGATTGTCATTCAAACATTGCCACTTATAAGCTACAAGGCATTGGCAAGTTACTTAATTTCTGTATCACTCTGTTTCCTGATTTTTAAACCAGGGATAATACTACCTTCGTACCTCCCAGGAATTTATCACTCAGAGGAATGGTATGAGGAATAAAAGAGATATCTGTAAAACAGATAAAACAATGTCTGACATCTGATAAATGCTTAATACACGCTAGCCATTACCAGCATGCCTTGGGGAGGAAAGCTGTTTTCAAATTCACCACTGCCCCTGCCGAGGGTGCCCATTTTGAGAATGCCAATGCCTGGGCCAAGCATCCTCTATCTAGGTGACCCAAAGCTGCCTTTCTGTAGTGCTGAGTTCTGGACAGAGGCAGGCAGATGAGCTCTTTCTTGTGAACTCTTCATCAGGCCTTGTTTCCCTTCCCCCAAACAGAACTTCCTGGGACCACCATTCTGCCAAACTTCTAGCCTGGGGCATCTGTTAGTTTCTGGTCCTCCTTTTTCCTTTTATGAGGGTTCAAACCCAGACCTTGTGCCAAGACAGGGAGCAGACCCCATACTATTCTCTTAATTTTACTATTTGTTCCTGCTTTTAGCCAAACTCCTTTCCTTTCCCTTAATTACTAAAAAAATGCTCCCATACATATCACCAGAACATACAAAGGGAATGGGGGACAAGAGTATTTTTGACACCATTAATGTCTGCTTCTAGTTCAGCCAGCCACACATACTCTATTGTACATGTAGAAGTTCCATCTACCCAGTGGGGTTAGATATAGATTGTCCTTGGTTATCTGGTGTAAAAGGTGCCCTGATTATTAAAGTACACTAGAAGTGGGATTAAAAACATTAAAGTCCAAACATCTGTGGCTCAAATGCAATAAATATCTTATTTCTTACACATAAAACACTCCAAGGATTTAACTGTTGGGCAGTTCTCCTCCACTTAATGATTTAGGGAGTGACCCAAATTCCTTTCCTTTTGTGATGGGATATTGTTATCATCTGTATGTAGCTCTCTAAAAAGAACTGGAGCACAGAGGAGGCATGCCTGCTTCTAAAAAGCCCCAGTGCACAAGAGCCCCCTGTCTTCCATGCGCGGGCCATTGTAAACTAGTCACGTGGTCACACCTCGCTGCAAGGTGTGTCAGATGCATCCCAGGCCAAGAAGCCACTTCCCAGCTACACCTGCATATCACTGAAGGAATAAACATCTTTTGGTTGGTAGCTAGCAATCTCTATACACAGAGAAAACAATATTATCTTCTCACAGTCAAATTGTCAAAATCCATAAACAGTTTATTCAACCTCAGAACTAGTGTACTCCAGATCCAAATTAAAGCTTAGCAGTCAATTGTCATCCTGTGAAACTAATTTTTTTTTTAAAGGTATAACTTTAAGCATTACATCTATTTAGTTCCTCCTGCCACATTCTCTGTAAGGAGTTATGGTTTAAGTAAGAGAAAATATTTACTGACAAAGATGATTAAATTATGTATTTATTTTAGAAATCCAGTAAAACTTAACCTCGGTTAAAGAAGAATAGCAAAAAGTGGGACCTAAACACAACTACCCTTACTCCCCCCCCCACACACACCCCTTTTATTTTTATCACTTCTACTATCCATCCAAGGACTCAAATTAAGTCTCTGGTGAGTCCAGAGAAGATGGTAAGTAATTCTTGGTTGTCATTAGCAATATTTTTAAAGACTATTTTTAACCTTAATAAGCTAATTTCAATTCATGCATGCTCAGAGAGCTGCTAAAATTACACAATTTCAATGTGCTGAACAAATACCCCTGATTCAGGCGGCATCTTTGCTACATTACTAATGCATTACACATAAGCTCTCCTAATATTGGTGCCACTGTGCAAACAGCACTGTCACTTGGAACCACATTCACCTTTTGTAAACAAATGATTCAATTAATAAACCTCAGCAGGGAACCGTACTTTTGACTTAAAGGTTGCCTTTCTAAGATTGCTTTATAAAACATTCACTTTCCTGGAGCTTATGACCTAGGTGCATTCAGGATTTGCTAATGAACTGCTCAGCTGCTGAGTTGAGTAAATAGAAAAGGCCATTTCTCTTTGCTCCCTTCATACCTTTTAATTGGAAGAAGTAAGTTTTGGTCTGATTCATACTTTTACTCGTATGTGTTAGAAACCTGTGTGGATAAGGATTTGGTTGAAATGCTGCAGGCATCAGAGGTCCTATTTTTTAACGTGGGCAGGAGGATTGCTTTAATTCTCCAGGACAAGGATTAATAGATCATGAGCGGCATGATGGATTGGTTTGAGAATTACATTCCAACCTGAGTGAGTTTTAACTCTCATAATGTGTCTTACCATGTCTCTAAAGCAATTATTTTCCAAGCAGAATGCACAAGGTGGCCCACGGGGGTTACAAGAGATTGTATTAGTCGTGACTCTTTCTGGTTGCAAGTGATAGAAACACTTCTCAAAATGGATTAAGAAAAAAATGTAATGTTCATGCTGATGTATGTGAAACACCCAGGGTTGAGCTGATTTCAGGTATGTTGGTGTATCATCGGGTGTCTCAGAAGGAAATAGCTGGTACATTATAATGAGACTGCCTTATTTACATGAAGGCTAATATATGAAGGTGTGGATGTAGTAAATGAAAACGAACAAGTACAGTTACCAAGGGCTAGCAGGAGTAGGGCTGTGACCACCTCCATTCCCAATGATATGAGAGGAGGGAGAAGTTATCAGAACCTAAAATAAATCTTGACAAGCTAGCCAGAGACAGTCTGGCAGATGGACCCTGATATAACTGCTTCACTTTCCCTGTTAGGGCTCCCAGTGTCCCACCTGGTAGCTAATTCAGGTGAGACATACGTGTAGAGAGCCTGTAGAGAAAAACAAAGAGTGGATCTTAGAAGGCAAAATAAGCTCTCTCAAGACTAGATATGATCCCCTCATTAGGGCTCCATCTCCTGGGACTTTACTCTGTTATTGTCCTTCCATTAGCTATACTTTCCCCTCACGGTGGCAAAACAAAGACCAGCAGTTCCATGCTTAACTGCTAGCCATCGCTGAGAGGGTTACTTTTGCCGAAAGTTGAACATATGTTGAACAACTGGCTCACTGTTCCTTCCCTGAACCAACCATTATATGCAGGAAACAGAATACAAAGATAAGACAGTGTTATTTTATTGTATATCTATACACACACACACACACACACACACACACACACACACACACACACACACACATATATATATATATATATATATATATATATATATATATATATATATGATTTTTTTACATAGAGAAAGGGAGAGGGATAGAGAGTCAGAAACATCGATTGGAAAGATACATCGATCAAGTGCCTTCTGCACATCTACTGAGGATGTGCCCACAACACAAGGTACATGCCCTTGACTGGAATGAACCCGGGATCCTTCAGTCCACAGGCCAACGCTCTATTCACTGAGCCAAACTGGTCAAGGGATAAGATAGTTTTAGATTATGTGCCAGACTGGAGTTAGGGTGGATTCAACCAGACCTAAACCAAATAAACTGAGTTAGAGGAGGCCATATCCTCAGAGGGAAAGGCAGAGTGCTATGATCAAAGAAAGACTAACTGATGCTGGGCAGGTAGACAGCCACTGAACAGATACCGACTTCAGGGACCAAGGTTAGGAGCAATATGTGAGCAAATCCATGCACTGTACTGATATGTGAGCAAATCCACGCACTGCACTAATCAGGCACATTCCCAGTTCTCTTTTGTTTCTTTTGCCAAGATTCATCCTGAGAAATTTGACTCTTTTTTCTTAGGATACTTCTACTAGTACATCTGAAAACCTAGTATTTCTTCATTTCCTCAGAGAATCTGATTCATCAATTTAATTTTGTAGTAACTACTCTTTCCTTGAATGGAAAACACTACTACTCTCCCCTGAGGGGTCATAAATATTCTTTTGGAAATCTTAACATGAGGTCTTTGTAATCCCAGGAGTTTAGTTATGGATTGGTTCCTGTGAACACCTGTTCTTGTGGACACCTATAATTTTAGAGAAAATACATTATTTTCATCTGTGTTTTTTTTCTGAGAGAGAGTCCATAGATCTTGGATTCTCAGAGGAGTGACCTTCAAATAGTTAATAGCCTCTGCTGGCTCACCTCTCTTCATAAACAAATATCCTTTCTGAGGGCTCACAGCTCCTGCAGAGAACAGCTATAAGAATGCTTCATTAAAGCATGAGCTAAGGAAAATCCAGATTATTGTTTCTTCTGGTTTTTAAATTATAAGCAAACAGGACTACTTTATTTTTTTTCTTTATTGATTCAAGTATTACATATGTGTCTTTAGCCCCCCATTTCCCTCATCCCCCCCACATGCATGTCCCCCCCTGCCTTGGTGTCTGTGTCCATTGGTTAGGCTTATATGGCAGGCCTACTTTATGAAAAGATAACTATGGTCTATAAAAATAGAATATTTAAAGAAAAATTTTCAAAATAAATGTCAGATATTTAATAACGATGTGCCTAGAAGAGATGTTGTTTCTAGTAACTAGCTATATAATGAAAAGAATTTCTTATAATTATCTAGGATTAATACTATTTTAAAATTCATTTTTTTCTCTTCTACATTAATTTTCTGTGCCTACCAGTAACATATTGACATACTGGAAGTGCTGAGAAGTCCTGTAACCAAAGCACATTTTTAATTTTTGCCTGAAGAAGTTCTTTTCAAACTTATTTGACCATGTAAACCAAAAAATTCACTGACTCCTACTTATCATCTTATGGAGTTGGTACTATCTGCCACACATTTGAGGAAACAAAGCAAACATTTACTAGAACTTATTCCCCATCCAAATTTTGGTTGCCTGCCAGGAGAAGAGGAACCAAGGAGCTTGGAGAAAAGAAATTACAACTAAATAATTAGGTTTCTACTTTAATATTTTTAGTCTAAGTCCAGCTCTGTGTCTCTTGGAGGTAAACTATACATGGAAGGCTCATAGCTTAGGCAAGGTCCTAGCCTACCTGGGAGAATTTACTAAAAATATTATACTATGAATGGCAGGGTATCTAACAGTGAAAAAGAAAGATTATGAGCCACTGGCAATCTAAGCAAATACACAAGTGATTTTAACAGAGCAGAGGACAAGGGCTCATTAGAAAAGTACAACAGGAATTGGTTTGGGAGTACAAAGCAAGGACAACATACATCTAGGCCTCAACCACATGTTTAATCTTTAGCATAACTCTGAAATCAGTGTTACCACCCCAGTTTCACATATGATGTTCCAAGTCCTCATAGTAGTGAGCAATAGAGCTGCAAAATCCAGGTCTGTTATCCCTACAGCCGATATTCTCGCTATCACACAGTGATCTGAAGAAATCCCGAGAGAGAGGCATGCCTAAGAACATCAGTGAGAAGTCCTTCAAGAAGAATGAAAAGCACAGCCGGTGTGTCTCAGTGGTTGAGCATCAAACTATGAACCAAGAGGTCACAGTTCAATTCCCGGTCAGGGCACATGCCCAGGTTGCAGGCTCAGTCCCCAGTATGGGGTGTGCAGAAGATAGTTGACCAATGATTCTCTCTCATCATTGATGTTTCTCTCTCTCTCTCTCTCCCTCCCTCTCCCTTCCTCCCTGAAATCAATATAAAATATGTGTGGTTGTTTATTTTTAAAAGAAGAATGAAAAAAGAGTGGGTTGGTCAAAAAGTCCTGTTTTAGTACACAATACATTCCATGATGTCAGTGGAAATTTGCTGTCCATTATTGTTATTGGTTCTATTACTTGTTATAAACCTGAAAAAAATAGGAGCTACAAAAATAACCTTCTCTGACCTAAGATTATTCTGAACAATAGAGTTAAAAACTATGACTGAATTTTGAAGTCCAGAAACAGCACGCTGTGCTAACTGACAAGAAAAAAGGATAAATTAATTTAAAAAAAATCATATCCCTTGGAACAGACCCAAATGTGGTTCTGTACAGTGGTTTTTGTCTGACCTTCAAGAGGGCTGCTATGTCACACCCTTGATGCTGTAGCAGGTTCCTCAAATCTCATTAATATCCCCAGCAAAACAAAACTAGCATAAAATGAAACAACTTGGGATTGACAAGAAGATCCGGAAGCAGTCAGTCTGAAACAGCAGCCAGTGTGGTTCTATACCTCTGGCGCATGAAAGATACATAAGAAACACATAGCAGCAGGCGTTCTAATAGCCACTGAAGAGCAGGCTGAGCCAAGAGGTTTCCCAGAGATATTGCAGCCGATTTCAAGCGGCATAGTAGAGCGAGGAATAGGTTGGAAGCGTCGGCAGTAGACAGACCAATATGGCATGAAGTATCACAGATGGGGTGACTTTTTGACTAAAGGTGTCAAGCAGACTGTGAGCAAGTGAAACAGATTCTCCCGTGGCGGCTGCAGATGAAAATGAAAGGGCAATCTTGTGTGTCTGCAGCATGGAGAACGCTGCTTTGCATTTTTCAGCACTAGCAACACCCATACATCCAGATTGTGAGCACTGACAGAAGAGACTTTTTTTAAGTTTTGGAAACATTTGACTCACAAGAAAGATTCTTACAGAATACTGAGCATTCTAACATTGTGACTTACTATGGCACTTTGTGTGCAGTGCTGTCCAACCTTCAATACATAATTAATCTAGATCACGCTATTGAATTAATCCTTTTTCGCTCCAAAGCATCTGGGTTTTTCCTCCCAAACAAAATAAGGCAAATGAGATAAGATGGGGGAGGGAAACAGGAGTACCTCAGCATGTCATTACAGAAGATTTTGTTAAAAATAAACTAGACAAGTTTAGCTAGAAGAAGAAACAATAAACAAAGGCATTTGTTAAGGTAAAATGAACCGAAATGGAGCATAAGGATCTTTGGATATTTAAAAGATTACCCTCAAAAGAAGGAGTAGGTTATTCTTGATTCAAAGACCAGAACACAAATCAATGGAAAGAAACCACAAAGAAACAGGTTTTAGTTCAGCACAATGAAGGCCTTTCCAATTACATTTCAATCTACAGAAGAATAGACAGTCATTTAGCTGGCTGTGGTCACTGACTGCACAGCCATTTGTTTCAGATGATATAGAATAATCTTATTACTGAGTCAGAGGTTAACGTAAATGTACTTCATATGTTTTTGTTTGGCTCTTACCCCTCCAACTGGGTTATAAACTTATTGAAGACAAAAACAGACATTTCTCATCTCCCCAGGACCTAACAGAGAAACTTGAACACAGCAAGCTCACTCACAAAACTTCTGATTAAATTAATTTCATAACTTATTTCATCTTGAGTCTGAAAAGAATTCAAAAGTATCCACTCAATTCTATTCAGCTAATGCAGCCCAAACTAATCAATTGGACAGAGTTACAAACAACTGAATTATCTATGACAATGTGCTTCTTTGCCATTAAAGTGCTTAAAATCAGTTCACACAGGAGTTGGAGCAAACGTAGGTTGTGAGTACATGAAACACAGTTTATGCTTATATTATTATTTATCAGTTATCATTTTATTTCTTTGCATTACAACTGTAAACCTCCTTTTGCTCCCCTTGAGAGGGACAATGTCAGTTGACTGGTGACCTTTTCTACTTTCCCACCTTACGTGATTACTAGGATAGAATTATTTACATGAGAAAGTAAAGTTCATGCTTTCAGAGATTCAAACCAGTCAAGTAAAAGTAAAATCAGATCACTGCCAATACTTTCTAAACTTCAGCCTTTCCTGCATATTTTTAAAAATGAAAGCGTATCAAATTATCAAGAGATTTCAGTGGTATTATTTTAAAACATAATATATGTTTGAAGGACCCACTTCAAAATACCACGTTGACCTTTGGAACTTCTGCACTTGACTCCCTCTTTAAAAGAATGGCACTGACATTTCTGTCTTAATAGATGTTCCATTAAGGTCACCGCCACATTTGCTGTAATAAATAGAGGAGAATTAAGAGCTCATCAGCACTGTCATCGTAGTCTGTGAATAGACTGAACTATGTGCTTAAGGGGATGAATCAATGAATATTGGCAAACTCTGCTAAGAAAAGTGCTGCTTTGGAAAATATCTCAGAGAGAAATGTGTTTCTGTGAATATTTTTTCCCTTCTTTAGTATATTTTTATTTCGATGGATACTCCAATAAATTAGGGTTGTCTTTTCAAGATGTATGCTGGCACTCTATGATTGAACTACCCTCTAATGAGCTCACAGGGATCCCTGTCATATCTGTGATTTGGAAGTGCGCGCTGTGAAAACCTGTCATTAAATGCTCACTGGAAATATGTGTTGTTCTCCTGACCCAAGAGAGTAATCAAATTGCTAACTGTTGTATTTTTTTAAAAAAGGAGAAAACGGGAGAAATATTAAAATAATGAGGAAATACGCCATGTGTAGAGTGTGGAAGTATACTCAGGGCTATTTAAAATATCCTTTGTGTAAAATGGAACATCAATCTAATTCCTAGAGTGGAGAGCGAGCATGGCAAATCCAATGTAGCTGCAAGCCAGTTTACATTGTATGTTACCAATGTTCAATTTAAGAAAAGATTGAAGAACATCAGGCTGCTATAAAAACAATTTGTGCAGAATAAATTTGGTACTTGCCAACCGTTTCTCAGAGAAAGCAGCTTTGCATCTGAGATAGGTTGTCATGCAACACGAGTTACTTGTACTCAAGCGGAATGATTATGAGGCATAAAATCATTCTGACAAATAGATTTACAAAAGTACTAAATATTTGAAATGAGGGCAATATCGACAATCTAAATGGCATTTAAATATCGTTAACTGAGAATAGGTATGAAGAGAAGTATGCTTCTTACTGCACCCTGCAAGGTTTTCCTTGTCGATTGTTGCTACAGCAGCCTACCAAATAATGGGTTTAAGGAGTTTCAGTTGACATTATGAATTAAGCTCTTTGCAATGTGGTCCATGCTGTCCAGGGGTAGGTGAAAGATCAGGAAGGTGAAGGAAGCCCGACCTGGGAGAATGACATGATCTCTAGTGCTAGATCGTATTGTACAAATCAAAAGCCATCGAAATTAGGAGATCAACTGGCAATAGGGAATTAAAACATGGTTTTGTGGAGGATATAGGATTGAAGGCCAGTCTTTGAAGAAGAATAGAGTTCAATAAAAGTCATGAAAAGAAAGTGCACTTCACTGACAGCAAAACAGTACAGCTGCCCTTCAACTCGCAAGCTGAAAATATTGTGTCGAAAATGCATTTAAGACACTGTACCTACTGGATACCATAGCTTAGCCTTCCACCTTTAAACATGCTCAGAAAACTTCTATTAGCCTACAGCTGGGCAAATCACCTCGCTGCCACTGCCTAGCATCACGAGAATATTGCACTGCATAGCACTAGCTCCAGAAAATATTAAAATAGAAAATTCCAAGTACGGTTTCAACTGAATGTATATCACTTTCATACCATTGTTCAGTTGAAAATCATAAGTTGAACCATCATAAGTGGAGCACATAAGTGTAGATTAGAGCAGTTTTTCTACCTGTGTGCTGCTAGAATTTTTAAAACCTGCAATGCCTGCCTGACTATTTAGTCAGGGATATTAACTTCTTTTTCCTTAGATTGTCAAATAAAAAAATGACAACAGCCAACACAACAGTAGCCACCCAGTGTGAATGGCCTGTCTTGAACCATAAATATATAGGACACATACTAGAGTTTCATCTTATCGGTCAGCTTGCTTACTAAGGTTGAATCTGATTGGTTAATTCTTGGTACCAGAAATCCTTATTATAAGTACTATAGGCACCTGATTTTTTAAAAAGTCACTGGAAACAAAAAAGGGTAGTAATTACTATATATATATATATATATATATATATATATATATATATATATATATTTTTTTTTTACAAATCATTAAAAATGATCATTTTTTTTTGTCAGCTCAGCCAAAAATATATTTTTGGTGGCCACAGAACTTCAGTAATTAATTTGTGTGTGCCATGTGATGAAAGAGATTGAAAATCACTGGTTTAGAGCAAGGGCTACAGGGTCAGAATGCCTAGTTTCAATCCTACTACCTCGTGTGTATTGCACAAGTCACTTTAACTTCTTGATGGCTTTTGTCATCTCCAAAATGGGACTAATGAGAGTATCCATCTCTTTAGGCTGTTTGAAGGATAAAGTAAAATAATACATGTAAATATTTTGAAATACCAGGCATATAATAGATACTCAATAAAGTTAGCTATTGCTATTATTAATAATATTACATTCATCTTCATCAGAATCATCTATCATTAATTTTCTTTAATTTAATTTTTACCTCTAGAAATCTGACTTTATGTACACTTTATTTCATAAAGAGTAAACCAAAGGCTCTCTATTTTTTGGAAGTAAACAGAATAAAAATAATGTAGCTGCTTTTAAAAAATTGTGTAAAGTTCCCTTTTTTCTTTCACTGGATATATGAACAGAATCCAAAAATTTTAGGCTGCTTAAAATTTTTTTTAAATTGATTTCAGAGAGGAAGGGAGAGAGAGAGAAACATCAGTGATGAGAGAGAATCATTGTTTGGCTGCCTCCTGCACTCTCCCAACTGAGCATGGAGCACACAACCTGAGCATGTGCCTGCTCCAACAGTATATTACTATAAGTCTGAAAACAATGTACTATCCAATAGGAAGGAAATGGCTTCAGTTTTCACATATTAATGCAACAAAAATTGTGCAGCCATTAAAAATAGTCACTATGAGAAATATAAAATTGAGAGATGGAAAATTTTTGTGAAATAACAGTTGCAAGAATAAAAATGAGTAAACATGATTTCAATATAATAAGGCATAGCATTTGAACAAAAATTGGAAGAAAAAAAGAATTTAGTGGGGGAAAACTGTAATTTTAGTCATTATAATTTAAAACTTAAATATATATTTAAAACACATATTCATGAATAAAAGAACCTGATGTATAACATTCTAGGAGAAAGAAGTTTCTTCCTGTTAATTAATCATCAGAATATGTCCAGCTTTGTCAGTAGCTGAAAGGTTCTTGTAAACCTTAGTTCAGTATCTTCTGTCATAAAGAGGTGTCACTTTTCCTTGGGTCTTACTGTCATTTTCTCTTGGATCTCTATTTACCTCTCAGTCTAAAGCAGAAGTGTCAAGTGACCTTGACAAGCCATCACTGAGAGCCTGGCTAGCAGAGATGGATATTTAATTCTGTCAATCCCTATTAGACACCAGTGGCTGTCATGGTATCAGTCTGAATCTTTTTTTCTTCCTTATGTTTTGCCATCAATGTTTTTTCCCCACTGGTCTAAAACTGAGTAACCTTAGAAGATCAGAGTTACTAAATATGAGTGTTGAGCAGTTGATACCTAGTTAACTGTTCAATAAATTAAAGCTGCAAAAATATTTTTTTAAAAAGTGGCCAGCCAGCTCCACTGTTATCCAGATTAGTAATTTCTTAAACATATGCATTGGTTTCACTGTTTCTAAAATACTAACATTACAGCAGTGTAGATGGGGCATGTATGGAAACCTTCCCTCGGTAGCTAAATGCGTTGAATGTACTGACTTATGGAAAACAAAATATTTCAGTATAGTTGACCCTTAAACAATGTAGGGATCAGGGTTGCCAACCCCCTATGAAGTTGGGGGAAAAAAGTATAACTTTTGATTCCCACCAAACTTTGTTGTCCCCTGGTTATCCTCAGTGGATTGGTTTTAGGATTGGTTTGGTATCATTGGATACCAAAATCTGAGGATGCTCAAGTCCCCAATATAAATGGCATAAATGGATGCATACAGTTGGCCCTATCCATCTTCAGATTCCCAACTACAGAACAAAACAGTATAGGTATCAGCGAAGATATTGCTGCGGCATATATCTGAGATTTTGCTGCTTGTGGATTCCTCTAGCATTTTTATAGTTTTCCGTTTTACGTTTAAGTCCTTATGCATTTTGAGTTTATTTTTGTGTATGGTGTAATTGGTGGTCTCATTTCATTTTTTTGCATGAATCTATCCAATTTCCCCAACACCATTTATTGAAGAGACTGTCTTGACTCCATTGTATGTTCTTGCCTCCTTTGTCAAATATTAATTGAGCATAGCTCCTAAGGCTATGGAAACTAAAGAGAAAATAAATAATTGGACTACATCAAAATAAAAAAGCTTCTGCACAGCCAAAGGAACCATCAACAAAACAAGAAATCTCACCACATGGGACAACATATTTGCCAATGTTATCACCAATAAGGGTTTAATCTCCAACATTTACAGGGAACTCATACAACTTAACAAAAGGAAGATAAACGACCCAATCAAAAAATGGGCAATGGATCTATGGATTTTTCTAAATAGGACATAAGGAAGGCCAAGAGACATATGAAAACATACTCAAAGTCACTAATCATCTGAGAGATGCAAATCAAAACGACAATGAGCTACCATCTCACACCTATATCAACAAATCAACAAATGACAAGTGCTGGTGAGGATGTGGATAAAAAGGAACTCTCGTGCACTGCTAGTGGGAATGCAAATTGGTGCAGCCACTGTGAAGAACAGTATGAGTTTCCTCAAAACACTAAAAATGGAACTCCCATTTGATCCAGTGATATCACTTCTAGGATTATATCCCAAGAAACTAGAAACACCAATCAGAAAGGATATATACACCCATGTGTTCATAGCAGCACAATTCACCATAGCTAAGATTTGGAAGCAGTCTAGGTGCACATCAGCAGATGAATGGATTAGAAAATTGTGGTACATCTACACAATGGAATACTATGCTGCTGTAAAAAGGAAGGAATTCTTATCATTTGCAACAGCATGGATGGAACTGGAGAGCATTATGCTAAGCGAAATATGCCAGTCAGAGAAAGATAAATATCACATGATCTCATTCATTTTTGGAATATAATGAACACCATAAACTGATGAACAAAAACAGATCCAGAGAGAAAAAAGCATCAATCAGACCATCAAACCTCAGAGGAAAAGTAGGGGAGAGTGAGGGAGATTTCAATCAAAGGACTTGTATGCATGCATATAAGCCTAACCAATGGACACAGACAACAGGGGGGTGAGGGCATGAGCAGGGGGTTGGGGGAGGGGGGGGCAAAGGGGAGATAAGGACACATATGTAATACCTTAATCAATAAAGAAAAAAAAAGTACAGGTATTTACTAGGAAAAAAATCTACATATAAGTATTTCTTACACAGTTCAAACTTGGATTGTTTAAGGGTCAATGGTATTTCAAAATCCTCAAGGCCTCATGCTTTCAGTTATTTGCATTGGTAAGTTCTTCTGGAACACTCAAGACCATGGGCTCACGTTTCTGAGAACACTGATTTGGAGCATGATAGCAGCTTGTTGTCATAAACCAGTAACCAACGAAGACGTCTGCTTGGGAATCAAATCCACATCCTTATTATTAGTTTAGCCTAAACTAGCCAAAACCACCAAATATGAATGTCTTTTCTCTTAAAATATCATCAGATGTATTACAGTTTTACCAGATTACCTTCTTTCAGTAGAAAAGAATTATTGTAGTTGTATTCCTTCTTATTGAAAGACTTTACACCATTCTAAGCCCTCAAGTTCTCATGTCACTGTTTTATTTCTTTGACATAGTGAATTTACTTTTGTAAAATAAACCCCATACTAAGATTTTCATAAAATAAATCTCACACTGAGATATTATGCCATTACAATCCTACCTTCAATTAACCTTTTCTCCCTGGCTAACTTAGCACAAACTACATAGGATGTCATTCTAAACTATATAACTTTAGTGTTATAACTACTGGTCATCTTAAAAATTTATGGCTCTCTTAGGAGGGAAAGGGGGATTTTTGAATGCATTGCTGCACACATATTTCATTTATCTCTTGATGCTTATTATACAGTGATATTCCTGAAATTAGTAGCTACATGATATCAGTTTATTCTGTTCTCCCCTCCCCATCATAAATGGAAATGTTCTAATATAGCCAAAGCAGCATTAGGTCTTCCAGTTTACCTTTATTAGTCTTACAGGAGGTTAACCATCTGACAACAATGAAAGCTTCAGTAAAGAAATATTTCTTTACTTTTTATCCTTAGAGATAGAAAGCCTAATTGGCAGAGGACATTACGATTGACAAACTTTAAGATGGTCTAGTTTTCCCTTAGTTTCTCAGAACAGAGATGTCCAACAGTGTTATGATGAGAAGGAAGCGAATATGCTCCTTAGTTCAGACTTGGTTAACTGGGAAGAGACAATGGTCCATGAGTGAGAATTGAAAAAAGCGTAATTTAATGTCTCAATTTCACAATCACGGTCATAATCACAATCCTCTCTCCATATTTTATTGCAATTTGGAGAGATGTGGAGGGCCCGGCAGTTTCCAATGTTGATTAGAACCCCAATATATATATATATTACATGTAAGTCATTGAATTGCAAAAAGCTGGTCAAGAGATTCTAGCCCTTGCCTAGTAGAGAGGCTCAGCGGCTGAACATTGACCTATGAACCAGGAGGTCATGGTTCAATTCCTGGTCAGGGCACATGCCCAGGTGTTGGGCTTGATCCCCAGTATGGGGCATGCAGGAGGTAGCTGATCAATGATTCTCTCTCATCATTGATTTTTCTATCTCTCTTTCTTTTCCTTTCCCTTTCTCTCAGAAATAAAAAAAAAATATTTTAAAAATAGAGGTTCAGGCCCTATTACCAATGAGTTGGAGAACTATTTGGTAATTCTTAAAAAAATAACTTAAAAATTAACTTATAAATTAAAAAGTCACTAAGAGTATACTTTTCTAGAAGGAAAGTATATAAAATAGGATAAAAATGACATGATAATAGCAGTAAATATTCTATTTGAAAGGATTCCCATTGTAAAATGGGTGACAGAGCATAAACCTTTATCTTGCTTTTTAATTTTTTAAATATATATTTATTATTATTATTTGAAATATTTTAGAGGATCTAAGTTATTTATAAAACATGGGTTATTTTAACAGTAATATGGCTGGATGTGTAATCATTAATACATATTTTGAGTAATATATAATTACTTAATACATTTCAAAATATAGGATTTATACAGGTCTTTTTCTAAACCATCTACACTAATAAAAAAGAAAGATGCAAATTAACCATGCCTTTGCAATACCCACCAGCCAATCATGAGTATGCAAATTAACCCAACAAAGATGGCAGGTTAATTTGCATACGTAGGTGCTGAGCATCCCTCCCCAGCAGCTCTGGGTCTCTGGGCAGCATGGGAAGGCGGAAAGGCGGCTCCGGCTGGATTGAAGTTGGTGCCAGCAGCCAGGGGAAGGAAGGCCCATTTTTGCATGAATCTTTGTGCATCAGGGCCTCTAGTAGTTTAATAAAACCTGGTATAGACAACAAAATGATAGAAAAAGGACATAAAACCACTGACAATGTAAATGCATTCATTTAAAAAATGTTAGTTTAAAAGAAATTAAAATGCAAATTATAGATTATTCAGACTGGTGTGTTATAATAATTGGGTTGTGTGGTAACAATGACTGAGATCTAGATATCAGAAAACCCAGACTCTCATTTCCTCTCTTGTTAATCAGCTCTGTAATTTAAGCATGTCGCCTAACTCTTCTAACAGTCTCATTTTCTTGTCCTTTCTACTTTCTTAGCTTAGGAAGAAAAAAATAAGTTTTAAAAAGTATCCTAATAATTACCTGCCTAGCTATGCATTAGAAAATAAGTTAATCTTATTGATCCTGAAAATGCCAGTTGTCATACTTTTAAATTTATATATAATAGCAGTAACCAGATTTTTATTTTCTCTGTGTTTATTATCTTAGGATAGCCATATTTAATATCACACATACAAAATATACTCCATTATTTGGAGGTAGTGTGGAGGACAGAGCACAAATACTAAGCCAGTTGCCTCAAATTTTTTTTTTTTTTTTGCAAAAATGCAGACTGATCAACTTCACAAATGTTTATCAGTATACACAAAAACCTGCTCATTTGTTTCAAAGTAGAGAAATTTTTACCCTAGAGATCTCCAAAATAATTCACTGACAGCTCTTTGATATTCCAAGAACTTCTCTGGAAAATTGGCCACAATTAAACACTGGTAAGAATGACTATCTTTCATCCCTCAGATAAATTAATGAATTTTGTTTCATGAAATTATGTTAGTGATTCTGGAAAACTTTATCAACTTGAGAATTTTAAAATAAAAATGCGTCACTAATCTACAATGTCCAAAATTATATTTGGTTATAAACATTTGCAGTATATTATTAAGAATCATGTTCGAAGTCAATGCGATGGACATTATTTTGAATAAAGCACTTTTGATGTTTCTCTTGAAATTATCATGTTTTCTTTGATTACAAAACCGCATTATTGATGGGTACACCTGGTACAAACAGTTAATTACATACATCTAATTTGTAAATGCATGTATTATTACTGATGGACTTAGAAATATTTCTCTACTGCACAGAATATGAATCAGTTTTTAAGAAACAAGACAGCTAAGATGCAGTGAGCTACGATTACTTGGTAATTCATTGGGAGGAAAGGCTGCCTGGCAACAGAAGCATTCTGAGTGTAAGGATACATAGTCATTGATCTTTACTATGTTACTGAAGCATTTAATTTTAAAAATGCATCATTTTACCTAGAATAAAATCCTTAAATGTAAACCATTTCTTAAGAGTTTTCAAAATAATTATGTCAGAATGAAAAATTAATGTATATTTTTGAGTACAAGCATGTATGACTCTCGGCCCTACACTGTCCAAGAATCATAGGCCAAGTTCACATGACAAAAGATATGTTTTTATACAGGTTGATTCAAAATATTTCTAAATATTAATATAACTGAGATGATACAGTCAACAACACAAACCTTAATATGCCAATATCAGTGGCATCCACAGTCCTAACCATTTTCCCCCTTTAATTTTAAAATTAATTGCTTTCTAAATAATTTCATTACTTTAAAAATGAAAACATATAATATTCAAATATTTAGCATTCATCCTATGTGCCTACATAAATACAGCTATAGATTAGATATATGCCTCTCATACCAGGTTATAATCGGCATTTCATTTGTATAACATCCACCCCCCAAATGAACTGTAAATTCTAGAGACAGAGATCATAATTCTTTTAATCATTATTGATCACTAGTGTAGCCACAGGGCTGTTATGTAACTAGATATCAATGTATTTTAGTTGATCTTTTATTCATTAATTAAACAAAAACTTATTAAGTGGCTTCTATGGGCACTGTGATGGCAATATTCTTCATATGAGCATAACTAAGAAGCTCATAGTTTAATAGAAGAAATAAAAATGTACAATGTGACAAGAAATACAACATAAAAGTACATCATTTATAAAAGTATCAGAGGAGGAAGATTTCTCTGTGCAAGTCTATAAATGATTCCTGAAAGAGGTGACATCTGACCTGGATATTCAAAGACAAATAGGACTTTTGCCAATCAGATCATGGGGGGAGATATGACAAAATTATAAATAAACTAGAGGCCCAGTGCATGAAATTCATGTGTATGTGGGGGCAGGTGTCCCTCAGCCCAGCCTGCACCCTCTCCAATCTGGGACATTCCTCTCACAACCCAGGATGGCTGGCTCCCAACAGCTCGCCTGCCTGCCTGCCTGCCTGATTGCCCCTAACTGTTTCCGCCTCCTAGCCTGATCACCTCCTAACTACTCCCCTGCCAGCCTGATTGACACCTAATTGCTCCCAATTGCCCCTAACTGCCCTCCCCTGCTGGACAAGTCACCCCTAACTGTCCTCCCCTGCAGGCCTGGTAGCCTCCCAACTACCCTCTCCTGCAGGCCTGGTCACCCCCAACTGCCCTCCCCTGCAGGCCTGGTTATCCCCAACTGCCTTTCCCTGCAGTCCTGGTTGCCCCTAACGCCCTCCCCCTGCTGGCCTGGTCACTCCTAACTGTCCTCCCCTGCTGGCCTGGTCGCCCCCAAATGCCCTCCCTTACAGGCTTCATCCCTCTCAACCGCCCTCCTCCGTTGGCCATCTTGTGGTGGCCATCTTATGTCTGCATGGGGATGGCCATCTTATGTGTTGGAGTGATAGTCAATTTGCATATTGCCTCTTTATTTTATAGGATGGTCTAACTGGTTTTGCTCAGTGGACAGAGTGTCAGCCTGCAAACTGAAGGGTCCCAGGTTTGATTCTATTCAAGGGCATGTACCTTGGTTGCAGGCACATCCCCAGTAGGGTGTGTGCGGGAGGAAGCTGTTTGATGTTTCTCTCTTATCAATGTTTCTAAGTCTCTATCCCTCTCCCTTCCTCTCTGTAAAAAAAATCAATAAAACATATTTAAAAAAATAATAAATGGTCTACTATTTAAAAAGGCACATTAGACATGATGATAAAAATAATACAACCTACAACATAAAATAAATTAGTTCTTAGACTATATGGCAGCTCTCACTCCAAAAACCCCATCAGTATCTCCTTGACATTTCTATTGCTTGATCCTAGACTTTTATAATATCATTATTAGAGCTCCATTCTAATTTAATCAGATATCCTACTTACCAGCACATGATACAAAATTAAGTCACATTTCTTTTAATCAAATTAAATTTTTGAGGCTCTGTTCCATCTCTTTATAATCCTCTCACTGCTGATTGCTCTAAGAACCCCAGGGATAACTTCTTAATCCAAAGGGTCTATCTTTGTACTATCACCTCAGGGAGAGAATCCAGGAAAGCAAGCTCTTGCTGAGGAAGAGCTCACTGCCACCTGCTGAGCTGTGACTGCTTGCACCAGACTGCTGAAGCAACCTGGATCTGGCAAATGCAGTCCAAGAAGGCACAGTCTTCTCTGAGGACAATGTATGGTACGTGGGCACACACTGAGCCCAATGTTTGGTGAGCCATCATCCGGTACAATTCCTGTACTATTAAATAAAGTGTGTCCTGCCTCCCTCACTGATCCCAGATGAAAGTAAAAACCAGGTGGTCTCATGATTAAGTTTCATGGCTCCATGCCACTTTCTACTTGGGATCCTGGCATGAAAGCTACTTAATAACAGAAACCTTTCTATTTATACACACACACACACACACACACCACCTTTTCTATTTTTCTAGCAAGCTGAGTTTAGAGGTGTTTTCTCTGCCAGTCACATGCTATGCCATGAACTACTTTTTGCGCAGTTACCAGGAGTGCTAAGAGGTCTTGCCTCTTCCAGCACATTGCTGATCACCATTTCCTACACTCAGGGCAGTGGTCAGCAAACTATGGCTCGCGAGCCACATGGAGCTCTTTGGCTCCTTGAATGTTCTAACACCACTTCTTCAAAATAGACTCTCCCAGGCCAAAAACCAACTTCTGCACATGGGTCACAAAGTTTCAATCGCACTGTATATGCATGCCCGCACATGGTATTCTATGGAAGAGCCACACTCAAGGGGCCAAAGAGCTGCATGTGGCTCACGAGCCATGGTTTGCCAACCACTGACTTAGGGGAATCATATTGTTACAGAAAACTGAAGAAAAACAAAGCAATACCAGAGAGATGGAATTACATTTATTACGCGTGTGTCCAGAGGAAAATGTCTCTCAAATTCTGGGCCCCAACATGCAGGAATTTTCCCTATTCTTATGTTTTTACCAAATATGAAGTGTTTCTGGCCCCTTTTGCAAGTTCTTAAAGAGCCATATATGTTGGGCCTTGACACCACAACCAGAGGCCTAGCCTGGTGCCAGCACTGATAACCTTGTCTGGGGAAGGTTTAATGGCCTCAGTGAAGTGGGAGTAGTCTTAGTAAGCAAGAATTTACAGAAACCAATTAACAGGGTTAAAATTTCAAACAGCAGTTTTCATATAAGATGGATGCTTCAGTATTTTTATCTGTGAAATTCCTGATTCCAGTCCATCTTACACAATGCTTTCCAATTAAACTTCTGAAAGCATACCTTCTATGGTGCCAGTTAAACATTTTTTATTGGTTCTCTACTGCACATCAACCTGGTCACATTCCTTAGCCTAGCCTTCAAGAGTTCCACATTCCAGTTTCCTGTTTTTCCACTCATAGCACACCGCCTCACGCAATCATAGATATAGCTATTGTGTTAGCAGTAAGGAATTAGGTATTGTTGACTGTTACAGAAAATACACAGAAGTACTGGAGACACAGGAAAACACCATTTATTTTCAGATGTTTCCCATGTACTAATACAGTGACTCAGGGGAGACTTTCTCTCCAAATCCTGAGCCACCCAATATGGAGGAAGCTCTCCCTTTATTTCCTTTGGTTTCTTTGTCCCCCAAATATGGATAGGACTTCTGGAACTTTCACAGACTTTGCAAAAAGTTGGGATAGGGGTAGTGAGACCACACCTAAAGGCCTGGCCTGGTGCCAGCGCTGATAACCCCCTCTGGGGATTGTGTATTGTTCATGGTTTATGGCCTCTGTAAAATGGGAGTATTTAGGTTAAACCGGTCTTACAAGACCAGACTGTGAGAAAGGGGCAGTGACTTAATTATAGGCTATCAAGAATGTACATTAGTTTACTGGCACAGATTCAGATTGCTAGCTCCCCGCCACCCTCCCCAGCCCCCTGCAAAATGTCTTACTTTCCCCATCAGACTTCTAACTGAACCATGTTATTTCACTGATGAGGAGGCAGACATGGAACTGTAAAGTTCTGTTACACAGTTCACCACTGTATATTCAATGCTAAGAAAGTGCTCATTAAATATTTGTTGCATGAATTAAAGTTTAGATAAAAACTTTTAGTTTTTCAGTTTACTTCCAAGGTATATATCAAATTATATAGAACCTGACTCTCTCAAAAGATTCATAGTTAATACTGAAACCAATCAAAATAAAAATTATATGAATATCTACATTCATTCGCCTAATATCAAAATGCATAAATTTAGTAATACATATTACCTCTATTTCAAAAACAATAATAAATACTCATTGAAAAGTTTAGCATGTGTCAGGCATTGGTCTACTTCTTTATATATATTTATTTCAACTTCAAAACAATCTTATACCAGAGATACTATTATTACATCTATTTTACAAATGAGAAAACTGATGCTCAAAGAAATTAAACAAGTACACCAAGAAAATAATGTGAGTACCTTTTGGCTATATCTCCTGTAGGATCAGCAAGTGTCAGAAGTAATTCTAGGTTGTCTGGCCTAAATATGTGATTGGATGGGTATGCCAACACAAAAATTGCAAGCATTGGATGAACATTTGGATTTGAGGGTGTGCCTGTGTATTTTAAGTGCTTGGTTTGGGTTATTTTATGTTAGAGAGAGCTCCAAGACATCCAATGAAAGATATTAGAATGGTAATTGGCTCAGAGGTCAGAAGAGAAGTGTTGACTGGGGATATACTAGTAAATCTGGGAGTCATTGACTAACAACTTGTACAGTGTCCAGATAATGTGTGTACATATGTATATACACATATCCACATGCTCATACACACATGCATACACATACTCAGATATAAATATATAGAACTATGTCATGTATAATTTAGCCCAGCTGTTGAACTCAGAATATATCATCTTTTGATACTAAAGCTTAGGGACCTCCATAAGTTAGGCTTGAGTTTAGTGGCTTGTAACTAACAAAAACCTTATTACAAATATTAATTAGGTAACAAGTCTGGAAGTGGGTGGTGTTTTTGTTGTTGTTGTTGTTGTTTGTGTGTGTTTTTCATTGATTTTTTAGAGAGAGTGGAAGGGAGGGGGAGAGACAGAAACAGAGAGAAACATAGATGTGAGAGACACTGCATGCGAACCCCAAGCAAGGTTGGGAATGGAGCCTGCAACTAAGGCACATTTTCTTGATAAGAATCAAGCCTAGGACCCTGCAATCCATGAGCTGATGTTCTATCCACTGAGCCTAACCAGCAAGGGCTGGGAATAGGTATTTTTAAGGACAGTGCAATTGTTAAGGTACCATTAAAGGTTTTTCTTACTCTTCCATCCTAAGGGGACATTTGCATTCACTGTGCTATGCTGGATTCTAGGCAGATGAAGAAGGAAGTGAAAAGGAGGAAAGGTAGTGTCTGCTTTGTTTTCATTGGCAGAGTGTACCCCGTGGCTATCCCTGTGGGGGAAAACAATGGCCGGGAAATCAAGATTTTGAGTATATTGTAACTTCAAATAAAATTGAGATTCTGCTTTGTTAAGAAAGATGAAGAGAGTGAATATTAGATAGACAATTGGCATATTTGCCAGGTAGTTAGTCATAGGGTTTTAGTGCTTTAACAGAATTTGAAACTGCCTACCATAAACCCCTTCATTTTCCACATTGAAAACCTAAAATGATTTGTTCCAGGTAGGCAGAGCTGACAATGAAGTTGGTAAGAACAGAACCTAAGTGTTCTTGCTGCTGGTTCCATGGCACAACCATCACACCACCTTGCAGTGTACCTAAAAGGTTATCATAGTGGTCTAGCAACCTTTACCCCAGAGCCTTCCATTTGCCACTCAACTCTCACAGTGCTCTGCACAAATACTTACCACTCTCTATAGTAATGATTTGTTTGTGTGTTTATTTGCCCTCTAAATTGGAAACACCCCATGGCGCAGGCACTGTGACTTATTCATCTTTATCTCTCTTCCCTTCCCCCCAGGGTCTAAGCGAACACTCAGCATACTGTACATAGTTAATAGGTTCTTGTGAAATGAATTAACCTCACACAGAAGAACATAACCTCAGGATAACATTTCAGTGAGCTCTGATGAAAGGATATGAAGCATTCTTATAATATTGAATTCTATCCCAATGGCCCTTAAGCCATTGATTAAAATCATTATTACAATATTATTAGGGCTGGTATAATGATCTAATTCAGTCTCTATGTTCAGATAGTGTTTGCTTTATCAGAGTCAACTAATGGCCCAAGTTTACCAGATCGGTAGATGAGAAAAAGAAAATAAAGGCAGAAGTCCTTCTTCTTAGGCTGTTTAATGTTGTGTTTCAAGACATCACATTATAAAAATTTTAATGTGATGATATATTTCACTCTTATATTTTATATGTTCAAAATATAAAATGCTTTATGCTATTTCAGAAAACTAACCCTATGATATGTTTGCTAAATGAAGATGCAAAGATTTTCATATATATGATATTATAAATGGACAAGCGCAAAAGAGAGCTAAAATTTATTATCAAGATTGACCTTGAGCTTTTCTACTTCTAGGGATTGATACTGATAATATATCTTTAGCATCCCTCCAGGGCAGCTTAGATATTCTACTTTCTATTTGTAAGTGGGAAAATAGAGGTTAAGATAAAGGCCAGAACAACTGTCAGAAAGCATTAGTTTTGCTACTCAATAAACATATCCATTTGCTTAAATTACACTGGCTCTTAGCATCCACTTTTGCTATATGTAATACAGCCAACACTATTTTCTCAGCCCTTTATTCATGTGAAAATGAGAACATGCATTTTATATCATTAAATAAATTAGACCAGACTAGATCTGACACATAGTCCTTGTCCTAGAGACCTAAATTAAGCCAGGGAAACCTAGTAAGAGCGAGAGTAGGTATAAAAACAATCAGGTACAGAACTAAACATGAGCTCATATATTTCTCATATGTATCAAATATATATTAACTAGAGGCCCGGTGCACAAAATTCGTGCACAGGGGAGGGGTTGTTCCTCAGCCTAGCCTGCACCTTCTCCAATCTGGGACTGCCATATCTGTAAATGGGCAGTCGGATATCCCTCTCACAATTCAGGATTGCTTGCTGGCTCCCAACTGCTCGCCTGCCTGCCTTTCTAATTGCCCCTAACCGCTTCTGCCTGTCAGCCTGATCACCCACTAACCACACCCCTACCAGTCTGATTGATTCCTAACTGCTCTTCTGCCAACCTGATTGCCTTTAACTGCCCTCCCCTTCAGGCCTGGCCACCCCTAACTGCCCTTTCCTGAAGGCCTGGTCACCCCAACTGCTCCCCCCTGTAGACCTGTTCACTCCTAGCCACCCTCCCTGAAGGCCTGGTCCCCCCCAACTGCTCTCCCCTGCAGGCCCAGTCGCCTCAAGCTTCCCTCCTCTGCTGGCCTGGTCACCCCTACTGCCCTTCCTTGTAGGCTAGGTCCTTCCCAACTGCCCTCCCCTGCTGGCTTTCTTGTGGTAGCCATTTTGTGTCTACATGGGAGCAGCTATCTTGTGTGTTGGCGTGATGGTAAATTTGCATATTACTCTTTTATTAGCTAGGATAGAGGCCTGATGCACGGTGGGGGCTGGTTGGTTTTCCCTGAAAGGCGTTCCAGATCAGGATGAGGGTTCCCTTGGGGCATGGGGTGGCCTGGGTGAGGGGCCTGTGGTGGTTTGCAGGCCGGTCATGTCCCCCAGCAACCCAAGTGGAGGTTCTGGTATCTGGAATTTATTTATCTTCTATAATTGAAACTTTGTAGCCTTGAGTGGAGTCCAAGGCCAGCCAGGGTAGGTGAGAAGCTTGGCTTCCTCCATTACCAGGGCAATCTAAGCTCCTGCTTGCTCCAACTCCAGGGCCGCCACCATATTTATTGTGTTAATTTGCATACTCACTCCTGATTGTCTGGGCGTGGCTTGTGGTCATAGCAGAGGTATGGTCAATTTGCATGTTTCTCTTTTATTAGATAGGATAGCAATATCATATTTTTGTTACATGCAGTCATGTAAGTTCTATCCTCCTGAGACAAATTTCACTTAATATAAATTCGTTGAACAAAAGGAAATTATATTTCTTCTTCATTTCAGTGCAACGAACATAGAGAGAGGGGAAAATTTGGATGTTGTTTGAACAATGAGAGATAGTTTTGTTAAGTCAAACAGGATTAGATTGAGTTTGCACATCAAGGTAATGACCCCTAATATAGTCAAAAGGTTAGAGCTTAATATTCTGTTTAAAAAATATATTCTCATTCTCATATTTGACCCAATTTGATCATTTCTAAAACCTCCTAATGAAGAAAAAAAAGGCAAGTTTTCTTATTTTCTAGATAAAGAAAATGAAACTCAGAGAAGTTCTGCAGCCTGCCCAAATTCTGACAGCTACCAAGTCCCAGAGGTGGGAGTCACACCTCTAAATCCAGGGATTTCTGCCTCTAATCTCTGGGCTTCTCTTACTACATCATCTTTTTCTGTTAGAGATGGATTATGGTGGGCAGACCCAATACACGTTGTAACAGCCAAACTCATATTTCATAGATTTGCTTAAAATTTTTTAATCTAGTTTCATTATTAAACAAATACACTCAAGACACGTAATCATTTGAAACCTCAATCATTTGATAAATGTATAAAATACCTGAACAGTAATTAGTTCTGCTGCATAATTGTCTTGTGCTACATTTAATGATTATTATGCTTTTTAATTCATGATTGTCTAATATCTACTTCCCTACTGCTATGGGACAAAGAGACTTTTTTTGTGTGATATGTGTGCCCTGTAATCCTGGCTTTATATTGCTCTGTGAAAAGCTGATTAGGAGCAGAACCCATTAAGGTGTATATTAAAGGAACCGTGAGAAAATAATGAATCAGGAAACCGACACAGGAAGTTAAATGGAAAATAATCATTTAACATAGATTAATTCTTTTTAAAATGTGTGCACTTCCTTTAGAAGGAAGTTTTAGAATTCAGTTAAAAACTTATATCAAAAAATATTTATATATCAAAAAGTATATCATTCAGAACTTTTTTTCAAACAGCACTGTTCTCTTGTAATCAAACTACACTGCAAATAATATTATAATACTAACACAACCTTTATATTTTTATTTGTTTAGTGCTTTGTAGCTGAGAGAATTTTCACGTATTTTATCTTTTTGCTCTTTCTCTGTATTAGTTTGTGCATACGCTTCCATCTTTGTATTTGCTCTATTTCTCTGATCATCATCACTATTTTTCTAAAATGATAGCTCAGGAGTTATTCTTGTATCACAGTATCAAGATATATGTGGGTGTTCAGTTTGGAGAATAAACAGACAGTATAATATTTTCAGCTAAGCTAGAAGACAAATGTCCTGAACCTTATGCAATAAATTTAATGACAAAACATTTCATATATTATCTAGAAGCTCCTCATTTTCTTGGATCACAGACACTTGAGAATTCCAGAAATGTAGTGATGTTGTCATTATTCCTTGGTATTCAAAGGTGATTCCTGTTCATCTCCCATTCGTTAATCTGCTTGAAATTCTGTAACCCTGTAATGTTTGTTCCACCCATCCACAGTGTTTAGCATTACTTATGTTCCTATCCAACTTCATAATGCTCTTCTATGTCTAACTAAGATCATGTACAGAATGGGCCTGGACAAGAAAGAGAACTAGATGAAGCTTGATTTGTGTCCCATCCTCCTCAATCTGCATGTTTCTTCTCATGCCAGTATTGTTATTCTCCTAGCCTCTCCTCTAACCAAAATATACTTCGAGGAAAGAACACTATAAACATTAATTAAATTATTCGGTAAGTTTAAGTTACCTTAACCAAGAGGTTTTACTATTTAACAGAGTAACTCTAACTCTGGCATGAAAGACTATTAAAGATACGTCAGGCATCAAATGAAGAAAAATTCATAAGAAGGCTACGATAAAAACAATAAAGAGCAGAGAGTTTGTTTCTGGGCTATAAATTTGCCCAATTCTTTATCTGGATCAGAATCTGATCTTGTGACGCTAAGAGTAGTTTTCTTTACTTTGGCCTCTGACAGGCATATTAGAAAGATTAAGGATCTCTGACATTTTAATTTAAGGCCCAAAAGCAATATTTGGGTTAAGAAGAATGATGTCAAACGTGCCAAAAGCAACACATTTCAACTCTTTTATTTAATACCTGAAAATATTGTTAAAAAGGAAATATGTATTCTTGGGGAGGAAAATGTTGGGAATGGGTTGGGAAAACACAATATAACTGTTAAAGTGCCTGCTTCGTAATGAGTGAAAAGCATGAGAACCTTTTCTCCTCTCTATCATTTTGCCTAACTCCTAAAATGAAATCTTGTCATTTTGATTGTACTGAGGCTGGTGAGATTGGGAACAACTATTATATATGTTATTAAAATGTCAGCCTTAAGATAAAAATTGCTCGGACATTGCTTTGATTTTTATCATTGTATACCTTGAAAAATTACAACTTAAAGCGTACATTTAGTAATCTTAGTAATGGGCTACAGAAATGCTGGTATATCTATCTCTCTTCTGTGGAGGAGTGTATTTTCCCAAGATGGCTGCACCAATATATATTCCATCTTCTATCTTCTTATTACATTGTGACAGCAACACTTTGTTCAAGAGATGAGCTCTTGATTTCCTTGCTCTCAATTTCCTCACTCTCAATTTCTCTCTCCCTTCCCTCTCTCTCTGTCTCAGTCTCTGTGGGAACCCAGCCCTCATGCAGTAGTAAACCACACTGGCTCACATGGAGACACTACAGAGTGTTACACCAGGAGAGAAACTGTGTCCTCAAGCCAACAGCTAGTCACAACTGCCAGCTATGAGCAAGCCTTCTGACTATTCCAATCCCAAACTTTTAATTTTCTAACTGAGGCCCCAGGCAGTGTGGAGCAAAGATAAGCTGTCCACTTTTACTCTGTCTAAACTCCTAACCATCATGGTCCATGAGCATAATAAATGGTTGTTTTACTCAAATATATTTTGCATAATTTATTACCTAGCAATAGTAATGGAGATATCCTATTAGAAATATGGACCAGATGGCTTTATTTTTTATTCTGGGCTTCAGTCATCACTGCAGTTCTTGAGTGTTCAAAGAAACGATGAGACACAATGCCACATCATCTACTTCATTCTTTACATGTCTCCAATCCATGCAGGCTCACCATGCTTCCAGGTAGGACATGGCACAGCCAACATTTCAAAACTAAAAATTTAGAAGCCATATGAAAGCAACATATTCTTTAGTGCTGTCAATGGTGGTGCCCAGATACAGAGATATTGAACTTATTTCAACAGATATTTATTGAGTATCTATATGTGCAAAAGAAGGAAAAAGATGGAATTTATATTTATTAAGTTATTTGTACATGGCTGGCACTATTAATTCCTAAATACTTACAACAATCTCAGATGAGAATCGCAACAAATAAGACTCATGGAGGTTAAATAACTTTCCAGATATAACTGCTAGTATGTGGTAGAGTCTCAAAATTCAAACATATATGTGTATTATATCAAATACATGCCTTTTGCACTCTGCCTTATTTTTATAATGGGATAATGATAGGAACTATTTCAATGGTTGTCATGCTAATTGAATAAGACAGTTTGTGAAATGTTCCTAGATCATAGTGAACAATAAATACTATTTTATAGCATTTTGTCTTAACTTTGACTTAGTGTTAGATACTGTAAAAATATAAATAAGAGTAAGATATAATCTTCACACTCAATAAGCTTACGTTATAGTTTCGGGGTTGTTGTATTGGAGCTGTACTGATTTAGATGTTGAGGCAAATATACAAAAACTATAATGCTATAATGTGAAATACATTTTAATAAATGACTTAAGGAATTTATTTTCTTTAGTTGAGATAGCAAGAAAGTTTTCATGGGTACAATAGTACTGAGAATGGACCTTGATAATTAAAATATTGTTTTAACAGAAAGAAAAGGTGGCTAATTCTATGTAGAAGGAATTGCATAACAAAATAATATGAAAGCATCAGGAACTATTCTAAGTTCAGTATTTCCAGAGAAAAGAAATTATTTAAAACAATAAAACTTGGATATGGTTATGGACTTAGGGGAAGGAGTCAATAATGATTTACAGAAAGATGATGGTTGTCCTGAAAGAGGAGACAATGGAAAAGGTTGAGGGAGATGGGCATGGAGTTGCCCATGAACAGCAAGAGGAATACCTCCTACTTGGAGAGCAGAGGAACTGTGGCCATAGAGGAAATGATAAAGAGTGGAGGAAGGATGCAGATGGCAGTCTCAGATTTTCCAATGGGTAGGAAAGGAGACGAGGAATTGAAGAGGATGGGGAAGTAGAATGGTTATGAAAGGGAATAGAAGAAGCAGTCGAATGAGGTCAAATCCAAGGACTCCTGTTGCTCCCACAATAAGTATTTGTTGTTTATTCTACATGTGCTAGATGTTGAGAGTACAATAATTTAAAAAGTAGGTACTAACTCTGCCTTCAGGACACTATTAGGTAATAAAATAGAAAATTATTATTCTGTGAGATAGCACCAAATAGAAGTCACAGTTTAGGAAGGGCTCTGAGGCTGAATTCATTTTGTGAGCTAGAGGAGGCTCAATTAATTTTGTGAGTTAGGGGCATGCTTTCCACAGCACATGACATCTAGATGGAAAGTAACAACACCAACATGACATCTAGATGGATAGCAACAACAGCAATAACAAAGCAGTAGGTGTTAGCCGAGCAAAGGGAGGGAGGGAAGTGTTGCAACACATGGCCTCATGGGTGCAAAGACCTGCGATTATAGGAAGCCTGGCATATGTCACTGAAAATAGGACCTTCTTTATTTACATGTTACAGCAAGGACTGTGAACTAACCACCTCTGTGATATTAAAGAAGCACTGTATGATTTTTTTACACAGAAGAAAAATCAGCTCAAGTCTACATTTTGGAGAGATGTCTTAGTCAAAGCTCTTAGTGGCAAAAAACCAGAATCCTACTTGGGCTGACTTAAGCAAAAAGGAGAAATTTGTTAACTATATGTTATAGCGTTTCAACCTTTTTCATATCCTGGCACAGATGGCAATGATAATATTTATATAGCACCCTGGGGAAAATAGATGAGGCCGCTGTGGCAGGAGGCTGCCAGCCTGGGGACTCCAGCCGCCATAAGGGCTGGAGGGGTCAATATCACAGCACACATCTTCAGCACACCTGCTGGAAAGCGAAGACCCATTATATGAAATTACAGACTCAGGGATAAATCACAATCCTGAAAGACTGGCTGAGCCACATGAGGGGCTGAGGCTGCGAACTCTACAGCTATCAGAAGTCAAGCCCGTTTCTTTCTTTTTCTAGGCCAATTGGCTCATATATCTGCTCCTTTCTGTATGTTTATTTCTTTCTCTCTCCTTATGCTAGATGCGTACCTTCCCTGTGCGCATGGCAGAAGATACTGTCTCACAACTCCCACATGTACAGGTTCTCCCAGTTAAAATATTTAATAAAGATGTACTGACAGATCTTAATATTTAACCCCAAGTTTCCAAGAAAGAGCATATGATTGGCCCAAGTGTTCATCCTGTTTGAATTTTGTAGTAGTAAGAAGTAATAAACATAGGACCACGAATAAGTGGCCACATACTAAACCTGGAAGCTCCGGGGAGGCCTACATGGCAGCATTACAAACACAAAGACCTAAAGTGAGCACATAGGATGGTCTGAAATTAAAACTTCCTAACTAAAGGTGGTTCGTGGTGGGTAGTCATGTCCTAGGCCTATATTTTTCCCTAACAAAGGTCAATCTTTACCTTAACTAAGCCTGTCTACGATAACATACCTGATAACATATCTTTAGAATATCCAAGTAATTTCCTTTTTTCCAGACCTCTCAAAGCACCAGAGCAGAAACCACAAATTCCCTCAGTGGTATTATTATCATGTTAATTGTTAACTGTTAACTATCTTATACCCTTCTATATAAAAGAAGTATGTGTCTATTCATTTTACTTTTTATCCAGTCCCAGAGGTTTTCCCATTTTTTTCCTGCTGCTTCCCTAATCTATCACCTCTAATATATATATATATATATAAGAGGAGGCCTGGTGCATGAAATTCATACACTCGGGGGAGGGGGTCCCCCCTAACCTGGCCTGTGCCCTCTCATAGTGCAGGAGCCCCCTGATCCATAGCCCTAAGAGGTAGGCCCCACCCATCCATCCAGGATTCCTAGATGGATTGCCCCAAAGAGGTAGACCAGAGTCATGGGCCTTGCCTCTGTACCACACACAGTGCCAAGCCCCCGCCCACCCATGCATTCACGCAGCCCTACCCACTCGCACATGCCCAGTGCGCACATAGCCTCCTGGTGATTGCTCATTGTGGCATGAGGGCATCACAGCATGAGAGCATGAGAGCATAATGACCACACAGGCTTTTATTAATAGGAGATACATATATCAATCCATCCTAGAGGCCCGGTGCATGAATTTATGCATGGGTAGGGTCCAGCCAGGCCAGGTGGGGAAAGGACATGGGAAATTGGGTAGCAAGCCCTGCCCCTGATTGGGGTGGAGGGAAAGATTGGGGGCAGAGCTAGCGGGGGGAGGGGGGAAGGGCCATAGGCAGTTGGCAGGCCAGCCTTGCCCCCTGGTTGAACTCTTGGTTGAGGGGACAATTTGCATACTAGCCTTCTATTATATAGGATATATATGTATCTATTATTGATTTCAGAAAGGAATGGGGAGGGAGAGAGATGGAAACATCAATGATGAGAATCATCGATTGACTGCCTCTTGCACTCCCTCTACAAGTTCAGAACCCTGGCATGTGCCTTTGACTGGAATTGAACCCAAGACCGATTAGTCCACAGGGTGATACTCTATTCACTGAGCCACACCAGCTAGGGCACCAATGAATTTCTAAGTCTTCCTCTTTGATTCTGCCATTGTTACTTCCCAGCAATTGTCATCAGTTTGGCTCAAATAAACACATGAAAATTTTTTACAGGTTTGAATATTTCTTACATTGACAAAGGCCCACCATCACGAGGTTGGAGGTGAACATTTCTAGGGAAGGGACTGCAGAAGCTGGCAGGTCCCTTTCGCTACAATATGAAATATACACAGAAGAGAAGGTGGTATGGGAGAAGTGGAGATGAGTTGAGAGGTGGCTGCAGTAAATCAAGAACAGGTCCTGAATGGCCAGCGCTGAGCAAGAGCAATGGTATGGAAGTACATAGTATGAAGGCAGAACTAATCAGGCTTGGGGATTGAATGCATGTAAGTATATTTCACTGACAAAAGACGAAAATTTTAAAAAAAATAAAGAAAAAAAACAATTTTAAGAGATGGAAGAGTTTTAATATTGGACATAAATGGAAAGTTTCCATGGAAAATCCAATGTATACAATATATGGTTAGGAGGGATCGGTGTTCAGAAGAGCCATCTCAGAAAATAGGTAGATTGGGGAGTTTTTTTTAGGTAATGACTGAAATTTTGGGTGAAATTGCACAATTAGAGAGTTTAGGGTGAGAAGATAAGTGGCAGAACACTGGAAAGACCCCTAAAAAAATCTTCAAATTTTGAGGATGGGCAGAGTCAGAGAGGCTTCTGAAAGAGATGGAGAAAGAATAAAAAAATAAATGGGGAAATCAAAGACAATAGGAAGGATTTTTCCTGCAAGTAAGACAGGGTCACTAGAGCCAAATGCTGCCAAGAAGTAAAATACAATACAACATAGAAAGGGCTCAGTGGATTTAGAAATAAGAACCTTGGCAAGAAAGCAGTTAAAGTAGATGGAGGGATGAGTACACAAGCCAAATTAGAAAGCATTTAAGAGTAAGCGGTAGATGAGAAAGCAGAGCATGAACAAGACTTACAAGAAGTTTAGCTGTGACAAAGCAGAGAGGTTTGCCAATAACTGGGGAGGGTTAAGAGCTGAGGGGCTGTTTTGTTTTGTTCTGATATTAATGCATACACTGCTGTGGCTGGCTGGCATCCTCAGGCCAGAGTGAAGTGTGAAATGGTGTCAGTGGATCAAAAAGAGTGTTGAATCTCTGCTTTGTGTGCCTAAAATGCAAAAAATAATGCTTAACTTTGGGATTTAGAAGTGGATTCTCTAAGTCATTCAACTTAGATCAGGTGAACAAATCCATCAAGAGACCCATACAGATCCTAGTCACAGCACCCACATGAGAGCAAGCCCAGCACATGGAGAGCACTCCTACTGAAAAGGAACAGGCTGTTCCCAAGCCAAAAAACAAGGCTTCTCGGAACAAAAGTTAACCCAAAAGAAGCTAAGGAAGAAAAATGTAGAGCTATAAAATATATAGCATACAATGCATACAAATAGAAAATGAAAGGAGTGAGATGAGGTGGTAGCCAAAGGAGAGTGTAAGATCAAGGAAAGGTGACTGAGTGCATGCATGCGTAAATGCTTGTGTGTTTTGTACTGTTTTTATAGGATGGGAGAGAGCTAAGTCCTTAATATCAGCACATAGTAGATACTCAATACATAAAAGTCATGAGGGAAGGAAAAAGGGAGGAGGGGAGAAAGGGGAGATGGAAAAGATGGGGGAGGAAGAATAGGAGGAAGAGAGAAAGGGATGGAGGGAGAAAAGGTATTTGAAGGCTCAGTAGGGAGACTCCCTAAAAGTAGATGACATTGAAGAGATAAGAGAAAGAAAAAAAATAATTGTCTAGAGTCCCAGTGAAGTTTGCAAAAAATGGGATCCAGAACCCATAGGTTTATTTTTAAATCATCTGAAATGTGGGGTTTTATAAGGAAGAGAAATAACAAATAAAAATAAAGATAGAAATACTTAAAATGATGCAATGACCCAGAAAGTAAAAAGGCTAACAACACCAAAGATAACTTTAGCATCTTCAAAAATGATGCTTATAAGATGAGCTGACCTGCTCTTCCTCAGCTTTCATGAACAATGAAGTACAAATTAAACGTAAATCCTTTTGTTGATTACTTTATTGATTTGCTGACTTTACACGAGAAGCTGAATTGTAATCTCTAATGAGAACCAGATGTATTTCAGAATGTTGAAATGAACTGAAGCCCCACACTAATAAATGTCACACTGTAACTGAAGTACAAGGTAAAAATGCAAAAGCAAAGATGGTGGCCAAAAACCAGTTTTGTGATTATCCATCTCCTAACCTCATTTAATGCATAAAATATTTGCAAAGTTGAGAGGAATATTGGAGAAAAAAGAACCTTGAAGAGTACTGGTATTCTTAGAAATTCCCTCCCAAATGGTAGAAGTCATAGTTGCCTCTTCCTCACCTAATTCCTAGGTAAGGGGCTTCTTGGGCACCACTCAGAGGGTTTGATATGTATCCCCGGATCCTGGGGAGACACAGTGGATTGTCTAGCTTAGTAGTCAAAACCAAGAAATCAAGATTCACAACACTGAGGCTGGCCAAATGCTTGAGAAAGGAGCAAGAAGGACTGGGCTGCACTGGGAATGTCCTGTGGCTTTTTCCTAAAGACCAAATGTGGGCCTGTTCTAACAGAGATAAGATAAGCCTTTTTAAGACCTTGGCCTTGAGGGATAACTGGGGTTGAATGGAAAGAACCCAAAAGTACTCTGCTGGAGGCAAAAGAGCTATAGAAGACAATAGAAGAAAAGAGTGTGAGAAATACATTCCCTCTCTCCAGGTCACCTTCAATGAAAGATCCCAAAACAAGAGGCATCTTCATGGAGTTCACAGAACCAACACAATAGAGAGGACACCCATGATCAGGGAGTGCTGACACCAAATCCTGAATGTTTTCTTCAAGTAAAATAATCTCACCTCTCTTAACTTTACTTCCTCTGTCCCCACCCATACTCCAACCTCTATTAGAAAGAAGAAATGGGGATTAGAGATTCTAGCTTGGGGAAAAAAAGAATCTCATCAAGCCTTTCCCCTCACTCCCCACCACAAGAGGCCAATCTGGGTAGGTCCAAGGAGGGAGACAATTAACTTAAAAATAAATTATTTAAGTTATTAATTAAAAATAATTATTACACCAGACTGGATAGATCAATTATGGAAAGGTGACTGATCTGTGCCTTGAAGTAGCTGGGGAATGTTTATTACCCATGAGTGACTAGGCAAGTCATGGGTTTACCTAAGATTTCATCAAGGGGCAGTGTTTAACGGTAGAAAAAGTCAAGCTGTTTTCTGATCGCCCCACAAGATCATCTTGTTCATCAAGGTGTTTACACAGGTATCCATAATCCTTCTACTAATTGCTCTCTTTCTCTAGGCTAGGGGTGTCGAACTCAATCAGAGAAGGGGCCAAAATCTAAAATCCAGCCTAAATCGGGGGCCGAATGGTTTACTGAACAGTCATAAACTGTCATTGTGATGGAAACGCAGTGGAGTGCAGTGATGACAGTGCGGTGCGGGCCACATTGCAAGGCCTGGCGGGACGGATTTGGCCCAAGGGCCTTGTGTTTGACACATGTGCTCTAGGCAATAGAAAAATAGTTAATTCTAATATCTTGAAAAATTTATCTGTCTTGAAACTTGAAAGTTATAAAAGCAATACAATAATGGAAAAATCAGATGAAACCCAAAGTTATTTCATTTTATCAAATGTTGAAACACAGCTCTTTTCATTTATTTTCTGGGAGAGTTCAGTTAGAGGAGGTCTGAAGAAAAATTCCTTCCATCTACAGAATATAATCTGTGCTAAATGTGTCCATAGATTTCTGGATTTATTTACTATTTCAGTAGTGCTGTAATGCTTATTGTTGAAATAAGTATATGTCAGTAATTAAATGATTCTAGTGAAACAAATTTGTTAGGAAAATAATGAAATTTGTAACTGCTATTGTTAGGGGCTATTTTCACCCTTGCTGATTATGGTTTCATAGACCATAAATTATTTGTTCTATTTTACTTTCTGAGAACTCACAACTAACCTGTGGAATGCTGATTTCCATGAGCAACACTTGAAAACATGAAAGCAAGCATTTGGAGGTGAAGGAAATTCTCTGCCTATTGAAAAAAACCAACAATACACCCAAGTTGAGCATTAGAATTTAGGGATTTATCCCCATCAAAACCACACATTGATTAGCCGAACTTTCATGGAGTGCCTGACCCAGCCATCTATAATAATAAAAGCATAATATGCTAATTAGACCAGACAATCTTTCAGATGAAGCCAGGGCAGCACGGGAACCCCAGATCCAAGGTGCTGAAGGAAATCCCAGGTCCTGGGTATCAGAGGTAAGCCGGTGCCAGCAGCTGAGATAAGGAAGGCCTACTCTTGCACAAATTTCGTTCATCAAGCCTCTAGTTTGAAAATAAAGCAAGTTTGCATTGACCGAACCATTCTTACAGTGAATGCTTCCACAACATATTCTCTACAAAAATAAAATTTTGGTTAATAGTTTATTGAAATATAAATATTGCATTTTTAGAGTGGTCTTTTCAGGGTTTAAATTCTGGAGAAGCAGCAGGATACATTTATTTTTTCCTGTGACAGACAGACTTGCTCAATTTTACATTGGAGGCATAATATTTTCTTAGTTTGTTATTTCATGATGCTAAAATATTTTGCTGAGTTCAAATAATAAATTTAAAATACAGCCCTGGCCAGATAGCTCAGTTGGTTAAGAGTGTCATTCCAATATGCCAAGGTTAATGGTGCAATCTCCCCATTAGGGTACATACAGGAAACAACCAATTCATGCATAAATTAAGTAGAACAACATATATCTCTACCACCTTTCCTCTCTCTCTAAAAATCAATTAAAAACACACATATCCTCAGGTGAGGATTAAAAAAATACAGTAAAGGTGTTTCTTAGAATAGTTTTGTTACTTGAAAATTAACAATACATAGAAAATATTATATTTGAAACACAAGTTCACATGCCTTATTAGAAATTTATTTTAATAAGTTTTCTTCCAACAGTATTAGTTCTTTAATGCTATTAAATAGAACAAATATGTTTCTACCAAGGGCAGAGAGAAATCTCAGTCTATGGCCATACCACCCTAAACACCCTGATCTCAGAAGCTAAGTGCGTTCGGGCCTGGTTAGTACTTGGATGGGAGAAATCCGAGAACAGAATTTTGAGTAACAGAACCTAAATTCAAAGTCTGATGTAAACCCAAAACAGGTGTTCTTTTTTTATGGTCTATGGAAACACTTCTTATACAACCAAATCTAGTCTCTAACTCCAAAATTCATTTCTTCACTTGGCACGGGGTGTAGAAAGTACAGAAGCAACCTTTACTGAGCGATGCCTCTAGAAAGAGATTAATAACTGCTTAGCTTGGAGTTTTTACCTTCTGCCAGAGAATATCTTTGCATGGAAGCAAGTTTTAAAACTCCCCACTGTAATAATTAAAAGTAAAATATACACATCACACTGGAACTCGGAGCCCATTTCTTTGCTTCTTCTCGCTTCCTCAGTTCATATTCCCTGGGAAAGGAGCATATGGCCAAATGGAACCCAAACCCTCCTTTAAGAACCAGTGTTGTTGCTTCCTTTATCAGTAGGTCTTTTTATTCCTAGGATTTATTTTTTTTTTGGGGGGGGGGGGGCTGAGGGAGGGAATTTCACTTGACAAATGACAATCCTGAGACATTAGGAATCGCATGCCAGAAATTTGAGAGTACTTCCTATCACATAAAGTGGAAGCTCTCTGGTTCCAAACTTTTACTGCAATTTATGCCATTTTGAAAGCAAAACTTTAATGTGTTTCTGAAGAGATGTGTTTGGGCTTCATCTCTGTCTTCTTAGCTTTCCTACTGTGCAATGCATATCAGAGTCCTCACCAAAAATCTTGGGGCAGCGGTGCAATCCACCATGCTGCCCTAGTTTTCATGCCTACCACTTGTTAGACTCCTGTGGCTTCAGCTTGTTCATTTATTTGTTCATTTATTTGCCACGCACGAAAGCCAAGGTAAGCATTATTCCTGGAATCCTTAATTATGTAGTGTGAAGGGAAGATTTAACAGTTAACACAAAAGGCAGGCCTTGCCATTATGCCTTTTACATCCAAGTAGGAAAATGATGGTAAACCACCTCTGACATTATTATTAATAATTATTCAAGTACAATTGTAGCCAGTGTTATGAATGACAGGGTAAGGAACTGTGAAAGGGCATAATGGGAGAATTTTAACTAATTTGGAGCCTTGAGTGTCTGAGAGTCAATGCGCAGAGGCATCCAAAGCAGAAGAAATGATAATATGAAGAGCACAAAGTGGAAAGAACATGGTGCACTGCAAGAAAGGAAATAAATTGGGGTATCTAAAGCAGGTTTCTCCATTGAGATCCCATGGAACTGCAAGAAGTCTCTAGGAGTCCCACTAAGTTGGGAAAAAGAGGGGAGCATTTTTTTAAAAACTTCATGCACCATACAATGTTAGCACTTGCAGTGCTTCTGAGTGACCCAATAGCAATTTCACTGGTGGTCTTGAAGTTCCGTCTGACAGCATCCAGTAGGACCATGTCACTTGGTAGCAGACATTCTCCGCTTTTCCATGAGTTAGGGGAAGTCACTGATAGACATCAGCACTGTGTCGCACCAAAGGGAGGGTAGTAAACGAATGATGTCAGCCTCTCCTTTCCAGACTGTCTCCCAAGACCCTTTTGTGCCAGTGGCTGCCTTATAGGAGTGATTGAGTTCCACTGTTGTAATAGAAAATTGTGGTACATTTTTATTCTAAAGAAAGCATTTTCATGTGTGTCATGTCCCATTTCTCTCTTGCTGCTCTGCTATTGCTGTAAATGTAGCAAAACATGAATTATGTGAGTTAGCAGTGAATCACATGGTACAATTTCATGTTTTCGTGATTTTTCTCATTTGCTATGTATCATGTCATTCTGTTTTATGCTTTATCAGAGTGTTTGTTTTCCAAGTGTCTGGCATTTCATCAAGGCAATTTTTTAAGACAAAGCTTAAGGATTCCAGACGTAGATAATTCTGGTAGATAATTCTGGTAAGGTTAGTGAAAAGAGCTACAAACTTCTAAGTCATTTTCCTGTACTAGTGGGAAAAGATAACTAGTTATTATTGTAAAGTCTGTCTTTACAATAATAACTAGTTATCAATGATATATGTATGGGTTGGTTATCCAAGTTGTTGTATTCCGTTGTGCAAACATATCAATGGTTGCAGGAAAATTAAAAAGACACTTGAGTACAAATTAGAGCCATTTGACAAATAAAGGTATTTTAAACTTTTTTAAAAAATATTTTATTGATTTTCTTACAGAGAGGAAGGGAGAGAGAGAGCTAGAGAGCTAGAAACATCGACCAACTGCCTCTTGCACACCCCCTACCGGGGATGTGCCCGCAACCAATGTACATGCCCTTGGCCGGAATCAATAAGAGTAAAACTTTCATTTTTAAAGAGGTCCCAGTTAGTCAAAAGAATCAGGAAGCAAATTATTCAGTAATAGTACTGCCCAGGGAAAAAAAAAAAAAAATCACGTACTTGGTGAGAAACTAATAATGCCACAACATAAATTCAAAGTGAGGAAAATGCTGACAAGTATGAGAAATCGAAAAGGTCATATATCACATGGAATATAAGTTGTCATATTGACAACGTGTCACGTGATACTGAAGAGCTTTGAGATAATAAACTAGGCAACAGCTACCATTGCAGGTTGATGAGTCATCAGATTTCATCAGTAAATGTCATGTTTTAGCATTTATATGACTTCTAAGTGGTGATAAAATTCAAGAAAACTTTCTGATGCATCTAGCTTGCCCCAGTAAAGGAAGGCTAAGATCTGGTTAATCTCAGGCCATTATAGCTGAAAACAAAAGGCCTGTCTTGAAGGACTATTGGCTTCTGTGTTGATGGTGCCTTATCAATGATTAGCTACATGAAAGGTTCTGTGTCTATGGTAAAAAAGAAAATTCCAGTGTCGTCATACCCATTACACTAATCTTTACTAGTGTCAAAAACTAGAGGTACTAGGATAAAAAACTGTGACATAAAATAAAAGACTGAAGATGGTGCTTTAAAAATGGTTAACTTTCTTCAACAAAGACCAGCTCACTCAAAGACATTTAGAATCCTGGACACTAAATCTGCCACCTATAGAAATCCACATTCTTAGCATAGGAGGAGATCTCTATAGAGTGAGTGAGCTGAAAGGTAAATTGCAGGAATACTTAAAAGAGCCTGGATGGTAAAGAATAGCTCAGGCTAACCTGCTTTGAAAAACATTTTTTTTTCATCACATGAACCAGTCGGACAAGTCTCTGCAAGGCCCTGAAGAAAATGTTTTGACTTCAAGTGACAAGACGTTTGGCTTTAAAAGAAACAAATCACTGGAAAAAATCATGTTGCAACAGGAAACCTTGAAATGTTTTCCAATACCGCTTGGGTCTGAGAGTGAGAAAGATTGTCAGAAATTCTCTCTCTAGTCTTACTGAAATCCACTTGGAGGAACTACACAACAAAACTGCCACCTTCCAGGCCAGGGGGTGGGGGGTGAGGAGGGGGGAAGGCAGAGTGCTTTCTCTGCCTCTTGCTCAGTCTAGGCACTTCACTTTTTTTTGGTTAAAAAAAACAAACCAACCACAAAACAAGACAAAAAAAAAAAAAAAAAAAAAAAAAAAAAAAAAAAAAAAGCACACATTTCACATTAAAGAGGTGAATTTCATTCTTTTAGTTTAGGCATGCACAGGCATATAAAAGAGATTCAAGAAAATAATGTAAGGGTATAAGATTTTTGTACCAGTCTAAGCTTATATTGGAGCATGATATGTGAAGAAGATGTTTTCTTCAAAGTCTTGTATGAAATTGTGCTTAACCTATATTTTTTTATTCATATTGCTTTGACCAATAGTTTTGGTAGCTCTGCTATTTGAAATTGTTAATTCATTTTCATGTTGAAGTAATATTAAAACCAATTCATAAACTTTTTAAAAACACATTTTTTATTGATTTCAGAGAAGAAGGAGAGAAAGAGATAGAAACATCAATGATGTGACCAGCTGCCTCCTGCACGCTCCCTATTGCCATGTGCCCTGAGCGAGAATGTAACTGTGACCTGCTAGTTCATAAGCTGATGCTCAACCACTGAGCCACCTGGCTGGACCACAACCTTTATTCAAGTGAAAACTAGAGAGCCTCTTATTTGAAAAAATTAAATCCCATCTTGGTCAAGACAGTTGTTTAAAATATATTTATTATACTTGTCTTATATATATTTTTAAAAATCTATAAAAAAATAGAGAATAATTTCAAAAAGCAGTAGGCAAGTTTTAAAAAAAAAGTCTGAAGAAAAAGTCATTTTTAGCTTTAAATAAAGAAAAATACTATTCTTGAACATACCATATGCTAAACTCATTAGCATTATGTGTACTAGAACTTTATAATAAGACTGCATACTTTTAAACAATCAAGCATAAAACTTTAAATAAAGGAAAAGCTTAAGTGTCCTTTACCAGGAGTTGAAATCCATTGTGGAGAGAGAGAATAACAGGGGACTAGGCTAATCCACTGGTCAAAATAAAATAAAATGAACTGAAAGACATTGACAGGTCTTTTACTTCCTTGGTTAAATTTATCCCTAAGTGTTTTATTCTATTTTATATCATTACAAATGGGATTTTCCCCCTAAATTTCTCTCAGGTAGTTAATTGTTGGTATATAGAAACACAACTGATTTTTGTATAGTACTAAATTTTTAATCTGCTACTTTACTAAATTTATTACTTTTAACAGGTTTTTTATGGAGTTTTTAGTTTTTTTATATGTGTCTGCAAGTTTTTACTTCTTCCTTTTTTTATTCTAATGCCTTTTATTTCTTTATCTTGCCTAATTGCTTTAGCTAGAATGTCCAGTAATATGTGAAATAATGGTGGGGATCTACTCTTGCCATTTTGTTCATTGTTTTATGGCTGTTTTTTTTATTCCTTTGTCCTTTTCTTTCTCTCTTGCTCTCTCCCTTTGTAGTATGATGATTTCCTGTAATGCTATGCTTAGACAATTTTCTCCTTTTTCTTCTTTGTCTTTACCTTGAAGCTTACATTATAATATAACCACTTATTTTAGGCTGGATTAAAAACTTCAAATGTGCATAAAAGCTCAAGATATTTATACTACCTCGCATATTATTTTTTGATGTCACAATTTATATCTTTTTTACAATGTATGTACAGTAGAAGTTACTGTAGTTATAATTATTTTCAATACTTGTGTTTCTTAATTTTTATATTAGAGTTAAAAGTGATTTTCGTACACCATTACAATGTTAGTATTCTGGATTTAATGATAGATTTACCATTGTAAGTTAGTTTTATCTTTTCATATGTTTTCCCATAACTAGTTAGCATCTTTTAATTTCAGCTTGAAGAACTCCCTTTAACATTCTTGTAAGGCAAGTCTGGAGGAGATAAACTCCTTTTGCTTTTGTCTGTCTGAAAACCTCTTTATATCTCCTGCAATTCTGTAGGATAACTTTGCTGGATAGGATATTCTGGGTTGGCAGTTATTTTCTTTTAACACTTTGAATATATTATGCCACTCTGGCCTAGAAATTTTCTGCTGAAAAATCTGTTCATAGTCTTACCACAATTCTCAAGTTGCTTTTCTCTTGCTATTTTTTTTTAAAGATTTTCTTCTTATCTTAAACTTTTGATAATCTAATTATTATGTGTCTTGGTGTGGATCTCTTTTGAAAAGAGTCTGAAGATTTAAGTTATAACATGTTGACTTCATATGATAAAACTATATTTAATATTTGAAATTTGCTAATATAATTTAAGTATGCTTACCAAAAAAGGAAAAGAAAGGTAAATATATGAATTGTTGAATGGGTTAATTAAATTGATGGGGGAATTCTTTCATTGTAAACTTTAAATAGCTTATATATTTGTTAATTATGCCTCAAAACTCAAATCATTATAAAATAAAGCATTGATAATTGTTACTGGATTCTTTTGTCTACAACTTATTTTTCATACTGGCATGAGAGGTGTAGATATAAAAAAATTTTAAACAAGGTCCTCTGAAATCTCAAAATTATTCCAAGGTTCCCCAGAATTAAAAAAAAATAAAATTGTATTGAGAAAGGCTGGCCTATAAAGGAGGAAGTAAAAGGCTGAAATATATTTGGATGAGGTTAGGACCAAATCTGGAATGAAGCTGCCATAGACAGAATGTTTGTGTCCCCTCAAAATTCCTATGTTGAAATCTAATCCAAAATGTGATGGTATTTGAAGATGGAGTCTTTGGAAGGTGATTAGGTCGAGGGCAGAGACCTTATGAATGGGATTAGTGCCCTTATAAAAGAGACCATAGAGCTCCTTTGTCCCTTCTGCCATAAGACACAGCAAAGATAAAGCAAAAAGACAAACATCTAGGAAACAGGAAGTGGGCTCTCACCAGACACTGACTCTGCAGATGTCTCAATCTTGGACTTCCCAGCCCCTAATACTATTTAATTCTGCTAAAAGAACAAGATCACATCCATTGATTTTTCTAACGAAAAGCAAGGAACAGCATAAGCAAGAATAGATTTGTTGAAGCTGTAGAGGCTAAAGCCAAATCAGGTCAGGAGAAAAGTTAACTATGAGATGAACAAATGGGATTCAGCAAATTGAGAAAACCTTGAGAAGTTGGTTGTGAAGAAGAGTAGAAAGAGAGAGTGGTAGCTGGTAAGCCTGTCCTTAACATTAAAGGACCTATGGTTAAAGTACAAATGGTTGCCCATATGTCTAAACTGACACACATTAAATAAAAGGTCTCCCTACCTTAAACATATATCTTTATAAATATCAGAAAGGTTGGGTTCAGATATTTTTAGTCTTCTCAGATTTGTGCACTAAAATGTAATAGCATGGAGACTTCCAGCTCCAAGTATGTATCTTTGGCCATTAATTTGTTCATGCTTCTCTTTGGGTCCCCTGAGGGACCTTCTGCTCATGTGTGAGGCCACCCCAGTCTGAAGTCCTATCTCTAGCCACATCCCCACAAATTGTTCACAACTGGCCACATCTCTGACCCAGGTGCAATGCAGTCCACGCTTGGGAGGAGGGCCCTGAGAAGAAGCCTGTTCAGGTCCTGGAAGTGGGCTTAAGGTCCCAGGTTATCAAAAAACGTTCAAGAAGAAGAGAACGTGAACTCCGGGTGGCTACTAGTACATCTACTTGGCTCTGTGGACTCCTGGCTCTATGAAGAGCAATGAAGTCAAGTCAGATCCAGGCCCTCTTCTTGGGTCTCTGTCCAAGGTCCCTCTTCCTTAGTTCTAAGGTTGCTAGTGATAGCTGAAAAGAGGAAATTTATACATCTCCAGACACATTTTTCTCTTTTGGAATTAGATTGTCCTTCTTGGCAGGTAAGGAGAATGGCCTGTTTTATTTTAGTTTTTCCTATTCAACATTTTCTAGAAGAGGAAATCAATAGGCTGTAGTATGGTTTCAAATGAAATGAAAAAGGCTGCTTACTGAATTCTTGTGAGACATTGATTTGTGAGTTATTTATTCAAGTTCACTGAATAAGCAATTTACAAATCACTTTTCATTGAACTTGATTCAGCACTCTGAAATAAGTAAATAGTGAATCTCTATCAGGCTTTTTGTGCAATGTCAGTATTGCCTAAATAGAGGATACTAAATTTATGTTATAAATCTAACTCTATTTTGCTGCTAGTATATTTGGATTCTATTTTGTTGTTGTTATTTCTGAGATTCACATAAAGGCTAGATCTACATTAGCAAATAAAATGAAAAATAAAAACCTGCTGCATTATTTGCTGCAACAATATATTGTAAGTAAGATGATTTGGCCTTAATTATGCACATAACCAGCTCATTTTTCCCTTTAATTGTGTAAAACTGTCTAAGCACAGAGTTTTTTCCTTTTAAATTTTAATAATATCAGATTAAAAATACTGTCTCTTACGGGCATGCTCCTAAACTTAAAATTGGCAGATTTCACACAAAAAAAGATTTCAATATGAATTTTCATTTATCAATATAATTAATCCATTACATACATTATTTAATGTAATGTTATAAACTGCACAGATTTTGTAAAGACCATATTTATCATATTAAAAAAAGACAATATTAATGTTCTATTACCCTGTTTTCTTTCTCTACTTAGATCCAAAAAAGAAGATAGATCTTCTAGAGAAACTGTGTATTAAAGTTCTTACTGTTTAAGAAACCATCAGAGAACAAGGTAATAAGAAAAAATTATCTGGTACTTAACAAATAATGAACTGTTTTGGTAACTAATAAACTGTATGAATCGGAGGTTCAAGATATGAAACAAAGTCATGGTGAGTTATTTAAAAATAAAAAATTGACCTCTAGGTTAATCAATGAAAATTACTTCCAGAAAGTGTCCTAATACATAGATTTTATGTAACTAGATTACATGGTATGTAAAAGCCTTATTAATTACTCCCACATGTTTCCTTCTATTTCTCCCATGTTTGATGTAGAATAAGAGAACTCAAAATATTTTTTAGAACTCTTACGAGTTACTTGAAAATAAAAAAATATATATTTTTATCACGTTGATGACATTAGTAATTACTTTTCTTCACTGGGATAAACTCAGCTTTTGAAAAAATTAAAATAAGGCAGTAGAAAGAAGCTGACTCACATGATCAGGGTTATCGATATTTTCCCCAGGTTCATGAGTAAAGATGTGCCCACCTTCTTTTGGATATGGAGTTGAAAAGCAGAAAGCAAATAAACAGATTGTCAAGATGGCTGTCTTGATACTGAATAATGGGAGAAATCTGAATTTATCTTGGACCAGACACATAAAGTGACTTTGTCCACAAAAGATGTTTAAAATGGCCCTGCCACTCTCCTTGCTGCAGAGCACCCATATCTCATTAGGAATGCTGATTAGGCAGCAGAAACACTACTGGCCAACAGGAGCACAGACTCCCCAATTAAAGGGATCAGAATAGCGACACCAGGCAGCCATTCACACTGAATGCACACAAAACATTTGGGGAACAAACTAAGTCCTCCATGGAATTCCATCAAGAATGATTTAGTGCTTAAAACTGTCCTTTGTGTGATTCTGAAAGCAAATATATATATATATATATATATATATGTAAGTTTATTTTTTCTTTATTAAGTTATTACATATGAGTCCTTCTCTTCCCATTGTCCCCCTGCCCCCCACTCCTCCACTCATGCCCTCACCCTCCTGTGTCTGTGTCCATTGGATAGGCTTACATGCATGCATACAAGTCCTTCAGTTGATCTCTCCCTCTTACTCCCACCCTCACCTACCTTCTCTCTAAAGTTTGACAGTCTGATCGATGCTTCTCTGTTTTCGTTCATCAGTTTATGTTGTTCATTATATTCCACAAATGAGTGAGATCATGTGATATTTATCTTTTCCAAACTGGCTTATTTCGCTTAGCATAATGCTCTCCAGTTCCATCCATTCTGTTGCAAATGGTAAGAATTCCTTCTTCTTCTTTTCTTTTCTTTTACCACAGCGTAGTATTCCATTACGTAGATGTGCCACCGTTTTTTAATCCACTCATCTGCTGAGGGGCACTTAGGTTGTTTCCAAATCTTAGCTATAGTGAATTATTCCACTAAGAACACAGGGGTGCATATATCCTTTCTGATTAGTGTTTCTATTTTCTTGGGAAATATTCCTAGAAGTGGGATCACTGGGTCAAATGGGAGTTCCATTTTCAGTGTTTTGAGGAATCTCCAGACTATTCTCCACAGTGGCTGCACCAGTCTGCATTCTCACCAGCAGTACAAGAGGGTTCCTCATCCTCCGCATCCTCACCGGCACTTGTTTGTTGATTTGTGGATGAGAGCCATTCTGACAGCTGTGAGATGGTAGCTCATAGTTGTTTTGATTTGCATCTCTCAGATAATTAGTAACTTTGAGCATCTTTTAATAGATCTGTTGGCCTTCCTTATGTCTTTTTTCAAAAAGTATCTATTTAGGTCCATTGCCCATTTTTTGATTGGATTATTATCTTTTGTTAAGTTATATGAGTTCCCTGTAAATATTGAAGACTAAACTCTTTATCAGTAATAACATTTGCAAATATGTTCTCCCATGCCTTAGGTTTCCTTGTTACTTTGTTGATGGTTTCTTTTGCTATGCAAAAGCTTTTGATTTCTATGTAGGCCCATTTGTTTATTTTCTCTTCAGTTTCCAATGCCTTAGGACCCATATCAGTGAAGAAATTGCTATATGTCTAAGATTTTGCTGCCTTTGGATTCTTCTAGTATTTTTATGGCTTCCCATCTTATGTTTAAGTCCTTTATCCATTTTGAGTTTATTTTTGTGTATGGTGTAATTTGGTGGTCTAGTTTCTTTTTTTTTTTTTTTTTTTTTTTTTTTTTTTGCATATGTCTGTCCAATTTTCCCAACTATGTATATTTTTAAAGTCATAAGGGCTTCAAACAAAAGTACAGACATCATGGCATAAGAAAAGCATGATATCCACTGCAGTACATTCTCTTCTTATCAGAATTTCTGTGAGCAGATTTGAGGTTATCTCTTCTTAAGCAAAGAGGAAGTAGAAGGTAGATATTGATAGTCAACTCAATATATAACTTTTTGCAAATAGTTATATGTAAATATGCATACTAGAATGAATGAAGTTCTTATTATGGTGTATTTATTTGGTCACTATAAAAAAATCCTTTTGTTGCTTTTGCAAAATATTGAGTTAAGAACTCCTCAACTTTAGTTAGATGGCAGAACTGAAATATATCATGTTGTTGAGTTAGGCTTCTAGCAGACAGAGTGGGAAACCCAGGTAATCTGTGTCCCATCTAAATGAAGGCTATTACATAAACACTGCCTTTAACAAAATGGATCAAAAGTAGAAAAGAAAATCCTAAAAATTTTGCAATCATCCTTAAATATTTTTTAGAATGATTCATAATACATGAATAACATAATTAATAGAATCTCAGTACACATGCTTGGATGAACAAGAAATGTAACTTTATATTCTATAACAACTTTAATTAATCACAAGCCTCCTGAGAGAGGCAAAATATATTAAGTGAATTTGGGGGTTTTATTCTTCCTGCTTAAGGTTGTATCAGAGTGTAAGAGGGTATACATGTGGCCAATCCAGAAGAGTTGAAGAGAGGTACACAAGTTCTTGGATCTTTGAATCACTTGGGCACAAAATAAGGTCTAACTTTGGAATGACCTTCAACTCAGTGCACCCCAAGTGTGGGTTCTCTGCAAAGATTTCAATGGTTCACGATTATTTATAGGAGGTTCACAGTAATTTCTACTTTGAGGTATTATACTATCCCTGGGCTCTGCCCAAGAGATGGACACAGATAATGTGCACTCTAAGACCTATTGACACATTTCTCTCATTTCTTCTCCATCTCTGTTTATCCCAACCTAAGGAAATTGTTTTTCTACATTGCAAATTAGATTTAGGAGACCTCATACTTTTCCCCCTGGTTTTTTCCAAATATTTTTAGTCTAACCATTACTCTTTCTTCTCTTAAAGGCTCAGAATTTGGAAAACCAAAGTTAGGATAATGCATGGGATTTCTCTGTACTGTCATATCTGACCCTTAAGGGATTAAACATAGAGTGTTCTAGCCACCCCAATGGGGCATTTACATGCAATAGAAATAACCAAAACAGATAAAAGTACTATTGGCTAATAGCTTAAAAAAAAGTGTGTGTTTATTTTGCCACCATAATTTTTATAATGAGAAAACCAAAAGATAACCATTTACTTTGAAATTCCAACACACACATCTCATTAAATACTACAACATGTAAATATCAACTTCTGTGGGCCATAAAATGCAAGTGATAAATAAATGGTACCTGGAAGAATACTTTGGGATTAAAAAATTGGTTTTTAATATATTCATAGAAAGACTATTTTTTTAAGAAAATTACACCTCAAAAATCAAAATATTATGATTACCCTATTTTTAAATTGTCACCCTGATCTGAGACTTAGCTTTTAACAATTAACAGAAATTTCTGAAGATGTCCAGCAGCAGTCATGACATCAGACAGGAAGAGAAAGCCCTATGCATAGCACGCCCCCCGGAGAGACATCCTGCAGAGGAAATGTCACGAACAATGTTATGTCAGGGATTTCTCCAAACCCATCATTGCCAGGCACCTGTGCTCCAGGGCACGCGTCCAATCATCCGGAGAGCAGGCACCTTGCCATTTCAGCAGATGGGTATTAATGTTGAAGGCAAAGGAACCATGTACAGTATATATTTCAATTATGAGTGGAGAGATTTGGAGTCCCAGTTGGAATCATGTCCATTCTTTTCTGAGCCAATAACAAACGAGAGATTGTACCGTCCAGAATGTGCTTTTCACAGAATTAGCTTTCAGGAAAAATCACATTTACAAAAGGAAGAGCAAATTTTATATGACAAGATGAGAGTCAAAGGAAACAAGCAGAGTAATCCTTAAAGAAATTTCCCAGGCTTTTTATTTCTACTGAGAAGCATTGAAAAGGCACAGGGAAGGGGACATTCCCACCACACAGATGCATTATGGCAGAATTGACAAAAATTTGAAAGCATGTGTATTCCTACATGTCAGTGTGTATTTCCATTCTTTGAAGTATTCGGTTAAACAAACCTCAAAGGTGAAAGTGGCTTCTGGTACAGAATCATCATTCACTTCTGGTCTGTATATTGTAAGACACTGATGTTTATGTCTGTTCTTCCAGGTGGTACTGAGTTCTAGATCATTAAATTGTAAAAGTATGTGAAGTAAGAATATCTAGGTCTCATATTGATTAATACTATTCACTGGCCAACTATTACTTCAGTATATGACAACATAGAACACTGCTATCACTTTGCATTTAATTATTCATACAATGACATTATAATAAAAACCATTTAAATTCTCCTTAATATTTTACATATTATTCTGGCCAGTATTACAAAGCAAGTGGCCACACCTGGGTGAACAGTTGCCATTATGTAAAGATACATTATCTAGATTGTTTCCTTGCTTTTGCATAAAAATACACAGAAGCCTTCTTAAGAGTTTTAATTGGTTGTTTCTTACTAACTTAGGCATAGAAAGAGAGAATGATTTTTTACAATGAACAAAAATGTATCTCCTATTATACTTGGCTAATCATTAGTTCTTATGAAATTGTTTTATAACAGTTGGCGCTAGCTTATGGGAATAATGTCAGCATATCCCAGGATGTCATCCAGCCCATGAAATATCTCTAAATTCTTGTTCATTTACTTTATTGACCATATCCACTGCTGATAGCCTAGTTCTGAGAAGCAGTCAGAACTCAAGGGCCCAGTGGGAACCATGTATAGTGGTAGGTTTCTGTTGAACCATTTCAATGTGTTGTCGTTATGTACTGCACGCAATGACATAGACTTCAGGACACTGCAGTTATTCCACAACTTGATAGCTCTACTTGTTCTCTAAAATGCTGTTTGAAACTCGCTCTCTTTCAATAATTTGCTCTGGTAACACAGAGACTGCAAAAAGGAACACCTGCAACCCTCGAGGGAGTTGCCCAGGCAACCACAGGGCTGAACCATCCCCAGAGAATAAGAGTAATAGCAGCAACAAAGACACCCGCTGTAATTCTGCTTGTTCAGTGTGCATTGAGAGGCAGCATGTTGAATCCAGTTCCCAATCTTCCACTCACTTCCAGTGGAGATGGGCTCCCATATCCCCCTTCTCTTAGAGTTTAAGTTTGGAACTCACACAGTTCTCAGCATCTTCCTGACACAGAGGTCTCTATGAGCATATACCCAGCATCCGGTTGGTCCAGCCCTTCATTCCCAGGCAAGAAACAGACTTCTTGGCCTGTGAATAGTCACTCCACACTGACTCACACTGGCATCCAATTCCATCCATGTGACTATTTCCTAATTACAGTAACAAGAGTTACTACATACTTACCATGCCTCTTAGATATTATGCGAACCACTACTAACATTGTCTCTTCTGATCCTCTCAACAGTTTAAAGTAGACCCAGCCTTCAGATATAACATATTTTCAGAACAATATTGTGTTACTCTACATTTACTATCCTGAAGTAAAATTCATAGCTAATATTTGTACCCACATGCATAATTAAAAAAAATTAATATAACTATAAGAGAAATAAAAAGTAATGTATATTAAAATATTTTTCATTATATATTACAAATACTTTCTTTGAATGAGAAAATACCCAGGCACAATTACAATGAGGTAATCAGTGGTTTGCATCCATATGTACCGTATTTTCTGGCGTATAAGATGACCCCCTAATTTTAGTTAAAACATAGGTTTAGGCCTATATTCGCTGTATAAGACTACCCCCCACTTACAAGGCAACACCAGTTTTTTTTTAATAGACCGCCTCTCTGACTCTGGCCAATCTGAGCAGGCTTTTTTTCGTTTCAAAAATAATCTTATATGCCGGAAAATACGGTAGTATCACTGTGAATACAACCTCCTCAGATATGGCCTGATAAGGCTGTTTTACTGAAGATCAAATGTCAAGCATAGAATTGCTGCTGGGTTTGTGATTTTCTTTCCAAAAGAGTGAATAGCTTTTGATAATAAAGCACATACAAAATAAAATCTTACTTCAATGTACATGCTAGTAATTTGCATTATTGGAAAATTCAGGGTATATTAAGACCAGGCCAAAAACAACAAGAACAAAAAACATACCCCCAAACCATCTAATGTTTGTATATAAAACATCAGTTATAGGATACATAATTTGTAAGTACAAAACCTACATAAATGCCTTGGAGACATTGAAAATTAGTTCAGGGCATGATACAGTCCTTCATGGCGGAATGGTCCCACATACCTCCGGATCCCTGATCCCTGCCCATCAACTGCTATCATCTTTCCCAATCCTGCGGCCACCAAAACTCCCTCCACAGGAAAGCACTGCCCCTTCCAGTGGATATACCATTCTAAATAGCAGGCACCACTGGCCCCACTTCACAGGTTAAAAACCTGATTCTTAAAGATTTGAATAATTTGGCTGAAGTCAAATAGCTAGTAAATGAGACTCAAACCCAGGTCTAATTACTCCTAGAGAATGGACTCTTCCTATTATGCTGTACTGACGCTTTGAATGGATTATTGTTTCGTTTAGGAAAAGGCACAGGTGACTTAACTTAGGAGGGATGAAATGAGGACTAAATAGTGCCTAACCTCCAGTCTCATATTCTAGAAATTTCTACCCATGTTCAGCCTTGAGTTATGGCTTGTTATGGCTTCTTTAGCACTTCCCCTATCTGTTCATTTTCTCATCCAGTTTTCTAATTTCTATTTTTATTTTAAAATACTTTAAGTTGACCACAATCCTTTAAAAAGTTAAATCAAAGGAAATAAAGAATATGAAACCAATTATTTTAATTCCATTTTATGTAATAAGGGTGTTGCTTTGCTACACTAACACCATTCCTAGGGGCAGCAGTCAACAGCAAGGATCCTTCAAACAAACACTAAGCCCTTCTTTCAGATGTAATCATCGCGCTTCTTCCTCCTAAATCTACCCTCAGGTTTTTCTATTTGGCCCACACCACAGCCAAGCACTCACTTGCCAACTTTGGATTCTCAATATAATACTATAAAGCAGGGATTATCTAGCTAATTAAACAGATCTTTTCTTGTTTAATTCTACATAACAACCATTACTGTTTCCAGCCTCCTGTTGCTAGAAACACTCAGGCAGTGGTTCCTTAAACTTGAGCATGCATCAGAATCATCGGGAAGGCTTGTTCAAATACAGCTTGCTGGGCCCCATCCCGGAGTTTCTGATTCAGGAGGTCTGAAGTGGGGGCCAATTTCTAACTTACTTTCTAAGTAAGTTCCCAGCAGCTGATGCCTTTGATGTGGGAGCCAAGCCACTGAAGAAACTGCCCTCCACTGATAGCTGATAAGAGTACTATATAGAGTTTACATAATAACTAAGGAACTATGTACTATATATGTTCTTGTATATGTTCCAGCTAAATATTGCATAAATTGGTGCTGAAACCTTCATTATAATTTTTTTTTTAAAAAGCCCTTAAACACCTGTTGTGAAGTGTTAAGGAGGTGTGACTATCTAAACCCACACCTGGAACCTAGACACTTTAACTAGGAACCTTATTAACCAAGGAAAGTCACATTATAATAAAGATAGCAACACCTACAATATCACTTACTATTACTGATATTGTAACATCATACAATATCAGCAATAGTATCTATAAATATATATATATATATATATATATATATATAGAGAGAGAGAGAGAGAGAGAGAGAGAGAGAGAGAGAGAAAGGCATTGTACTTAGCACTTCTCATGAATTATCTCATTTAATATTAGCCTTGTAAGATTCACTTATTACATTATTATTTTATAATTGAGAAATCAAGACACAGAGAGGCTACATAAAGTAACCAGGGATCAGAGCCAGAGAACTTGCTTTGCTTAACTCCAACACGAGTGCGTACCCACCCCACTAAAGGGCTTCCTGGACAGTCCTCCAACTCTTGACTAAGTCCTTTCAGCCATGAGATACAGGTGCTCACGAACATGAAAAATACACATGATATGGAACCCCAGTGGTCCCATTGCAAAATGGTTGCTTGCCAGATCCCTGTTATTTTAGGATCCAGAAGATTGTGGATTTTCAATAAGCTTCATGCTTCTTTATCATATGCAAATCTGACCTTTTGGGTATAGTGCTCAATGAAAATATGTTAACGGCTGGTTAGCATGTCTCACCTTTCTATGAACTGTGATACATTCAGAACAATATTCACATACCTTATATTAATTTTTGCCATTATTACGCATAAGCTTGGCTTTAACTTAAATAAGGACTCTGAGTGACCATTAGGTAAAACATGGTTTGAACATATCAGTGATCAGCAGCTGATGTGGGAGGAGTTTTACAAAAATATGAAAATTACAGTGAGAATCTGGCTTTGTCTAGTTTTCTACCACATCATGACCAGAGGTGAAGAACTATAAATAAAGAACAGATAGAATAAATCTTTGCTTCATCGTTTAAGAACACACAACAAAATAAAACTTATTTTAATAAGTGACTATAAAAGTTAATAAAATGTCAGTAGGATAAGTGATCAACTGTTGTGACATTAAAAATTAGAATTAAGTAATACATATTCTAAAAGGTTAGCTTGCAATTGGAGTGTCATTTTACTTTATTCACATTGCAGCCTAAAATATACCATCCATAAACACAGTCTAGAAACACCCAATGAAAAATAAAACCATCAATCCCTGTAGCAAAATATTCTTTAAGTGAAAACCTTCACTGTTTATAGAAAAAAAATCTAGAGTGTGACTTCTTGAGATTTTTTATGGCAATATTGATATTTTATTTTAAATTAATAGCATCTAATATCACTCAGAGCTTGTCTGTCAATGTCTAGGTTTCTAAACAACTGATTTAGAATCTTCTAAATTCTAAATAGAATTTTCTAAATTCTATTTCAAAACTTCATCTACCTAGATTGTTTTGGAGGGAGGGAAATTAAGGTATTTGGAATGTTTCTTAAGACAACTTGTCATAACATTTCTTTTCTGTTTCTACTTTTAATTCATCTTTAGCCTGTTCCATTCATACTCAGGAACTACGAATCTTGTGTTTGATAGTTATGTAGAAAATATCAGGAGAGTTGCTTTCTTAAAGCCTGTCCTCAATATGTTGTAAATCATATTTTACATAATTGTATATGTCCTAATACTTATCATTAAATCCTATCTGATAATAATGATCACAAAAGGCAAAAACATTTGGATATGCTTATGCTGTAAGTTACATTTGTTATCTTGGGATTTTTGTGACATCAGAGAAGGACCAGATGTAGACTAAGTTCTGCTCCCACAACCTTAGGCAACAGACACAACCCATTTGGCAAGATCTTGAGGCAAAACATAATATCTTTTTTATAAAACTTTCATAACTATAATAATTAATACTAATTTCCGAAGTGGTATATGTGGTCATTAATTAACGTTCTCTTCTATCTAATCTATGTCTGCACCCATTAAACTTTCATAATAAATAATGTTCTATTGGCCACAGATCCCAGCTTTGGCCTGTTAGTTTGTCCAAGGACATCCTGGCATTTCCTTCTTTGTATGCTGAGCCCATGAATAGCAATAGCCTGCAGCTGGTGTCAGACTGGTTCACAACAGCCCATATGCAACAGGCAACCTGATCACAGTGTTTGACTGAGGTGCATTATCCTGCAAGCCACATTATCCTGCATTACACAAGTATTGTATCTGTGGTTCAGGGCTGGAGGAGAAATAGATTTTATTAAATGCAGGCCATACTCAATAAGAAAAGAGAAATGAATCATACGTGCCTTCCAGAGGAAGAGTACTTTAACATCTATCTAAAAAACTATTACTCATTATTCTTTTAGCGTTGAAGCAATTGATGTCATTTGTATGCAAAGTTTTAGATCACAAATCACATTGGAGCTGAAATTAGATATATGTGGTTAGGGCCAGGTCTGAGTCATTTTGTAGAATTCCTAATAAGAATTACTTCCACTGCTGGCACAGGCCATCTGCTTCTATGCCAACCTGGACAAAGGCAGCTCTATACATGGATGTGAGGGTTTATATGGTTATACGGTGTGCCTGGTATAGAGCCAAAACCCTTCAACAGTTCAAATCCTGTGTTCTTATGCAATAAGTCTAGAACTCCGCTGTCTCCATGAGGAATAGGGTATTTCTTAGAATTTAAATGATGGTAGATCTATAAATTTTCTTCCCATTCTAACACTTTTTAATCCTCAATGCCTCCAGACACATCTTCTCAGACACAAAATCAGAATCCCTGCTTCCTGTCCCCTTCTCCCCCAAAAACAACAACAACAACAACAAAAATACAAAACAACACTTACAACTATTTCCCATTAAATGTATTGGGAGCACATTTGGTGCCAGGCTCTTGCTATTGTGTTTTGCATGCATCTTCTCCTAAAGATAACAGTAATTCAATGCAGAGTTAATCAGAAGCAGTTACTAGGATGATATTCTTTGCCTTTCCTTTTGGTTACTTATTAGTTTGGTGTTTTCATGATAGTGTGTACCTAACTAGATTGATATATTTTTCTATAAGTAAATTTTGTGTTTCTTAAGGAAAACTATAAAAGAACCCAGAAGGAGACTGGAAAGGAAAGTAAGAGAAAAATAAAGAAGAGTAAATACTATTATATTAAGAAATCATATAAGTTTTGTAAGCCAAATTAAATATTTGCAAGCATGAATATTATTATAAGTTGTTTAAATAAAAAAGCAAAAAGACTTTATTATCTTTTTGTCCCCATAGCACTATCTTCAGGAATGTGTTATGGAATACAACAAAATGCACTATAATTCTAAGTCTTTGTATCTTTCTCTCAGTTAAAGCAGGAAAACCCCATCAATTCTATATTCATAGTAGCCAGCATAACGTCCAGCATTTCTTAGATACATAGAAATGTGGTTTTGAATGAATGATGACTGAATGAATAAACAGTTTTAAAGCACCTGTTAATGATTTCACTATTCTTAAGGAGCTCAGAATAGATTCTTAGAAGCCATTCTGGAAAAGACCAACTTTCTAAGGAAGTTCTTTAGAAAAGACCAACATATAAACAAGTGTATCTGTATTAACCTTCTTTTCCAGTGCAGGGCATAAATGTAACATCTGTCTTAATATTTTAAATAATTGCTGGAAAATTCTCTCCTAAAGAAAGAGAGTTGTCAAAAAATAGCAGGCCCTCTAGTATCTTTTCTCTACAATACAGTGTGGGACAAAAGTAGGTTCACAGTTGTGAGTATGCAAAACACAAATTTTATTCTTATATTGTTATTTATCATATTATTTTCCATACTAACAATGGTATACCTCCTTTTGTTCCACCCTGTCTGTGTAACTGGAAGGCTTACTCAGTATGAATAAGAAGTGAGGTGATTACCTGAGCCGATAACAACTTCCCCAGAAAATCAGATTAGGAATCATTTTCTATTAAGAGATGAAAACTTGTTCTACAAAAAAAGATTAAAAACTTCATTGAGATACAATTACATATACTATAATTCACTGATTTAAAGAGTGCAATGTAATGACCTTTAGTATATTACAGAATTGTTGTTCTGAAATTTTTAATGCTTTCCTATCCATTGGCTTCAGTAGTAACCTTACTGGCCCATATATCTGCCCAAATCAGTGATTCCTTTGAAGAGAATGTAACTTCTAGTGGTACAGAAGGTTAACAGTACTTGGTTCTTAGGCAATCTGGATTTTGATCCTATGCTTTGAGTTCATAAATTCAACCACTGTTTCCAGAATACTACCCTTACCTTAATGCCACGCTGCCTGTGTGAGAAGCAAATCCGGGTCTCAAAGGAACCATCTCCTAATACTTGGCTATTGAGCTCTGTTTAACCATCCAGATTTCCTGTGTACACACTGACATGTGCAACACAGATCTCCCTTCAAAGAAAAACAAGCTGTCCAGCTGCAGGGAATATGGTGAGCAGATGTCCTCCAGCTCACAGAGCTTTTAGGATCAGCCTCAACTGTAAAGAGTTGCCTGACACAGTATCTCACCCTTCTTGGGGCAACCCACATGCAGTCACTGAACGAACAACGATATAAAGACCTAACCATCTGGGACACTCTGATTGGCAATACTCATTCCAGGACTTCCGGTACAGTGGGCTATGATATTGCTAGGCTGCCTTACATTTGGGCTTTTTCTTCTTCCCAGTATTGCTTTTTCTCCCTCCTTTTTATAAGTGTTGATCCACAATAAACATCTTGCACCTCAGACTCCATCTTAATGTCTCAGGAATGATGGTTTTTCTCAGGATTGGTCTGGGAAGGCAGGCAATAAAATTGTTTAAAGCCAGCTCACTTATACCCAGGAATTGGCAAGGAATGCCCCACCAATGATGAAGATGGAGCACCAACAACACAAAGTAATATTTTCCCTGAAGGTGAATTAGGTGTGTGTATCATTATTCACTGGTGGGTGCAGCCTATGAGTGTTTGAGATATATGGAAGAAAAAAAATAGCTATATTGGATATCTATTTCTAAGTTCCATTTATGCTCTACAGAAAGTAAAGGGTGAGTGATAGTAAGTTAAAATCCAGGTATGAAAGTCAGTGAAACTCTTTGATTAAGCACATACAAAGAAGTATGGCAGAGGGGAGGGCAGAGAAAGTTGAATGTTAAGCCCATTACCTAATATTATGAATGACTTTATTTTGTAGAAGGTTAAACACAAAAACCAATGCAGGTCTGTTATGTGTAGGTTGAAGAAATGTAGGATTTGTTAGAAACCTCCCAAAGTTGCTGTAATCCCTATCCAATGTGAACTGAGAGAAGCCAGCAGAATAAGCATAGAAGTGGGATCAAGGCTCTTTGATCAGCTGGACAAGAACGTAAAATTGACTTTGCAGCCCCCTATCCAAATACACCCTCACAAAGACCCCAGGAGACAGTGTGAATTTTCTATTAGGATGGATTCTAGAAGCATGGAAAAATTAGAGGCTCATTCTGAGTGAAATTGAAATTCCAAACTTGTCATGGCAGATGATGGAGAAAGGGGACAGAGGCTCAGGAGTGAATATCTCATGTAAGGTTGGAAGAACCACCAGATGATCATGTTCCATAGTAATACACAGAAGACACACTACTTATCAAGGCCATAGGAATGACAGCTCCACCAAAAGTTTCCTGGTGACTCCTCTCTTCAAGCCAAGGTTGACCAGAAAAAGTTGCTATATACATTGGCTTCTTCATAGCAAAAGCAATAACAGGACTCTAAAACCACAGAGCGAGGTAGCAGCACTTAACCTCCAGAAGCCAAGGAGTTGCAATCATTGTAATGACTAAGTATGTCAGAATAGCAGCCAAGGGAATCCGCTTTACAAAGAGTTATAGAGATACTTAATAGAACACAACATCCCAAGGGTCAGAGAGATATGTAGTCAATAAGAGTACTTCTCAATTTGTAATAGCAGAAGAAATCAAGCATGAATGACCAGAGGGCGGAAGACTGTTATCCCAATAAAAAAAGTCATATCCATGGTCTATTTTCAGACCTGAGCTATTTCCCAGGCCCATAATACAATTACTGAAGAGGAGGCTACATCCTTAGAAGGGAGGACCCTGCACACATCAAGTTTACACAGTAATGATTCCCCAATTCTTTCCCAAAGGAACCTATGGGGATTTACTCAGACTACACCTTGCACAAAGGAGATGATATGCAGACATTTTTGGATATCCATGTGGTACAGACGTCTGAGTTGGCATTGGTATCTGGAGGCCCGAAATGTCAGTGTCTCCCTGGAAGAGCTGGGGCATGTCTCATTTCAGGTCCTCCGAAATACAGGTGCTGAATTGGAATTCTAAGTGGGAAAGATTTACTGGGAGAAACTACTGTAAAAGATAAAGGAAAATGAAATGGGAGTTGGCAAGGATAGTCTTGAGTTTTGTCTCAGGACTATGTAACTCTGGTTCTCATGTGTGCAGAATCATCTGAACATCATGCAAAATACTGCTTGATTCTCATTACATTGGTCTCTTTTTATTGGTTGGGCCAGATGAGCAAGAGATGGCTAGCGTGTTGGAGGTCTTGATAAGTTAAATATACTCCAGAGGGAAAAGAAATATTTTATTAAGATTCAGAGGGCAACCACAACCATAATTTTTAGGAATCTAATGGTCAAAGTGTACCAAGACATCCTCTGCAAAGCAAAGAACAAATTATCACATCTTGTGCATCTTATCATGGATAAAGAAGCACTGGGTTGATAGGCCTCTTTTTTCTCTGGGATCAGTATGTTCCACATTGATATTAGGGAAATAAGACTATCAGCTTTCAGTGGATTACAGAGCATAAAAGAGCTCTACCGCAGGTCTCAGAAGCAATACAAGCAGCCCTTACCCTTGGACGATATGATTTGATCCACCCTGTGGTGTGGGAGGTGTCACTGGTGGAAAGAGATGCCATATGGAAAGTCTCACTGGGAAAATCATAAAAGTGGATCCCCTGAAGGTCTTGGCAAGGTGTTTCTTGTCATCTGCAGTGTAGAATCACACATCTCTTGAAAAATAGCTCTTGGCATGTTACAGGGATGTGGTCAAGATGGAATGCCTGACCATGACTCACCAAAGGAACATATGGCCAGACTGACTATGAGTCCTGTAAGACACACCAAACAAGGCACTGATAATCCAGGAATCTTCGAATTACCATAAGGTAAAAATGGTACATACATCTGCAAATGAGCATAATAAGAATTGAATCAACTACTGTTACACAATACCCTTCCCTCGCTCAATGGTAATAGCTGTGCAGGAAATCTTTTATGGCCAGATAAAGAAGAAGGAAAATTAGATCATGAATATGACAAAAATCATGGACTCGCACTTTTCAAGGCCAGTATAGCTATTGACTTTCCAACCTGCCAACAACACAATCACTGTGGAGCCCCTAATTTGGCAGAAAGTTCAAGGAGTCCATCCAGCTGCATGAGATTTCCATCCTGGAAGGACCATTAGTTTATAGTCACAGGTAGGTTTTTTGTTTGTTTTCACCACAGGCTTCATCTGAGGTATGATGAAATACCTGATTCAACATTTCCTCAGACCAGGAGACTACTTTACAACATAGAAAGTGCCACTGCAGGCAATGACCATGACCTTCATTAGTTGTATTACAAGCCACACTATCCAAACATGGCTTGCCAAACAGAGTTTTGGAATATCCTGTTGAATGAATAGCTGAAGCCCAGGTCAGAGGCAAAACTTGCATATGGATGGAGTGCTATCCTACAGGATACAGTATTCACACTGAATCAAATACCTTTATACAGTACTGTGTCTCTGATAGGAAGAAGTCAGGGTTCCAGGAACCAAAAAGCAGAAGCAGGAGCTGCCCTATTTACAATGGCAACCAAAGATCCGCAGGGAACTCTGAGCTCCCTGTCTCTGCAACTCTGAGCTCTGCAGGTTAAAGGTCTTGGTCTATAAAAGGGTGATAATTTCACCAGAAGATACCATAAAAGTCCTACAAGTTATGATGCTGTCTGAGGATTTGGGGCAAGAAGATCTTGGCAGGAATAACTGGATTGGATCATCAAGAAGAGGCAGAACTGCTATCACACAATAATGGCTGGGGGAAATACATGTAGGATCAAGCCATACATGGGGGCCACATGGTACTCATTTGTGGCCCCCATGTGGCCTTGTCAGAACAGACTGATACAGCAATGCAGGCATGAGAAAAGCACAGCAAACCAGAGATCAGACCCCTCAGGGATGAGAGTCTGGTAATACTACCAGATAAACCACCAAGACTAGCAGATATGGTTGTTGAAGGTGCAAGATACATACAAGGAGGGATACAAAAAAAAAAAAGAATGTAGCAGTCGTGGCTCTAAGATCATCTGCAGAGATGGGGATAATGTTGATTCTGCTAACCTTCCTCTTTTAAATTTCCCCTCAGAAAAGAGGCCCATCAGGACCCCTGGAGGAGCTACACCCTAACTTATACAGAGAAGTGGTTACAATGACAAAAGGGGGAACTATGATAGATATGGAGATGCGCCACCCAGATCCTCCTCCAGGGCAGCTCTGGATTTCAGGGTTTGCCCCAGCTGTATGACTTATCCATTGTGAATAAATTAACCACCAAATCTGCCAATTTAAAGCAAGAATTTTATCTGTGGGTTATGAATCTGCTATGGCTTACCCCGGAGCCTCTAGCTCTCAATCACTTCTGAAGTTGTAGTCAAGCAGTCAACAGGGCTGAAATCTCATCCGAAAGTTCTATCGTGTGAGGATTTGAAGAGTCTATTTTGAAGTCTGTAATCTCTGAGTCCCTCTCTGGATAGATTACTTCTCACTATGGGAGTCTCTCTAGTGAGCTGTCTCACAGGACAGCTGGCTACTTGAGGGTGAGTGATCCAAAGAAAGTATGAGAAGTCATACCTTTTCCAGGACAGCCCATACCCAGTGACGAAATAAGGCCATATATAAATCCCAGCCATTTTACTCTGACAGGCAACACTCACCACAGGCTCCCTGCCATGTTGGCCTGCCAATCCTGCTTCACCATCCTTCCTCTCATAAGAGTTGATCCTTAACGAATATCTTGTACCCCAAACTCCATATTCCTTATAGGGGAAATGTGGAAGTGATGAAAGGTACTTTATTTAATTTCCTGTCATAGCTGAGTGTTTTCCTCACAGGAGAACCTAACTTCTCTTTATTGATTCACTATTGCCTCCCCACTGACCAGATCTATAGGTCAGCAGACTGCAAAGGCCATTCTCCCCTATGCCATCTTTGATCATGCTATGGTTTTCCCAAGTTAAACACTACCTCCTGGGCTTAATTTAAGATGGTTTTGGTTACAAATATGGAAGAATTTGAGAGAAGTTCTCACTTTTTGTGAATTATAAGATCTACCCTATACTTAGTAACTTAACCTTAATAGAAATACAACTAACTGTCAAATGGCACATTTCTTAAAATTTTACCAAACCCATCTTGTGAGAGGTTCTCTCATCGAGGTACTTGGAAAGTGGTAAAAGGTACATCAAATGAAGCAAATAACGTGGTATTGTTTTTATCTTTGTTAATAATCTAGTGATTTAAAAGATTTTTAAGTTTGGAATGCTCATACTATTTAGGTTCCACCTCAAGCTACATAGTCATCAATGAAATAAGAATTTTCTGGTTCTTCAGGCAGTACACAAATTATCAAACATGATGCATACAATTTGGAAGCAGAGTTATAATAAAATCCAAATTAACTTAAAGGTCCATAGTGAGATCATTCGGCCATATGGTCACTAATGAAATTCCCAATTATTACAATATCAATACCCAAGTCATAAGGTGAGATAGAAAAATTCTACCATATTTTGATTTTCTTAGAGTATTTCTAAATTTTTAATTAAATTTTAAGAAATAGTTTCCCTCTCTGAAGAATTTTTAAATACCAAATAGCATTGCAAAACTTGAGACTACAAAACTTTAAAAGAACTGAATAATTTCCCATGTTATATAATAAATCAAAAACCAAAATACTACATTCATAATTTAGCATGTAAAATGTCAACAGAGATTTTATAATGAATGAAATGTATTCATTCATCCAAAACATAATCATTAGCATCTATAATGTGTCAGAAACTGTTCTAGGTGTTGGAGAATTACAGCATTACCCAAAATTGACAAGAATTCCTGCCTTCATTTAGCCTGAATTCTACACAGGAAGACAGAAACTAAGCAGCTTCTATAAGATTCACAGTGCTAAGTTTGTCTACAACCTTTACTGACTGACTACTTAGTTTACTTCTGTTTTTAGAAAACGTATTTCTGAAGTTTAGCACTTTACATTGGCCTGTAGATATTTTATTGATAAAGCTTTTGATAATGTCCCTGTTTAGTATAGAATAATAATAAAAAAATGTTTAAGAACCTATACACTTCTGATCTATTATCCTGTTAAAGAGAATCATTGAAGGAAAATTCTATTGAGTGAATTATTTACCTTAGTCAATTCTAGAGAAGTAAAAGTTAACTGTTGGCTGCCTAATGTGGCAGAGGAATAACTATGTTTGTAATATTTTCAAACTCTTTTACTAATATTACCCCCCCACACCCAAAAGGTCTTCTTGCTTCAAGGTTCAGATACTCAGAGCAGTTATACCTCACACTGCAATCATGATTAGAGAGCCATACATTTATTTTTTTCCCTGATTCAAAATAACTAAGGTGTAACAACCCATGGCATCTCTTTTGCAAAGTAACCTAAAGACCCTTAAACATCCAGCCGTTTTCTCCAAACGGCACTGATCTCTTAACCAGGCATGCCTTTTACCATCCCCTCCCTCTTGTTCTATTTTACCTTGAACTCTATTTATAATAGTTCATTTTATGTCTTAACTTGACTGGGTCAGATATTTAGTTTCTGTGTGGAACCCTGACTGATATACTACTCAACCCTATGCATCAAGACTCAGTGTTGAAGTGATATTTCTGACATTAAGCTTTCCACTTTTTCCCCCAAATAAAAAGAAATGAATTCCTCTCTGCTCCAACCACAGTGTTTTCTATTTCTCTCCTTTTTACCCTTGGCCTTGTACCTGGTACAATTCTTACCACAGCCATTAGAGAACAATCTTTGTACCCTCCAGTTTCCAGCACAGTGCTGAGAATGTTTCCTGAATTTATTTCACATCCAATGAGACTTTGTTTATAACTTGACTTAGCCAAAAGTGAATGCCAGTTCTTTTATTATTTAGCATTTTGGTGGTTGTTAGGGATACGTATCAAATGTATTGCTATCTCGGTGATTTGTTTCTGAAGGAGAGTCCTGGAAGGGAAGGACAAATTATTACCATCTAAAATGTCAAAAAATGAGGAGAGTAAAAGAGAAGACTAAAGTGATATAGTCATTAGACACCAATAGGAAAAGGGGCAGGGTCTCCAGATAAGAGCAGATCTGGACTAGACTTAGATATATAGAAGCAAAAAGGGGAAAGGGCCTTGTGTATAGGATTTAATATCAGGAATAGCAAATAAAATTCAAACAACAGAATGAAAAATGTTAAAATTAAAATGAGTCAAAAGGTTTAAGAAGATAATACAAATCTTAGGGGGAAAAAGGGAGAGGGGGGAAACACACTCATTAGGAGAAGTTCACTTATTGTCCAAATAACATCCATGGGTATAACAAACCAAATATATGTTGGAAACATTCATAATCAGTAAATTACAGCTTTAAAATCAGCCAGGCCTACAGAGCACTGAGTGTCTTAGGAAAGAACCGATTATGTAATAATGTTCCTGTCCTGTCCTCTCCCTCTCCCCTTCATTTCCCTCTAAATTTCTACCATGAGCAACTGAGGGCAAAGTGGAAACAAGATAATAAATGAGGAAAGAGAGAGAAGAAATCAGTTTTCCCATACTGAGATCCTGCCTGCAGTCAGTCTCAAAAGTTTAATTATTATCTAGGACTGGACCAGATCTTTTTAATTACTGAATTGAGATTTTGGTGTGAGTGTGATTTTTATTACCTAAGAGCAATCAGAAAAAATTGTATCCAGTTGTCAAGGTAAGGACAATAACCCCTGATTAGATTTAAAGAGACTGTGAGAGACAAAATAAAATTATGCCCTGTGAAAACTGCCTGTTCAACTTATTGGCCAGATTTATTTACTAATTTTAACCTTAATTTTTTTGAAGAAAACATAATTAACATTGTCTTAAGTATCCTAATTGGAGGGAAAATTTAAAGAAATCAAACTGACTTTAAAGGAAAAGTATATGATTTGAATTATTTTTTAATTATTAAAATAATGAAAGAATCAATAATTGACATGTAATCAAAAAGTGCATATTTGCTATTTTACAGAATGAGGGAATGAGACAAAATAAAAATGTAATTGTATTCTATCTTGCAGACAACAGCCACTATTAACTCTCTGGATTTTATTTTTTCTTTAAATGTATTTTTATTAATCTCAGAGAGGAAGGGAGATGGAGAAAGAGATAGACACATCAATGATGAGAGCGAATCATTGATCAGCTGCCTCCTACAAGCCACACACTGGGGATCAAGCCCACAACTTGGGCATGTGCCCTGACCAGAATTGAACCGTGACCTCCTGGTTCATAGGTCGACTCTCAACCACAGAGCCACACTGGCCAGGCCAATTTTCTTTTCAAGTGTTGCATAGGTGGGATCCTTTGTATTTTTTTATACTGAAAATGTATCAAATTTACATTTTAATAAATATAAATCTTTTTAAATTTTTAGGGTGGTATTATAGTCCATTGTAGTTAATCACCTGCTAATATCATATATTTTTCATAAATTTACATTATTATAAACACCATCTTTTATACTCATTACTTATCCCTTCCACCTCCCCCACTTTTCCACTCATTTTTAGGATGAGTTCCTAGGAATAGAACTGGAGGCTCAATATATATAAATTTTATTTATGCCAGCTTGCTACAGGTAAATATTAAACTAATTTCTACTTTATCCTGTATGAAATATATGAAAGTAATTTTAATCTTCACTTATCTGAAAGTTGAAAAACTGCAAGAGATTTCTAGGGCTGCCATAACAAAGTGCCACAAACTGGTGGCTGAAAACAACAGACATTAATTGTCTCACAATTCTGGAGGCTAGAAGTCACACACCAGAAGAGTTATGCTCCTCTGACATTTGTAAGACAGAATCCTTTCTTGCCTCTTCCTGGCTTCTACTGATGGTCGGCAATTTCAAGCAGCTCCTGGGCCTGCAGCCACATCACTCCAACCTCTGTCTCTATTGTCTCATGATATTCTTTCTCCCTGTGTGTCTGTGTCCAAATTTCCCTCTTCTTATAAGACAAAAGTCACATAGGATGAGAACCCATGTAATAACCTCATCTTAATTTGATTACATCTGCAAAAACCCTATTTCCAAATCAGGTCACATTCACAAGTACTAGGAGCTAGGACTTCAACATATCTTTCTGGGAAATACAATTTAACCCATTACATTGTTCTTATCTATATTTCCTTCATTACTAGTGCAGTGGTCAGAAAACTCATTAGTCAATAGAGCCAAATATCAATAGTACAACAATTGAAATTTCTTTTGAGAGCCAATTTTTTTTTTAACTTAAACTTCTTCTAATGCCACTTCTTCAAAATAGACTCGCCCAGGCCGTGGTATTTTGTGGAAGAACCACACTCAAGGGGCCAAAGAGCCGCATGTGGCTCGCCAGCCACAGTTTGCTGACCATGGTACTAGTGAATTTTAGAATTTTCAATATTTTATTTAAAACAATTTCATACTTGATCCTTTGTCTATTTTTTAGTATAAGTATGGATTTTTTTCAATTTTACTGTTAAAATCTTTAATAGACTAGACATATCAGCTCTTTTATAGCATATGTGTTGCAAATGCTTTTACAATTTTTCATTTGTTCTTTAATTTTTCTTATTCTGCTTTTTTTTTTCTAACATAAAATTTAAAAGCTTTAATTAATAAAATCTGGCCACAGTTTTCTTTGTGGGTTCTGACATTAGTGATTAAAAAACACCCTAACAAAAAGAAACCCTCCTTCACTACTAGTGGAAATGGAAACTGGTACAGCTACTGTGGAAAACAGTATGCAGGTTCCTCAAAAATTTAAGAATGGAGCTACCATATGACCCAACACCCTCTCTTTTGGATATCTATCTGAAACATTTGAAAACATTTATTCGCAAAGATATATGCATCCCTTTGTTTATTGCGGCACCACTCATGATAGCCAACACATGGAAACAACCAAAGTATCCTCCATTAGAGGATTGGATAAAGAAGACATGTACAGCCCAGCCAGCATGGCTCAGTGATTGAGCATCGACCTATGATCTAGGAGGTCATGGTTAGACTCCTGGTCAGGGCACATGCCTGAGTTGCGGGCTCAATCCCCAGTCGGGGGCATGCAGGAGGCAGCCAGTCAATGATTGCCTCTTATCACTGATGTTTCTATCTCTCCCTCCCTCTCCCTTAGTCTCTGAAATAAAATTAAAAAAGAAGATATGGTATTATATACAATGGACTAATACTCAGCCATAGGAAAAGATAAAATGCTGCCATCTGCGACATGAATGGATCTTGAGAATATCATGATAAGCCGAATAAGTCAGACAGGGGGAAAAAAAAATCAAGAACCATACGATTTCACTCATATGTGGGGTATAACATTGAAAGCAACAAATTAATAAGCAAGACAAACAAAAACTCATAGACACAGACAACAGAATGGTGGTTACCAGAGGGAAGGGGTGGGAAGTAATAAAAGGCAAAAGAGGTGAATCTATGGTGATAGAAGAAGATTTGACTTTGGGTGGTAGGCACACAATGCATCATACAGATGATGTATTACAGAATTGTATAATAGAAAGCTATATAATTTTATTAACCAATGCCACCCCAATAAATTTACTTAAAAAAATCTTGTTAAAAAGAAAAAATTACAGTGATAGTCATACATATTTTCTACTACAGTTATGATTTCAGTTCATTAAATATTTCATTTTTAATTTATTTGGAACTTATCTTAAGGAAAGGTTTTTATATATAATAAAGCTGGAACTTTAAGATATATACTAATACTACTAAAGTCTAATCAGCCAAAGACAGGAAGAAGCTTGTTGGCTCACAAAATTGAATTTATTGACTGAGTAAGAGAAGGTACTTCAGAAGAATCAGGGAAAGCTGATCTTCATACAAGAGAGAGAAAAGTCTTTTATAAACTTTGGTTTCCTGAAGAAGTATTCTGAGGAGATAAGGGGACCAGGGGTTCAGTTTTGAATTAGTTACTGTTTGTGAGGCGGGACTGAAGAAGCTGTGTTAACTCGGGATTGTGTGCTGAAGCAGACAAGGATGGCTCAGCAATTTTGTATCCCCAGTAATAGGGTAGAAAAGTGGTCTGGGACATCGAATTGTTAGTAAGAAGAGAGTAGTTAGTCAAAGAGGCCATGGTCTTTGCATTTTACAGTTCTGTAGCACCTTAGATGAAACAGTAGTTCCTATCTACTTTAGAGTGAGCTTTATTTGTTTCTGTACTCAGACTTGGAAATGGTAGGACTGCTTTTTTTTGTTTGTTTGTTTTTGTCCAAGCTGATTTGCACTCTTTTAGTCCAAGAAGAGTTTTTATTCTTTTGTTATATGTATTTTAACACTTAATATTCATACTTATATAATAATTATGTACTAAAACCCATTGGTTGTATTTTAACCTATTAGTCTGAAATGCATCATTAATCACATAGCCATATTTACCTGACCATTTTTATTCTTTTCACTTCAGTCTAATAATCTCTGTGATTATACTGGCTCCAGAATCATGTTGTTTTTATTATCTCATATTAGTTATGTTATTTTCTTTATTTTAATGTATTGACTCTGTTCATGTATTTTTTTAAAAATCTTGAATCACAAGTTAAATATTGCAAAATGTGCTTATTAGTTAGGATTAACTGCAACTGTATCAGAAATGCTAAATAGCTGTTAATATTTTTAGAAGATGAGTGGTCTAGGACAGATAAGATGCTCCCGTGTCAGAGAGGATGCTCATGTTTTTATTACTCAACTAGTAGCCCTGTGCACGAATCCGTGTGCCAGGAGCCCTCTGCAGGGCCTGGCTGTTCTGCACTCGCTGCTCAGAGGCTCTCTGCAGCCCAGAGACCCATCCATAGCCAGGCATGGAATGCTTGCCTCATCACTGTGACAATGAAGCAAGCATTCCACCAGCAGACTGCTCATGCTGCCTACTCTCAGTAGCCCTCCCATCCCAGGACTGGGCGCCACCATCTTGTGGCTATGGGTGCCGCCATCTTTGTGATGGAGTGGTGATTAATTTGCATATTACCCTTTTATTAGATAGGAATAGAGACTGAGGGAGGAATAAAGACAAAGAAAGCAAAGAGCACATATACAGTTTCTTAAGGAAGGTTTTGAGAAATGTTATAGGACACTGCTGCTCACAAGTCATTGGCCAGAAATGCCCCATGGCGAGGATCCAAGATGGCTGCGCCCAGGTGAACACCTAGCCGCAGCCACACACAACAATTTCAATAAAAAACAACTAAAATATAAAACGGACATTGCCCAGAACTACAGGAAGGTTGACTGACTAGAAATTCTACAGCGAGAAGCAAGGAGAAAACCAGAAGGAGGCGCGGAGGAGCTGGAAAAGCCCAAGGTACGAAGACGCTGCCTGCGGAGAGGACAGAGCCGGAGAGGAGGGAGGCCGAGTGCCTGGCGGGCGTTCCCGAGCGGAAAGGAGATAAAACTCCGACTGTGCTGGGCCCCAGACCCAACTGCTCTGAACCCCAGTTCTAGGCCAGACCCCAGGGACTCAGGCTCAGCCATAGGGGAACCCCGGGGAAGTGGCGAAAGGAGGTCCCGGCCGCGTGCACACTGCGCGCAGAGAAGGGACGGTCGGCTGTGCTGCGGGATCTCCCTGACGGGAAGGAGACTGGGGCTCCAGGCTGCTCTGAACGCCACCTCCAACTCCACTTCCAACTGAACTGAACCCCAATACTGGGCTCATTGGGGGAGAGCATAGACTGTTTGGCAGCAGGCGAAAATCGAGGGCACCTTTCTCTCAGAGGCGCCGGCAGCGAGCACTGAAGGTCCCACATAGGGCAGGGCTGACGGAAGCCAAAGCTGCAGGCTCCACCCTGAAACCCCGTCCCATCTGTAACTGCAAAATGCGACAACAAAATAGATCACAAACCAAAGAAATGGAGGACAAAAAGCGTCTGGATATAGAGTTCAAATCTACGCTTATAAGGTTTTTCAAGAATTTCCTAGAAAAGATGGATAAGACCTATGAGGTTATGAAAAGAGATCAACTAGAATTAATAAGGAGTCATCAAGAAATGATAAAGGATCAACAAGAAATGATAAGGGATCAACAAGAAATAAAAAAATACATTCTCTGAAATAAAAAATATTATACAGAGTCCTAAAAACAGAATGGAAGATTGCAACAATCAAGTCAAAGATTTGGAACATACAGAGCCAGAAGACACTCCTCCACAGAAGCTAGAAGGCAAGAGAATCCAGAAAATTGAAGATAATGTAAGAAACCTCTGGGACAACTTCAAGCGAACCAACATCAGAATTATGGGGGTCCCAGAAGATGAGAGAGAGCAAGATATGGAAAACATACTGAAAGAAATAGTGACAGAAAACTTCCCCCACCTGGTGAAAGAATTAGACTTACAAGTCCAGGAAGCACACAGAACTCCAAACAAAAGGAATCCAAAAAAGACCACACCAAGACACATCATACTTAAAATTCCAAGAGCAAAAGACAAAGAGAGAATATTAAAAGAAGCAAGAGCAAAGAAGGTAGTTACCTATAAAGGAGCACCCATACAATTGTCAGCTGACTTCTCAACAGAAATCATGCAGGCCAGAAGGGAATGGCAAGAAATATTCAAGGTGATGAATAGTAAGAACCTATAGCCAAAGATAATCTATCCAGCAAAGCTATCACTCAGAATCGAAGGTCAGATAAAGAGCTTCACTAATAAAAAAAAGCTAAAGGAGTTCATCAACACCAAACCAGAATTATATGAATTGCTGAAGGGGGTTCTTTCAGAAGAGAAAGTAAACAAAGATAAAAATTATGAACAACAAATACGTAACTATCAACAAGTGAATCTAAAAACCAAGGAAATTAAAAAAAAAAAATCTGATGAACAATAGTAACTGTTGAATATGATAGAATCAGAGGTATGGAAGGGGAGTGAACTGACGATTCTTGGGGAAAAGGGGAGGGGGGGGCGTGGGAATAGACTGAACATAAACTGTGCACCTATGGATGAGGACAATGGGGAGTGGGGAAAGGGCAGAGGGTGGGGTGGGAACCTGGTGTAGGAGAGCAATGGTGGGGGGAAAAAAAGGAACATTTGTAATAATATGAACAATAAAAACTTATTAAAAAAAAAAAAAAAAAGAAAGAAAGAAATGCCCCATGGCTATACTGATGTGCATAGAGACTAACAAATACGGCCTTTATTCTGGGCGATTATGAGATCGACTAACAATTCCATGACCACAGAGGAAAAGGACAGCAGACACAGGTGAGCACACAGTCCCTAGTGTATGTAAGGTGCCAGTGCCTCTTCACCAATTCTTTTACGATGTTTACCTTTTTCTTTCATGGTTACCAAAGTTATTCTTTTATAATTCTTGCAGAAAAGTGTATCATCAATGATTCTCCAAGTTTTATGAAGAGCAACTATCCCCCAAATCCTTTATACTACCCCAGTTTTGCTCCAATTACTTTTAAATCTTTGAATGTTTTATTTCTTAAACCATTTTCAAAATAATAGGCTTATACTAACATTTTTTAATTTGTTAACCATGGATGATAAAGATTTAGCTTTTTTCAGCATTTCTCTCCCTCACTCACATTTTTCCTGTCCATCTAGCATCCAATTTATTATAATTCTTGGTTAGATCAGCATTCCATTTTTAATGTAATTATGAATAAGTAAATATTAAAAGCTGAGCCATGCAGTCTAAAAAAAATTCATTTTCTTTCTTTTACCTCTCCCAATTAATAACAGTGCATTACTTTTTGCTTCGTTTAATTTGTCCCTATATTACCTTTCATTCTCTTAATTTTATCTTCTTAGACCTCTAGATCTCTAGCCTCCAATCAGTATTGAATTATTGCTGGAACACATCTCTGATCCTTTTATCTCCCCTTCACTACCATCGCAAGGATTCTCTTTGCCACTCTGCTATGTAAGATCCTCTGATTCCAGGTTCTTCTTCCTTGGTTCAATCTCTCTTTTTATTGGAGTAACTATTTTAACAGTTAACTAAGATGACCATCTGAAAGAAGTTTTTCAAAATTTTCCTTTTGAACATAGGATAGAAATTTGTTCTTAATCTTAAATTTCATGTTTGAAAATATATGTTGGAATTTTTGATACCTAAAGGAGAGAAATAATTTCTGGATTTGTTATCTGCTATAAACTACTTATAAGTTTTTTGATGCATATATCTCCAAGAATAAATGAAAGGTTCTGTCACCCCTAAAATCCTGAAATAGACATTTAAAAATACCTTGACCTGAATCTACTTTCTAACTACATACTAAGTATACAAACACTTGCAGTCTTTTTGTTTGATTTAATCTGGCCTCTTTTTTATTTTATTATTTTCACTTTTATGTCTAAAGCAGAGAGGGCCCCATCTCTCTGGAGAAGTAACCTTCAGGTTCAGGAAAGCATTTCCCCCAATATAGGTGAGATCATCAATCAGATTAATTATCTCGGAGAAAAGCCCCTGCAGACAGGCTTTCTCTGTGGGTTAGCCATGTATTTGATCTTCTGCTTCTACAGCAGCTTAGTGAGTCCTCCTGTGAATTCTTAGAAAGATGACAGGTTGTCCAGAAGGGCTCCTGACCTTCCCATGGGCTGTATGTGCCTTGCCATGCACTGAGCTTGCTTACTATTCGATTTCCATTTCTGGCATCTCCCGAAGTACAAGCTTTCCTTGGAATAAGAGCTGGAACTAAGCTGTATCTACCTGTAGTCTACCTAACAATATTTACTTACAGTTTATGACATAGTATGAGTGATTTTTGCTTGCTTCAACTAATTCTGTTTAACCTCATCACGATAACCCTTTAGTTGTAGTGAGTTACTAAAGAATTTTTTTTTTTTTTTTTTTTTTTTTAGAAATTTGCTCTGGGACTTCCCTTTATCTCCTTAATATTTCTTTATTTTCTAAAGAAAGACAGAATAATATCTGTGCAATAAATTAGAATTTCATCATTGTGACACAAATTTTTGGAGAGAAAACATAGCACTATTTTAGAAGTTAAAAGAATGTGTTTTTTCCCCCTCCTATTTCACCATAAGATCATTAGGATCCAGAGTACAGGATAAAAATCAGTCCAGTCCCTGATATTATGAAAAGAGCAAAATTAGAGAAAAGAAGAAAACCGCTTTAAGATGAAAAGTACTTACATTTATGAGGAAACTACTCTTACCTGGATTCTATGAGAGAAGAAATAAATACAATAGAATCTCTATTTGGCAATTTCAACTAAGTAAAGCAGATGAGGTATATACACATTTATTTATAATATACAATATACTGTGAAAAGTGTCATGAATAAGAAATAAATGCAGTGGTATGAGAGTTCAAAATTGTGGTTACTTTCAGCCAAACAAACAAACAAAAAAAAAAAATGCTTTTTTGAAAGAGACAGAATTTGAGCTGAACTTCAAAATGAACTTTGAAACTAATCAAATGCTCTTAGTATTTTAACTAACATTAAAACAATGTTTTCCCCTTTTTTTTGTTATTAATCCTCACCTGAGGATATTTTCCCATTGATTTTAGACAGAGTGGAATGAAGGGAAGGAGGGAGGGAGAGAGAGAAAAACATCAATGTGAGAGACACACGTCAACGGTGGCTTCCTGCATGTGAAGCCCAGTAGATGCCCTTCAATCAAACTTGGGACTCTTTGGTGTGCAGTATTTCTAACCACTAAGAAACACTGACCAGGGCATGTTTTTCTTCTTTTGATCAATTAATGTAACTGTTATTAATTTCTTAGTAGTAAGTCATCTTTATATTCCTATAAAAGTGCATTTAAAAATATTATGTTGGAATCAATTTACATGTATTTATTTTGGCTTTTGTATACATATTCCTGTATATTCCCGAAGACTGGTAGAGGTTTCTTTCTGCGTACCATCTTTATTAAGCTTAATTATCAGACAAACATAAAGTGAATCGTGTAAGCTTTTTATCCTTTCCCCCGTCTAGAAGAACTTAACAAGGAGATCTTCAATCCCCTTGGAAAATATGAAAGAACTCCCTGGTAAAACTATCCGGTTTGGGATCCTGAAAATTCTGATGGTGTTTTCAGTTTCCTCCATGTCTATGTGCACAGCAATAGCCCTGTCAGAATTGTTACTTAATTGTTGCAATTAATATTTTTATATAATTTCCATTCCATTTCATTGATTATCTTAGAAGTTTTTTCAATGGGACTTTACATTGTTTTCTTCCCTTTTACAGTCTTTTGAAATAATTCTTTTCTGTTGCTATATTTTTGTTCTTTATTTTTCAGATTGAATCTTTTTAACATTTTTGTTTTATTTATTTATTTTCACCAGGAGGGCTGATCCTCATGATGACTAAGACTACAAGGCACAAACACGGACAGGAAGGGATAAATAACCTAGCTGAAATAATGACATTAGATGTAAAAAGAGAGAGAGAGAGAGAGAGAGAGAGCGAGCGAGAGAGAGAGAGTTTTATTAAATAGTTCTTTAATAGCAGTGAGCAGAGAAAGACAAGACTGGGTCCTTCATAGATATGAAATATTGTTTGTCCTGATAACATAATAGTGCTTTTTAAAGTACTATTTTATTATCCCCACTTAAATGAGTATTGCATTTTAATAGGCAAGCACATTTATCAAACTAAATGTCATCAAATATAGGTGGTGTGGCTAAGGCTTACACTTATCCAGAGCAAAGTGCACGGAAAATGAAGAAATGTGTGTACTAACCAAGGTGCAGCCTGAGAGAGCTGGTTTTAAGCATTTTGTTATATTTCCTCTTGCTCATCCTGAATCAACGGACTAGGATACTTGTCCCATTTTTATATTCCAACAGAATTTTGATTTTAAAAAAATGAGAAAACAAAGTACTTTGAATCATTAATATTGATGGGTAATATCGAAACTGTAAAGTTTTCTTTCAAAATATATTTAAAGATATATCTTTCCTGGCTAATATTTGTGAATTTTATAGTCAGCTGCATATTTATCACGCACTTTAATTTCAGTATTTTTGACCAAGTTGACTGAAATTAAGGTTATTTAAAGGACTGGAGCATCAGTGTGAAACATCCTAAAGCAGCATTGTGATGCATCTCTTAGGTACAGGCAACTGGCAATGTTAAGCATCAGGCTGTCTCCATATTGAAATAAGTGGAGCCATTTCACAAGGAAGCCCCTGTTATTTATATTGTTGGCCCTCTCATCTTCACTCAGCAAGCACAAATACAATGAGATCCTGGAACAAATGAGCTTATTAAGATCATGGTTAGACATATCGTTTTTCAAATCACACTCTACAAGACAGATATGCTGGCAAAGCTGTAATAAATGTCAAGGCTCAAGGCATCCACCATTCTTTTCAGGAGCCCGATGGCTTGGCTAGAAAAGCTTTTCATAAATTTTAGTGCACACCTGTCAAGTGGCAGGTGTGATAGGCTGCTATCGCGGAGCCTGAGCTGTGATTTCTGGGCTGGCAGCACTGTCATCGTTTTTAGTACAATCATATGCTTTTCTCTCTTTGTGACCAATGAAATCTATGTGATCACACAGAGAATCAGTGCATCTTGGCAGATCTGCCAGTGGTACTCATCACACAGAGAATATTTTAGATTGGCTGCCATGGGGTGTTATTTCCCATTTGTTAACACAATGGGGGTTCATGACTATTGCAACTGAAACACATTCATTTGTGTATGCGTTTTTGTCCTCTGGTGCATACAAAATCCATCCCTCCTGTCCTGCACTTAACCTTTCACAATCTCTTACCTGTTAATATGTCACGTTTCTTAGGGGGAAAACCCTTCTTTTGTTTTCATAAGATAAATTTGTGAGTTAGAAATAAATGTTTAATCTAAACTACATGATATAAAATTATATTTCTTATGCATGCATATATATAATATATACACACATATATATATATGTATATGTGTGTGTGCTAATAAATATCTGAAAGAAAACTTATCAAAGTGTTTATAGTGACAGCACAAAAGAGAAAGGCGGATTTGGAGATAGGTGAGTCAAGTAACTTCTATTTTCTTTTCTGGATATTATGGTAGCAATTTTATTTTTATGATGATAATATCCTATCTAATAAAGAGAGAATATGCAAATTGACCATAACTCCATGACAAAGATGGTGATGCCCACAGCCAATGAGGAGGGAATATGCAAATTAATTCACTCCACAACAAAGATGGCAGCTGGGCCAAGACACTGGCGTTGTAGCCATGGTGACAATGTAGGCATTCCGCCCCACTCTGCCTGCAGAGTGCCTTTGGGCCTGCTTCATCGCCACTGCTGCTGGGGCCAGAGAAGCATAAAAACAAGCTCACTGGGGGGGCTCATCACCCAGCACCCCCAAGCTTCGCAGCCACGGTGGCGCTAGGGCTGCTGGGGACTCAGCAAAGACACAAACCCACAGGACACCTGTGGAAAGGGAGATAAACTATCATAACTTTCTCTCTCTTTCCACAAGATGAGAAAACTGATCCTGATTTATTTAGTGATATGGCCCGCACCTTTCTACAAGCACAGGGTATGTTATGACCACTCCCAGGAATGTCTGGTCAGAATACCGTCTCCAGGGAATAACGTTACCATGTCAAATCATCTAAGAGAGGAAACAAGCTTTTGTTGGGTTTATTCTGAAGGTCAGAGGACATGCCATCCCAATGTATGCTGTGTTGTTATATTGAAGATCTTGCGCTGCATATGCTTGAAAAAAAAGCAAATGCAAGGAGAGGCTTTCAATGAGGTCTCCTAATCTACCTAAAATTGGACCCCAAAAGGAGTGACATCATCCAGCAAAGACTGACTCCTGTCACAGGACAGGAGAGTAGAAGTTGACATCACACCCAAACTTTGTTATAAACTATCACCCCCCAAGTCCAATTCATCTTTTCTAAAAATCATTTACTCTCCTCTAAGAGACCTACATCTCCCGTCTCTTTTCCCTAGGAAGAAGGTATTTAAATCTGGATTCTAAGCCATCTTGGGGAGTTATTCATTTTTCCCTGGGATCGCCCACATATACATGAGGAACACATGTTAATGAACTTTTTTCTCTTGGTAATCTGTCTTTCATCCAGTAAGAATGCAGAAGGGTAGAAGAAAACTATTTTTCCTCCTCCATAATTCTATCTTGGGAAATCAAGTCCTAGGCTGAACAGTGAGGTTGGCTCAAGTGCCAAGCAGTCCAAGCTGAGGGGAGGGAAGCTTCTAGGGGGAAATCAATGATATTGGCATCAAAGTAGGACAGAGGGTACATGCATGGTTGCTGGTAGGAGTTTAAAATTATTCAACATTTTTGGAGGATGATTTTGTAAAATCAATAGAAATGTTCAAGGTACATCCAAGAGATAAAGCATCTGCTGAGATAAAGCACGAGTGCATAAGCCCTGGTCAGAACCCAGGATGCTACTGTTGTCTCCCATTCCACAATAGTAAAACCTGGTAACAACCTGCATTTTTACAATAAGGTGTTATCTATACAAATAAAAGGGTAATATGCTAATTAGACTGAACATCTTCAGGACGACCTTCCAGACATTCTTTCGGACAAAGCCATGGTGGCAGGGCTGAGGCAGAGGCAGTTAGAGGCAATCAGGCAGTCAGGGAGAGCAGATAGGAGGATCAGGCCAGCAGGCAGGTGAGCGGTTAGGAGCCAGCAGTCCACAGGGATCCCAGATTGGAGATGGTGCAGGCCAAGCTGAAGGACACTCATCTCTCGTGCATAAATTTCGTGCACTGGGCCTCTAGTATTCATATATTTCTTACATAATAAGAAAAGTAAATTTTGAAATAGGAGAGTCTCAATATTGATTATCAAAGGAGAATAGGGCCCCAAAATACCATCATATTTATAGAGTGCTTTCACTAAATTCTCACAAACACTTGGTGGGATGACTGGATGAGATGTTAGCACTCACTTACACAGGTGAAATCTGAAACTTAATTTTCCAGTTAATTTTATAAATTGGGATTGAGAAACTTCGTCTCTAATTTCTGGTCAAAGTTCCATATTCCCTCAAATCCCTTCCCCTCCTACCTCATTAGTTTCTGCTCTGAAAACATTAACAACAATTTTATTACTTTCTACTTGCTATGAGCAAACTATTTCCTCCATTTTTAAAATATTTCCGACACATACATATATATGTGTGTATATATACACACACTGTGTATATATTTCAAGTTACCAGTAGAGTCACATTTTCCTATTAACAAAATAGATCAATTACTTAGTTGAATTTTTCAGACATAAACAGAAATTTAGATTCTGGAACATGAAGAGCAATTTTAATACAAAGCTTTCCATTGAAAAAAAAAATAAGCATAATTATGTTTAGTACAATGTTTATTTTATTTTTACAAAATTACGGCAACTGCAAGTCCTCTGGTTTGTCTAATGAATGTCTGCCTTGAATATTGTAAGAAATAACTGCTATGTGGAAATGTTATTCTCTATTGATTACACAGTCTAATCTATCAGAATTAATAGCAATTCACCAGTAGAGCACAGGCACATTTTTACTTATTGATGATATGTTGAATAATTTTAGGGAGAGGAAGGGAGAGAAAGAAACATTGATTGATTGATTGGCTCCAGCCTGTGCTTGGACTGGGGATCAAACCTTAGACCTGGGTATGTGCCCTGACTGGGAACTAAGCCTACCACCTTCTTGTGTATGGGACGATATTCGAACAATTGAGCCACACAAGCCCAGGCCAGGTACACTTTAAACAATATTTAATTTACTTACTAACCAACAACTACTTAGGCAAAAGCTTAAGATGAGAATTTTAGGAAATAGTTTCTCTTCCCACCCTCTTCTTTATCCCCAAATCTGCCCTTCTATAATAGTAAAATAATTTATGATTATTTTCCTTTCCTCTACACCTTTTGTCAATAGTTGAGAAGAGGGGATAAATATTAGAAGAGGGCTCTGACCTCACTATTCTTTTGGAATTGAAACAATAGCACACACTCCAATCCATGTGCACAAACCTGATATTCACCTACTGAAGGCTCCTTGGTCATCTAGAAACCTCACCGAAAAGCCTTGGCACTCAGTCTCATGATTCGCAGCTTGGTTCCTAGCACTCTGCAGAACTAGGTTTGAGGTGCGGATAAGGGGAATTAAACACCCCCAGGTAATGCCAAGGAAATCTGCCATGTCAACCAAACTCTCTTACCTGTGAGACAGCAGGGCCTTACAAAAGCACCACTCTGCCCTGTAGCTCTTCACTGTTTGCAACTGCCCCCTCTGAGTTCTCTTAAAAGGCAAAGTTTCTAACTCTCTATCCCTCTCCCTTCCTCTCTGTAAATATATATATACATACACACACACACACACACACACACACACACACACATATATATATATGTGTGTGTGTGTGTGTATGTGTGTATGTATGTATATATATATAAATTTTTTTAAATGCAAGAAAATACTTAACTCCCCTTTAGGATTGCTACCCCTGCCTCTGAACTGGAAACATGGACTCTTCTTCTCCACCAATTCATAGCATAAACTTAGTTCAACATTCACTGTGGCACACATTGACCAAACCCATATCTACTGGAGAAAAAATAGAATGTTATGCTTTGTCATATTGGAAGCACACTGGTAAAAGTGAGACGGTGAAGAAAGGCCACAAAACACAGGCTGGGAACTGCTGCTCCGTTCTTTCCCCAGGTCAGCCCGGGGCTGCTGCGGGCAGGCTGACTCCGGGGAGTGGCCGAGCACATCCCACAGGTACCTGTTGACCTGGGACTTCCATCCCCTCACTGGACGGGAAAGCTGCAAAAGGCCTGTCTCCTGTGCCTGGGAGTTTAGAGTCAGAGCCCATTCATCACATTTAACAAGCAACTGAATTTTGATAGTTGTCTTTATTTCTAACCTTTTTTTTATTTCTGTCTTCCAGTCACTGCTAAGATTTATTTCATATGTGTCAGGCATATTTTTAAGAGCTTTACTTGATTCAATAATTTAATCCTCAAAACAAATGTAGGAGGAAGGTACTACTACTATCCACATTTATAAATGAGAAAATTAGGGGGCAGGGAGACTAGGGAAATTGTCTAAGAACAGGTACGTGGTGTCATCTCCCTCCCGAGTCTGTGTTCTGAACTGTTACGTGATGCTATTTCATTCATTGATTTCTCTATTTGGTTCTTCTCGCTGCATTTCCATCTGGACCATAGCACACAAAATTTCTAGGTCCCCCAGCAACCTTATCCACCCTCATTTATTAAAAATAAACTAATTAGATGGTTTATATCGAAATTAAAAGCCACTTAGAGGTCTTGAGTCCCACACCCCGACCCTGCACTCCCCACCAGTCTGAGGTGTGTGCTGTCTCCTACTGAGGGGCCTTAGCACAGGGCTGCAGTGTACCAGGCAGGATGTCAGCATGGGAGGATCTGAAGGGGGGGGGATGTGCAGGAAAAGGCTGTGTGTGTGTGTGGGGGGGGGGGGCTGTACAGGATTTGTTTCTCTAACTCCCCACCCGGACTCTGGGTGGGTTAGGCTAAGGATTCAGGCCAGGTAAGAACAAATAAGCCCTAGGTCACTGCTTATGTAGAATATTGTTTTTGCCAAATTAAAAAAAGAAGTCTTTATTTTCTTGTATTTGAAAATCCAAAAAAAGCAATGAAAAGTTGGTCTTAATTATTGTAGTGTTTTTCCTCGGAATGCTTGGGTGGTATACTCCCAAAGCCAAACACGTTATTGAAAAGTGACGCCTTTAACAGACCTTCATCTATGTCTGAGTCCCAGGAGAATGGGACGAGGCACGTCTGACGTTGAAATCCCTGCTGATTATCTCAGCTTCTGGTAAGAAATGTTCTTGTTCTCCGTTGCACATCCACCTTTGCTTTTAATCTCTATTGAAAGTGTCACTTGACGAGGGCCTGAGAAGGACTGTGACTAAAGCAGAAAGGACACTCCTGCTAATTCTATCCCTAGACACTGACATCCTATCTGAGATGAAAGAAAGCATCAAGTATATGTTAATTCCGGAAAAGTTTTAGTGGAAGCTCTGGCACTTAAATGAATCTACAGCCTGTTTCCAGCACAGAATGAATGTTTTAATTAGTGTCTTACTCTGATACATTTTGGGTAGGCGCTTTCCTCTCTCCTGGGACTAGGAGCTGGCTCCACTCTGGGTAGTGGAAGTACAGAGACAGTGCCGATGGCCTTGCTAGGGCTCTGTAAGATTTCAATTGGTTCCTACAGCCATTTCAGCGCCCGGAGACACACGACTTCCAGAGGGCATCTTTATGATCACATGTGAGCTTGTCAGCTTTCCAGGTTTAAATTTTAAGTGAACATTAATGGTTCCATTGTCCTCTCCAGCTGTCATGCCCCCGTATCTTACCTAACCGGGTGATCAAAAATTGTCCGTAAATGAACAAAGCAATGCAGACTATTAATCCAGAGGAAATGCTCATTAACAGCTGACAGGGAAATCATTAACACTTGAATGATTTCAGGGAATGTAATCAGACTCCTGATTAATTTAAAAGCTTGTACTGCTGGCAGCCTATGCAATCCTGAACAAAATGGGGCTTTTCCCAATCTGCCCAGGTCCCTGGGAGGGGAGGATTTAAAGGAGACAGCAGACCTATGAATAGCTCCTTGGCTGCAATGCTCAATCGTTGAGAAACTTCAGCAGACAAAACGTAGCTCAGCTGGTTCATTTATTTCTCTGGTGTTCTTGCAATGAAGATTTGGCTGATTGCCTTAATTTTTTTTTTCCAGGGGAATGTTGCATTCATTTGAATATGAAACTGTAGTTTAAGAAAGGTGTGGGGAGATTATTTTTATTTGGAAAATAAAACCACTATCTTAGTTGGTGAATTGTAAACATGTTAATATTCCCTAAGTTGCCCTGCGAAAGGTTTTCCTCATCGACTGCCTGCAATTCTAATATCCTCCACTTAAGGAAGCAACCCTAACAACATGCGTACGGCTTTAAGGGCACCCAAAGGCACTTACTCAATCGCTAGTTCACTGGGCTTGTATAGAGAAGTAATAAAAGTTCTGAGAATTTGCCATTATTATAATAAACACCATTATTCCTTTACAGGCCGCTAGGTGAGCAATCTACTATTAAAAATGACAAGACAAAGGAAAAAAAGGCAACCACCTACGGAGCCCAATCACAAAGTAAATGCTCAGTAAGTGTTCAGCCTCCTCATCACCACCATCCCTGGCTGTGACAGAACTGTGCTAGTAGCCCGTGTGCTTACTGAAAATGACTCCTCACAAATACGTGAGACAGGCACTATTGTTACGTTCATTCTTACAGACAGAGAAACTGAGTCCATGAAAGGCCAATGCCTTGTTCAACGTTCACGCTGCCAGTCAACTATCCAATCAAAATGGGGACTCTGGCTGGTTTGGTTTCGAAATGAAGCTCTAGCTTGGACCAGGCTGCTGTTCAGATTTAGATGCCAGCTCAGCATAAGCTGTTAGTTTTTCGCACAGCAGGGAAGGAAAGTCAATTTGCAGTCACTTCGGGTTAAATCATATACTCAAACCTTCCTTGCTTATTGTAACATCACAATCACTGTGTATGTGTTCTGGTTTATTATTTTTAAAAGAAGAATTGAATCACTTTTTACATTTATTTATGATTTTTCTTGTTTTTGCTTAATATCTCATGGGCATGCTTTCAAATTAGCACATACTGATCCAACATACTTTTCATAATTGCATCCCACTAGTATGGGTAAGCCATCTATATGCAAGCATTCCTCTATTAGAGGGCATCCAGGTTGTTTCCAGAATTTGCTCGGATAAACATACATATACATTGTTTGTCATACATATATATACTCACTTATGTACATTAATATACAGACACAGATATATAACATTTAAGCCTCTATCTATCTATCTATTGAGTAGCAGGCACTCATATACATAGGTTCTTTAGTCCTGTGTCAGATTCCAAAATGCTAGCTGAATAGGTCTAAAGAGATGCAACTTTTTCTAAACTACTTTCCACATCTACTAGCAATGCATGGAAATATCTTTCTCCATCTCTTCTCTATTTCTGACTCATCGCTATTTTTAGCTTTTGACAATCTTAGAATGAATAATGATCAATATTATTTTATATTTCCTCACTAGTCACAATATAAAGATATTAAATTATAGTTGCATTTTACTTTCTACTGAATATTCATTGTTTTAGTTGTCTGTTTTTTCTATGTGGGTATATTATTATTTAAGTTGAATAAGCTCATAGTGCAACAGTGTCAACAGTGTCAAGGGCTGTGAAGATCTGAGGTTTTACCTCACTTGCAAGCTAACAATTAGTCTGCTGTGGCTTTGTGGATACTGCCAGAAGACAGACACAAGGTTCCTGGGACAGAAGAGAGGGCATCATTTCTCACATCACAGAGGGCAGCGTGACCATTAACATGTTTGCATCAGTTTATCTCGTCTCCAAGTCCCTGGGGGGTGTCCATAGGAGTCCAAAGGATGCCTGCACACAGTGGGTTGTACCACAGGAAAGAAATCCAAGCTGTAAGCATACCTGCCCTTTGCTCCAGAGGGAAACACTATTTGTATCTTCCAAGGCTATTGGCTGTACATACATCTTTGAAAAGACAGTCCCCTTAAAAGGGCAGTTAATGCCTCGCTTATAAGATATGCAGAAACACAAAAGACCCACTGAGAATTGTCTCTCTGCTCTTAGAAAATCAACTTCTTGTTGAATACAGTGTATTTGTTTTCTCCTATTTGTTTTCACTATTCATAACAGTGTTTACAGTTTGTCTTTGACTTTCCTATGTCCCTTGGTCTGATAGGTATACTATTCTCGTTAAATTTAGTATTAATAGTATGGAGATGATTTCCCTAATTTTGAATACAATTTATTGGTTTGCTTCTGGTCAAAATGAAAACAGATATTGTCTATTGCTTTTTTATGAAAATATGTGTCCATTATTGTTTTGTTCTTGCCCTGACAAATGAGGAATAAAAGACATGGAAAAGGAAGCCCATTGGGACTTTTGCCCAATCAAATAAAGACTCAAGGTTCATAACTCTTTTTTATCAGCATAATCGCTGTAAATTCAGAGAATTAGCAACATCAGGAATCTGTACAGAGGAAGGCATAGGGGCTGGGGAGCTGTATGTTTTGTGGGGCTTGAAGCTTCTATAACTTAGGAGGGCTATGCTTGAAGTATAATACAAAATTACAAACACATCATTCTGGCCTGAACAAATGTATTTGGCCTGCACAAATGTGAGGCCCTGAAATGTTAGCTAAACTTCTTTAACTTCATAGTAAATGTGCTCTATCTGGAAAGGATGTGAAAGAGAAGGTTGAAGCCAATCACAATAGGAAGTTTTTGCTTTTCTAGGCCATGTTGCTGTTTTATTAGCCCGGCTTAATATGCAGAATTGGTCCCTCATGGAAAGCATTGCATGGCCTCTGGCCTTCCTGACCTTGGACTATGCTGAGCTGCAGTTCATGATGAATGACTGTTTTGTTGAGTACGTCCATTGGGTACAAAAATCATCACATCAGATCCAGGAGGATTATCTCCGTGCTGGAAATTAGAGGGTTACTACTGTAATTCATCCTGTCAAGTGCCTTCCTGTGACCTCTCAGGTATCTGTAAGGTGAAATCTGTGCTAAATGGATTTGGAAGGTAAAGAAGGCAAGCCAAGAAGTGTAGCAGAAGTATCAGAATATTAGAAGTGACCTTTAGAAATGTGCATGAAAAGAAATCAGGATAAAGAATTTTTACACAGAGTTAGTTCTTCCTATTTCATTTTTCTAGTTGTTTGTGTACGTGTCCTTTTTAAAAATAAACTAGAAATTGGTAAGATATGTACCTTAATAAAAAAAATAAAATAGAGGCCCAATGCATGAAATTTGTGTAAAAGTAGGTCTTCTTTCCCTCCAGCTGCTGGCACTGGCTTCCCTCTGGCACCTGGGACCCAGGCTTCCCTCTCAGCCCCAGCTTTGTCCGAAAGGACGTCCAGTCTAATTATCATATTACACTTTCATTATTATAGATAGCAACTGATAGAGATGCTTTTGGTTTGAGTTGCCCCAGTCACTTGATTCATGTTTCACATTTAGCTTGAAAAAAATGAATATTAATTAATGCCTAAGTTGCATGCCATTTGATAAACCACTGACACAAAGATTATTACAACACTCCCTACCCTTCCAGAGTTTACGGTCTTCTCAGAGAAGTAAAACACAGATAGCTCCAATGCTAGGTAGCATATGCCTGCTGGCATGAGAGAACAACCAAAGGTTATTTAAGTTTAAAGAAAAAATATTTTTAGAAGGAGTGGCATTTTAGATAACCAGAATAATGAGATTGTCTGCAAAGGAGACACAGAAACTATTCTGGGCAGATGAAGGGCAAAGCCTGGGGTCAGGGAGTGGGTGGGGGCAGAAAATGCAAGAAACAGAATTAGTTCCATTTGAGTTGGGCGAGACAGTAAAATTAAAGAGATGAAGCAAGAATGGGCCTGCATCACGAAGACCTCTGCACTCCTGCCAAGTGTAAACGGCCAACGTGGTCATGGGAAGCCATTTTCTGCAGGGGGAGGGAATGAGCAGGAAAGTCATTCTGAAAGTTAACCTGAAAGAAGTATAGAGAATACAGAAAAGAAATGGGGAAGAACTGGAAGGCCAGGTTAGAGAGGAGCAGAGCACACAAGGCACTGGAGTAGTTATGAAGGCAAGATGACCTTCTGTAGATTTCCTGTCGGAGATGAAAGCTCATGGCAATGAGAGGAGCAGGGAAAGAGAGAATGGAAGTTTTCTGGGAATCTGGCAACTCAGATCCTGAAGGGTAGCTTATTTTATTTGTAGTACGTTAGCATGTTGATGTGTGCATTCTTTTTCTCTTCACATTACCATCAGATGTATATTGCTGCCATGATGCCCTCTGTCTCTCCCCTTCTTCTGTGAGTTTACCAGCCCCAAGCATCTGCCATCTTATTTAGCTTTGTTAGTGACACAGCAGATTAACTTCCCCCTGACACTGTAGGTACACTGTGTGATGTAACCAAAGGAAAACAAGGCTCAATTACTTTTAAGGGGTATATTACTTCCCTGAGATTCCAACACAACTAAGGACACATGACAAAAACATGCAAACATAAGTACCCAACTATCTCCAACTGTGCAAAAAGGAGTACCAAGACTCAGGGGGAAGGAGGAGGTGGGTGGGAAAATATCAACCAAAGAACTTATATGCATATATGCATAACCCATGGACAATAGGGTGGTGGAAGCATAACCCATAGAAAATAGGCCAGGGGAGCGGGGGCAGGCTATAAGAATCAATGGGAGAAAAAATGGGATATTATAATACTTTTCAACAATAAAGATTTTTAAAAAAAAGAAATTATGAAAAGTAAAGTAAAACAAAATAAAGTAAGTAGCACCAAGAGATAGTCCCTTGGGAGGAGATAAAAAGCTACAGAAATTGGAGAGAGCAATGATTTGGGTGATGTCAGGTGATGATACTGTGCAAAACCTGGCTGCAGCAGAATTATTGTGTGGTTTGGAAAGGTAGCAGGATATTAAAGATGAAGGCAGTGGTGGGCCCTGGGTTACCAGGGAGTTCCACATAAACCATGAATTTCCTGTTCCTCATTTTCACCTCTTCACCTCCATTTTGTTCTCATAATCATAGTCAAATCCATGTGCAAGTGATGGATTCACCAGAAAAGAGGATCCAATGTTATGAAATACTAGAGGCCTGGTGCACGAATCCGTGCACAGGTGGGGTCCCTTGGCCTGGCTGGTGATTAGGGCTGATTGGGGCCAGTCAGCCTGGGGGAGGGACTGCAGGAGGTTGGCCAGCCATCAGAGGATGGCTATGGGAGCGCATTGACCAACAGGGGGCAGCTCCAGCACTCAGTGCCTGCCCCCTGGTGGTCAATGTGCATCATAGACCCCGGTTGGCTGGTTGTTTGGTCGCTTGGTTTTAACAGTCACATGGGCTTAAATATATAATATATAGACTAGAGGCCTGGTATATGAAAATTTGTGCACTAGGGTGGGAGGGGGCTCCTCAGCTACTGTCTAGCCTCCCTCTGTGGGAGGCAACCAGATAGCCAATCAGGGGACAGTGTTTCCCCCATCACCCTGCCACTGCTGCTGTCAGCATACCTAGAGGAGGCAACCAGACGGCTGATCAGGGGACAGCACCAGCTGACATGGCCCGCTCCCACCCCCACCCCCATCGCCCTGCTGCCCGGCTGCCCCGCTGGTTGCTGCTGCCTCCTCCCACATCACTGCCCCTCCTCCCTCTGCCCACTGGCACATGCCTTGGCTGGCCTGGAACTGCCTGCTCGCCAGCCCCACACCCCCGCTGACTGGTCATTCCACCATTCGGTCAATTTGCATATTACACTTTTATTATATAGGATTGTACGGCATCATTTTATCCCTACAAAGTTTTTCTGCCCGTGTATTTTTACACCTCTCAGTTCTGTAAGGCAGAATCATGCAATCTTGATATTTTCCTACAAAATGTCAACAGATTCCTGACAGTTATGATTAGAGACAGAAAATGAGTCATGGGTTCAGAGTAACTGATTTCTGTGCCAGTAAAGTGGATCACACTCCATCTGAGAAATAGGTCTATTTGGCATCACTTGGTAAGGATGTAACATTTGCCACTAAAACTTGCAGGTTTGTCCAAAATTTCATTGTGTCCCTTGCCACATATTGTGGTGAGAATAACTGAAGATCTACCAATACCAGGATTTGAGTGCCACAGAAAATTATGGAATTCGAATAATTACATAAGAGCTTTCATTTATATAAGGCTTTGTAGTTTAAGTATACTTCGGTTTAACGTATGTCACCAGATATTCAAAACAACCCTGTAAAAAATATCACAAAATCAGTAAGGTATGAAGAACTCCTAGCATCCTGATTCCTAGTCTAAAGTGGTTGTCAAACCTAAAGCTTACAGTTTAGAGACCTCTTATAGGAAAAGAATATAGAAATAATTACATCATTTGGTACAAAATGAATATGGACTTAAGATGAGGAAAGAAATCACAATAAATTATAAATTTTAGAAGGCTGACAAATAGCATAAATACAAATTCAGGGAAATAATTAAAATTGTAATACATGCCTGAGACACAATCTTAATACATTTTCCCTGAAGTTTTGGTTGCAGACACATATATTATTTTTTATATAACCATAATTTTGCAACAGCATTTTCCATAGAGAAACCATAATGACAAATTAGTCTTTCTTTTAGCATAATTGATTGAAATGTTTATTATTGACCATTGAGATGCATAAAACATGATTATTCACACTTAGATTTACTGTTTGTAGTAACGCTTTAGGCTTGTGCTCTTATACCAGAAATTCCAATAAATAAATTATATTACCTCTTTAAAATATTACGTGTATCTATATATTATCTAAATTTATGTATCTATATATACACATATATAATTGTATCTATTCATTATTGAAACTATTCCTGACAAGAGAGAGAACTTATGCTTAGACTTGATATCAATAAGAACTGAATCCTATGTTACAATTTTACATATCTGCTATTTGGAAGAATTTACCACAAATTACTTCTGCTCTATATACTTCCTACGTGGTTTCTCCTCAACTTTCCCACCATGTCTTAGGATGGATGCTGTGGGATCTGTTCACAGTGGAGATATGACCTCAAGTCCTACACCTTTCTGACATGACACTAGGTGAGTCGGTGGGAAACTTCTAGAAGCAAGTTCTACCCTGAGTCACAGATGTGACTGCATGTTTCAAATATATCTCCTAAATTACAAACAACAAAAATATGTATCTATCTCAACTAAATGTATCTCTGACTTTACTTCTCACTTACATACACCAAATTCTTATAGACCCACAAACACTGTCATACCGGAAGGGATGGAGGTACGAGCATCCTAATTCAAAGAGACAGCAGTCTTAAGGAGAAGTGGTCAAAATACTTTTTTTTTTCAAGTATTATAAAACCATATGGCACTATGAACACACTGAAGGCTATCTTTGGTCCTTGGAAAGAACCTGAGCCAATGAAGGCCCTGATGTTTACGTTCAGTTAATCAGTTTCATGGTAAGTCTGGCTCTGAATCAATGATATACGAAAACAAATAACAATTATTGACTTCTCTCACTTTTTCTGTCAAGTATGAATTAGTTATAGCCAGGTTACAGTTCTTCAAGCTTGATCCAGGATCAGGCTGTAAGGTCATGTAGACAACACAGAAGGAGTCTGAGCAGGAAAATAGGATGGCAGAGTTAGAATTCTAATGGAAATGTAGGGAGAATCAGAGGCAGGAGATGAGAATAAGACAGGATCTGAATCCAGGATCACTGGGTGAGACCACTGAAACAGCTGTATCTAGAGATACCTTCTCTTTCTGATCTTGCTTGTTTTTTGTTTGTTTGTTTGTTTGTTTGAATAACACCCAGATATTATAAACATACACAGCCAAAGACATTTACTATAAAACCTTCCCACTTCAGAATGTAAAAAGAAAGACATGATGGTGTTATTTGGTGTTATTTTTAGTTGCTGAATGATGACATAAATCTCTAATCATTCTGATTTGTTGACACTCTGATGGCTTTACCAGGAATTTCTTTCTAGTGAGTTACTCTATAAGTGAGTAACCGAGATGCCAGGTCATTAGTGCTTTAGGAGGCTTGCAGATAACACTGGCATAAGTATTTCTAAACATTTTCTTTTAGGACTATTAACCTTTTGACCTTGTGGGTTTTAGTCACTCATAAGGGAGGAATATCAGCAATAACCTTTTATTAGCAGAAAAGAAATAGCCGCCCCCCTCCACCCCCGGAAAACCCCTCATATTTCCAGAAAAAAATATTATTACACTCTTTTTTTGTTCCACTGGCTGTGAAGGTTAGAAGTCCAATGTTTAGCATGAGCAGTCTGCTATTTTCCTTGAAATATTTCTGCATGTAGTTCCTTAAATCACGCCAGGGGATTTTTATGACCATTGTACTAAGTCCTGAAAGGAACAGAAGCTCCTATAAAAGAGTGGGGATATATTTAAGACGGGATCCTTAGGTACCATTAAGGCAGCTCAAGGAATTATCTCAAATCATTATATTAAAGTCTCTGCATAAAGTGAGGATGCTTACACATTTGAATTTTCCTTTGCCTCCTCCCCGAGCTATCATTTCTGGAAATGAATGCCTTACTCATTAGAACATCAGTTCAACTTCCCTGCTTCCCATCACTGCTGTCTTGCTTTTTACCCTTTACATCTTTTGTCTGATACAACTTCATTTTGGTGTTTTCATGGCCCTCCTGCTCATTCTGGATTCACAGGACTGAATTGCATCTCAAACCCAATCGTTACTTTAATTCCCTCGTGATATTCCTATGATTTTGTCACCATATGATTTTGGCTTGATTGACTCTTATTGAAAGGGAATATGGGACTGTTTGTTCCATTTGTAGAGACTACTTATCAGTAGAACTCTCTTTCCTATCATAAATCAAAATACATCTCTCTATGATTAGCACCATTGGTCATAGCTCTGCCTTCTGGAAATATACTTGTAGCAATTGCATTCTTCTTCCACATGACAGCTTTGGCTGCAGTCCAGCTGATGAGTATTTAGCTTAGAATGTTTTTGCAATGTTTCTGGGGTGAAGGTATTCTATGAATGTGAAATGGAAATTAACAGTCTCAACAACCATTCCTGTGATGATACCTTCATAGCTAGACTCTCATTAGATAAAACGACAAAGTTGTCCTCAGAAAAAGAATGTTTCTAGAACGAGTCAGCCAAAAGCCGAGGGAACACATTTTGTTCGTTTCAGTAGTGGTTCTCTAAACCATGGCAATTTACCCCCCACCTCCAACTCTCCGCCACAACTGCTGGGAACATTTGGCAATTTCTAGAGACATTGATAGTCACCACTACTGTCATTTTGTGGAAAGATGCCAAAGATACCACTCAACATCCAACAATGCCCAGGACAGCTCCCCAGCCTTACCCCTCCACCCTCACAACAAAGGATTCTGCAGACTAAAATGCCCAGTGTTTAAGGTAAGAGACCTTTGTAGAGAAATCTCTAGGAAGTCAACATTGAAAAATGTATGCCATGATTACTTGTTACTCACTCTTTCTTGGGATTTCTTTCAAAATGGTTTTAGTCTTCACACTCTGTGAAATGTGAATATATTTTCACCTAGAAAATATATTTTTAAAAGTTAGGACAATTGTTGACAATGTTATCAGTCACTTAGAAACTTATCTCAGAGAAAGGGGAAAATGCTGGCTCTTTGGACATATTTCTTTGAATATTTTATCCATGTATATAGTCTCTTACTGGTCGGAGAGAATCAATCACCCTCTATTTCTAAAATAAAACAAATGTCAGTGCACAAGTCAGCTTTGAAGTAAAATTCTCAAAATCAGCCTTGTATAAATACTTTAACTCAACTTCCATAAAATGAACATTAATGTAAACATGTATAAACTACATATTAACTAAAAGTGAAGCCAAAAGTTATTTTAAAACATTATTATTCATTTGCATTTTATAATCATTCATGATAGTGATATGAAAACAGAGAAGACAGGACACCTGACTTTTCAAAAATATAAACCATTTACTCAGAGCTGATAATCTTCCTTCTCATTCCACAAAAAAGCACACACAAAAACTCAGAAGAACCCTTCTTTATTCTCCTTCCACTGAATATTTCAATCCACTGGCATGTGTAACCATGTGCCTCCATTCTGACTCAATGTATTCACTGCCCATTTTTATATGGGCCAACTTCTCCACATACTAGGTTCCATCTTTGCCTGCTCAAGGACTTTTCTCATACAAATATCTCTTCTCTCTTCTCTCTCACCAAATCATCATTTCCCTTCTTTTATGAACCACTGATATCACCATAGAACCATGCTATAATACATATTACTGCTAGCCCCTAGTTTCATCCCTCCCTGTACCCTCTTAGCTCACATTCAGCAATATTGGATACAGCTCATCACTCCCTTCTCAAATTCTTTAACTTGGAATTTAGTATATTATAATCTCCTTTTTTTGTACCTATATGATTACTACTTCTCAGTCTCCTTTACTGGATCCTCTTCATTTCCCCAACCTTGACATGCTATGATGCTCCTTAGGTGATCCCATCTATCACAATGACCATCAACATATCTTTTGCTGAAGAATCCCAGATTTCTATTTCCAGAATGAACCTCTTCTCTGAATCCTCATACTTTGTTCTAGGATAGAAAATGGGCTTTTTAATCACAGCAGATCCAAAACTGAGACCTTGATTCTCCCCTACCCCTCGAAAAACATGTTCTTTCTCCAGAGGTCCGTATCACAGCAGTTATCACTACACAGCAACTCAGTTAAAAACCTTGCCTTCACTCTCAATTCCTCCCTATTTCTCATGGCTTTTCTTCTAATTCACCAAAAAAGTTCTGATAAGAGATAATTTCAATTAATATCCTGTTCCAAGTCATCCCCATCTCTCTTTTGGATTCATCAGCTGATTCCCACTCCCCCGTCCCCAAAAGTCTTGTGCTTCTGCTCTAGTAAATCAATAGACAGTTCTCTCCACAGTAGCCAGAAGGAATCTTTTAAAATATAAATTATTCCCTATCACTCAACTCCTGGACACCCTGCAGTAGTTTTCCAACTCTCAGAATAAAATCCTAAATCTTTACTGCAGCCTGTTAGATCCTACTTTATTTGGCTCTGGATATCGTTTTACTCTCATTTCCCGCCACTTTCCCCCTTGCCCATGACCTTTTATTGGCATTTTTACAAGTTCCTTTAGACATTCTCCTACCTTGGGATCTTTACACTCGTTTCTAACTACTTCCTGTAACAATCTACTCCCAGGTAATTCCCTCACTTCATGTATGTCCCTGCCCAACTATCATTTCCTAAAAAACAACCCTCATGAATAATAACACTCCTTCTCTAGCCCCATACCCTGTCCTAGGTTTGTTTTTTATTTTTTTTTAGAATTTATCACTACCTGATATACTATAAATTATTTATTTCCTATTATCTCACAGTTATGTAAACTCTATAACCACAGGGTTTTTATTTTGGAATAGAATAGGCACTAAATAAATATTTACTTGACTACTGAATGAACTAGTGTCCATATTCAGCTTGACATAACCTAGAATATGTAATCATAACTTTAATAAACTTTACTTATTTACCAATCTTATACTTTTGAAAGCACTGTATTATACCTTTGTTGCTTATAGTTAGCTAAAAACAAGTATTCATTCATAGTACCTCCTATATTTGGGCACATCTTATCCTGAGGTGAAAATCAAACAACATACAACACAGTAAATACTGTAATACCAGAATACACTAAGCAAGTAAATAATTAAAATAATTATCCCTAGATCACATTACTTAAAATAATGTAATTTTAATATTATAAGCAAAACAAAACCATATTTATAAGAGTTTAGCAATTTTTTCTCTGAAATATAATGGCCCCTGAATGCCATCTTTGATATGGGAGCAATCTGAGCTCTTCAAGGAGAATTGAAGTATATCTAAAGACTTTAATATTTGAAATAAGAAGCAATCTGTCTTTTCTGAATTAGGTTTTGATACATTCCTTGACATCTGGGATTTGAAGTTTGACAAGGTGACAACACTGGAACTTCACTTTGTCAACAGCAAGTGAAAACATATATTTGAGACTCATCCTAATAAATGTGCAACCCAAAAAAATCTGAGTAATGTTATCAAGTCATGAAATGCAGAGATAGACTGATGTTCCAGCATTCCTGTGTAGACTTAGATTAATTGTCAAAATAATGAGTGAAGAGCTGTTTGTCTCAATCTAGTTGAGAATAAAATGCTGACGTTTTTATTTAACACTAGAAAGGGAACTAAATATCTGCCAACATGATATTAAAACACTGGATTCGGGGGATACCTAACTTGTCTTTGCTCATCCACTGGGTAGTTGCTTGATCTTTTTTTTTTTTTTTTTTTTTTTTTAATATATTTTATTGATTTTTTTACAGAGAGGAGAGCTAGAAACATCGATGAGAGAGAAACATCGACCAGCTGTCTCTTGCACAACCCCACACCCCCTACTGAGGATGTGCCCGCAACCAATGTACATGCCCTTGACCAGAATTGAACCTGGGACCTTTCAATCCACAGACCGACGCTCTGCCGCTGAGCCAAAAAGGCTTCGGCTAGTTGCTTGATCTTGAGCCTCAATGTCTTCTTATTTTCATCTGTACTAATAAAAGGGTAATATGCTAATTAGACTGGGAGACCTTCTAGATGTCCTTCCAGACAAAGCCATGGTGGCAGGGCCAAGGCAGAGGCAATTAGGGGTGATCAAGCCAGGAGGACAGGGAAGTTGGGACTGATCAGGCCAGAAAGGGGGGGACTACTGGGGGCGAGCAGGCCAGCAGTAAGGGATAGTTGGGGGCGAGCAGGCTGGCAGGGGGGCAGTTTTGGGCGATCAGGGCAGCAGGGGGGCAACTAGGCAAGTAGGGGGAAAGTTGGGGTGAGCAGGCCAGCAGGCAGAGTGCTTAGGGATAATCAGGCAGGCAGGCAAGTGAGCAGTTAGGAGCCAGTGGTCACAGACTACAAGAAGGATGTCCAACTGCTCATTTAGGTCTGATCCCACAGGGACAGGGCCGAAACCAGCAGTCAGATATCCCCAGATTGGAGAGGGGGCAGGCTAGGCTGAGGGACACCCCTCCCCGTACACAAATTTTGTGTACCAGGTCACTAGTTATTTAATAAAAAGGGAAAGTGAGAAAAAAAATTCTACTTTGTGTCTTCCACGTGGGACTAAATTGCATCCTAAGTCACAAAGCCACTTATTGGAAGAACTGAGATTTGAATTTGTATCAGTCAGGATAGGTAACATTATGCTGAAATAACTAATGATCTCCAAGCCACAGCAGGTTAGAATAGTAAAAATCTGTTTCTGATGCATGCTAGATGTCAGCAGACACAGTGTGCTTCTGGCTAGTCATTCAAAGAAGCATCTAATGGAGTCACCACCTTGACACATGTTTCTACTGAGGCAAAAAGAAGGGAACATGACACTTGAAGGTCTGACCAGCAGTAATACATATCCCTGTAACATTTCATTGGTCAGCCATACAGATGTACTTAGCTTCAATTGGAGCAAGGTAGGAGAAACAGAATGTTTTTGAGTAGCTCTACGGACTACCACAAAAACCATTATGGGTCAAGGGACCATACTGTTTACTTTTATGTAGAGGCAAGCTTATTAGTTGCTCCTGGTGTATATCTGATCAGCAGCACCTCTCTGTTTCTCTAGAAAGTTTATTGGGGAAAAGAGAAGAGATATAAATAAACAGATTATATTGAATATAAGGACATTTTTTGTATCTTTACTTGGACACATGATATAAAATATACATTCATGATATATGTATAATATATTCAAATATATGTATTATACGTGAACCTCTAAATGGATGTTTAATTGAGTAGATTTATTTTCACAGGAAACTTAAACTTGTAAATAATCATGTAAAATAATTTTTATTCTTGCTATCATATATAACAAATAGAAACAGAAGTAAAAATAGCAAGATAATAAAGTCATTTTAATTATTTTCATTTAAAAAATGATAGCATATGCTACAGAACATTCAAAAGGATAGAAGTATCTGTGGTAAAAAAGCACATCCACAAAACAACCACTGTTGTTAGAATGTCCTTAGAATTTATGACTTTTTAAACTTTATTTTTGTTATTGACGCTATTACAGATGTCCCCATTTCCCTCCATGTGCCCACCTCCATCCACCCCCAACCTCTTCCCTCTGGCCATCACCACACTGTTGTCTGTGTCCATGGGCTTATAAAAAAGGAGGAACTTTTACCATTTGCAACAGCATGGATGGAACTGGAGAGCATTATGCTAAGCTAAATAAGCCAGTAAGATAAATATCACATGATCTCACTCTTTTTTTGGAATATAATGAGCAACATAAACTGATGAACAAAAATAGAGCCAGAAGCATAGAAGCATCAAACAGACCGTCCAACCTAAGAGGGAAGGTAGGGGAGGGTGGGGGCGGGTAAGAGATTAACCAAAGGCCTTGTTTGCATGCATACAAGTATAACCAATGGACACAGATAGCAGGGGGATGATGGCCTGTGCTGGGGGTTGGGAGCGGCCAGGGAGAGGTTAATGGGGGGGGAAAAATGAGTTTCATGTCATACTTTAAATAAAGAATTTAAATATATAATATAATATATATATATATATATATATATATATACACACACACACACACACACACACACACACACACATTATATATAAATAAACTTAAACTTCTTCTAATCCCACTTCTTCAAAATAGACTCACCCAGGGCAGGGCTATGGTATTTTATGGAAGAGCCACACTCAAGGGACCAAAGAGCCACATGTGGCTCATGAGCCATAGTTTGCCGACTATGGAGCTAGAGGTTTTCCTTTTGCTCATTTTTACTTGAAATGTCAGTATATCTTAATAATTGATATAGGCTGTCACATATTTAAAAAACAAAAACACAAAAAACCTCATTTGTGGTGCACATGGGTCAGCCAAAAATGGATCTACCTCAAGTTTTCAACATATTTGAAAAGGATTCCTATTTAAGATAGGTTAATTCTGTGTATACCTCTCTTTTTGAAACCTCAAACTTTATGACTAAGGGATACACACACACACACACACACTGAACAGGTTTATTTTATTAAATTAAGTAAATGGTGCCTGGTTTGGGGTATTATATTTCAAGCCACTAGAATTTATTTTAAAAATTCCAGCTCTTGCACCAATTCTTGCATGAAATCCTGGTGGCTTGAGAAAGTACACGCTTAATGCAGAGATGTCCAAAGTAGTTTACTTATTGGGAGAATGTAGTGCAGTGACCAGTGGAAGCATCGCATAGTCCTTCCTCAGCATTAACGGCTTTTTCAATCTTCACTTTGCAAGAACTTTAAGAAGAGGTTCTTGAGAGTATCAAGTTGATAGGACAGGGTCTTTCTCAAGAACAAAAACAAGGTCAATATCTCAACATTAAAATTCTCCACAACAATGCTGTTTCCATTTAAAAGGAACAAAATGAGGTCAGTTTGAAGATCAGAGCTGCTCCAGAAATACTACTGTAAGTATTAAGTTTTTTTTTTTTTCTGGTTTACATCCCTTAGTCATAAAGTTTGAGGTTTCAAAAAGAGAGGTATACACAAAATTTACCTATCTTAAATAGGTCTCCTTTTCAAATATGTTGAAAACTTGAGGTAGATCCATTTTTGGCTGACCCATGTGCACCACAAATGAGGTTTTTTGTGTTTTTGTTTTTTAAATATGTGACAGTCATTTCAATTATTAAGATATACTGACATTTCAAGTAAAAATGAGCAAAAACAAAACCTCTAGCTCCAGAGTCGGCAAACTATGGCTCATGAGCCACATGTGGCTCTTTGGTCCCTTGAGTGTGGCTCTTCCATAAAATACCATAGCCCTGCCCTGGGTGAGTCTATTTTGAAGAAGTGGAATTAGTAGAAATTTAAGTTTAAAAAATGTGGCTCTTGAAAGAAATTTCAATCGTTGTACTATTGGTATTTGGCTCTGTTGACTAATGAGTTTGCCAACCGCTGCTCTAGCTTATTGTAATCTATTTTTGTCACTGCATCAATATGACCAAGCATATCCAAGTTACATAAAGAGATAAGATGACTTAAAAAATATGGGGTGCTTGTTGTGAGAAAACAAAATCAGTTCATACAAGCCAATGAAAAGGAATTGCTCAAAGCTTCTCACAGTGTAACTTGAGTTTTATCCTGTCCTAAAAATGTACTTTGATAGTCAAATCATTTCACTTTAGCAAATGTTGTAGTGGTTACTATGTGCAAGGCACTGTGCTTGCTAGGTAATGTCTTCACTTCCCCCAGACACAATGAATATTGTCAAATGTGTCCTTTCAAAAATCCATTATTGCTTTTCAGAAAGTATTAAAACACTAGAGGCCCGATGCATGAAATTCGTGTAAGATTAGGCCCTTCTTCCCCTGGCTGCTGGCATCAGCTTCCCTCCAGCACCCAGGACCTGGGCTTTCCTCTCAGCCCCAGGTTTGTCTGGAAGGTCATCGGGAAGGGTCTGAAAGGACATCCAGTCTATTTCCCATATTACACTCTTATTATTATAGATACTCTCCACACTTTTTAAAAAAAATCTTTACTGTTGAAAGTATTACATATGTCCCCTTTCCACACACCACCCCCCCCATTGACCTCTCCCAGCCTGCCTCATCCCACAGCACTGGCCTTCACCCCCTCCTTTGTTGTCAGTATCCATTGGTTATGCTTATATGCATACATACAAGTCCTTTGGTTGATCTTTTACCTCTCACCCATTAAAAATTTTGAATCATTTTTTTTTAAGTAAAAGGAATACTCAAAGGACATATTCAAGTAAGTGACTCTGCCTGGTAAGGGATTTGTATCTGTTAATATGTAAAGAACTCTTACAACTCAACAAAAAGACAATCCAATTAAAGATAGGCACAGGATTTGAATAGCTGTTTGTCCAAAGTATATATACAAATGGCCAATGAGCACATGAAAAAAAAATGTTCAGTATCATTAGAGACTTAGGAGATGCAAAAGGAAACACAATGAGAACTTCACACGTATTAAGACTGCCAACATTCAAAAGACAGAGAATATCCCATGCTGACAAAGATGTAGAAAAGCTGGAACATTCATACATCGCTATATATGTAAAATGGTGTGGCCAGTTTAGGAAAATATATGGCAGGTATTTAAAATGTTGAACAAAGAGTAACTTTATGACCTAACAATTATACTCCTAGATATATACCCAGGACAGTTGAAAACATGTCCATACAGAAATCTGTACATGAATGTATACAGCAACATTATTCATAACAGCCAAAAGATGAAAACCCAAATGTCTATCAAGTGGTATATTCCCAAGTGTGATATTACTCAGTCATAGAGAAACAAAGTACTGATACATGCTGTAACATGAATAAATTTTGAAAACATTATGCTAAATAAAAGAATCCATTTATATAAAATTATATGATTTCATTTATATAAAAATTATCATAATAAGCAAATCCACAGAAATAGAAAATAGATTAGTGGTTGCCTAGACCTGAGGGAGGAGGAATGAGTGACTGTTAATGGGTACAAAAGTTCTTTTTTTAGGGTGATAAAATACTTCAAAATTAGCAGTGGTGGTTGCACAACTTTGAATATTACTGAGTTCTATGCTTCAAAAGCATGAATTTAATTGTATATTCGATAAAGCTATTATTATTATGAAAACAGTCTATCAGTCATCTTTAGTTTAAATTTACCCTACAAAAATATGGACATTTTCCCTCAAGTCCACACAAATATATATATAACCTCCCCTCCCCGATAGTTTCTGGTTATTTGAAAATGTACATACTTTCCCATACTTGATTTTTTTAAAAACAAACTTCTTGGTATTACAAATTGGCAAGACTCCTATGTAAACATAGATCCCTAGCCTGTCATAACTTTAACTATAGCCAGTACTTATCTAACATAGTACCATGCATCTGAGTCATTCCTGGAAAGGTTCATTGTACCTTTCTATCTAGGAGGAATGAACAAGTTGTTTTGATTTTTATCAGAGCAATGCCATTATATTAAAAATTTAAATACTTAAACTTTATCAGCCAAAGGTACTTCTTTATGTCATTTAACATGTGCCACTAGTTAGATAGCTGTGAGAACTAAAAGAAGCTCAAATTAAAATATTTGCAGTGTTATTCTTTTTCCCAAAATAACCCAATTTGGAAGATAGTATCAATTCTGCCAAGCAGTAAATTCCTCAATTTATATAGGTCACGCTTATTTTTCTCTTCCACAAATTTCTTATCTATTTCACCCAGGCCCTCTTTGGGAAACTACTGGTGTAAGAGAGCAAGAGAAGTGTATATTTTCTAACACCTCTTTCTGTCAATATTTTCCTTTAAATTCTCCCTTGTTCCATTACAAGTTTGGAGCTCAAGTCATTTTCTAGTCAATAGCTCTTTGTATCTTTTGCCTGAACTAAATAAGGAGACTCTCTAAAGAAAATCAAGTTGTGATTGGCTGTTACAAAAGAATCAATTTTAGTCAGAAATACACTAGTTTGTTTCACTTGACAAACCACAGCAAGAAAACTAGATTGTAAACATTGTGATTGACATAGTACATACTGAAGACAACCAATTAAATTGTCAAATTCACATGAGCAAATACAAAAGAAGTAATTCATGTTTAGATTCTTTTGATCTATATCATACATTTGGCATTATAGGGTTATTTAAAAGCTATTTTAATATCAGCTCTAAAGAAATATTATCAACTTTATCCCAATTATTTCTTTATACACCATACTGAATACTAAGACTCCTAGTTGTTATATGAGTGGCAAACACAGACCTTATACAACTTAAATCATTTTGGGACATTTTTATATAAAACATGTATGCACAGGAGAATTATTAAATTAGATACATTTAGCATAGTATCATTAGCTACATTTTTATAAAAGAAAATTAAAATACTAAAATTATGACATTTTAAATATACAATCAACTATTTAAATAAAGTGCTTTAGATATATTCCACCTAAATTTTTCTTCACATATGAAATCAATTGTATTCGTTGGATATCCTGTTTTCCTCCAGGACTTAAGTTACTAACCAATATTCTTATATTATTCCAATGGGTAACATTGTTTGTATACAAAAAGTAAAATTCTCCATTTGACCTTTTGATATGCTTGAAAGAAAAAAAAAAAAAAACGATTGACTGCTACCAGAGTGACTTAAATTGGCATTATAATTTTAAAGTTGACCAGCCGTGTGCTAACATATTTGGAAAGTATGCTGAAATATTCTAATGTAGCCCCTCTCCCATTCTGTGTGCCCTTTTGTTAGTTAAATGTAAAGGGTGACAACTAAAACTCCAGCTATAAAAAAAATAGAACCAAAAACTTAGCAAAATGTTAACAACATTCCAATACAGAAAAGTTAATCGAATAAAGAAAAGTTAACATTTTGACCAAAAGTCATAGACTGATGCTGTAAAGGCAAATATTCTCAGCAAAAGTGTTATTTCTGCCTTTTAACTTCATTTTTACAATTTCAATTTATCTATTTTTAACAATTGGAATATTTCACAAAAAAATTTAGATATCTAGCTTCAATTGAAAAACAAAACAAAAAACAAAAAAACCCTAATCTGCCAAACTTTTCACACCTTGCTAGTGTTAGTATCACTGAAGGAAGAATTCAGGAGGCCAAAAGGAGTTGAGATTTATAAATTTATCATTAATTTGCACAGTGGTGGGCAAACTCATTAGTCAACAGAACCAAATATGAACAGTACAATGGTTTAAGTTTCTTTTGAGATCCAAATTTTTAAAACTTAAACGTCTTCTAACGCCACTTCTTCAAAATAGACTCACCCAGGCCGTGGTCTTTTGTGGAAGAGACACACTTAAGGAGCCAAAGAGCCGCATATGGCTCGCGAGCCGCAGTTTGCAGACCATGGTTCTAGCAGAAAGGCTGAGGCCAAAACAGCATCAGCAGGGCAGAGTAAGGAAAGCAGGATATTTATGTCTCTTGTAAAGATCAGTCAGGTGCAGGTGGGGGCCAGGTGTAGGCGGTCAATTGAAACTGGTGAGGTGGTTTACTGGAAACCTACAATGTGAATAACAGGAAAATCGCCCAGAGGGGTAAAAGCTCCCAGCTTTTCAATAATGGAAGGCAAGAATGTGCCTAAAAGCAAAAAATCAGTAGAAGTGGGTAAAAGATGCTTCCTTAGATGGGGCATGCCAGAAGCAGTTTTCATTCTCCTTTTTTTAGGATTCATAATGCTTTTAACTTCTTAAAATTTGCTGATGTATATTACTTACCTCTCTAGGATCTAAGTTTATGACCCCATCAAAATACATTTAAATGCTTCTTTTAAAAGAACAACCTACCAACAAAATTTAGTTTAAAAAGGTTTAAATTGTCCCATACCATATCTTTAATACTTTTATTTGGTATATAAATAATGGCAATGATCAGTCTTCAGAAATATTAGTATACATATCTGGTCAAGTCTAGCTTTCAAAGCAGACTGAGTAGTTAACCTTAAAACCTTAAATACATGTGTTCTCTACTTACTAAAATCTCTACTCTTCTCAGTTTCTTTAGAATCCACCACTATGGCTGATGAAGACCAAAACACATGTGAAAAAGAGTGAGATTAGAGAAGTCAGAAAAGGACGCAGTCCTTCCTTATCAGTCATATAAAATATTTGCCCTCAAACCATAATTACCTTATTTCAAGATCTAACCTGGAATATAACCTATGTAACATTAATAGATTAAATATAAATATTGATGAAATAACATGCAAAAAGTTTAATAAAATTTTTCCTATAATTAAGTTAATTCTTTCCAAAAAGGCATAAATATACTATAGTATTTAGTTTACTAATCTTTCATTTAGAATATCAAGTGATTTAAACTAAAATGTTACTGTCTTTAAATACACAGACACACATTTGGACCAAGCATAGGTATTACCTAGCATAGGATTTCACATTATACAAATAAATCGCTAATATATCCCAATAATTATATAGATGGATGTTCTTCTTAGTCTTATTTGTAATAGCATAAAGGAAGGAGCAATACAGCAATATATTCATCAATGGAGTGTTACTTGAATTAATTTGGTATACTAGAAATGAAAAGTGTAGGAAATTAGTTGATGACACAAAAAACATTCACAAAATCAAATGAAGTAAGGTAGTACAGGTATCCCAATTTCAGAGAATATATAAGCAAAATAAAAATGAAGGATGTGCATTAAAATGTTAACAGAAATGAGATTTTAGGCTATTATAATGAATGAAATGGTATCTCATCCAAATTCATGTCCACCTATAGCCACAGAATGTGATCTCATATAGAAATAAGGACTTTGCATATACAATTAGTTAATCTGGGGTTACCCTGGATTAGCACAGGCCCTTAAACCCAATATTAAAGTTCTTATAAGTCCTGATGATGAGCAAAGACACAGAGAAAAAGGCCATATTGAGAGAGCAGATATTGGAGTGATGCAGCTATGAACCAAGGAATACCAAAGTTTGCTAAGAGCTACAGAAGCCAGGAAGAAGCAAGGAATGATGCTACTCTATAGCCATCAGAGGAAACACAGCCATGGTGACACCCTGATCTTAAATGCTAGTCTCCAGAACTGGGAAAGAATAAATTTTTGTTGTTTTAAGTGACCAAGTTTGAAGTAATTTATTATGGAAGCCCTAGAAAAATAATACAGTAAGTGATCTTTATTTCACTTTTCATGGTTTTTTTCTTCTATTTTATAAATTAAATATGTTACATTTTAATGATAAAAATGTTACTAAAAGCATAATGTGGCCGAATAAATACATACTAATTACAGTATTCTTATAACTAAAAGTTCTAATCAACATATTTTAAAGAGAAAAATGAAAATCTATGCTCAAGCACACTCTAAAATGGTAATGAGTATCTGAAGGGCTAATCCTTTCATTATTTATCTTCTACATTTATGAGATTTAGAGATAAACAAGAAAAGTCTCTCTCCTCTAAGAAGGATCAAACATCACTAACACTTATTAATAATAAAATCAAAGTAAACTGAGAAGCTTAATAAATGCAATAACGAACTTCTCAAAAGCTGTCATATTTGGTTCATATAATATTGATATGATTTTAGTAAACAGATATTTCTCAAGTGAGCATTAAGAGAATTCAATATGAGGCAAATAAGACAAAATATACCTGGAAACAAAATAGACAGAAACAATCCAAAATATAAAATCTTGGAATTTGAATATTTATTCTTTATCTAGTATATTCCATATAATAAAGAGATAATATGCAAATTGACCCTCTTGCCCTCACAAGATGGCCGCAGGGGGCTTAGTGAGGGACGACCAAATGACTGAGTAAGCAGGATGTGTGTGGTGACCAGGCTGGCAGGGAGCACTGGGGGGAGACCAGGATGGCAGGAAGAGGCAATTGGGGCAACCAGGCTGGCAGAGGGAGCAGTAAGAGGTGACCAAGTTGCTGAAACCGGTTTGGCTCAGTGGATAGAGAGTCTACCTGCAGACTGAAAGGTCCCGGATTCAATTCCGGTCAAGGGCACGTACATTGATTGCAGGCACATCCCCGGTAGGGGGTGTGCAGGGGGCGGCTGGTCAATGTTTCTCTCTCATCGACGTTTCTGGCTCTCTGTCCCTCTTTCCTCCTCTGTGTAAAAAATCAATAAAATATATTAAAAAAAAAAAAAAAAAAAAAGAGGTGACCAAGCTGGGTGTGAGGGGCAGTTAGGGGCAATCAGGGCAGTGGGGTTGAGTGCAGTTGGGGGTGACCAGGTTGGCATGGGGGTCAGTTAGGGGCAATTAGGCTGGCGGGGGGGGAGGGGTGAAGGGTGACTAGGCCAATAGGAGGGGGTAGTTGGTGGCAACCAAGCTGGCAGTGGGGAGCAGTTGGGGGCAACTAGACCAGCAGAGAGGGGCAGTTGGGGGTGAGCTTATTGGCCATGGGGGCAGTTAGGGGCAAACAGGCCAGCAGGAGTGGAAGTTAGGGGCACTCAGGCCAGCACACAGAGGCAGTGAGGGTCGTTTAGACCAGCAAGCGGAGGGGTGGGGGGCAGTTAGGGGCAACCAGGCAGGCAGGCAAATGAGCAATTAGGAGCCAGTGGTCCCAGATTGTGAGAATGCTGTCTGACTGCTAGTTGGATTTCCCCTGAAGGGTCCAGGATTGGAGAGGGTGCAGGCTGGGCTGAGGGGACCCACCAATCTGTGCACAAATTTTATGCACCTGGCCTCTAGTCTTCTAATATTTCAAGAATCCTTCAAACAGCATTCCCGATAGGTAATAACTTATTCTACAATTGAAATTTTCTAAGGACCCCATAACTTGTGAGGGATGCATGACTCCATTACCGAGTGACCACCTCCAAAGATAGAAGCTGACTTCTTAGGAAGTAGCCTTAGTCTACTACAACTTCAGTTTTGAAACATTTCTTATGTTTTCGTAAAATCATCTTTCTGGATTACTAGTATGTTATTTTTATTCATCCATATTTTTCCTACTTTGATTTATCCTTCATAATCAACTTGTATCATAACTTGAAGACATAGTTTTAAAGAATTTTAGAAAGGACATAGAAAGATTACTAACTTCTCATCAATGGCAAAATTCTTTTTACAGCATCTTTACTCAACTGTTATTCTCAGTATTTGAACATATCCATTAAAAAAAGCAAGTCCCCTCATCTGCAGGCAGGCAGATTTATTTTAGGCAAGTTTTATGTGGATTCATAGACATAGAAGCATGAAATAGACTGATGAATTTCAGAAGGAAGGTGCGGCTAGAGGTGGTTGGGTAGGGAGTGATTAACTGGGGAATTTATATGCATATATGCATAGCCCATGAACACAGACAATGGAGTGGAGAAGGCCGGGGAGACACTGGTACTGGGTAGAAGCGGGGGAAAAACAAAGGAGACATCTGTAATACCTTCAGCAATAAAAATAAATAAATACTAGTATATAAATAAATGTAGATAAAATCATATTAACTATGGTTGAGTTGATTGGTTAGCTAAAATCCTTTAGTATTTTTTCATTAGACTCCCTTTTAATTTTTGAAAAAATTTCCCCTTTCTATAAACAGGTAGTTTAAAAAAAATCTTAACTAAAGTGTAGAACTTTCTATTTATCTTTATTTAATCTCATTGCATTAAGTTTCTATCTTTATTGCTAGCTTTTCGGTTTCTCTCTGAACACTCTTAATTCTTCCATACAAACAATATTCTTCAGAAACTTGCACCATCTATAAATTTTACAAGATCTTCTCTGTCTTCTCTTAAACACAGGGCTTCAACATTTCAACTCTAAAGTTCTAGAGTTACATGAAGTTCTTCAAACATTTGTCATGATGATAATGATAGCAGCTAGTATCTATCAAACATTGTTATAAGTATTTTATATGTAGTATAACATCTAATATTAATAAAAATCCCATAAGACAATGACTATTATTATGCTCACTTTTTGGATAAAGCGCTTGAAATAATACAGCCAGAGCTGGTTTTGAGCTGATGTGGCTAGATCAGCTGTTTACAAACTATGTCAATTTTGACTGGTCAATGCCCAGCATTATCAGTTGTTAAATATTTTTTTAAATAATTCTCCTGTGAAGTCAGAAATTGAACTCAGACTGCCTGATTCCAGAGTCCATTTTTAAAAATATATATTTTATTGATTTTTTTACAGAGAGGGAGAGAGATAGAGAGTTAGAAACATCAATGAAAGAGTAACATCGATCAGCTGCCTCTTGCACACCCCCAACTGGGGATGTGCCTGCAACCAAAGTATATGCCCTTGACCAGAATCAAACCTGGGACCCCTCAGTCCACAGGCTGATGCTCTATCCACTGAGCCAAACCGGTCTCAGCCAGAGTCCATTTTTTTTTAAACCAGATTCCATTATGGTTTCTACGATAAATGAAGACAATAACACAGTGTCCAACCAGAAACGTTCTCCTTTTATCTCATTATGAATATGCTATACAAGTATTTGATGTGAGATTAAATTATTAAAATAATTTTCTGCCAAAAGTTTCAAAAGGAGTAAAGGATAAATGAAAACATACTAAATAACTGAACTTAAAACATATAGCTCCTTCCATACCACAATATATTGATATTATCAATTATTGGTAATTGAATATAAAATGTATATTGAATATATCTGTTAAAAGGGGCCCTGAAATTATGTAATATATAATCCACCCCCACCCCCACAAGAAAATATGTAGCTCATTAGATTCTTAAGTGGGTAACAGATGTACAAAATGTCAGCACTTCATAGGATCACCTCTGATCAATTGTATACCTGGATTTGTCCATTTCTACAAGGACATGAGACAATAGGAAACAGTCCTTGTTGAAATCAGATGAATCATGAATTCTCAAATTTAGGAACTGGATCTTGAAAAAATGTATGTTGCCTCCAAGCCTCAGTTTCACATTTGTGAAACAGGGCTGAAAACAGTACGTACAACAGAGGATTGCAATAGCACCATTAAATACTATGTATAAAGCACAGTACTTGGAACAATTTCTGGCCTACAGTCAGTACTATTATTATCAGGATGCTGGCATGCCAGAATTGTCAAAGCTAAAGGATGAACAAGAATCATCTTCCTGGATGAAGTGTACTTGAATTTGGAAAAAATATTATTTACAAATTAAAACCAATATTTTATTGAGAAAATAATCATCTGCCTAAATATGTAAGACAACACAGGGAAATAAGAAATTTATTCATGAGGCAGACTTCTTCTATTGGAGTACCTATGCAGAAACATTGAGAAGTATTGATGTGGGAATTCTCCTACTGAACAATTTAATAACAATCTCAAAAGAGCAAATAACTTCTTCAGCCTAACAAATAAAGAAACTAAGAAGAATGAGTGATAAATTTTACTATACACTTTTATGGCATATACCATCAAAAAAAAGCCAAAAAGCACAATTCTCCATAGATCTCTCATATTTTTGCATGTCTTGGGGTAGAGACACTGACAAGATTTTTCTGAATTATCTTTACAAGAATGTTTATTTAGCAACAGCCTTGGGAACCAGAGATAGGGTATGTTGGCTGTCCAGCATAATACAGACAATGTCCCCTTGAGGGAAAATTTTCTTCTAGGCTATTATAAAATACTGGAATTTTCTCAGCGTGGGGTTACTATCCTGTAATGCAATCCACTGCATGTACAAACATCACCTGGTCCCTCTCGTGCTGTTCTGTGGGAACTGGGGTCTGGAAAATCAGCTTGAGAAAAATGCTGATATTCTGGCTATTTTCTCTGATCCATAAGTCTCCTGTCTTCTACCAGCATCCATGAAATAGTGACAAGGAAATTATTAGCTTACACATAGACCCTTCAAAATTATCAATATATATTGTAAATGCATTTGAAATGTAAATAATAAACAAGAAAAAGTATTTAACTACTATAAAAGACAATTAGTATCCCAAATTAAAAAAACAAAAATCACTTTTAAAAAGCAACTTTAAAAGATATTCATCAAGCAGCACCCTGCTCCCCCAACACCAAGGAATATCCCTGAAGGGCCGCCAAAGTAGCGCTTCACAACACAGCACCCACAGGTGGTGGGTGGCACCAGAATGCCCCCAAAAAACAGGACTGAGGGCCCAGCTCACAGTAGAGGCCGAGAATCACAGCCACCCACACTAGAGATCTGCCCTGCACATAAGCACACCAGCAGCAGTCCCAATCTGGTCTCACAGAGAGCCAGGAGGGGGGCCAGTGCCCAGCTACGTCCAACCACAGGGAGAGCACATTCAGTTCACATAGGGACACCCCTGGAACACCTGGCCCTGGTGACAGGGGGTATTGCACTACTGGGCCCCTCAGGACACCTTATACATAGGGCACTATTTTCTTTTTTAAAAAAATATATATTTTAATGATTTTTTTTTTTTAACAGAGAGGAAGGGAGAAGGATAGAGAGTTATCGGGTCTAGTAATAATTAATGTCGTTTTTAAACATTCGTTTAAAATCTTGCTTGGCGTTGACTTGTATTGACATAACCTTCAAACACGTGGTATCTACAGAATGTGTGAAGTGCAATTAACAAGTTTTGCTTGAAAAAGTTTGTGTTTGGTTTGGTTTTTGTTGCAAAACTATGGCTAAGAAGATGGTGGATGAAAAGCATATTCGGCACTGCATGCTTTACGAGTTCCAATTAGGAAGAAAAGCAAGTGAGGCTGCAAAAAACATCTGTAGTGCTCTTGGTCAAGATGCAGTTAGCGCCAGAAAATGCCAGCGTTGGTTTGAGAAATTTCGCGAGGGAAATTTTTCCTTAGATGACAAGAGTGGTCGAGGCCGTGTGTCCAATTTTGATCAAGAAGCTCTTCAAGCTCTTTTGGTGCAAAATCCTCAAATTACCCAACAAGAGCTTGCGACAACTTTAAATTGTTCACAAAAAATAATTTCCAATCAATTGCGTGCACTTGGCAAAGTCCAAAAGTTTGGAAAATGGGTTCCTCATGAGTTGACCGACAACAACCGTAATCAAAGAGTCACAATTTGCAGTTCGCTCCTCTCTCGTCAAAACCGTTTGCCGTTTTTAGAGCAAATTGTTACCGGAGACGAACAATGGGTGCTGTATGTTAATTTGAAAAGGCGGCCTCAATGGTTGGACAAAAATGAGGCTCCGCAGCCCACGCCAAAACCTGACTTGCATGCGAAAAAAGTGATGTTGTGTGTTTGGTGGAATTTTAAAGGAATTCTTCATTAGGAACTTTTACCATCTAACCAAACCATTACAAGTGCAGTGTATAGTGCCCAATTGGAAAGGTTAGCCCGAGCTTTAAGAGAAAAAGAACTCGCGCTGATTAATCGGAAGGGCATAATTCTTCACCACGATAACGCACGACCGCATACTGCAAGAATCACTGCTGAAAAACTGCACCAGTTGGAATGGGAAGTTCTCCCTCAACCTGCATATTCTCCTGATATTGCCCCTTCCGATTATCATTTGTTTCGTTCTTTGCAAAACTTTCTTCTTGGAAAAAAATTTAATAATGAAGAATGCCTCAAAAATGCATTGATCAAATTTTTTGCATCAAAATCACAAGAATTTTACAACAGAGGGATTAAAATGCTTCCTGAGCGTTGGGCACGAGTAGTAGAAAACAACGGCAACTATATTGTTGATTAAATTTTGTTGTATTGTTTAAATAAATTTGATTTTAAAAAAGTATTAGAAAACGACATTAATTATTACTAGACCTAATAGAAACATCGATGAGAGAGAAATATCAATCATCTGCCTCCTGCACACCTCCTACTGGGGATCTGCCTGCAACCAAGGTACATGCCCTTGACTGGAATAGAACCTAGGACCTTTCGGTCCGCAGGCAGACGCTCTATCCACTGAGCCAAACCAGTTAGGGCAAGGGCACTGTTTCCATAGCACAAGATGTGGAAGACTTAACTTAGTACTGAGATACGGAGTCTTAAAAAAAATGAGCAAATGGGAGAATATGGTCCAAATGAAAGAACAAAACAAAACCCCAGAAAAGGAATAAATGAAATGGATATTATCTACCAGATAAAGAGTTCAGAGTAATGGTCACAAGCACGATCACTGAACTCAGAAGAAGTATTGAGAAATTCAACAAAAAGATAGAAAATATATATTTTAAAAATCAGAACAAAAAAAAAACAATAAATTAAATGAAAATATATACTAGAGATTACATAATGTAGATTAGATGATGCAGAAAAAAGGATCAGTGACATGGAAGACAACATAGTGGAAATTACCCAATCAGAACAACAAAAGAAAAAATAATGTTAAAAAAAAGTTTAAGATACCATTGGGACAACATTAAGCATAATAATATTTGCAATAAAGAGGTCTCAGAAGGTGGTGAAAGAAAGGGATAGAAAGCCTATTCAAATGGCTGAAAATTTCCCTAAGATGACAAAGGAAACATATTAAAGTTCAGGAAGCATATTAAGTCCCAAACAAGATAAACCCAAAGAGACTCACACCAAGACATAACACATTAAAATGCAAAAGTTAAAGGCAAAAGAAAATCTTAAAAGCAGCAAGAGCTAAACAACTAGTTAAAAAAATTTTTTTTCTATAAGACTATCAGATGATTTTCAGCAGAAACTTTGCAGACCAGGAGTAGTATCTTATATTCAAAGTGATTAAAAAGCATTTGCATGGCAAAGGAAGCCATCAACAAAATGAAAAGGCAATCCATTGAATTAGAGAAGATATTTTTGAATGACATATTTGATAAGGAGTTCATTTCAAAAATATAAAGAGATCATACAACTCAACATAAAAAACAATCCAATTGAAAAAATGGAAAGAGGACCTGAATAGACATATCTCTAAAGATCAGACAGAGATGGCAGACAGACACATGAAAAGATATGCAATCTTTTGATTATGTTCATCACTAATCATGTGGGAAATGCACATCAAAACCATGAGATATCACCTCTCACTGGTAAGATCGGCTATTATACAAAAGACATTGTGGAGAAATGGGAACCTTCATGCACTATAGGTGGGATTGCAAATTGGTACAGCCACTATGGAAAGCAGTATGGAGATTACTAAAAAGTTAAAAATAGAACTAGCATACAACCCAGTATTTTGACTTCTTGGTATCCATTCAAAGAAAATAAAAACACTAATCTGAAGTGATAAATGCTAATCACTTTTTATATGCCTCAGCTCCTAAGTTCCTCCCCATTCACAGTCACCTGTTCTCACACTTCCTGGAGCTCTGTGATCAGTGACTTTTTAAAACTTCAGAGAAAATATTTCTCCATATCTAGTTTGACAAACAATAAAGGGACCACAATTTCCATCACTAGCACCTTTAATTTCTATCAATACATCGTCTTTTTAATAATCATATAATTACTATTGCATATTGATTTTTTCACTTACTAAATTTTTGTGTTCACAAAAATACTGCCAAGTTAAATGTCTATTATCTGATATTCCCTAATTGGTTTTGTATTTAAGTATTTGTTATTTAGGTTTTCATACTGAAGTAAATTTAGGACTTCTCGTTTCTCCCTATAACTTTGGTGCTTATTCCAATCAGAAGACAATAGTAACACATCTAAGCTTAACTTACCTGGATGAACTGTGTGTGCCTATATCTGTCTGTGTCTATTTTTCCTTATGCACATATATCTTTACAAAATGTAGTCAAGTAGTGTGTTTTTCCTCAGAAAGTATGTTGACATCTGGAGTGAGGGCACCACTAAAATTTAAAAAAGGGAACAGATCTCTTTAACCAGGAAGAGCTTCAAACCTTTGACGGTTCTAACACACAGTGACAAATAATAGGTAGATGTGTTAAGCAGGCTCATGCTGGAGAGCACACGATCATCGGGGTGTGTGTGTGTGTGTGTGTGTGTGTGTGTGTGTGTGTGTGTGTCACTTCTGATTGCAGCCATAGGGGAATGAAGCAAATGTTCAGATTTTCTGAGAATCCAGAAAGCTATGTTTTTATGTGAAATCATCTGATTTTCAAATTGCTTCGGTTTTAAAAAGTTTAATAAGCTCCGCCTTCCAAATTAAACATACCCACAAGCCAAATAAACCCTCTGGGTGGCCAATCTGTGACTCCTGCGTAGTTGGAAACTAAGAGAGGAAGGAAGCAAGAGTCTTAGCATCCAACCCCCACTACCAATGGCAAGCCAGTATGGACAGTCTCATGGTTTTGCATTTATTCAAAGTTCACCAAGAATTCTGAATACTTTCCTGAGTATTTATTCACAAAGTGCTTATTGGTCTCTTTGTATACTCCATAATGTTATCAATGTAAAATATCAGCATTATTAATTTATTAGCATTTACCCAGAATCTAGAATAATTTTAAGAAAATCAAATTCTGACTTTCAAATTATGAGTCCCTTTCAAAGATTGAATAAAAACCACTTAGATCAGGGTATAGCATGGAAAATGTTTACTCTGTATCCACAAGCACTATAAGGAAAATTACAATCACAATATGAATCTTTCATAATCTGGCAATATTTTGGAGTTTAAGGATTTTTAATGAGACTTCCGGGAGCTTCAGCTTTGTTTAATATAACAGGTTATATAACACTTGACATAATGTCAAGATTCCATGAGCAAAAAAAAAAACAAACAAAAAAAACAACAACAAAAAAAACACCAAAAAACAAACAAAAAAAAACCATTCTCTCCTTTGACCTATAGCAACTGTACAATTCCATTCCATGCCTGACAGCTGATGCTCACAGGACCTTTGGCATACCAAATATAATCCAGGACAGCTGGTGCTAGCGAGCAGCAATTGCTACAAATAATTCTTTTTGACTAGTTGTCTGAAAGAAACAAGAGTGACTTACATATTTGATCTTATTTATAGAAATAGCCTTTCATGAAACACAGATCTGCAATTACTATAATAACTTTCTCTTTGTAAATTGACATATGATTGCAGGAAATGCAAAACAACAATTTGGACATTTACAAAATAAATGTTCAGGTTTTTCTTCCTCCCTTTCCGATAGCCATCTTTTAAGAAGAAGGAAATTCTGTTTAATGTTTCCAGGGCAAAAGCCTGAGAGTTTTACTCTTAACCTAGAAGTGGCCTAGGAATCTGCATTTTATTGGGCACACTTGAGGATTAGGATGCAGAGCATCTGCAAAGTATATTTTGAGAGATACTGACTAATCCTTATCACTTCCCTAAGTGTCACTCATATCAAAACTGGACCCACCTGAATTCTCTGACCCCCTGATTTTCATTTACTTGTTCATATCACTTTCAGAAAACATAATATAAACAAGCCTGAGTAAGGGATAGGCACCAATTTGTATAGTGACTGTAGACCATACTAGCCTATCTCCAGTTCTTTCTCCAACTCACCCCAGAAACTGACTAAAAAAGAAACTGACCAAACTTTGAATTTGCCAATATAAAAGCACTTGTATCAATATATAAATATATACAATGAAGGCTGATACTCTCTGCTGTATAAGAATGTCTATAAAGCTACCCAGGCTTCAGCCACCTCTGATACCTGAGAGTACAAAAAGTTTTAGTCAGTCTCCATAGCCAAATGGTACATTGGCCAAGCTCTCAAGAAAGACTCTGGAATGTATTGATGTGGATCAGTTTTAATAGTCTCGGGAAGTATTTTGGCCCTAATGTACCAAAAAAAATTAAACAAGGTCAACTTCATACATAGGCTTCTCTTGGGGAAAGTACTATCAGCTGTGCGCAGTGATTTTTACTATGGATGTAAGCCCCTTTGATCAGATTCCTCCAAAGAAAGTTCAACACTGGGAATAAGTATCTTTAACTGAATTATGTTGGCTTCTCTGATAATAAATAGGAAATAGGAATTAATTATGTAATAAGATTGTGGTGTGTGTGTGTGTGTGTGTGTGTGTGTGTGTGTATAAAAGCACTGAGCATTACAAACTTCTATGGTAAGTAAGTAACCTGGCTATGGCACTAACTAGCTATATTATCTCAGCAAGTATTTTAACAATGCTGCCCAATGCTATCACTACTCTTATCTAATATAGCACTGAAAGTACTGACCAGATCAGACAAGGAAGATGAAGAAATAAAAGGCATCCAAATTGGAAAGGAAGATGGAAAATTATCTTTGCAGATGATCTTATATACAGAGAATCTTAGAGACCAACCAAACACCTGTTTGAGCTAAACCACAAATTCAGTACAATTGCAGGATATATATTTTATTGATTTTGTACAGAGAAGAAGGGAGAGAGAGAGTTAGAAACATCGATGAGAGAGAGTCATTGATCAGCTGCCTCTTGCACACCCCCTACTGGGAATGTGCCCGCAACCAAGGTACATGCCCTTGACCAGAATCGAACCCGGGACCCTTCAGTCCCCAAGTCGACGCTCTATTCATTGAGCCAAACCGGTCTCGGCTCCAGTTGCAGGATATAAAATTAGCAGACAGAAATCAGTTATGCTTCTACATACTAACAATGAAATGTCTGAAAAATAAATAAATAAACTAATATGGTATGAAGAACAATAAAATACTTAGGAATAAACTTATTCAAGGAAGTGAAAGATCTGTACAATAAGAAAAACATGATTTTGATGGAAGAAGTTAAAGAAACAAATGGAAAGATATCCCATGTTTGTGGATTGGAAGAACTAGGACTTCTATTTTTTACATACAAAAAGGAATTCCACTTGACTTTTTTTTTTAATATATTTTATATATATTGTGTGTATATATATATATATATATATATATATATATATATATATATATACATACACACACACACACACACACACACACACACACACACACAGAGGAAGGGAGAGGGATAGAGAGCTAGAAACATTGATGAGAGAGAAACATCGACCAGCTGCCTCTTGCACACCCCCTACTAGGGATGTGCTCGATGCTCTACCACTGAGCCAAACTAGTTTTGGCACCAGTTGACTCTTGAACAACATGAGTTGAAACTCCATGTGTCCCCTTATACACAGATTTGTTTTTTCAGTGAGGACAGCATATGTATTTCTCATGATTTTCTTAACATTTTATTTTCTCTAGCCTACTTAATTGTAAGAATACAGTATATAATACAGATAACATGCAAACTATGTATTGTCTATGTTATTGATAAGGCTTCTGGTAGACAGTAGTTTAGTAAAAAGTTTTTGGGGAATTGAAAGTTATACAGATTTTCAAATGCACAGGGGATTGGCACCCCTAACTCCCACATTGTCCAAGAGTCAAATGTAGATTCAATGATGGCAAAAGATTCCTTCTAATGTTTTATATTCCAGTAGAGGCCCAGTGCACAAAATTCATGCATGGGTCAAGGGGGGGGGGTGTCCCTCAGCCCAGCCTTCACCCTCTCCAATCTGGAACCCCTCAAGGGATGTCCGACTGCCTGTTTAGACCCGATCCCACCGGGTCTAAACAAACAAACTCTATCATGCAAGTCCCCTGAACTGCCGAGTTTTTACAATACGAACATATAGGTACTTAATAAATATCTCAATTGTAAGTTACATATTATTCATTTACTTACTTCCTAAAAAGGTGATATTAGGTTCTCAGTAAATCCTATTGAAAATATGAATACAGGAAACCATGCACAACAGGTATTAGTTAATACAGGCTTATTGAATTGAAGCACAGAAGCAGAGGAAAATATCAAAAAGTACATTTTTAAAACTACATTTCACTTCTTATTTTGTCTTCCCTCTTCTGATCCAAAGATATGACATATTTTAAGTCAACCAATATTATGCCTATATTGGCACCATTCAACTGCTAGGCTAGTTTGGGCTAATTTATCCTGATTTACAATAGCTTTCTTCTAGTCAGACAGCTCCAGATGTTTGCCTATTACAACTTGCATTATTTTATGAATCCCTGTATAGATCAGATAAGATCAACAACCTCAGCACAAAATACTGAAAAGTAATCCCTCTTTGTCTTCTCAAATCAATGCCAAAAGGCATCTTCACACGTTATTGTCACACAGTGCCAAAATAGATGATCTTAACAGGGTTAGGAGAAGCAGTGTGGTACTTAAAAGTATGTGTGCTGCCAAGACAACAGTGTGCATTGCATGCGTTGCCTGGGATACACATCTACAGCAGCCAACAAGTAAGCTATATAGTGTAGTGTTTGCGAAAAGCCAGGGACATGTATATTAAGCAAAAAGTTGAGGAGAAACTTTCTTAGATGACAAGCATAATCCAAGTAGTCATGAAAGGAATAGATACAAAAGCACTAGCTAATATGGAGAAAAGCATAAAGATCTCTTACTTTTTGACTCAATGGTAGTCTGCTCTAGATAGAACTTGCTCAACAGAACTGCATGAGGTGAAGAAACAGTTTGACCATAGATACTTTTTCACTGACCTGTATAGGTCATAAATACATATAAACCATTTTTTCAAGATTAATTTCTCTATATTATCCTGTTTTGTGCATGATATGCTGCATGAAAGAGGGCCAGATTTGTAGACATCCTTCTCATCAAGGGTTGCAGTCTTTTTGCCCTCCCCTTCTCTCTGGGCTGGCCTGTGCCTCTTCTGACCAATGGTGAACAGTGGAATGATGGTATCCCAGTCCCAGATCTAACCTTTACAAAGACAGGCAGCTTTCACCGTGGTCTCTTGGAGACCCAAGCCTCCATGTCAGTAGTTTGACAACCTAGTTGGAGAGACAAAAGGAACAAGTTTCACAACTATATGAAGAAGAAAAGAAGCTCAGATGAGCCTGGCCTCCCACTTGTTACCATCAAAACACCAGGCCTGAGGGTGAAATGGTCTTGTTCCCTTCTGACTGGCCAAGGTCTCAATGGGATGTTAACAAAGGATGCCAGATAACACCCTATGATGGAGATGAATCATCTAGCCACACAATACTATTAGATATAAAGGTACTAAGTTTGAGGGGAGTCTTTTAATACAGAAATACCATAGATAACTCAAATCCATGGAAATAAAACACACAAAAAAATTGATGTGGTGGCTTTTACATGAATTTAGGGTCCCTGTGTTGATGATCAAACAACACAACGACCTCATCAGAAAAACAGCGGAAAGGATGTAGGTAGTTACGGCTGCATGGGGTAGGATGCCTCAGAGCTGGCCTTAGGAGAATTACAGTTCCTCAGCTCAGTCACCATTCCTTGGCTTTTGCTGACTGGCCTAGGGGATTTTTTTCCAAAAGCCATAAAATTAAATTAGAATTCACTGCTTAAGTGTAATGACTTCCCACTGTTTATGTGGGTTATCATTTACAACCAACTGGCATTTAATCAAACCACTATTTTTATTTCAGGACCAGAGGCCAAACATTGTGGTTTTTCTCTCCCTCCCTGTTGAGTCCAGCAGCTTCATCCAAACTGTGAAGGGATATCAAATTGTTTATGGAAAATCAGCAGGCAGTATTGTTTCAAACATATTTATGATTTCACACCAACTTAGAAAGGATTTAGTTCATTGTGTTGACTGACATATAATGTTACATTTACATATATAATAATAATGTTAAAAATATCCTGGAGAGAACAAAAAAGAATGAAAGAAACAATCACATGATAATAAAAGTGTTATCTATGAGACTACAGACTCCAAGTTCTGACTGGGCTCGGAATTGAAAGTATCAATATATAGAACATGCACACTATTGCCCAACCCAAGTGAACAATATGTTTTCTTACTAGAAGCTTCCTGTATCCACATACTTGGTTGGGCCATTCCTCCATTCCCTCTGCCTAGAATTCCCACCCCTCTTTCCCTCCTCCTTTCTGCCTCTTGAAATCATCAAGACTTTAGCTAAAAACCATGGCTTTAGTGGCCACCCATGGGTTTCCTGCTCTGAATGCCTCCCTCTAATTCCGGAAAACATCGATCTTTCCATGCAAACCCTGTTCCCCACCACACCCTGACCCCAAATATCCATATAGCTTCAGGAAAATAAACAAAACACATTTCTCGTTTTAATCTAGTCAGAGTCAGTTTCTATCGTCACTTGTAACCATGTTATTCTTGACTTCTTCCTTTTCAAGCTTTTCCTGCATCATTAAACTGCAATTCCCCCCCCCCCCGCCCCCCGCCACTAAATAGTTATGGTAATGTGTTTGTTCAGGTCTTAAGTTTTTTTATTTAAAATTAACTTGTAATAAATTAAAAGTTCTTTGTAACAGGTACCTGCTTTGTGTACTGTCCCTAAGACCAAATACAGTGTCTCCCTTGCACATAGTAGGTATTTACTTACCATATGATGTTAAATAATGCAACATCTTTCCAAATGTTACACAGAACTGCAGACGATCTTTTCTTCCCTTTGATAAACTGTTAATGACAGTGGAAATGTGAATTTGGTAACAAACTATTGGGTCGGCAACTAAGTAATTGCGGGTTTCACACAGATATGGCTTCAGTTAAATTTTTTGTTTGCAGACGTAGTACAAATGTAAAACACATTTTGTTATTTGATAGTTGGCTATTCAGCTGTTAATCAGTAAAAAAAAGTTTTTTGATCTGTTTTGTAGTTTTCGTTTGGCGTTCGTTGAAAAATGGAAAATCAAAAGGAACATTTTCGTCATATTTTGCTTTTGTATTTCCGCAAAGGGAAAAACGCATCGCAAGCTCATAAAAAGTTATGTGCTGTTTATGGTGACGAAGCCTTAAAAGAACGGCAGTGTCAAAATTGGTTTGCCAAATTTCGTTCTGGTGATTTTTCACTCAAAGATGAAAAACGCTCTGGTCGTCCAGTTGAAGTTGATGACGCCCTAATCAAAGCAATAATCAATTCGGACTGTCACAGTACAACACGTGAGATTGCAGAGAAGCTTCATGTATCACATTCATGCATTGAAAATCACTTAAAACAACTTGGCTATGTTCAAAAACTCGATACATGGGTTCCTCACGAACTGAAAGAATCACAGTTAACGCAACGCATTAGCAGCTGCGATTTGCTAAAGAAACGTAATGAAAATGATCCATTTTTAAAACGACTAATAACTGGCGATGAAAAATGGGTTGTTTACAACAATATCAAGCGGAAAAGATCGTGGAGCAGGCCAGGTGAACCAACTCAAACAACATCAAAAGCTGATATTCATCAAAAGAAGGTTTTGTTATCAGTTTGGTGGGATTACAAAGGAATTGTCTACTTTGAACTCTTACCACCCAACCGAACGATCAATTCTGATGTCTACATTGAACAACTAACAAAATTAAACAATGCAGTTGAAGAAAAGCGGCCTGAATTGACAAATCAAAAAGGTGTTGTATTCCATCATGACAATGCAAGGCCACACACATCTTTGGTCACTCGGCAAAAATTAATAGAGCTTGGTTGGGATGTTTTGCCACATCCACCATATAGTCCTGACCTTGCACCATCTGATTACTTTTTGTTTTGATCTTTACAAAACTCCTTGAATGGTAAAAATTTCAATAATGATGATGATGTCAAATCGTACCTGATTCAGTTTTTTGCTAATAAAAACCAGAAGTTTTTTGAACGTGGGATTATGATGCTGCCTGAAAGATGGCAAAAGGTCATTGATCAAAATGGGCAATACATTACAGAATAAAGTTATTTAGTTCCATGAAAAAATTGTCTTTGATTTTCTTTAAAAAATCCGCAAGTACTTAGTTGCCGACCCAATAGTTGTTTACTATGAAAATTACATAAGTAATCCCTCTTCTGCCAGAGTCCTTTGATGATACTAATGCTGGGAAAAGGGAAATTTCTGCCTGTTGAATAACTGTTCAGTTAATATTGGGTTTGCAGTATCTGTGTAATTCGAGCTATGTCATAACCAATTTCATCTAATCAGCTATATTATGACAAAGTGTAATAATTAATTTATTAAAAAGAATTTATTCACTTCAAAATCTCCTAACATCTCATAAGACAATTTTTTTGAAAATGTATAAATCTTTATGGTAATCAGATAAATCACTAATTTAAACAAAACAGGTACCCTAAATAGGGTATTTACGTTCAGAGAAGCATACATTTTATTTTATATGTGTCGGTAGCTCACATGGTCATGCCACAGCTTTTGGAAATTACAGGTTTTCAGTAGCAAGCATCAGCCATCACTCTATTATTATTTTATCAAACACATTCACAGGGAGTATTTTAGGCTGACAAAAGACATCTGTGTCTTTGTTTATTCACTGCATTATCTACTCTGCCCTCCATGCTGGAAGAGTTAAAGTTCCCTTTCTCCTGATTTAGAACTTATTATTAGAGAAAGCAAAGGTTCCTATCTTTAGCACAAGATAGGACTGGTACTTGGCTGGAGAAAACACCAGTCTGGGAATGTAAATAAAAGAAAGCACAACCTGAGAAGCCTCATTCAGTCAGTGATGGACAATATTCCCAACTAGGAACAGAAGATTACCATGCCATGTCAAGGGACAAGAAGGAAGGCCCAGGAAATGGCCAGGCTGAATAAATTAACTTCAGATCCAAGACCAACAACTTCAGGAGGCCACGCTTCCAGGCTAAGCAGCAAGCACAGCAAAAGCTTCACCCATGTGCCCAGGTATTTCACCTTGGCTCAACAGATCCCTGACACGAAAAGTCTCTCATGGCACAGAGGGAATTTCCCCCTTTACACTCTTCAGTGAGCATGTAGAAAGTGTTGGCAAAAGCAGAGAGCTCAGTAACACAGTGCTTAGGAGAAATGAGATAGAGGGCAGAGCTTGCTGCAGGAAACAGCTTGTGGGCAACGTAGCAGTTAGCTGGAGGCTGGAGTGGGGCATCTAACAGTCTGGGCTACAGCCACTATCGCCAGCAAGCATTTAGAATGATGTCTATGTTTAGCAAATAAACTTTAAATATTTCTATTAATAACGTGAAGTCTCTCAGGAGCCAATGCTATAAAATAAGAACAGCAACATCCCAAAAAGGCTGTAGAACAGTATATTCTGATGATATAAAGTTTGATGCAGTCATTTGGCTCCTAAAGTCCAAAGCTCATGAATATGGCAAGACAAGTTACTGTCCTGATGTGATCTTTAGAAATGTGAATCACCTTTCCACATGCTTTTTCTTGTAAAGGAAGTATTTTTTTCTAGTAGAACTCAATAGACCTTTAGTATTAAAGTTAATAAATGTTTAAAAAGGTGAGATTTCATTTGTGTACTTAACACTGCACTAGAGAATAAACAATCCATTCATATGCTGAAATGCTATATTTGCCAAAGCTTAAATGTCATTAGCTTCATTAAAGTACATTATACATCACTACATTACAAATTTACATTTGCTATTATTGGTTGTTCCTTTTTTAAAGCTTTACCTAACACAACTATCATATGCAGAATAAAAGTTCTACTTGAGGCTCGGAGTTATGTGAGTCAAAGCTGAGCCTACTTGGGGATCACATACTTGTTCTAAAGTTGGAGAAGATGGTTCTCGGGGAAATCACACTTTACCTCCATTAATACTAAGAAAATAGAAAAAGCCTTAGTTAATATGGGTCAGTGGATAGAGCGTTGGCCTGAGGTCTGAAAGGTCCCAGGTCCGATTCCAGTCAAGGGCACATGTCCAGGTTGAGGGCTTGATGCCAAATGCAGGGTGTGCAGGAGGCAGCCAATCAATGATTCTCTTATCATTGATGTTTCTCTCTCTCTCTCTCTCTCTCTCTCTCTCTCTCTCTCTCTCTCTCTCTCTGAAATAAATAAAAATATATTTTAAAAATAAAAAAAACAAACATAAAATTTGGGTCACTGATCTCTTTTCAGCGCCAAACTGGAGGGCTATTCTATTGATAGAAGGTCACACTTAAACATTTAACCCAGTCAAATTTTTTTCCTTTTATTTTCACAGTCCAGTAGTCTCACAGTTAGTTTCCCCTGTGGACATAAATGACCTGTGGATATTTCTCCAATGACTGTACTCTAAAATTAAAAATTTCTCCTTTTTAAAAAAATTTTAAAGCCCCTTAAAGTAAAAATTTACATATCACAAAAGTAGACATCAATAGCATACTCTTGGTTTCAGAAAAAAAAAATCCTAGGACAAAGGAGAAATGCACCAAAAGCATATAGAAAGAAAGGAATGGGGACATCAACCCCTTTGAAAGTAAAATTTAAATGATACAAATGGTTCAAAGGAAAGAACAGTATAAGCTTTAAAGGCTCCACAGTCAGAAATGGGGAGTTAAGTTCCATATTCCTCAATTTATATAAATAAAGATGCAGCAAATACCCAAAGTGCCTCAAGATATAAAATGGTTATTGTTGGCAGTTTGATGAAATTCAAACTCTGCGAAGAGAAATTGCAAGAGCAATTTGTTATATCAAGGTAAATCTGAAATAAGTGCGCAAATGTGCCCAGAGCACTAGGAGCAAAAATCAGATTCTCTTTTCTGCAATCAGAGGGCAGGTGCTGTGCATCATCTCTTCAAGCTTCTCTACACAGTTAACACACGGATATTCCTGCATGAAGGTTCCAAGGCCACACCATGGCCACCTGAGTGCCACCTCATCATACTGTACAGAAACAAGTGATGGAAACACCACCATGTAAGAGGGATAAGGACGGAAATCCTATTCAGGCAGCATGCTTAAGGAGTTATCACTAAAATGGTGCTAGTGGTGGTGGGGCTCCACCAATAATATTTCTCTGAAGAATAATGTTTAAGAAAGGGAGATTTACCTGGGGGGCATTTGGGAAAATCTGGATTGCAATGAATATTAACTATTATGGAAATATTAATAGATAATTTCCATAGGGGCGATAAAATACTGTAATTATGTATAAGATTGTCCTTATACTTAGGACATATATGGTGAAATAATCAAGGATACGTTTTAGGGGAAAAGAAAGAAAAAAAAGGATAAAGCAAATGAAGCAAATTGTTAACTTTTCTGAATATGTGACCACTTTCAAAATAAAAATGTCAAGAAATAAATTTGCATAAATAGAAAAACATGATAGACTTTGTAGATTTAAATTTGTATGATAAAATTTTTAATTATGAAATAGTTTCTGATTATATTTTTGTAAAGTGTATTTAGGTAACTCAGCATAAAGCATGATTTCTGGCATATATCTTCAAAATGACCCCTTTAGCTTTCAATATGACAAGCACCTTTCAATTCACCATCTGAGCCTTTTGGATGGTATGTATGATGAGAGCTGACTGGGAACAGTTCTGAAATCTTGGAGTGGAACAGCAAACTAATTTGTTATTTTAAGGTAAATCTAAGATGTCACAGAAGGACAGAGGTGCTGAAGGGCTGAGAGGCTCAGGGGAAGAGTGTTGTTCTGTGGATTGAAGGATGAGTAATTGGACGCTTAGTAAAACTGTAAGTTATGAACTATGCACATATTTTGCTGAACAAAGCAGGGTATATAGGGACTAAGTCAGAGGGAATAGTACTAGCTCTTTAATTTTGTTTCTTTAGCCACATTATACATATTGCTCATTATATATGCATGTGACAATCGATGCCTCAAAATTTTAAGCTTTAGCCTTCCCAGATTTTAGGAACATAGCTTAAAACATGGTTTTAAAAATCTACCAATGTTCTAAGAGATTTTACAATAACAGGTATGCTCTTACATTGTATATCTAAACTAGCCATGTGAATGGACTGTTTCATTTTATTCATTCATTCTTTTGTTCATTAAAAGTTTGAGTTTTTAGGCAGATTTAGTGCACTCACTTCTACCCCTTTCTCTTCTCTTCCTAGACATTGCTTATACAGGCCTTCAACATCTCCCATCACCTTACTTAAAGAGAGGACCATCTTTTGACAACCAATAACTGGGGACTCCATCTAAATTCTTTTCAGGATATATGGAACCTCAAGGCACTTTTGGTAGCAAGATGTTTGAGTTACCCAGAATCACATAGGAAATTCTCCAGAGCTAATGAGCAAGTGTGAAATGTCACAAAATGCCCAGAGCTTACACAAAGATAAGGTTTTTTTTATGAGACCTCCTGGGTCAAACATGAACTGGGAAACTGAAGATAAAGGTCTCGATTTCAGGCTTATCCCTTTAGCTGCTTCTTTCTGTATGCCCACAAGGAAAGGGAGATGTTTATGATAATAGCTGCCAGGGGTTGCTGATTTGAGAAGAGACAGGGAAAGATTTCACAATGTGGAAAGCCAGCAGGACTTCTGGAACTTTGCAAAAATGTCTTGCTTCAAGAGGGCTTCAATACAATGGTGCTTACATCTATTATGCAGTAATATCCCAAAGTTAATAACATCCTAAGATTTTGCAGACCGCACAGGTATGATCTACATTATTGCAGTATCCTAAGGAAGTGCTGTTTGCTGAGGACAAAGGGGAATTGCTGCAGCAATTCAGAGGAAAAGGGAAACACCTGACCATATGTTAATTCTAAACTTCTGACAATCCCTGGTAAAGCATGCCTCGTGTGGGGTGGAGAGGCTTACGCTTCCCCACAGCACAGTGGCTGGAGTGTAAGAGAGTCTTGAAGGAGCCAGGTAGAAGCTGTATCACAGTTGTGGGACCAGCGTCGGGAGATACTCAGTCACTTCCACCATAGTCACAATCACCCTTAGATTCAAGGAGAAACTAGAGACCTTGTTTCTTAGTAAGGGAAGTATTTAAGTCCTTTTGAAAGAAGACTATATATAGAGGCGGCATTATTGTGGCCAGTTTGAGAAAATGCATCCTGCCACACTCTCACAACAGGATTTTCAGAGGGAGAATGCTGTGCAAAATGATCTATTTCCAACTTGATATCATCCCTGCACCACCTCCATCTCTTGCAGAAAAAAAGCTAGCTATATAGCTATCAGAATCCTTTCTCTCACAGCACCTGGCTTCGATCCTCCCCTCAGATGTACTTGGGGTCGGGCAAGAAGAGAAATAGAAGGCTTCGTCTCGCAGCAGCTGCAGGCTCAGATGAGAGCCCCAGCAGCAGCTTCCTTGGGCTTGGAAGTGTTCCTGAGAAACATCCACCAGAGCATCTGGAATCATTAGTAGGGATCTTGACCCATGGGGAATGGTCATTACTATTCCTTCAAATGAAATTTAAAATCATGATAGTAAATTTAAAAAAAAAACACACAAAAAAACAACTGGGGTCCTGAATAGGATGTACATAGATGTGTAGATCAATTTGGGGCTGATTTAAGTATTTAAACTATGGAGGCTTTTTTTTCATCAAAGAATGTTTTCTTTTGTGCCTCCTCAATAAAGATCTACCATCATGCTTACATTAATTCTGGCCATTTTGGTTAAGCTTGATCTTAAATATTGTGGTAGTTGTTGTTGACAATGTTATTGTGAAAGGATAATGTTACCATTACATTTTTAATTGGTCATTATTCTTCTTGCTCAGCCAATTGTTAGAGATGAAACTCAGTAAGCAAAGAAAGAGACTCAGAGATGCCTGCCACTTCGTTCCTATTATGAACCCACTCCTGAGTGTGCAGGCCCCCCTCACAACAGAAGCCACACTATCCTCTACTCCTAGACCTTGGAGAGAGTTGTATCTTCCAGAAACATATTACACAACAAATAAAAATATGATTTTATTCTAGGTACATGCAGTGTCTGTTACTAGTAAAAAGTATGATAAACCATATCCTGAAAAATTCCAAGAAAACATTAAGTATTGAGCAAAACATTAATTTCACTTTTTTCACACCTGAACTTAGTTCATCTCAACATTATTTCCTTAATTTACCTATTAAACATTATCAAAGCCCTGTATTCGTTCATTCTGACCCTACAACTTAACCTTTTGTTATACAATGAACATCTCTTGGAATAAACCTCAAACTCTGGAAGGTTTTAGCTTTTGAACTTCACTGGCCTTTCTGTATGCTAATTCTAGGTGTGCCCTCATTCTATGCCCTCACCATTGAAGCTTTTTTTAAGAAAGAAAAATAACAACAACACAGATGACAAAACCCCACAACAAGGCCCAGGGGCTATTACATCTTTAATGATAATTCAAATAAACAACCAGAATTGAAAAACCCCTGCTCTCAATCCTCAGAGAAATTATAAATGCTCCCTTAATCACAATCATGATTTATTAAAAGTAATAGTCAACATTGATTGAGTAGTTGCTAAGATCCAGGCATTGTGTAAGTACTTAATACATTTTATTATAATTATGTAAAAAATTCCCAACCAATTAGATAAAATATTATGATTTCATTAATGGCATTTCCCCAGAAATGTAGCAGGAAAGCACCTCCCCAAATTATAATATTCTTTTACAAGGAACATTCTTAAGTAGACTCTGAAATGGAAAACAAGACTCCTTCTCTAACTATTAAATATGATCCACTAGACATTTTTAATTAATTGACTAAACTGATCCCCAATCCACTAATACAAGACTATTTCTTAAGGACCTCTAAAATTAAACTCCATGCCTATGACTTCCCCTAAAAAAATAGAATTTCCCAAAGTGGTATTCTGGGGAGCATTATAACTGTGAGATAATAGGTTGAAGCAAGACTTCTTTGTCAAATACATTTTGGAAAACAGAATTGAAATTAAATAGGTTTCTTTACTACAGGGTTTGTTATAGCTTCTAATATGACAATGGATTCCATGATTTCCTAATAGACATATATGCAACATTTCCAAAATGTATTTAAACATGCAATGCTTACTGAAGAATCACCAGAGATCAGTTTGGAAAGGCATCCTTTAGCGGCACAGTGATTTAACTTTGCAAAGATTTCATCATCAATGGGAAGTTGAGTTCAAAGCTCCAATGTTACTAATTTGCTTCATTCACTTGGTTTTTTCCAAAAAAGGTAGTAAGACTTCATGTAAACAGTTCATTCTAGGAACTGTTTCCAGGGAATGAAAGTGGGGAGACTTGACTGAAGAGGAAAAGAGGGACACCAATCCCAAGATGTTATCCAGCTGGTCAAAGCCATGGGCAATGGGGGTTTAAGGGCCAGTCCCAGGGGGAACTGCCTTTGCTGCAGATAATGGATGGTGACAATGAGAACTCGGTTATATGTGGAAGCTGGTGAGGGTTAAGAATTTTCCACTGCAGTGACTGACATCAGCTGTTTGCCGGCGCTTGCTTTTCATTATTACTTGGGGGGCTTGGGTGAAGCAACACGCAAGTCAGATCCTCCTCAGCTGCATCCCCAGGAACCAGGGCTAGGTCAGTCAATGACATGGGTTCCTGCAAGTCACTCATCCTGGCTGCCACTCTACTTTGCTACCTGTGCTATGACCTTGCTGCCATCAGGTATATTCTCCATTTGGTCCTCTACTATTTTAGAGCCCTATCTATCCAACTACTGCTCAAGAGCCTCGTTAAATGGCAACATTTCTGACTGTCAAGCCAATACTGACCTCAGGAGATGGCAGCCCGCAGTGAGCAATTCAAAAACACAAGTCCCACCCTAGCTGGTGTGGTTCAGTTGGTTGGAGTATCCTCCCAAAAGGTCACGGGTTTGAGTCCCAGATTCCACCCCCAGCCTGAGTACAAATGGGAGGCAATTGAGAGATAAATCTCTTTCACATTGATATCTCTTTCTCTATTTCTCTTCCTCCCTCTGGCAAATTAATTAAAAAAAGAAAAAAGAACCCAGTACTCACTGGTGTCTTTATTTCTCAATGTCTTCAAGCAGGACATTTCCGCTGAGAAATCTAGTCAGTGAATGGATATTCTATTTTCACATAGTAAACACAATCTAACAGTTTCCCTCCCCCAAGCTTTCAAATCCTTTCTTAATACTTTGCCAAGCAGTTCAGCATAACTACATGTCCTTGTGTCCAAGCTTCCAGGAGCCATCCAGCAATGTGTAATGGCCAACTCCAAGTGTCCTTCCCAGGACATGAAACCGTTAGACACATGAAAGCTCTGTCAAGCAGCCTTATATGCTCCCTGCCCGGGGCCGATTCCCTCACGACCCTCTCCCACGTGTGTTCCCTCAGCTCCAGCTGGTGCATATTAGCCAGGCCTGACAGTCCTCTGGGTGGGTGAATATATTATGTCCTCCTGGGCTGTGCTCTTATCTGATCCGAATTAGTGATCAGAAGTCAGTGAGGGAGGTGCAAGAGGGCAACACTGAGAGAACAGGCATCATATGTGAGGCAGCCACCACAGCTGGGGTAGTTTTAGGTCTCCGGGCGAAGGAAAGCAGCTCCCTCAGAGGAAGGGAAGAGAAGCTGCTGTTCCTCACCTGGGGGCTTAGGAAAATACGGGGATTGTCAGGTTGTATCTGTGCGCAGCCAGATGCTGCAGTAACAGCCACAGCAGAGAGGCAGGCGGAAGGATGTAAGGCAGAGTGTAATGAGTATCTGACAAACCGGTGAAGCATTGAAGGTAGGTTTTGGTTGTGAGGCAAGCTGTCAGTCCACTACTAAGAGTTTAATGAGAGAGAGCAGCCCACAGTAAGTGGCAATAAACACAATCAAGTGTGAAAGAGCGGGCAGGCCCTGCTGGTGAACTGGCTCTTCCGAAAGTGAAAAGGCAACACATAGCAGACAATCCGAAAAAGCAATCCTTGTTCAAAACAGTGGTAGACTCTTCTACTTAGGATCCATTCAATCATCAGAGCAGATCTGAGTTAATAGAGAATTAGCAAAAGCATCATCATGGATCAGTTCAGATACACTTGATATTAGAAAATTAGAAAATTACATAAAATACATGCATTTAGGGGCTTGAAATAGCTCTGATTTGCCCAACAATTTCAAATCCAGGTTAAAACAGAGAAAGAAAAATACTTTAGAAAAAAATATTTATATTTACAGCCTGAACATTTACAATAGATTTCAACTGATGTATCCCTAATTAAAATTGTTCAATGGTATAAACAGTATCTATCACTTATTTTTATATTACTACTATTGGGTTTTTTTGTTGTTGTTACTACTCATCTGAGGATATTTTTTTCCATTAATTTTTTTAGAGAGAATGGAAGGGAGAGGGGGGAGAAAGAGAAAAGGAGAGAGATAGAGAGATTGATTGGTTGCCTTCCGCAATTTAGGCACATACCCTTGACTGGGAATCAAACCCTTTGGTGTGCAGGCCCACACTTTAACCACTGAACCAAACTGGCCAAGGCCTCTAGCATTAGTTTTAATGCACTTTTAAAACACCTTTATTGTTGAGACTATTATAGATGCCTCCCTAATCAAAAGAAAAGGAAGGAGGTTCATTCTAGTAGAGTGGCCTAATATCCCAGGGCCCATCAATCCCTCTGATTAAAACTAAAACCTCTGGGCAAAACACAAAAATCCACAACTAACTACCTGGCTGAAAATTCTACAGATAAGCAGAAGGGGAATGAAAAACTTAGAGAATGACCTTTGTCTTATTTTTCTCTCTCCCAACTTTGCCCTGAGCATAAATCCCAGTTACAGAGCAACAAGATACTGCGGGCTTTAAAAATCCTGACAGAAAGCTTAGTATTTTAGCCAGAAGAATCAGGAAAGGAGGCACTGCTGGATAGATAGTTAGGGGAGAGGGGATGTGGAGAGAAAACTCCAGAAAGAGATTGGCTAGCGCTGTATATTAATTCATGCACTACTTTTTGTCGTGAGCTGGGCGAACTGCTTGTTTTAAACTATTTCTTTTTAAGATCTAGATGGGGTTTAAGTTGAATTAGCTTATTGCTCTAGCGTGGTCATTCTTTCTTACCATTTCCACTTTTGAATGAGTGGGTGGGCTGGGCAGAAGATGTAGATAGGAGCAATGCTGCTGTCACCTACACCCCCTGCAGAAGGAACACTCTCTGTGCTGCCACTGTGACTGCTAATCAGGGGCATTAATCAAAATCAAATTATAAATCAAAATCAAATTAATTGTTGACAGCCAACATAGTCCTATTTAACCACAGTACTAACAAAAGAAAAAGTTCTACATTTTTTTCAACTAAAAGAATAAAACATGTTTTCTTCTTTATAATTCTATATAATTATATGATTAAATGCATTCTGTCCCTGAGCCCTATTCAAATTAGAAACCTGAATGTTTGGGGAATATTTTCAACCTAAATATTTACTCAGGGAAGTAAGTTACTTATAGTTTGTATGAACAACATTTAGGTATAATGTTTCTTTCCAAGTAGTAATGATATAAAACTCTTTGGAGCTGAATTCTGCAACCCTCTATAATGTTTGCCATTTTAGAATATAGTACTTTTCCCCTCCTGGAAACATTTTAATGAAGAATTTAAATGCATGCAACCATATGTCTCTTTTGCAAGCAACAACTACTCAGAGGAAACAAAGTCCCCCGTGATCAGTTAGCTTATGTGTTAAGTAAAATAATATCCCAAGGAAGACACGCACTATAACATTTGATCTATAATGTAGCCTTTACCATATTTCATGTAAATAAATATAAACCCAAGACTATTTCTATGACGATGTGATTCAGAAAAAGAATAATTACATATTTTAACTAGAAAATTGACTTCAGAGATCAGATCCAAGCCCGGGCTCTAAGCTCATGAAATGACTGAGTGAGGAAGCAGCATAAAGCATTAAAACTAAAGAAGAACCTAGAGAAAACCCTATTTAAGTTTCTGTTATTACAAAGAGGCCCCTAATAAATAGCCCGCCACTCTGCCAAAATGTATGTTTTTCCTTCAGGTGAGAGCTAAATACAGACCTTGCACATAGTGATCCCCATCACAAAGCAGGACTACCGTTGAGACTTATTACAGACAGTGTCTGTTTTTGAAAAGTGTTGGCAGTCATAAAACAGCTCTAGTTTGGACCTTCCTATTTTACAGATGGGCCAAATATCAAAAGCAAGTGGCAGAGCATTTTCTATTAGGGTTAGAAATATTTGAGTAGCATGTTGCCTTGTGTTGAGAATTTTCCATTTAGTAGTTACGATTTCTTTCTAAAAGCGATTGGCCTTCTTTACATGTTAATGTTTTTCTAAGTAGCATCAATATAAATTGATGATATAGACTAGAATCAAATTTCATCTTAATGACTTAAGATTTCACATTTTCATCTCAGATGTGTCTAAAAATGGCTTAAAAATCTGCTTTTCTATTGTGTTGGATACAAAATCTCATCATATTCATATATTGTCAGAATTTTAATTCTTCTGCCCTTGAAATTATACTTACGGAGTTTCCGTGGAAACATGAAATACTTTTGATTTGACTATGTTTTCAAGTGTTTATATTATTTTTGAAATTTACTGTTTGTGCAATACTATTGATCTGCCCTGAACTTGTGTCTATAGTCCTCCGATTACTGTCATTATAGAATTGGCTAACATTCTAATTTTCAAGTCAGATTTCTTTTGTTACATTCATATTCATAACATTTCAAGTAATCTCTTTTTAAGCACTGTAGTATTGAAGTGCTTCCATCAAACTTTGTACTCATATTTGCCTTTGACATTTTACACCCAGGCATTGAATAACATAAATCCTTTTAAACTGAGATTGGTGACAATCTTTCTGACTGCTGAGTATCTGGAAGATTGATTCAAATAGAGCGTTAGGCTATTTGGAGAAATCAATATGGTAACTTACATCAATAGAGGGTTGCTGTTGTTTTTAAAAGCTCGCCATTAATGAACATATGTTAAATTAAACACCAGTGAGTCTATAACATAAAATATTTGATAAATAATATAAATTTTCACAAGTAGACATGGGTAATTTTTCTGGGTAATATCATTGTCACCAACTGCTTTTCTTCCAGAATAAATGCTATAATTTATATGATGCATTGTAATAATGACAGGATGATGACATTTTTTGTTTCCTAGCAGCATCGTTACCTCCTTATTTATTTTCAGCTTTAACCAATGGTGATTTTTATTTGTATTGTCTAAGAACTAGAGGCCCCATGCATGAAATTCGTGCCTGGGTAGGGTCCCTAGGCCTGGTAGGTGATCAGGGTCGATGGAGGCCTTCCAGCTGCTGGCCTTCTCTGGCTGTCAGCTGCTGGCTAGGGCCTTCCTTCATTCCATGCCACCTCCTAGTGGTCAACACACATCATAGCAAGCAATCAAACTCCCGGTCTCCCAGTTGAAATCCCAAGGGGACACTTTGCATATTAGCCTTTTATATACCATATATAGATATAGTAATTAATAGTCAATCAGCCAATAAGAATTTTATTGCATATATTAATTTCACTTGAAAAGAGGGATACAAAGTAAGTGTAAGTTTTAGAAGTACTTACAATGTACAAGATAGCAAAAGCAAAGATATATTCATATAGCAAGTAAAGAACTATGTAAAACACTATGCAGCTAGCATTGAATTGCATGATTCAGAATACAGGAATGTAGGATCAGTGAGTGAGAGATAGATGGGAGTGGTGTGTGGCACTGTGGGATTGATGGAGAAGAAAGAATTGAGACTTGAAACTGGAAATCTATTAAGGCAAAAATTAAGTTCATGGATTCAGTTTTGTTACCTAAATAGTGATTCCATTGAAATCCACTGGTGTCATTTAAACTCCTTTAATTAAGCCCATGAGAGTTTAGGATTAAAAAAAAAAAAAGGATAGGGATATGTTAGTTTTGATTATAGCTGAGATTATAGATATAAATATGAGTTTAATTATGAGATATTAACATTTTTCCTAGGCTATTTTTTATTTATAAAGAATCTGAATTTGCCTACATGGACATTATATGGCTTGAATGAAATAAATAGTAATTGAATACATTAAGTACATTTGTTTTTAATAAGTGCCAGTATGGTGAGAAATGCAAATAAAGCACCAAGATCATTTTCCTCTCTAAGATTATAGACAAATACTCTTCAGTAACTGAAAATGGAGTGAGTGAATGCAGGACTCGAAGAACAAGGGAAAAGAATTTCCAGATAACAGGAAGGGAGCACAGTAACAAGATGCAAGTGAATGGACGGAGACAGAGGAAAAGGAGGGGCGTGCTCAGGAGATGGCTGGAGAATGTGGCACGAACACTGTGAAAGCAGACTGGGGAGTTTTGGAAAACAAATCAATTCTGAAGTAACATATAATGTAAAAAAAGCAGACTCTGATTCAAGATCTGGACTCATATTGGTATTGACATTGAAGGGGGAAAGGTGAGTAAATATACTTCTTTTCCCTGAATAGCTGAATCTAAGAGTGACATAGGGATTTGAGAAGATACAATTAAGAATAACCTAAAGGAGTTTGGTATCAATAAAAAAGCACTGAAAAGGGAATGCTAGGCATTCTAAGTCTTATGGTTGTAAAAAAATTATAGTTTAAATGAAAATGGGGAGACAATTTGAAAGGTGATGCTGAAATCTCTGATCTCAAGTATCTAGTTTTCTAAGATATTTCTTTCCTCCCATATCCAAATCAGCCATATTTCAAATTGAACCCTGTCAACAGGAAGTCTGTTTTCTCCTGAAAGCCTTCTCCATCAGAAATTTCTCTGTAGATTGATGCTCTGGGGAAACCCAAGCCTCCATCACCTGTGGCCATTCTGTGATTGCTTCTCCATAAAGCTACTGCTCTCTTTACTTACCTCATCCAAATGCCTGCAGATAAGTCCCTTGCTTTACTCTCCCAAGCCTATGAAGATTTACTATAAGATATAGGAATGAAACAAAGTGGAAAGAGCTTTAAAACTAAATATCACATATCATTGCCACCAAACTCACTGCCTCGAGTTTCTCTTTATTGTGCTCTCATCTAGAAAATTCCATAAAAACCATCTTTCCTCTGCACTCCAGTACACCATCCGACTGGCTGGGCCTCCACTGTCCATAGAACAAGTTGAGTTTCCTCTATTTCTGTGCTTTTTCTTAAGGTCCATCATCTCCGCCAGTCTCTAAGTCTTACCAAAAATAGTAATATTAATTAAAAAATAGATTGGTATAAGATATTCTGACTATGAAAACAAATAAATTTTATATAACTGGATAGACTGTCTAACAATCCATATGAAGGCATCTTCTTTTAAAATCACTGACTTTAGATTTCCAAAGCCATATGATGACATTCATTCTAAACTCTGTTTTGTCTTTCCCTCGTCATATCTGGTTTACCATAAAGCTCTATCTGGTTGGCTTTTTAGTCAAACTGCCATCACTCCTCCATAAATAATTGCAATAGGTTTCTTAACTATAAATGTAGCAAGTCTCTTTCCATCCAATCTCAACCCCTCCATCTATCCTTCATGCTGTTATCAGTGTTTTTCTAAAACATAAATAACATCACAGCACCGTCCTTCTATAGAATCTGTCAAAGCCTTCCATTGTCCACACAATAAACTACAAACTTAATTTATGTTCCACAAGATTCGTCAAGATTTGATTCCTGCTTACCACCCTAGCTTAATCCCCTGCTCTTTCTTCTTTCTTCGCTCTATTCACTACTTCCAGTTGGGTAGTCGTGGGAGGAGTGGACAACTGAAGCAGGTGTCTCCATTTAAAAGAAGACAGACTACTAGGTCCCAGAAAACCACTGCTATAAAGAAACCTGAATCCAGTATTGCCAAATCTTTTAGTTTTTAAAACAAGCCTCACATTTGGGTTATTGTGCATAATAGGCCATTTTTAAGCATTGCATCTAATTTTTAAAAAAGTTATACTCTGCAAACCTAACTATACATATATTATGAATCATACTCCATCTAGGACTGAGAGCTTTTGAGTTCTGAATTAACACTCATTCTGACTGACTTACAATGGCCCTCAATAGGGGGTTTTTGCAAATGTACAGAATGTGCAATATTACTAATACCTCTGTTTAAAAGATACTTGAAAAAATCATTTGAAATAATTGAGTACTTTAAAATTAATAAAGTTATTACATTAATTCATTATATTCACTCATAGTACATTTAAAAAGTTCCCTAAGTTCTCTTCCTTTTGTCCTCTCCCCAAGAGATACTATTTCATACAATTGGCAGAAAATTGAGGTTGACATGTTACATTTCCCCCCAATTTAGCCCCTTCTGTCTCTACTCCTCAATTCACAGCTTGAATAAACAGAAAATTAAATCAATAAAATCCATTTCATTATAACTGACCCCTTATAAATTATTTGTGACTCCACGAATGTGAACACATGGCAATCTTCAAGGTTGTTAAATAGGCATGCAAAACATTTACATAAACGGTCTTGTGATTTGGTTATAAATCATATGGATTACTCAAAGGAAAGGTGCTGTGTAAATGTGAAATAATAATATGATGGAAGACCCATTATTAGCAATATAAAAAGAAAATGGAATATGTTTTGTGTACTTAGCACATAAGCAAATTCTTTTACTAGAAACAATTAAACAGCAAATAATATGCTTATGTACTGGAAATGGACAGCTGGATTTATGCCAGTCTTGCAATATCTCCCTCTCAAGCCATATGGTTCTTGCTCATTAATGCAATTTTTAAAGAAAGTCTCACTTGAGAGCAAGTCTGAATTATGATAAATAAATAAAAACTCATGATACCCTTGTCCCTCTTTTGCACCTTAAATATTTTAGTACATTTATATCAGCAGTGAGTTTATCCCCAGCAATGCCACCACAGACTATAAAACAAGCACACATCCTCTTTATCTTAGAAGACCTAGGGAAGAGATTTCTCTCTACTAATAAAGGGTGATTTAGAACAGTATGGCTAACCTGAGTTGATGAAGGCAACAATAACACAGCAGTGTTTTCAGACATTCTAGGGATGGCATTTGATTGTTCAGAGATCTCTATTGTTTCAGTGATTAAATAAAAAGTCCTGCTATACAAGAAAGCCCTTGAATTGAACATTTATAGGTTCTTGTTTTCAATTTGGGAACAACAAATTTTAGAATGAAGAGTACTCTGTAGGGTTTGCTCAAGGATAACCAGCTCTTCCCTTAAAAGGCTTTGGTGAGAGGAGAATGTTCTGAAAGCTTTCTGAAATCACACTCAAGAAGAATAATTATCTCTGTGGAAACCACTGTGCCAAATTCTAGAGATAGAGCATTTTCTCACTTCCAATAGCTTTATGCTTAAATAAATATGTGTCTTTTCCTCCTTGTGTATTGTAACAAGTGCATTTTAATAAACAGTTGGTAATTTAATAGTAATGATAAAATTGAAATGCTAAAACACAAAAATACATGTTGGACTATATTGAATATTATAACAAGAAATGTCTATGTTTAAGTGCATCCTAAAATTAACGGGTTCCATAATGTTGACTTTTGAACAGATGGCCCAAACAGATTTTAAGGGTCAGCAATTAACACTCTCCTTATTTGCCAAATAACCTTAAGAAATAAACTGATGAGCAAAATAGAGCTAAGTACATGTAAGCATGGAACAGACTTTTGAACCTCAAAAGGAAGTCAGGAGAGGGTGGGTGGGTGGGAAGAGATCAACCAAAGACTATGTACGCATATATGCATGAATCATGGACACAGACAATAGGGTGGTGAAGGCCTGGGGTGGGGAACTGGGGCAGACTAGAAGAGGGCAATGTAGGGGAAAGGGGCAAATGTAATATTTTCAACAATAAAGATTTTTTTTTGCCCTAGCTGGTTTGACTCCGTGTATAGTCTTGGCACACAGACTGAAAATTCCTGGGTTTGATTTCACTCAAGGGCACATGCCCTGGTTGCAGACTTGATCCCCAGTAGGGGAATTTTTCTTCCCAACTTCCAAAATTTAGAAGCAATTTTTCTGGCTACCTTTCCTCAGACTGAGCAATCAATGGAGGCTTGGGACCGCCACTGACCTCAGCCTTCTCTCTAACTTTAGGCTGTTTTTTTTTCCCACCAAAATGCCTGCCAGCAACTTTCCACTGGGCGTGAACTCTGAGTGGCTGAAAAAGCACTCCAAAGCAGCTTCCATGAGACAATTTTCTAAAAACTAGCAAAATTATTTTGAGAAAAAAATAACTAGTGGGGAAGGAAGGACTGCTAATCATTTCAATAGTTTGACTCTCTTGAGAGAATTCTATTTAAAAAAAAAGATTCTTTAAGCATTTTTATTGTTGTAATGTTTTGCTTTTTTTTTAGAAGTGCAAGCTATGACTATATTTTATTTATTTTTCCCCTCTTCATTTATTTATATGGGGCCTTTTTAAATGTATACACTTGGTGTAAAGAACTGAGCAAGTACCACAGCCTGCATGCAAGTGTTTCTCACCCTACAGAGTGTGAACAGATGCTGAGGGCCCTGTGGAATGCTCTATGGTAATTTTAGTTTGGGATGGGAAAGGTTGTGGGAAACTTAGTCAATACAGGGTACAGGAGTATTAGAGGCTAGACTATAATGCACTCAGTACTCTATTCACGTTTAAACAAGAAATGTCATTTCAGCAAAGCAATACCACTTATAAGATTACTAGAGGCTCGGTGCATGAAAATTCACGCGCTGGAGGGGGTGTTTCTCAGCCTGGCCTGCCCCCACTCACAGTCCAGAAGCCTGTAGGGGCAGGAGGCCACTCAGCAGTCAGGGGAAGGCGATGCCCCATCACACATCTGCTGCTGCCACTGCCAGTAGCACAAGCCTTGGCCAGCAGTGGTTACCTGTGCCTCGGGCTGGCCCTGGGTGGCTAGGGGGTTAAGGGGACTGACTGCTGTCATCTTGTGGCTGTGGGCTCCACCATCTTTGAGGGTGGGGCAGTCAATTAACATATCCTCTCCTTATTGGCTGTGGGCACCACCATCTTTGCAACAGTGTAAGGGTCAATTAGCATATTCCCTTTTTATTAGATAGGATATTTTTGTTTAAATTTTATTATTTTCTATATATTGAATTTGTACATTTAGTTGGATTTTATATGTGTATAAGAATTATTAGCATTTAGAATTGTATCTATTTTATATTTGAACATTGTAAAACCAAATTAAATCAATAGACAGAATTCTGTAAGAATTTGGAGGGGGACTTCAAAAGGAGTACAAAAAATAATAAGCTTTACAACTCAGCCATATCAAATAACAGAATTATGACCATAAAAAACAACTGTGACCCTAAGGGACTAACTCAGAGTGATTCATTAATCTTCTGATCCTGCATGGACCTCAATTAAGATATACAATTCTGAATTATTTACTTCTAAACTAATGGAATTCATGCAGCTGACATCCCGGGAAGTCATCTTGTGTGTACTCTGAGGATCATAAAAGCAGCTGGAATCTTGCTTCAGATACTGGTCACACCAATGAGGCAAGGATTTCACCTTCCTTTGGTGCATCAGCTGGAACTGCAATTCTGCTAAACGCAGTTTGCAGTCTCATGCTCCAACCAAAATCCAAAAATGTGTTTAGTCTCCCAGAAAAGAGCACAAAATAACCTATTCCTACTAGTCATAGAATTGACCCAGTTTGCCTTCTGCTACACATTTTCTTCTCTTCACCTTCTTTTACTTGAGGTTCGCTGAGTTCTTTTTATAGATGGGAATGTGCCCCGCTATCTGCCAAATCAGTAGGCAAGTCATACTCTCCATCATCCAACAGAATGTTACACACCACTTGTTAGACAGAGTGTATTCTCTTGGGCAAATGTTTTCCAAAGAGCAAGAAGAAAAGATTTATTTTTGTTTCACTCATCTTTCTTCTTAACTAACGTAGCCTTGCAGAAGGGAGCGTGTTGCCTTGTTCGCAGACCCAGTGCGAGCCCGATAAGGCTCCTTCAGATGATGAACACAGCTCGGTTGGAGGAGTCCTGCTGAGTAGGGCTTTGATAATTTATTAAATCCAGGGGAATTGTTTTTGGTATCGCTGTATTCTTAGCAGCAAAAGATGTGCAGGGAGAGCTTGGGATGTAGACTCTATTTCTAGCTGGCAAGCAAGTACATCATGTAAGAGTAGGTTATGTGACATAGTAAGCTATATAGACTCAATTTATGAAACTGACCATTTTGGTTACCTTACTGGAAAACGTCACTGTTGGGCATGGCAGGAGAAGGGTACCTAGAGCCTAATGGTGTATTTAATTTAGCTGAAACAATTTATAAAACAATTTATATTTGAAATTTTTCACATAGGGCACTCAAACCTCAACCAAAGACCCTATATGCATATAAGCATACACCATGCATATGGTCTTAGAACAGGCCAGCTTGCACATTTATGTTACCTACCTAATACTTGAAGGCATTGCTTTGCTTTGGAATCCCTGAGTAGTCTTTAAAAAATTCTCTCTGCCACAGTTTATGGGTCCTGCCAATATCTGCAATACTTTCTATGCCTAACAATCCTCGTTGCTATTTCAGATTGGTGTAATATTCAACATGCGTTAAGTCCTTTGGGGATTGTATGGGCAAGGTCAGCTGTAAGAGCCGATTATTGCTCATTATTATTAAGACTCCTTTGTTCCATGCAATCCCTTCATACAGTTGGGGAACACCTCTCAGGGGATAAGTTTATCTCTGTGTATTTTTGCAATAAAAGCCAGTATTCATTTGCAGTCTCTGCCTTCTTTTAATTCCTTCCTAGTCAAAGAAATCCTGGTTTTCTGGTTAATGCACTTAAATTATTACTTTAAAATCTATCCCTTGTGAGGTGTTATCTTTACCTGTTAAATCTGAACTTACAGTGACTCTGCCCCAAATAGGCACTTAACCTCCTGGCTCTCATTATCCCTAAATCTGGCTCTCACTACTGGGCACCAATTCCTAGTCAAAAAGACAAAATTAATTTAAAAAAAGCTTTTCAAAATAATTATGACCCAGCTTTTAAAACTATCCTTAAAATTATCATTTCTATTACAAAGCAGCCCTTTTTTCTTTCCTGAGAATCACATCTGTAATCATTTCATGTATACATTTTCTTTCTATAAGAGTAGCTGACATGGTACACATAGGATGTAGAGAAAGTCTCTGAGGAAAAGAAGCCAGAGCCATAAATGAGGAGCATTGATTTCATGAGGGTAGAACCAGCCTTAAAGCTGGCTGGATTCCTCCCTTCTGCTTAGTGTGCAGAAAGCTGGAAAGAGTGTTACTTAATCCTTAACAATGATTTTAAAAAGGTAAAGACTACAAAATCCTAACTGTAGTGAAACAATCAAGGAGTTGATAGGCAGGGCAACCAAATCAGCTGGATTCTAAAGAGGGAGGAGCATGTCCAAAGAGAAGCAGGGCCCATGAACTTCCTCACTTGTGTCAGACCATGGAGTTAGGAGTGGTCACCACAGTGAGTGAGAGGAAACCAGCTACAATTTTCACATAGTGTTAGGTCGTATGGGCCAATGTGTCTGCCTGGAAGAACTGAGAACTCCAGACATAGTTGGTTTCCTGTTTTACCCACTAGCAGGCTGTCTCTCCCCCTCCATCCCCGCCCTCTGCCCCATGCCTCGCATTGAACCTCCACAGGGTGCTCATGAGAAAGAATGAAGCTGAGTTTGAGAAGAGAACCTATGGGTAAAAAAGACCTGGAGGTGGTTAGCAGATGCTTGGCCCCTTCTCTCACTTAAGCTGAAGCCTTGAAGTCCCCGAAGGAAAGGGGAGACAAAAAGCCACTGTCTTTAAGGAACAGAAAAGGTCCCGCTGTGGCTGAGGAAAGGTTCATTGCCACTCGATCACACAGTGTGTGAGTTTTTAAGTAAATTAAGGAACAGGTTACCTTTTTCCAAATTGTGTTCCATAAAATGCTAGTAAAAAATTACCACAAGATGAGTAGGCGAACACACTTTATTATCTTACACCCCTATGTTCGTTGCAACATTATTCATTGTGGCCAAGACATGAAAACAATTGGAGAATCCTTCGATAGATGATTAGATAAAGAAGATATGGTACACACATATGATGGAATGCTACTCAGCCATAAAAAAGATGAAATACTTCCATTTGTGACAACATGGATGGATCTTGAAAATATCAAGAGAAGTCAGGCATAAAAAGTCAAGAACCATATAATTTCACTCATGTGGCATATAAAACTGAAAGAAGCAAATGAACAAACATAAAACAAAACAAAAAAACAAAAAACAAAAAACCAGAAACTCTTAGAAAAACAACAACAACAGTATGGTATTTAACAGAGGGAAAGAATGTGGGGGAGGAAGTAAAGGGTAAAGGGGGTCAAATATGGATGACAGAAGATGATTTGACTTTGGGTGGTAGGCACACAATGCAATACAGACAATTATCATAGAACTGTACACTTGAAACTTATATATCCCCCAACCCTTCAGCCCCCCCAGATGGCCAGGGCCACCCAAGTCTCAGATGGTGGCTGCCCAGACACTCAGAGCCACCGGAAGCTCAGGTAATCAGGGCTGGCCGAGGCTTGCTCTGCCAGCAGGGGTAGCAGCAGAGGTGTGATGTGGGTGTCGCTTTCCTCTGATCCATGGGTTAACTCCCATCCCTGAGGGCTCCTGGACTGTGAGAGGGAGCAGGCTGGGCTGAGGGAACCCCCTTCAGTGCATGAATTTTCATGCACCAGGCCTCTGTTTATATAAAACTAAAAAGACTTTGAGAAATAAAATTAGTTTATTGCTTTCTCCTCATAAAAAATCATCTGGTTAAGAGGGATTCACTGTGGATGTGATGATGCCTGAAGATGTTATTATCAAGATTGATTTAGACTGACAAAGTCTGATGGAAAATGTATAAAAGCTATCATAAGACTGACATCAATATATCACAATCTCTGAACTATTAAAAAGAACAGCTTTGTGAACAAGTGTATAACTTTTTTATTGACACAGCCCCATTGCTCAAAGATGAATTTTGAATTATGATAGGTTCTGTTTTTTAAAATACTAACTGGATAATCCAACACCCTAGTAATTGAGTCAGTTAATAATCAGGAAAGTTCAAATAATACATAAAAATTAGCGATTCCACTTCTATCAGCAGCTTCTCTCAGTAACTCTGCTTTGATAAAGAAATCTCAAGCCAGACCAACTTGAATTCAAATTCCACCAACACTGTTTAGTATTAGCAGTGTGATCATGGACAACTCACTTGATATTTGACAGTCTCAGTTAATTCACAAATTACATGAGAAAAATATTTTCTATTTCTTAAGATTGTTGTGAAGATAAAATATCATTAACATTAGCAATGCCTAATAACTGATTAGAAAAGTTAGCCCAAAGTACTTCTAAAATATCAATTTTATTAGTTAAGTCACATTATATTAGAATTACCATGATGATGACATGCATAAAATAGCATTTAAAAATCTTTTTTTGGAGATTAGTCAGTTCAAAATATGTAATATTTTGGGTCACATTTCTCTAAAGAGGACATACAAATGGCCAAGAGAATTGAAAAATGCTCTAATCATCAGGGAAATGCAAATTACAACTACAATGAGATATCACCTCACACCTGTCAGAATGGCTATCATAAAAAAATCAACAAACAACAAGTGTTTGAGAGGATGTAGAGAAAAGGGAATACTAGTTCACTGCTGGTGGGAAGGCAAATTGGTGCAGCCACTATGGAAAACAGTATGGAGTTGCCTCAAAAAATTAAAAATGGAATTTCCAAGAAGCAATCCTACTTCTAGGAATATATCCTAAAATCCCCAAAATATTAATCTGTAAGAATATATACACTCCTATGTTCATAGCATCATTATTTATAACTAGAGGCCCAGTGCATGAAATTCATGCATGGGTAAGGTCCTTAGGCCTGGCCAGAAATCAGGGCTGATCTGTGGGGCAACCAGCAGGATGAAGGGGGCGGGGGGAGAAGGGGGTCCACTGGCACCTGCCTTGGCTGGCATGGGGTCTACAGGCTTGGGGCAGCTCCAGCACTGAGCATCTTCTCCCTGGTGTTCAGTGTACATCATAGCGACCAGACCAGTCGTTCCGCCAGTTGTTTTGCTGTTCAGTCAAATTTGCATATTAGACTTTCAAGATATAGGACTAGAAGCCTGATGCACAAATTTGTCCAAGAGTAGCCTTCCTTCCCCTGATTGCTGGCACCGGCTTCCCTCTGACACTCAGGACACAGGCTTTCCCTCTGGCCACCATCAGGCACTCAGGACCTTGAAGCCCTGGCTTCGTCTGGAAGGTCATCTGGTCTAATTAGCATATTATGCTTTTATTATTATAGGCTGGAGGCCTGATGCATGAAATTCATGCCCGGGTAGCGGGTTTCCCTCAGCCCGGCCTGCACCCTCTTATAATCCGGGACCACTGGCTCCTAACCACCTATCTGCCTGCCTGCCTGATCACCCCTAACCACTCTGCTTATCTGCCTGATCATCCCTAATTGCACTCCCCTGCCACCATGATTGCCCCTAACTGCTTTCCCCTGCAGACCTGATCATCCCTAACTGCTCTGCCTGCCTGCCTGAACACCCCTAACCCCCACCACTGTGACTTTGTACAGAAGGACATCCAGAAGGATGTCTGGAAGACATTGGTCTATTCAGTCTAATGAGCGTATTACCCTTTTATTAGTATAGATAGGTAAGATTTGAAAATAGCCCAAGTGTCCATCAGTAGATGAATGGATAAAAAAAGCTGTGGGATATTTACACTATGGAGTACTATGCAGCTATAAAAAAGAGGGGTCTCTTACCTTTTGGGACAGCATGGATGGACCTAGAAAATATTATGCTAAGTAACATAAGCCAATCTGAGAAAGATATATCACATGATCTCACTTATTTGTGGAAGCTAATGAACAAAATGAATTGACCAACAAAATAAGACCCATAGCATGGAGGTGTGGAACAGAGTAACATAATTCTACATGGGTTGTGGGAATAAGAAGAGATAAACCAGAGAACTTATATACTTACTAGAGGCCCAGTGCATGAATTCATGCACAGGTAGGGTCCGGTTGGTCCATCCTGCTTGGGAACCAAATCAGGTTGGTCTGGCCAGGAAAAGAGGCCATGGAAGGTTGACTGTCCAGTCCTGCCCCCTGGTCAAACTCCCAGTTGAACTCCCAATCGAGGGGACAATTTGTATATTAGCCTTTTATTATGTAGTATATGTGTAGCCCATGGACACGGGCAATAGGATAGTCAAGCCCAGGGTGAATGGGTGGGTAGGAACTGAGAGGTGGAGGATAAATTATCTATAAAATTATCAACAATAAAGTATAATTTTAAAAAAGAAAGACACTGTTTTTACTCTTTTGCAACCCAAATGGAATATTATCATCTATCTTTTCTATTTTTATTAGGGTCCTCTATTTTCCCTCTGCTCGATTTATTTGATATTTTGGTAGCATTGGCTTGCCCTTTTGACTGTATCTTCTACAATTATCCTTCATGCTCTTCCATGTAATGGTTAGTATTGCTAGCTCTGAAGTCAGACTACTAATTTCAATCCATGACCTTACCACTTAACCTTTAGTTGTGTGACTTTGAATGAGTTACTTAAACACTCTTTGTTCCATAGTTCTCACATATAAAATAATCATAGTAATATTGACATCTTAGAGTGGTGAAACATTTTGAACAATGAGCACTCAGTACACATTAACTATCAGTACTGTTATTATTATTACAATTACTATTATTATTCCTGATCTAGGGGGAAACATCCTTGGTGATTTTATGAGAACATGGAGAAGGCTATGGTTAGTACAACTTAAATCATTTTTGGAGCCAGTTGGCTAATTGGCTAGCTAACAACCTCTATTTCTATGGTTGTTTTTCAATTTTCAAAGACATTTTACATACCATTTCCATTAAGTATCATTACAAAAATACTGCATTTTGTCTTCAGCTGCCGGTAGGGAGTTTCTAACATACCAGGGAGTAATGTCCTAGCCAGCGGCTGACAGTATTCTTAGCTGAGGAGTGTGTTTTATGACTTCTTTATGGCTTCTCTGAAAATTAACAAGGTGACTACACTAAAACATTTATTAATGTGTTTATGCTTTGTACTCCCATTAGATTTTTATTTAATGTCCAAGAGGGATAATGATTGGGAGAAAGGTTTAACATAAACAAATAATGTGAGTGGCAAAGGAAAACTGGCATGTGTTCTAATAGAATGCAGATGCCCTGAGAGCTGTGAAAATGCTGCCTCTGACATGATCATGGAAAGTGAGAGTCCAAAGATAGCTTGAATTACAAAATTTTGGAGTTGGGTCATACCTATGAAGTTGTTTGGGCTTATTCCTCATTTTACAGGTGTGGAAAGAAACTGAGAAAAAGAGAAATTCAGTAACTTATTCAAAGCCAAATAGATCTCAAAACAAGTTCTTCGGCCTCTTGACTCACAGCCCAATGTTCTTTCCACTATGCCAGTTTTCCTCTCTTGTTACATTTGCATGGCTCAGAGTTTCATTCAGAAGAGTTTCCACTAATAATTAATATAGTCCATTGAAGCTTAATCCAAATAATACCGGATAGATTATTTTGCATTTACCTAACAAATCTCTCTTCCTTTAAAAAGTCAGAACTCTAAGCTATTTGTAAGATTTATAACAGATTGTCTCCAAAATGTCTTAGTGGATTATGAAGGCATCAATAAGTAACCAAAGAAGTATGTGAGATTTCTGTCAACCATTTTCTCCTTAAGGAGAACTAGAAAGTTTATTTCTCAAAGTATTTGAGTTCAATTGCTCTGGTTCGAACTGAGAGAGTGGCAGAGCGGGTCACTTGAGCCACTTAATCTGTTTAACTCTGTACATGCATTTCACAAATGGTCAACACCGAAGTGAGTCCTTTAGTCTGGAACTCCTTTGTTAGAGATTGTAAGATACTTCGCCTCTTCACAGGGTCCAGCTACTCGAAACTGAAGACTTCTCAAGAATGTGTAGTATATGCCTACTTAGAAAATAAATCTGATACATTTAATTAAATAACAGGTGAAAAATGTGAACAAACAATACTCAGTGTCCTCACCTAGAAATTATTTATTCACATATAAAGCACACCATGGTTTAAGGCCTAAAATTATGTGCTGCTTTGACATCTGATAAAATTGGGAGGGCCCCATATGGCTTGAGTGCAGGCTGCCCTCCCACTCTGCTCCCAGGGATAAGTTCCCCTGGCCAGGCAGCAGTCCTTAGCAAGCAGATGAGGCACATTTCTTGCTATTTCTGAGTAGCAGTTTTCAGTTCCCTGCCAGCCTGCAGAATTACTCAAACAAGCTAACCACAGCCTCTGGTTGGAACCAGGGAGCAACACCCCATTGTTACTAAGAAACCTGCCTATCACAGCTCCTGGTTGTCCACTCTTTCCCTAAGGGAAATCCTCTGTGGCCCTTCATAGAGTGCGGAGTCCTCCCGCCCCAGGCTGTGAGTACATGTGACTAACAAACTGCTGTCAATCTGCCCAGTGTCCGTTGTCATGGGTTCTGCCTTCCACATAGCTCTTGGACAGGAACCCGTCCACCAATGAGGTGAAGAGTGGGCAATTGAAACACACACATAAACGATTCTGCTTTGTGGCAAGTGAACTCATTAGCTGCAGGAGGACTCCCCAGTGGTCTGATTAAGTATTCAAACCCCCATATAACCCCTAGACTTACAAAAAAAAACAAACACCACATTTCTTCATTCTCACCCTCATTCCTTGGGTGGCCTGCTGTTTCCTATTTCAAACAGAATGAATCAAGGAAATTAATAAAAATGCTAAATGAGATTATATAAAAGAAAGTGACAGGTGTTCAACATTCTACTGGATGTGCTTCATTATCGTCTAAAAAAGGACAGATTATCATTTTTAATTTAATGCCAGAAAAACAATAGCAAATAATTTCAGTGGATTTTAATACTATAATTATACCAGAATGACAAAATGATTTTTATAAGACATAGGAGATATTCAAGTTAAGATGGTATACTTAAAACAGATTTATATTCCTTGCCTCCTGAGGACTCAATGAAATTATAGCAAAAGAATAAATGAAAAACAAACAGAAAAAAAGGAAAAAGACTGAGAAATAGGGCATGAGAACAGAAGTGATTTTAATGAATTTCTGAAGCTAATGATTGCATCCTGACAACAAAAGCAGAGCAGAAGTAACAGTTTGGAAAATGAACCAATGTCTGTAAAATGATCCAGAGTAGGTGGGAATTCAGAACATATGAAAGAAAAAATGGAGGGATAATTTATGGATCTGAAAACAAGAAAATATAACCCCATACCCACACTCAGTCTTAGAGAGCATGATATAACTGGCAACCAAACAGAAGCATTTCATCTCAAATATGCATAATTATGTCAATAGCTTTTAAAATAATCTTCTCTTGGATGGGGCAAACACCTTCAATCTAAACACTCAAAGTTTTTTTCATCTCAAACCAAGTTTCATCATTTTTTAGATTATTGCTATGTACAGGAAAAATCTTAACCAACATGTGTCCATCTATTCCATTTTCTCTTATGTTTGATAAGAAGACAGACCAGCTGAGTCAATTTTTGTTAAATGTTCATTTTTTACATGAATAGATATTATGTTCACTTTCTGATGGGCTTATAGACCTAAATATAAACTATACAGTTATACATTTAAGTACCTCAGATTAAAATGCCTATCCATCTGTTCCTTAGATAATTAAAGGTAAGTCATAGTGACTCTAGTAATAAAGTTAGAGAAACTAACTTGTGATACTATGAAAATGGTCTCCCTCCCCAAACTCATAACCTCTTGAATCATGAGTAGAACATCAGGCAGTTTCCAATTGAGAGGCATTCTACAAAATACCTAACAAGTACTTCTCAAAACTATCAAGGTCACCAGGAACAAGGAAAATCAGAGAAGCTGTCCTCTCCAGATAGGAGCATAAGGAAACAGAATGACTAGATGTAAATATGGTATCCTAAATGGATACTGGAACAAAAAGGGACCATTAGATAAAAACTAATGAAAACCAAGTAAAGTATGGATTTTAGTTAGTAGTATACTTATAACTAATGTATGATAGTTGTGTAAAATGTTAATAACAAGGGAAATTATATAAGGAGTAAATAGGAACTCTGTACCATCTTCACAAATTACTGGTAAATCTAAAATTGTTCTAAAAAATAAAGTATATTAAGAGTTAAAAGACAAATTCATCTATGCATTGCCAAGTCTATACAGAGCAACTTAAAAGGACATAACTTAAAATAAGAAACACGTATCAAAAAAAGGAAAATGCAGATTTTCCCTTTAGTTAAAAGATCATCCTCTTTTTTTATGACACCTGTAGCATTTGTAAGATTAAAAACAACTGTTAAGTCTTCATAAGGCATTTGTTCTTATAAGTTTAACATACTTTCATCCATAATGAAGTAAATAATCTTACTAACTAAAGTGGCAAATTTGAAGTAACTATTGCCAATCTATAAATGGGTCTTAATTATTCTTGGAATTAGATTACTATTAATATAATAAATATATGGTATTAATCCTGAAAGTCAGTCCTCAAAGAAAACTAAGAGCAAAAATTCCCTCATGTTAATTTCATCTCTAAATCTCTTGGATTAATTTTCAATTAATGGTGTCTCTGAGGTGAATAGACATAAGATTATTTTTGTTAATTTGGGTCTTATGTAATAGATCTTGTTTAATGTAGGTACTGATTAAAATAGACACTCAAATGGTGTGGAGAAAGAACAAGTCACAGGAAGAGAAAAGGATTATTAAGTACCTGTGTGTCCGTTAGTGTTTGATTGCAGACAACAGAAGTTATTGTGGCTACAGTAAACCAAAGGGATTTAATACCGAGAATGGGGTGCTTAGAAAACTGTTCAAAGATCTTCTAAAGCAATGGTTGGCAAACTGTGGCTCACGAGCCACATGCGGTTCTTTGGCCCCTTGAGTGTGGCTCTTCCACAAAATACCACAGTCTATTTTGAAGAAGTGGCGTAGGAGGAAGTTTAAGTTTAAAAAATTTGGCTCTCAAAAGAAATTTCAATCGTTGTACTGTTGGTATTTGTCTCTGTTGACTAGTGAGTTTGCTGACCACTGGTCTAGAGGAAGTGCTCTGGCCTGGGCCTCGGAGAACTAGTACCAGAAATCACTGCTCAACTGGCTCAAAGGAAACTGTTACCTGGGCCACAGTCATAAGCTGGGCACCAAGAAAACAGCGCCTCCGCTGGGCTCCGAGGACCACACAGCAGCTGTCTGAAGTGCTGGCTACTGAGTCAGGCCCACAGCAAGAGATTGCACTTCACTCTGCATTCCAGCCACTCATGAGTGCATTTGATTGATTGAACTTAAATCACATCTGAAGCTTCTGCTTCAGAGGAAGTCTGAGAAATGTACTTTAAGCTTTCCAGTGCCTGCCCTACAGAGCGCACATTAAGGGAGGCGGAATAAATGTTGAGTCAGTCGACCTCGGTTGTCCACCATGTGTGACACTAGATGATTGTAATATGAGTAATGCATTTGAGGGGCTGTAATCAACTGGCCTCTTCCTGGAGGCATATTTTCCCTCTAGAGTTTAACAGTGCTTCTGTTCATATAGACCCTGTGGCCAACGTACCATTCAGAGATCCAAATGAATCAAAAGTGTTGTGCCACCTCAAGTTATTACATCACAGATCATTTGCATTTGTTCTTCTAAAACATCTTCATACTCAGGGGTAGAGGGTGGCTGTTCTGCATCCAAGGTTTCTTTTTTAAAATATTTTTCTAAATTTTACATATTCTCTCTTTGGACTTGATGCAATGTGCATGTATACACACACACACACACACACACACACACACACACATACACACACATTCTCTCTTTCTCTCTTCAACTTTAATCAATATGAGAAAGGCCCCTGTGGATATATAGATACCTATTAATTATCAAGATGACTTTGTCTAAGCTCACAACTTTAGTATTTGTCCTTCCACATTAAAACATTTTCTCCCTTCAGTATATTAGATTATCACTGGCTATTTAGCCCATTATCAGATATTCCCATAAGCTAACCACCTATCTGTACTCTTGCTTCCCAAATAGACTTTCTGATCACCAACACAGTTTGCTTTTCTTTAGACAAAAACAAATTATTAAATTTTGATGCCATTAAAAAAAATTGATGTTATCCAAGAAAAATACAAAAAAGATATTAAAATTAGTCTGATTATGCTTTGTCCAGAGTGATATCTTGTGACTGAGTTGGGAAAAGAATATATAAAAATATGTATACAGAAATTATTAGACAAAACCCACCAGGACTTGCTTGCTGAGAGGACTGGGAAAGAGGAGTACTGAAGTCAGAGAAATGACTGAATGAGATGTAAGCAATCCTTTAAACACCAACAAAAACAATCTCTAGCCAGGCTCACCAAGAAACAGAGAGAGAGGCCCCAAATAAAAATATCAGAAATGAAAGAGGTAAAGTAACAACTGACCCAACAGACATACAAAGGATTGCAAAAAAAAAAAAAAAAAAAAAAAAAAAAAAAAAAAAAAAAAAAAAAAAAAAAAAAAAAATACCCTACTCCAGCAAACTGGACAACATTCCTAGAAATGGACATATTCCTAGAAAAAATACAAGCTTCCAAAACTCAATCATAAAGAATAAAAAAAATAAATAAAACTGAATAGGCCAGTAACTATTGATGAAATTGAAACAGTAATCAAAAAACTTCCAGCAAACAAAAGCCCTGGACTGGATGGCTTCACAAGAAAGTCTTACCAAACATTCAAAGAAGAATTAAAAACTATCTTCCTCAGACTATTCTTAAAAACAAAAAACAAACAAACAAACAAAAACCTCAAGAGGAAGGCACACTTCCAAGCTCTTCCTATGAATTACCCTAATTCCAAAACCAGATTAAGACACTACAAAGGAAGAGAATTACAGGCCAATATCCTTGATGAACATAGAGGCTAAAAACTTCAACAGAATTCTAGCAGATTGGATCCAGCATTAATTAGAAAGATCACACATCATGACCAACTAGGATTTATTCCAGGAATTCAAGGCTGGTACAATATTCTCAAATCAATAAATGTGATATATCATATAAACAAATTGAGAGTCAAAAATCACGTAATTATATCAATAGATGCAGAAAAGGCATGTGACAAAATCCAACACTTCTTTCTGATAAAAACTCTCAGCAAAATGAGAACAGAAAAACCATACCTCAACATAATAAAAGCCATATATATATATATATATATATATATATATAGCCAACATCATACTCAGTGGGAAAAACTAAAACCATTTCCCCTAAGAACAGGAACAAGACAGGGATGCTCATTTTCACTGCTCCTTTTCAACATAGTACTGGAAGTGCTAGCCTAGCAATCAGATAAGAAGAAATAAATGGCATCTAACTTGGAAAAAAAGAAATAAAATTATCATTCGTAGATGACATGACATTGTACATAGAAAATCCTAAAGACTCTATAAAAAAACTACTAGATTTGCCAAAACCGGTTTGGCTCAGTGGATAGAGCGTCGGTCTGCAGACTGAAAGGTCCCAGGTTTGATCCTGGTCAAGGGCATGTACATTGGTTGTGGACACATTGCCAGTGGGGGCTGTGCAGGAGGCAGCTGGTTGATGTTTCTCTCTCATTGATGTTTCTAGCTCTTTATTCCTCTCCCTTCCTCTCTGTAAAAAATCAATAACATATATATTTTTAAAACACACACACACACACACTACTAGACTTAATAAATGAATTCGGCAATATAGGATGATACAAAATTAACACCCAGAAATCTATGGCTTTTTTATGTATCAAATAGAGGCCCAGGACACAACATTAGTGCACTGGGAGTGAGAGGGCTCCTCAGCCGGGCCTGCACCCTCTCGGGATTCCTCCGGGGATGCCTGACTGCCACAGAGGCAGGAGAGGCTCCTGCCACTGCACTCACAGCTGTGTGCCCAATTTCCGGCTGAGCTGTGCTCCCCCTGGTGGAATACACTGACCATCAGGGGGAAGCCCTGCATTGAGCATCTGCCCCCTGTGCATCACAGTGACTGGTCATTCTGCCGTTTGGTCAATTTGCATAGTAGGGTATTATTATATAGGATAATGAACTCACAGAAAGAAAAAGTTTTTTTTTTTAAATCCCATTTACCACTGTAACAAAAAAATTAAGATACCTAGGAAAAAATTTAACCAAGGAGGTAAAGGATCTGTACTCAGAAAATTATAAGATGCTGAAAAAGAGATAGAGAAATACATAAACAAATGGAAGAATATACCGAGGTCATGGATTGGTGAATTAACATAATTAAAATGTCCATAGTACCCAAAGCAATTTATAGATTCAATGCAATCCCCATTAAAATACTAACAGCATATTTCAAAGACTAGAACAAACTCTCAAAAAATTTATCTGGAATTAAAAAAAAAAAAAAGACCCCGTGTAGCTGCAGCAATCTTGAGAAAAAAGAACAAAGTTGGAGGGATCACAATACCAGATATCAAGCTATATTACCAAGCCACGGATCTCAAAACTGCCTGGTACTGGCACAAGAACAGACATGTAGACCAATGGATAAGAACAGAGAATCCAGAAATTGTCCCAAGCCATTATGTTCAATTAATATTTGACAAAGGAGGCAAAGCATACAATGGAGTCAAGACAGTCTCTTCAATAAATGGTGTTTGGAAAATTGAATGATACATGCATAAAAATGAGACTACACCACCAAGTTACACCATACATAAAAAACAAACTCAAAATGGATAAAGGACTTAAACATAAGATGAGAAACCATAAAAACCTTAGCAGAAGCCGTAGACAGCAAAATAGCAGACATATATTGTAGCAATATCTATTGTATATTGATACAGCTCCTTAGGCAATAGAAACTAAAGAGAAAATTAAAAATGGGACTACATTAAAATAAAAAGTTTCTGCACAGCAAAAGAAACCATCAACAAAACAACAAGTTAGCCCACTGTATGGGAGTACATATTTGCCAATGTTATCTCTGATAAGGGTTTAATCTCTAAAATTTATAGGGAACTCATACTACTTAACAAAAGGAATATAAACAATCCAATAAAAAACTGGGCTAAGGACCTAAATAGATACTTTTCAGAAGAGTACATACAGAAACATATGAAAACATGCTCAGTCACCAATCATCCAAGAGATGCAAATCAAAACAACAATGAGGTACCATCTCACACCTGTCAGAATGGCTTTCATCAACAAATCAACAAATGACAAGTGCTGGTGTGGATGCGGAGATAAAGGAACCCTTGTGCACTGCTGGTGGGAATGCAGACTGGTGCAGTCACTGTGGAAAACAGTATGGCGTTTCCTCAAAAAATTAAAAATGGAACTTCCATTTGACCCAGTGATCCCTCTTCTAGGACTATATCCCAAGAAACAAGAAACAACAATCAGAAAGAATATATACACCCCTATGTTCATAGCAGCACAATTTACAATAGCTAAGATTTGGAAACAGCATAAATGCCCATTAGCAGATGAGTGGATTAGAAAACTGTGGTACATCCACACAATGGAATACTAAGCTGTGGTAAAAGAGAAGGAATTCTTACCATTTGCAATAGCATAGATAGAACTGGAAAGCATTATGCTAAGAAAAATAAGCCAGTTAGAAAAAGATAAATATCACATGATCTCACTCATTTGTGGAATATAATGAACAATATAAACTGATGAGCAAAAATAGAGCCAGTCATAGAAGCACCAAACAGACTGTAAAATTGCTGTGGGAAGGCAGGGTGTGGCGGAGTAAGAGATCAACCCTAGGATTTGCTGGCATGCATATAAGCATAACCAATAGACACAGACACTAGGGCGGGTGAGGGCATGTGCTGGGGATAGGAGTGAACGAGGGGAGGTCAATGAGAGGAGAAGGAGATGTATGTAATACTATATGTTATACTCTAAACCACATGTGTCAAACACAAGGCCCGCGGGCCAAATCCGTCCCGCCAGGCCTTGCAATGTGGCCTGCACTGCACTGTCATCACTGCACTCCGCTGCGTTTCCATCACAATGACAGTTTATGACTGTTCAGTAAACCATTCGGCCCGCGATTTAGGCTGGATTTTAGATTTTGGCCCCTTCTCTGATTGAGTTCGACACCCCTACAAAAAGTAGTTCTGTGTTACTCAGTCAGCTACGTGTCATCCCCAAGACATATGAAATGCAAGAAAATGCCAGAGGTTACTAAACTCTACAAAATATTTCAAAGTGCCTCTCAATTACAGATGGTACAAATGGAAATGCACAATTTTGAAGCAGGCCCCACTCTTAATTATTTTTTATTCATTCTTTAAGTTCCTTCTAAACAACAGGTTCTCCAACAGAAACTGTTAAACCAAAAATTCTTTAAACTGTCTGAAAATGGCAATAGAAAGAGGAGATGTGAGTATAATATTTTTTTTTAAAAAACCTGAAATATCCCTCTCTTTGAGCAATAAAATTCCTCAGATAAATTTTTGAAATGAAGTATATTCAGCATTCAGAAAAAGTTAAATTTAGAGGGTCCTAAATTTAACATGCTTACACTTGAATTGCTATTATATCAAGAAGAGAATGTTCCACATTGAATTTACTAGCACACATCAATTTATGAAACATCTATTCTCCTGTAAAATATATTTTGTTTTATCTTCACTTTTATATACCGTACTTGAAGCTAGAAATTCTTTGTGGATGTCTTCAGGAAATATGGGGGGGCGAGGGGAGGACAAAATTTGTACCCTCAAATTTTCACTAAAATCCAATTTCAACACTAAATTTTTATGAACTGAAATCAGCAAAGAACAGAATAATAGATTTATACCTAGGAAAGTTACTTTTTAAATCAGAAAAAAACTATATACTATTTTACTTCCCATATGAACTTTAAAAGAATTCTTTTATAACAAGATGAAGCAATATTTTCTTCTTTTGCTTTGCCTCTCAGTACCAAAAGTGGGGCTATATTGAACATGCATGTATCCTTTTCATAGCAGGCATCCAAACAGCATAATAGTCTCACGTGAATGATAATATTCCTTCATATTAATTTTTCTATCAAACACCTCTGTGACTCAGTGTGCTAACAAACTATAACCCTATCTTATTTTCTTTCACAATGTCATCAATTAATGGGCAATAATTTAAAAATAGATAAACAACAGAAGTTGACCAACTTAAAAATTCTTTTGACCACACAGGGCATAGATATCAGCATCTATTAAGTGCCTGCTATATATAGCAAGATAATTGAAGAACTTGCATTCATTATTTTAATCTTCTCATTGGCTCCCTGAAGTTGTTATGAATAACCACCTTTATGCAGAAGAAAAACAGAGGCTAAAGAATTGAATATACAGATCTGGTAACATAGAAACCCACACCTGAAAACTATATGATCGTGTTGGCCAATGTCACCCCAATAAGTTAAAATAAAATTAAAAAGAATGGAAATACTAGAGAGAGAGAGACACATTGCTTTGTTGTTGCACTCATTTATGCATTCATTGATTGATTCTTTTATGTGCCCTGATCAGGGATCAAACCTGAAACCTTGGCTTATGGGGAGGATACTCACAGACATTTGGTTAAGGTGTAAAATGTTTGCACCTGGCTATAAAGCAAGTCATGTTCCTGGGCTGAAGAAACTCCAAGGAGGCTAGTCGCTAAGGAGAGGAAGCCACACATTGCTATGTGACATCATTACCCAGTGCCCACAGTCACCGTTTTTAGGCTGGGCTGGGCTGTGGGCCACATTCATACCATGAGGGTCTCGGCAGCACTGGCTTAAATTTGGTGGGCTATCACTCCAGGGTGGTGGCAGGGCCTGTGTCCCATTTGAGGAAAGCCAAGGGTTGCTTTGTCAACACTGGGTATGCAGTGCTTTTTCTTTTTTTCTTTCTTTCTTTTTTTTTTTAAATATATATTTTATTGATTTTTAACAGAGGGAAAGAGAGAGAGATAGAGAGCTAGAAACGTCAATGAGAGAGAAACATCGACCAGCTGCCTCTTGCACACCCTCCACCAGGGATGCACCTGCAACCAAGGTACATGCTCCTGACCAGAATCGAACCCAGGACCTTTTAGTCTTCAGACCGACGCTCTACCAATAAGCCAAACAGGCTTCAGCCAGTGCTTTTTCTTTGTAAATGGCCAGTGCATGTCATGACAGCTCCTGCATTGAGCACCTGCTCCCTGGTGGTCAGTGCAAGTCATAGCAACCAGTCGGATGGTCAGAGAGATACTTAGCATGTTAGCCTTTTATATATATAAACTAAAGGCCCAGTGCACACAAAATTTATGCAGGGGTGGGATCCCTAGGCCTGGCCAGTGATCAGGGGCGACCAGGGCCTTCTGGCTGCTGGCCAGGGTCTTCTTGCTGGCTTCCAGCTGATGGTCAAGCCATCCAGACAGGTAGAGGAACCATGGAAGGTTGGCTGGCGAGGGGAGGGACTAGGGGAGGTGGGCTGGCCATGGGAAGTTTGCTGTGGGAGTACACTAACCACAAAGAGAAAGCAGCTGTGTTGAGCATCATAGTGTTGAGCATTCCAGTTGCTTAGGTGTATATATATATATATATATATATATATATATATATATATATATATATATATATTCTTTAGTAATATTCTCATTTCTTCTATTAAGGACATTCAAAATTGAAGTGAAGAAAGGATAGGTGAAAGAAAGATAAATGAGTTGATGAGCATATCTATAAGGACTTCACATTTAATTGGGGCAAGTATAACAATAGCTTCTAATACTAGAAAGATCAGAGCCTGAAGTAAATTGCAAACTTAATATAACTTTTCCTTGGATAATGGCTACTGATTCTCTTAGCAAGGCTCATTTGTCCAGCTGAATTCTCTCTGCTTGAAGAACAAGGATATGTTATTTAAAAGGCTCAGAGGCTTGAGACACTAACAGATGAAAATCTAAAGAAATCCACACACAGTCATATGTGGTAATCTTTTATTGTCCCCCCTAATCCTCATCTCATTTCACTGAACATGGGCATAATGGAATAAACCCAGCAGGCTTAAGGTGGAGAAAGCTGTTGTCCCAGAAAAAGGAAAAAAAGTTCAGTTTCTTTGTCAGCTCTTGGCATATGAATGTAGAAATATTTTGACTTACAGGAAAGAAATAACATGTTTCAAAGGTTTCTAAGAAATTTCATTACAATGAATTTAAACTAAAAAAGCATATGGATATTAAACACTTTTTACAGCAAAGGCAAGTAAGCAATTTTTATCAAATTTTTTCAAAATCATAGTAAGGCAAATAACTGAAGAATTGAATATAATTAGATAATACTTTAGGTTTAATATTCAAAACAATAAAGTTAATTATTCTTTAATGTTTTTAAATAACAGGTTCTTTCAATACATGATAATGGCTAGTTATCTATGTTCAAAAACTTCTCACATACATTATTATAAAAAATACTGAAAGAGATATCTATATATAAAAGCCAAGCACAAACCAGAACAACTGGAATGATGGGTCACTATGATGCACACTGCAGCAGGCCAAGCAGCTCAAAGTGGGTAGGACTGGCCTGCCAACCTCTCATGGCCCCTCCTCCCAGTCGGTGGCAGGGCCAACCTCCCACATCCCCTTCTCTGGCAGGCCCTGATTGGCCCCAATCGGGGCAGGCCAGCCGGACCCCACCAGTGCACAAATTTGTACACTGGTCCTCTAGTAAAGTCATAACAGTAGTAGAGACCAAAGTTACCTATAAAAAGTTACCCTGGAGAAAATTCCCCTTGTGAAACTGCACAGTTGAACTAACAGAAATGTTAATAGAATATTTTAAGTTACATTATGTGGGGAACATATGTCTAGGATGCTGGTCTACACCTGTAAATCAGAAACATGGCTAGAGAGATATCACACAAGAGAAAGTTTCCACTCTTTTCCAGGAAGCCCTTATATCAAAGACACGGGGCCATAACCATTGACCTCCCTCTTCTGTAAGATATATTCCCTGGGGCCCTAGCGAGTTTGGCTAGTGAATAGTGTCAGCCCACAGACCAAAGAGTTCGAGGTTTGATTCCGTCAGGGCGTGTCCCTTAGTTGCAGGCTCAATCCCCTGCTCTAGTTGGGGAGTATGAAGGAAACAACCAACTGATGTGTCTCTCTCACATGGATGTTTCTCTCCCCATCCCTTCCACCCTCTCTAAAAATCAATGGAAAAATATCCTCGGGTGAGGATTAACAACAACAATAAAAGATATATTCTCTGTCAAAACCAGAATTGGTTCCTCCCTCCAGACCTCTTCCATCTAGCGATAACTTTCTTCCTGTATTCACGAATGAAGCCACATCTGCTCGTGTTGCACAGTGGCCCCAAGTAAAGAGCACAGGCTATAAGGAAGTGCAGCCTGGGTGATAGGCAAGGACACCAGAAAAGCCATGGGAACACTCTGATAAGGAGGGACTACAAGTTTTTTTCTAGTGCATTGTTCAGAAATAAAATCAGCACGTCATATTAAAAAGAATAGGGGAAAACAAAACAAAACCAAAAAAAAAAAAAAAAAAAAGCCCTTCCGTATGCCAAAGGAGTAGTAAAATTTAAAAATGTATAAAACAGAAATTTTTACTAGGGATGGTGTAGATCAAGCATGTCAAACTTGCGGACCACGGGCTGCATGCCTCGCTTATTTGGCCCGAGTTAGCCTTTGAGTTTGACATGCTTGGTGTAGATCAATTTCTGCTTCAATGTGTATTCTAAGAGACAGCATATATAGTAAAGAGTACCAAAACAAATGAACACATCGTGTCCAATGGGATATTGGGCTTGACTAGGTCTTTTCCAATTCAAGAAGCTTGTGGGCAGATTCCATACATGAACCAAGAACATTAACCCAGTTAAGACTTAAAGGAAAATCATAGAAAATTTGACCCCACATGGTTTTAAAGACTCTATGAGATAAAGGATAAACTGGCATGACAAGAAAGAACCTTAGCTAAGAGTCAATAGATATAAGAAAATAATTTAGAAAAACTTAAACAAAATTAAAATATATATTGGAATCAATGGAGTACAAAATTAAGGTAGATGAAACAATATGCATAATATTAGCTCTCTAATGTTGGTCAATAAGCCAGTTCAATCAGAATCACATGTATTGCTTTTTAAATACACAGACATGAGACTCTAACCTTGCAGAGTGGGACCCAGTTGATATAATAGGGTCTGAAAATATGTTAGTAAAAGTTCTCCAGGTGATTCTAAAATACATGCAAGTGTCAAAAAGACTAATGAGCTGAACCAGAGGAGTTGAATACTAAAGAAGGATGGGTGGGTAGATAAGAAAGAAAATGACAAATACAGAAAGAAGATAATGAAGATAAAAAATGATCAATTATAAGCTTCTATGAGACAAAAAAATAAGGAAGTCAAAATATTTTTGGAATCTTTAAAATAGGAAGGTAGGTAGATATTTGCAAATTGGAATCTATAGAAGTCTATAGAAAATTAATGGAAAATGAAATACATTCTTGTCATATCTTGGTGAGAGTCTTAACTGTCAAAGGTAGGAAACAAATCTTTCAAATATCCACACTAAAAAGTTATGTGGGGTTAATTTCAAAGAATAAAATAGCTTTCCCTTTATTTATAGGATATTTTTCCTTACATGATATTCTTCTACTATCCCCCTTTTCTAATTTAAATATTAGGAGACTTTTTGAAATTTTATAATGTAGTCTTGATAGCTTTTAAATTTTAATTTTTTGTACAAAAATGTGGCTGCTTTAGGTTCATTACATGTTATGCAACTTTACCATGAGATGAACTACCACATCTAGAAAATTTTCACTTTAGAAAATTAACTTTCATTTGTAATGCTAATAGCAAGATATCCATGTAAAACATACATGGTGTCAAAAGGAAAATCATTTGGGCAAAAAATGAAAAAGGATCGCAAGTAAAATTTATAGAAAAGATTTTTTTACTAACTTTTGGTAGAGAATATGTTTGTATATTTTCAGAAAATAAATTCAAGACCATGTGGATTCCTGCAACATAGAGGAATTGACAGGACTACTCCACCCATGAAGACAGAAGACAAACAGTCCAGAGATGGAAGATGTTGACTATGACTTGCCATACTAGCAGTCAGCAGCTGTGTTTCACTGCAGGTTGCTCAGGACCAAACCAGGACGGATCGGACCTGCATTACCACCATTTATCCACTATCCAGAACTGAAATATCATTGCTGACATGTACACATAAGGAACTGTTTGACATTGAAATTGGACTCAAAAGAACTGTTGACCCAGAAAGAAACTCACTACAGAATGATTCATTTGCCTCTCAGCATAGCCATTATTGTTTGTCTCATTTTTCAGTTCTTATAAGTGTATTTCTAGTATCACATGATCTCACTCATCTAGGGGAAAAGATGAACAACATAGACTGATGAACAAGAACAGACCAAGAGACAAGGAAGCATAGATCAGATTGTCGGACCTCAGAGGGAAGGTAGGAGAGGGTGAGGATAAAGAGGAGAGATCAATCAAAGGACTGTGTGCATGCATATGAGCCTAACCAGTGGTCACAGACAACAGGTGGGGAGGGGTTTGGGATGGGAATGGGGGATGAGGACAAATATGTGATACCTTAATCAATAAAGAAATTTTTTAAAGAAAAAAAAAAGCATGCCTTTTCTTAAAATACAAGAGCTATATTGCAAAGAAAATTCTAATGTTCTACTACTACTAAAATTTCTAAACTAGGATTTGGGGTTTGGTGGGGCAAGACCAAAAGCATAAGTTTTATTATAAAAAGTTCATCTGGGAAGTGAAAGATGTTAGAAAAAGTAAGTAATGAAAAGCAAGGTTTGTATTTTATGGAGAAAGAAGAAAAAAGCAGGAGAATATGATATTTGGTGAATATATGATTAATAGCTTATTTTAATATAGAACTAAATATATGTGTTTAATTATAAAAAATAAAAAAGAGAAGAGAACTTATTAAATAAACTGAAAATTGGAGTAAAATTTTTAAATTTACATGGTTGAAAAGGGAATGACTTGATGAAGCCAACAATAATAAAGAAAAGAAAAATGAAAAGAAAATAGAATTTGAAAGTAGCATTTATAAGTATGGATGCAAAAAAAAAATCTAAATATAGTATCTACATCAATAAAAGAGAAACATGCAAATTGACCATACCCACAAGCCACACCCACCAGATAATCAGGAGCTAGTGTGCAAATTAACCCAACCAAGGTGGCTGCGGCCACGGAATGAGCTGGAGGCTTGGGTTTCCCCAGCAATGGAGGAAGCCAAGCTTCCCACCTGCTCTGGTCAGCCCTGGCCTCTGCTCAAGGTTATAAAGTTTCAATTATAGAAGATAAATAAATCCCAAATACCAGGGCCTCCACTTAGGTCACTGGGGGCATGGCCAGCCTGCAAACCACCACAGGCCCCTTGTTCAGGCTGCCCCACACCCCAAGGGAACCCTCACCCTGATCTGGACACATTTCAGGGCAAACCAGCTGGCCCCCACCCATGCACCAGGCCTCTATCCCATCTAATAAAAGAGTAATATGTAAATTGACTATCACTCCAACACACATTATGGTTGCCCCCATGTGGTCAAAGATCCTGCTCCCATGTGGACACAAGATGGCTAGCAGGAGAGGGCAGTTGTGAGTGATCAGGCCAGAAGGGGAGGGCAATTGAAAGGGACCAGGCCTGCAAGCGAGGGCAGTTGGAAGCAATCAAGCCTGCAAGTGGGGGGGGGGGGCAGTTAAGGGTGACTAGGCCGACAGAGGAGAAAAGTTGAGGAATACCAGGACTGTAGAGGAGGGCAGTTTGTGGGGACCCAGACCTGTAAGGGAGGGTAGTTAGGGGCAATCATGCTGGCAGGGGAGCAGTTAGGCATCAATCATGCTGGTAGGGAAGTGGCTAGGGGGTGATAAAGGTGGCAGGCAGAAGCAATTAGGGGCAATCAGAAAGGCAGGCAAGCAAGCAGTTGGGAACCAGCAGTCTGGATTGTGAGAGAGATGTCCCAAATTGGAGAGGGTACAGGCTGGGCTGAGGGACACACACCTCTCATGCACAAATTTTGTGCACCAGGACTCTAGTTAGCAAATGATATCCAATGATTTATTAATAGAAATAGAGAATTCAAGGTTAATTCAATATCAGAAAATGTATCAAAATAATTCATTATAGAAAAATGTGAAACAGAAAAATCATACTGATAGATGCTATGAAGGCATTTGACAATATTAAGTAAACACATCTAATAAAACTCTAAGTAGGAATAGAAATAGTCTATTTAAATATAAATAAATCTATTCATCAAAGTTCAACAGCAAATATCACATTAAGAGATAAAATACTAAAATATTTTATTTATAGTTTGGAATTCAGCAGAAATGTTCACAGCTGTCATTATTTTTCAATGTTATTTGGAATTCTAGCAAATTCAATTTTAAAATGAAATAACTTATATGAATATTTTAAGAGATAAAACTGTCATTTGCTGATAACACACTTGTATGCTTGGAATACCAAAGAGATTGTAATATTAAAATGACTAAGTTTTAAAGAAGAGATTCATAACATGGATAGATAAGAGATATAAAAAATCAATTGCTTTATATTACAGTATGAATCTACATTAAGAAACATAAATAGGAACTTAATGAAATAATAACAATCATAATGAAATAAGTAGAATAAACTTAAGCTCCTAGGTCTCCACAAAAGGCTTAAGAAGATTATTGCAAAATTTCATTGACACTGCACATCATTAAGAATCACTAAAGTCACCAAAAATACCTAACAATATCATGTCCTGACCAGGATGTAAAGCAATGAAACTGATACATTGCTGGTATACAACCACTTCCGAAAAATAGGTTGCTAATGTCATGAGGTTATATGTAATTTACCATACAACCCAGGAATCCCACTCCTAGTTATTTACAAAAGGGAAATAAAAACGTGTCAACACTAAAACCTATCTGTAAATATATAAGGCAGCTTTATTCATAATCACCACAAAATGACTATCACCTGGTAAAAAGAAAAACAGTTTTTAATCATGAAATAAATACTTCATAATTAAAACATAAACTAATACCTACAACAATATACATACATTTCAAGAGTATTATGCTAAGTAAAAAAAATTTCAACATGAAAGGTTACCTTCTATAGGCTTTTATATTTATACTAGGGGCACAGTGCACAAATTCGTGCACCTTAAAAGGAACTGTGGGCCACAAGGCTATTGAGGGCATAGGCTCAGGTCTAGGGCCATCCTCTGCCCCCCTGCCAAGCTCCTCCCACCACAGGTCCCCTCTCTGCCTGCAATCCCACTCCAACCACTGCGGCTTCCACACACTGAGGGCACAAGTGCTGAAAGCCAGTTCCAGCATGTCATAATTGGAAGAGTTTCATCAAAAGGTTGATGGAACTTGGGGACTGAACAAGGGCTGAGTCACATATGTTATCAACTATTGGGAATGGCTAAAGGCATTTCCCCCAAACCTGAATAGGATGATGTTTGCTGCCAGACAGCTCAGGGCATCTTAATCTACATGTTATTGCCCCCTGTTGGACAAACACATGAACAGCTATATGCTATTCCCCATTCTGACAATGCTTCTTTATGAAAACCCTACCCTTTGAAGTGTATCTCCACCTTGCCTTAGGACAAATTGTGTTAATAAAAAGCAAGGGGTCCTGAGACAAAGAGAACTTAGCTCCTTTACCTAAAACCCCTCTGACCCCCAATGCCTTTCAAAATTATCTTTTATCTCTGGACTCTTATTTAATCTATGCACGGCCCCATATCCAGATTGCTGAACCCTTCTAGATGCTGGATCAAGACACACTAGCATTAAATGTCACCCAACATCTGGTATTACACCAGCCCAGCTTGCACCTGCTGACAGCGTGGAGCAACTGAGGTTGGCACCAGCAGTAGGTGTGAGTGGTAACTACTTCCCTGATAGCCCCTTAGGAGCAGGGGGAGGTAGAGAAGCCCTCAGGGGTGATCTGGACCAGCAACCACTGCTCTCACCTGCTGATATCACTGAGCAATCAGGATTGGCACCAGGTGCGAGCAGTGGCTCCTGCGCCAGCTGTGGATGCAAGCAGGGCTGGCGCCAGCAGTGGGTATGAATTGGGCCATCATTGGCAGTGGGCAAGAGAGGCAGCTGACATCCCAGATCTTCCCTCAGGAGCAAGATGAGGAGGATAAGCTCTGAGGGGGTGATCAGCATCAGCAGCAGATGTACACAGAGCCAGCGCCAACAGCAGGTGCGAACACCAGGTGGGACACCACCACCTAAGAGCAAAGGATTTTCAGTAACCACCAGAGGCTCTCTCTGATGACAGTGGTCAGGCCCAACCTTGGTCTAGCACCCTTGCTCACCTGCTCCACTACCCCACTGCAGCCAATGCTCGCATGTTCTGCACGCACACCCTGGTGGTCAGAACATGTCATAGTGACCGATTGTTTAGTTGTTCAGCCTTTTGGTCTATTTGCATATTAGGGTTTTATATATATAGATGATATCCTAGAAAAGGCAAAATTAATTGAATGAAAAGAAATGCTAGAGGTTGGGGATTAGGAAAGCCCCTAGTTAACTAAATAGAGGCATGAGGGAGGAAACTAGTAGAGATGATGGAAATGTCCTATGTCTTGACTATGGTAGTGGATACATGACTGTGTACAGAGTTCCTCAAGCATATCAATACCTCAAAAATATTAATTTTACTGAATATGAATTATACTTTAGCAAACCTTACTTGAAAAATTAACTGAAGTCCTCAAAACAAGGTGTGAATAAATGGGAAATCACACAATGCTCTTAGAAGATAACTTAAAATCAGACCAGATTAATTCTCTTGAAATTATCATTTAACTAATATGATTCCAATTAGAGTCTCCAAAGGTTGTTCTAGAATCAGATAAAATAATCTTGAACTTTATGTGAATTAATTAATGTTCAAAAATAGCCAAGAATATAAGAATGAACGATGTTAGGAGACTTGCCACACCATTATTGGTAGAAGTAGAGTTCTTGAGGTACTATGAAGAAAATAATTTCCTAGGCCCCCACAGGAGGATGGGATTTTGTGGAAAACTTTACTGATGATGTTAAATTAAGGGTATTCCCCTCCAAGGTCCCATCTCCCTCCATCTTGCCATGGAAGAAGCCCAATCTTGTCTTCAGCAGGGTCAGAAGTAAGGCCACGGCCCAGAATTTCTGTTCCATATTAAAGTCCAGTCCATTCGAGCATTTGGCTAGCTTAGCTGGAGTCCCAGATGCAGTCCATTGTATCTTGGGTTCACATGGCCATGGGCGATGCAGCTGCTTACAGCCACATGGCTATGGAGAAAGAAGGGGTGAGTGCATAGGAGAATGTAGGTCATGGAACAAGAGCAAACAGAGTGAAGAAGAAAAAGAGCAATAGAACTATTTTTTAACTTTCCAAGATCTTACACTGTTCTAATGAGAGGGTCCACCCCCTAGCCAATCCATTGTTTCCCAGACTGACAGACAAGCACCTTCCCTACATCACCCTGACTTCACCATGCATGCATCCATCTTTCCCTATGTGGGATCCTTTCCCTCAATGACTTGCAGGGAATGAGCCAATGGTTCCCTGTGGAGTGTGCAGCTATAGCTTCCTGGTGAAGCTGCACTGATGACCATAATTATAATGTCTGGCCTTTCCTTTGTTCTCTTCCTATTATTAATAGTAACTAGCTAATTATGATGATAACAATACTATGATTGTTATCATGATAACAATACTATGATTGTTATCATCATAATTAAAATACATTATATTATAAAATACATTATATTATAAATCCATTATAATCGAATATAGTATCAGCAATGGAATTAATATATTGAGGTACAATAGAGGATATAGAAATGAATTCTAGTATAAAAGTTAATTTACTATATAATAATTTTGTTACAAAAATAGTTTATGAACTAATGAATATGAACTGCTTATCTAACTGGGAGAACACAATATGTATCATACCACAAACAGCAATAAATTACAGGAGGATAGAATATCTAAATACTCTGAACCAAGACAGAGAAACTAGAGAGGAGGCATATTTAGAATAAAAAATGCAAATGATTTCTATAAGAAAAGATACCAAAAATGTTTTAATTATATTATGTGCAATAAGATAATATAGCTGGAGTCCTTTAAAATTTAAAATAAAACAACTCAATGGGAAAATTGTTGTAGTATATAAGTAGTTCACTAATGTGCAAATCTAAGTGGCTAAAAATAAAAAACTTTAAACTTACCATAAGTTTAGAAAATATAAATTAATGTAATGGTGAAATATCATTATATTATTCATACTGTAGATGATATAGAAGAATGACACACATTGCTGTGGAAAGTTATGGCCATGCTTTGCTGGTAGAAATGTAAATTACTGCAATCTTTTGGAAAGCAGTGAGGCTGTATCTATTTTTTATTTTTCTTAGCAGTCCTGCTCCTGGGAATATATTCCATAATAATAAAATCACTAGTACAGAATGTTCCTCATTCTTTTTTCATAATGGCAAAAAACTGAAAATAAAATTAATTCTCACTCATGAAGAGAAATGGCAGAATAATATGCCCCATAAAATATTATTCAAAAATCAGATGGAATGAATTGGTTTGTACCAGCTGATGTGATAACATTTCCACAAGGCACTATTGAGTGGAGGGAAAGGATACAAAAAAGCATTTAATCTGATGCTTAGATAGGTGGATGGATGGATGGATAAATATATAAAAATTCTAATATGTGGGTATACAAGCATAGAGGAAAACATTAAAATATAAAGAAAAGATGGTTAAGTATTAAACAGAATTGGAAGGAGGTGGGAAAGTAGGCAGATGGCAGGGGGGGAAAGGAGGAAGAAATTACTTGAAAAACTATAGTAATTTAAAAATTTGACACATAAGAGATTATCTCTTTATGTACAATTATACATATAAACTATGTGTGATTCTACAGATGCATGAATTAATAAAGAGACTTGAAAAGCAAAATTAGATTTATGTCTACTTATATACAGGATCATACATTATCAAGATAATTTCATGTGAAAAAAAAGCAAGTTCTTGTATGTATGGATATCATTTTTATGTATATTTAAATGAGCAAATAAAAAAGTATAGAATGATACCAGGGTGTTAATCTTGACCCCAGAGGTGTGAAGATGGGTGACATGGAGGAACATACAATAACAAGGGTATATTGTTGGTTTGTGATAATAAACTTTTCTCTAGACATCTTCGTAGTAATCAGTTGTAGCAAAAAGTGTGTATTACTATTGTAGTTTGAAGAACATCAATGAAAGGAAACTATATTGTGATGAAGGAAGAAAAGGAAAATACTATTTAAGGTTAATGCTAAACATGCTTGAGGGAGCAAGAGAGAGAGCCAGGGAAGTGATTTATTGTTGAGTCCCTGGGGGACAGTTCATTTATAAACATACATTTAATTCCAAAGCAAACACATTAAGCATTTACTTTGGGGTAGCCATGGACCAGCACTTCTGAAACTGTGGACTTCAAATTACCTACTTTAGGATCACTGGGGAACCTACAAAAAGGAGTATTCCCAAACTGCACCCCAGAATTTCTAAATTACAGCCTCCTGGGATAAAACTCAGGTATCTACATTTTTATCAAATCCTCTCACCTCCCAGAGATAATTTTATTGCAACACACACACACACACACACACACACACACACACACACACACAAACACACACACACAAAAAAAAACCAAAAAAAACAAAAAAACAAAAATGCGTTGGGGGGGAGGGGGGAGGGACCGGAGGAGCTGAGAGAACAGTGAATTCGATAGTTGACAGATCATAAGAATCAGCCATTTTAAAAGATATGATCCAGCAAGTTTTGGAAACACAGCCTTAGGCAGCTCCAGCAGAGCCTCTATAAACAACTGACATAGCCAAGAAACAGGACTGATGCTTTATTGCAACGTGGTTATAATTTTATAGTATATTAATAGTGTTTATGCAACAGACAAGGGAAAGTGAGATCGCAGGTTGTTTTGGTGAGATATTTATGCTAATATTTTCTCACACTTAAGAGTCTCTCTTTCCACACAGGCCACCTTATTATAACTATTATCTTCCTCCTAGCACATGGCTGATTCCCTCACATAACATTTTTTTTTTGGTGGGGGGGAGCTTTTTGTCACCAAGAGACTATAAAATGGCAAAGCCAGAAATTTTGTTCCTTCAGTGAAAATTCCTAAAGGGGAAACCCTTGGCCTTTGTTAGAAACAAAAATTTTTAAAAGCCCCAGCTACTATAGGAGCTATTTGAGCAGAATTCATGTTCGTGAGGACTTACACATTTTTCCTTGTTCAGCTCAGAGCTTCATGAGTGATTAACCCAACAGCTCAGTTACCTATGTCTAACAGGCAGACACAGACTGCAAATCCAGTTTAAGATCCATCTCAAATTGTGTGCCTTAGTGTCCTTGTTGTATAAAGAGAATGAACTTGAGGAACTTTACAGATGTATTTAACATCCTTCTGTAAGTTTTAAGATATTCAGTGGAACTGTTCTCAAAACAGCCTAGTACTGGAACAAGAACAGACATATAGATCAATGGGATAGGATAGAGAACTGAGAAACTGACCCAAACCACTATGCTCAATTAATATTCAGAAAGGAGGCATGAACATACAATGGAGTCAAGACAATCTCTTCAATAAATGGTGTTGGAAAAATTGGACAGATATATGCAAAAAATTGAAACTAGACCACCAACTTACACCATACACAAAAATAAACTCAAAAATGGATAAAGATGGGAAGCCATAAAAACACTAGAGGAATGCACAAGCAGCAAAATCTCAGACATATATCGTAGCAATTTCTTCACTGATACTGCTCCTAGGGCAATGGAAACTAGGGAGAAAATAAACAAATGGGACTACATCAAAATAAAAAGCTTCTGCACAGCAAAAGAAACCATCAACAAAACAACAAGATAGCCCACTGCACAGGAGAACAAATTTGCCAATGTTATCACTGATAAAGGTTTAATCTCCAACATTTACAGGGAACTCATACAACTTAACAAAAGGAAGATAAATAATGGAATCAAAAATGGGCAATTGCTAAAACCAGTGTGGCTCAGTGGATAGAGCGTTGGCCTGCAGACTAAAGGGTCCTGGGTCCGATTCCAGACAAGGGCATGTACCTTGGTTGCGGGCACATCCCCAGTAGGGGGTGTGCAAGAGGCAGCTGATCGATGATTCTCTCATCCATGTTTCTAATTCTCTATCCCTCTCTCTTTCTCTCTGTAAAAAATCAATAAAATATATATTTTTTTAAATGGGCAATGGACCTAAATAGATATTTTTCAAAAGAGGACATAAGGAAGGTCGAGAAACATATGAAAACCTGCTCAAAGTCACTAATTATCCGAGAGATGCAAATCAAAACAATAATGCAGTACCATCTCAAACCTGTCAGAATGACTAGCATCAAGAAATCAAATGACAAGTGCTAGCGAGGATGTGGAGAAAAAGGAAAAAGGAACCCTCGTGCACTACTGATGGGAATGCAGATTGGTGCAGCCACTGTGGAGAACACTATGGAGTTTCCTAAAAAAAACACACACAAAAACAAAACAAAACAAAAAACCAACTAAAAATGGAACTACCATTTGATACAGTAATACCACTTCTAGAAATATATCCCAAGAAACTAGAAACACCAATTAGAAAGGATATATGCACCCCTATGTTCATAGTGGCACAATTCACCATAGCTAAGTGCCCATCAGCAGATGAGTGGATTAAAAAACATTGGTACATCTACAAAATGGAATACTATGCTTAGGTAAAAAAGAAGGAATTCTTATCATTTGCAACAGCATGGATAGAACTAGAGAGCATTATACTAAGTGAAATAAGCCAGTCAGAGAAAGATAAATATCACATGATCTCACTCATTTATGGAATATAATGAATATCATAAACTGATGAACAAAAACAGATCCAGAGACAGAGAAGAATCAATTAGACCATCAAACCTCAGAGGGAATGTAGGGGAGGGTGGGCGTAAGGGGAAAGAGATCAACCAAAGGACTTGTGTGCATGCATATAAGCCTAACCAATGGACACAGACAACAGGGGGGAGAGGACATGAGGGGGGAGGGAATGGGGGAATAAGGACACATATGTAATACCTTAATCAATAAAGGAATTTTTTAAAAAAGATATTCCGTGGAAGCTAGTTCTGCAGCAAATGCAATGTTCTGTGCAAATTTAGAGGACTTAAATAATGCAGAGATAAGCATGTTTTAGGTGGAAGTGGGTTCTTGGGGATACTCCTGGAATAAGAATTTCCAGGGGCTCCCACAGGAAGAAGAGATATTATAGAAAGCTTTATTTCTATGGAATTATATCCCTGAATTTCCTACCATAGAAGTCTAGCTGTGGCTTCAGCAGAGCTATTGATAGAATCAAAGCCAATGTCCAGGTTTCCATTCCATGTTGGAGTAATCCAACCAAGTATTGAGCTAGCTTAGTTTATGCTCCTCACTGCTGTCCATTAGGCCCATAAGTGGGGTCTTCATGGCCACATGACTATGAAGGAACACAGGCAGGTGAGAAGCTAAGGGAACTAGAGAGCCAAGAACCAAGACAGCCAAGCAAAACAAAAGAGCAAATTCCTTTTTGGGGGGATTATATATTCCCAAATTTTTGTGGGCTTGCATTGGCCTTGCCTCCTCTAGCCAATGATCTCTGTTCCCAGGTTTGACTGACAGATATCTTCCATATGCATCTATTTCCCCTTCATTGGGCCCCTTCTCTCAGTGATCTGTGGGGAATGATCCAGTGGTTCCCTGGGGAGTGTGAAATTTCAGTTTCCCAATGAAGCTGCCTACATGGCTATGCTTATAACGTCCGGCCTTCCCTTTGCTCGTTTCCTAATATTAATAACTAGCTAATTAGAATGTTGTCAAATAGATCTTAAACTAGTCAATATTCTGGTGATACTATGTCCTCCATACTAGAGGCCTGGTGCACTAAATTCATGCACGGGTGGGGGGGCGGTGGGGTAGGAGAAGGTTCCCTCAGCCCAGCATGCACTCTCTCCAATCCAGGACCCCTTGGGGGATGTCCCTGGGATTGGGCCTAAACCAGCAGTTGGACATCCCTCTCACAATCCTGGACCACTGGGTCCTAATTGCTCACCTGCCTGCCTGTCTGGTCACCCCTAACTGGCCCCCTGCTGGCCTGGTCACCCCTAACTGCCCCCCCCACTTCCAGCCAGGTTACCCCCCCAAATGCCCCCTCTCTGCCAGCCTGGTCACCTTTCATGGCCCCCTGCCATGCCTGGCTACCCCACGTAGCCTGCTGTTCAGTCATTTGGTCATCCTTCACTAACCTTCCCAGGGTGACAGGTTCCATTATGACCCACTACTCATTGCCTTTTTGCAGTACTTTCAGCTTCTGGGTTCCCTTAAATCCTATCCATGATTTGTCAAGCTTTGATTTTTAAATATAATGAATGTGGCCAGCATGGAAAACAAACGTTTTAGCTGGTGTGAAAATTCTTAGAAAGAGAGCAACCCTTTGTTAAGAACACACAGCAGTAGCTTCATTTGGAACAGAAAGTGAGAAATCACAGGGTATTTCTGATTATGGGTAAAATTGTTCTGCCTAAGACAAGACAATGAACCATTTGCTTAATAAAAACAGGAATAAAGAGGGGGGAAGGAAATGAAAATAAGAGATGAAATAAAGGAGAAAGTATAGGTGAAGCATGATAGACTGTGTAGTGTGTGATGGGAATTCTGTAGAGATACATGTCTGCATTAAACCTTACAAAATTTACAAAATGTTCACTGCTAGATTTTTTTTTTAAGAGAAAGCTCAAGCTTTGCACATAAGTGACAAGGGGAGGAAATGAGGCATCATTCTCTGCTGAGAATTTATGGAATTAGGAAAAGCATTCAGTGTTTATGGAAATTCTCAAGGAGCAGAGTAACTCATAAAGATACCTACCTGACTTCAATGTATTTTAAAGATCAAGCATTAGTATATTAATAAGAATCTGAGAATTTACATGTGAATAAAAAGAAAAAATGACAGCATGTCTGGGTCAAATGCAGGCTTCCATACCAGTAATGAAATGTGATTGTCTGAAGAATAACATCATCATGCCTTAAAAATGTGAACAAATTTGGTTCTCTGATATCTGTATACAAAGTAGCTCAAGTAGATAGAGCAATATGCTAAGTCTGTAACTAATGTAAAGTGTTTTGCCATGCAGAAAATTTCAACTGGCAAAACTATTTGTATTATCCTGGCAAACACAATTTAAGTAGGAATAAGTACTATAAAAGCTATTTCATAATTGACTTTCAACATTTACCTAGTTATTTGTTCACTGGGTATTTATTGAATACCTGCATTCCACTGCAGAGTCCCTATGTAAGAATTCATTCTTGAAAAAACTCAGTAACTAAGGAGATAGATTTTGAGACATAGAAAGTTAAAAAGAAAAAGAGATAATTAATATTTTTTATTTGCTAGAAGATGCTTTCAGAAGCTGAAGTGTCCTTGCTTATACTTTGGGAACTAATTAATACCTAATAAGACACATAACAAAAGCTATAATATATCCTGTTAAGCCCTTACACAATGAAGGCGTTACCTTTGGTTTGTATTTCATTGTGAACAATGATGTGGAGGCTAAAATGTTAGGGCATCTTCAGGTCTGCTGGGCTTGGGGGAGGCACACAGAGACTTTTTGGAAGAGGAAAGGAGAAAGAATCAGGAACCTATGGTCTACACCTCTTAATTATGAGACCTGGGGCAGGTTGCTCAACACCTTTGAATGTCTGCTTTTAGATTGTAAAGTAGAAATGAATAAATTCTACCCCACCTTCCTCACAGTTGTGTTATAAAAATCAAGTAAGTTTACATATGTGGAAATAATACAAACATTTTAAAGTTGCATACAAATATAAGTTAATTTTCTTTTTGTCACTATCAGAGATTGCCCTACATTTTGAAAATGAATAACCTCTTGGGTTCTCAAGGAGTGTCTTTCATTGGAGTTAACCTTAGCTATCATGTAACCAAATACTAGTGATTTCTCTAACACATCTTTTCTCTCAACTTTCCACTTACCCCTGGAGTTTAGCTTTTTTTAAATTTAGTCAGAACACTTTGCAGGAGTTCTCCTGCCTGTTACCTGACCATGAAACACTTCCAGATTTAATAAAACAAACTGCTGTCCACTCGTGCTCAGTTGACACTGTTTTGGCCCATACTTAGACATAAAACCTTAATCACATCTAATGTGAAAATTACCATGAGTAAACCTGCAGTGTAATGTACAGTTTCAATCCTAGATTGTGTGTGTCTAGATTTACTCTAAGAACAAGAGGAATGAAAAGATTGTAAGCACATGTTGGGAAAGTGGCAAATATACATAAACAAAGTTTACATAGATTATCTCAGACATATTCAAAACATTCCTTTTAGATATTAATTTATGATACTTTTTAAAAATGTATTTTTATTGATTTCAAAAAAAAAGAAAAGGGTGGGAGAGAGGGGAAAAAAGCACATCAGTGATAAGAGAGAATAATTATTTGGCTGCCTCCTGCATGCCCCTTTACTGAGCCCCCAAACCAGGCATGTGCCCCAAAGGAGAACTGAACCATAACCTTCTGGTTCATAGGTCAATGCCCAGCCATTGAGTTACTGCAGCTGGGAAATTTATGATACATCTTATTCCAGAAAGAAATTAAGGCAGTTTGCAAAAATGCATACAACATGATAAATTTAGATTTTAACAAAGGTAAGAGAAAATCAGATGGAATATAAAATGAAAGTTGGAAAGAGAAGATAAACCTAAGAGTAAGTGAAGTTAATATCTAAAACCATGCTTCAAAGTTATTTATCTTTGTTTAAAAGAAGCCAAAAATTATTTGTACATGTTTTACAGTACCCTGTAGAAAAAAAGAAATGCAAATTATTTCATAAATTATACTTCTACATTTTTAAATAATACTTTATCATTTATTCAATAAATATTTATTGAGTATCTAACTAGATGAAAGGTAAAAGTGCAGTTCAATGAGCTACCAGTACAGTGGTGATCAAGATAGACACAATTTCTGCCTCTTGGAGATTGCATACTTGTAAGGGAGACAAATAATACACAAACATATATACTATAACATCGGCTAGTAATAAATAATATGGGGAAATTAAGGTATGGAATAGAGAATGACTAACAGAGGAGGTGTAGTTATTTTAGACCAAGTAGGCAATGAAGACCTCGTTGAGGAAGTAACATTTGAGCACAGATAAGACTGAAGTTGGTTTCATTCTTAGTTAGACAAGAAGCTACTGAAGATTTTAAATAAGGAATAATATGATCTAATTTATTTTTATATTGATTTGAAGAAACATCACCTCGTTACTTCACTTCATTCATTCATTCATTGGTTGTTTCTTGTATGTGACCTAAGTTATTCTCTTGAGCAAATGAGTAGTGGGTCATAATGGAACCTGTCACCCTGGGGGGCTCAGTTTCCAGAAGTCTTTTCAATCACTATTTGTTTATGTCAGCCTCTCCCCCCCCTCCCTGCAACCGTGACTCTTGAGCAGCAGCCTTTGGTCTTGCTGCAATTGCACACTGGGGCCTCAGGGTAGTAACAGCTTCCTGCAGGTGGGAATCTCCAGGTGCTCCATAGGCCCTTACCGCGCCCACTAACCTGCACTCACTTCTCTAAACAGCCCCTGAGTTAAAGCCGCCCTGGTCACACCTGATAAGACAGACAGTGCACAGTGTGGGAAGCACAGGAGGGTCCAACACAGAAGAGGCCTGTGAGGTGGAAGAAGCCAGGAGGGCAGGGACCCAGAGGCCAGGAGGGCCAAGAATCTTCCATGTCAGTACTTTTCAACTTAGCAATACTTTCCTCTTAAAGGTGTTTGAGAAAGTTGTGCAGGTATTCTTTGCTCTCATAATAACGGTGTGTATGTGTGTGTGTGTGTGTGTGTGTGTGTGTGTGTGTGTGTGTGTGACTCCTGACATTTAATGGGCAAGAACTGGGGATGACAAGAGTCCTCGTATATTCTGGATGGTCCCAGAATATCAGTTATTTTGGATGATCCCAATTGTCAAAGAATTGCCTCATGTCTCTTTTGAATGCCTGGTTAAACAGTCATATAAGTAGGTGTGTATGGAGGGAGGTGGGGGGAGAGAGAGACTATTTGATCTAAGCTTAGTTCTTATTTTAACACAAAGTATTTTTGCACAGTTTTAATATAAACATTTTACCTTTTCAATTAATGCAAATGCCATGTAAATCAAAGAAGTTTTTATGGATTTACTTGAAAACTTATGAAAGTTAATTTATCATTTTAGAAAAATTATGTTATGACAGCATAGTATTTAATTATCCATTATAACAACCATTTCAGTCTGTAATTCTATATTTATTGCAAGAAGATTACTATTTGTTTATGTCTTCTTGTATAGTTGAGCTTGGGCAATCAAATATTGAAGTACATATTATTTATATTGTACATTATTTTTTCTGAGATTACATTTGGGTAATTATATTGATGTTTCAATACTGTGTATATTGTTAGAGGATATCTATGTAATTCATTTCAAAATGGTAAAAGGAGCATAACAATGGATGCTATAAAACATAAAATATTTGCTATGGAAGAATTGTTGGGCCCAATACAATTGAGAATAACTGATAAACATGGACATTGGAATCTGTGAAAATGGTGCCAGTTTACTGGTAAAGAGAGCCAGATGCTAAACTCTTCAATGAATGAGAAGGAATGACTACAACAATGGCTCTGAAGGTGCACTTCACCTTCAATCATCTAGGGAGCGTCTCTCAGTCCTAATTCCCAGTATGGCCACATTAGGATCTCGCAGAATGAAGCCTAGAAACCAGTATTTTTTAAAAACTCCTCGGTGCAGCCATTTTTTTGAGAACCACTGAACCAAAAGATCAGTAGAAAATGACAAGGAGCAGCTGAAGGTGTTGAAGTCTGATGGCATGCCATTTTTTAAGATCAATGGTTTTTTAGGATTGGGGGAAGGAAAGAAATGGTCCAAAATGAACAATGGGGAGAAAGGAGAACTTCCCACTGCAATTCTGGATCTGAAGAGATTAGCAGCCACTATTTTTTTAAAAATATATTTTTATTGATTTTTACAGAGAGGAATAGAGAGTTAGAAACATCGATCAGCTGCCTCTTGCACGCCCCCTACTGGGGATGTGCCCACAACTAAGTTACATGCCTTTGACCAGAATCAAACCTGGGACCCTTCAGTTCGCAGGCCTAAGCTCTGTCCACTGAGCCAAACTGGTTTCGGCTAGCAGCCACTATTAAAAAGACTTCTGGAAAACTGGAACCCTCATGGTGACCGATTCAATATGAACAATAGTTGCAAATAAGAGGAATGCAGTAAAGAGAACATTTAAGGATGAGATTGGGCATATAGGGATGTCTGCCAAGTTCCAGTGCCACAGTAGAAGGACATGGAGTGACTGCGAAGGGGACAAGCTTAAGTCATATTAGAAAATCTCCAGAGACCATGGAGAAAGAGAGGGGGGGGGAGGAGAGATCTAAAGATGGAATGCATGATGAGAGGTGCCTGATGTTAGAGGAAGGTGGGCAAACAGCTCTAATTATAGCCCTTGCAGCAGACACTGTCAGTGCTCAGACTGGAGCCTGGGGGATCCTTTACCTTGCCTGGTGCCCTGCCCCTTGCTTCTTTGTGTTTTTGCTTCTTGAGATTGTCATCTGCAACTCTCTTCAGAGGATTGCCCTTGAGCCAGTGGAGCATCTGGCAGAGATGGAAATGCCTGGGAGCTTACACTCCCACAGAGGCAGCCTTGGCAGATCAGTGATATGTGGAAACAGGACAACCTGGCTGCCTTGCCTCCTCAGGAAAAACTCTAGGTCTTTATGTTCATTCCAGTGTGTGTGTGTGTGTGTGTGTGTGTGTGTGTGTGTGTGTGTGTGTGTTTGGCTTCTCCCACTTCCTTACATGTTTCTCCTTGAAAACACATTAGTAAATCACTTGCTCTTATATTATTTTCTTGGAATCAGCTTCTGAGAAGTTTGACTCAAGATAGCCTCTTTCTTTTGGTCATCAGGCAACAGCACATGTTAGCAGGAGCAGGAGGCACCTGGGAGGTTCTCAGAGCACCCGCTGAGGAGAACATCACCAAGCAAACTGGGGACAGTGCAAGGAGAATTTCAGATGTGACTAATTCTGATAGACCACAGAGTAAGTTTTTCCATGGGACCTTGTAAAGAGGACAACACTCCCAGTAACACCTTTCAGAAACTCTCACACCTATTTCAAAAGGATGTTTCCTACACCGTTTTCATCACTTACTATAATAAAATGTCATTTAGGAGCAAGAAAACTGTGTAGGTTGTATGTGGTAGTCTGTATACCCAGGTGTCCTGTAGTTTATTTCATCTAAAAAGAGATTTTAGAGTACTTAGAAAAAGAGAGGGACCGACATCCATCAGGTAATCCCCTTATATATTGTTTAAAGTAGCTGAGCTTTCAATAATATTGAGTATCAGTCAGTTCAAAGTTATTGTTTTCTGATTAGCATTCCTTACTAAATCCAAGTTGCTGATTAAGTGAAGAGCAACACATTTTAAGTGTCAGTCAAGGTGGTGCTATAATTGTCAGCGATTGTAAAATGGCATAAATGATGAAGTGTGTGTATTAAGATTTAATGCACCCACCTGACTTCTATCTTTGTCTTGTCCTTGCCAATATTCAATGTTTTGGAGGCTGAGTTCAGATAATTGTATCAAAAAGGCTGTACTCCCAGCACTATCCCAACAAAAACAGAGGTTTTCACAATTACTGCTTCCTATTAGGAAATTCATAGGGTTTGTTCCCTCTCTCCAGAATACACTTTAAGTCCCAAAGGAAAAAGAAAAGGGGAAAAGATGTCCAAACATAGTATATATGTGGATGAATTCAGGAGATAATGGATACAGATGATTTTTAAAAAACACTCTGATGTTAGGTTACATCTTGAGAAATCAAGTGATGGCTACAATATGGAATTTTTAATCACTAGATCGCAAGCTTAATAACAACATAATACTAACTTTTAATTACCAGCATGGTAATAGGAAGATGTAATTGTAACAAGAGCAAAGTCGTCCAATTATTTCTAGTGGGAAAGCATTTCCAACACTAAAAATAGAAAAAATGATGGTAAGTACACGAGGTTGCCAAAGCTTCAGCTCTCTTCAGACCTTTGTTCAAGGGGCAGTCCACTGAAATGAGGGAACCCCAACAGCAGGGCAATGAAGAGTGGGTTGCTCTCTGTCGAGTTGGTGATGGGGAGAAAAAACTGTGGAGTGGAAGATGTCTCAATAAGACCATCTACCCAGGAAACCCCACAAAGGGTAATCCCATATGGAGAGCCCAGAGAACAATACAGTTGCTGTAGGAGAAAATCAGTAGTATTTGGCAGCAACTGCAAAGCTGCTGTTAGATGATTGAGGAACAATCTTCTGGTGAAGAGGACCACAGGTTCATCACTTTCCACAAGTACTCCAACCGGTAGAACTTCTCCTTCCTTGATCCTACACACACACACACACACACACACACACACACACACACACTCACACGCACACGCACATGCACACACATGCACACTTGAAGAAGAGGAATCAGGCTACAACTGCAAATAATCTTTGTCAATCTTGGAAGCCAAGTATGAACTGAATGCTAGGTTTTTGGAGGATTTTGTAACAACTGTAATAAATAAAAAATGTGTCACTCTACGCAAGTACAAGTGATTAAAGTGCCACTTGTTGTCAAAGTTATATTACCATCTCAGTACACTAAAAATATGCCATTTCAGTGATAATAGAAAAATATGCCCTGTTTTTACAATGATGAGCTGCAACCTTGCATTTCTATAAGGGTCTAACCTCTATCAGTAACCTGGCCTTTTATTAGCTTTTATTAAAGTTAAAAAAAAAAAAAGGTTGTGTAGCAGAAAGAACACCACATAGTCTAGTGTCAATCTGGCTCTATTATATACCAACTTTTATGATTTCAGACATGTTTCTCTTTTTTGTTAAACATCGCTGAGTCTTATTATCTAAAATCTAAAATGGGGTTGGTAATACTTACCTAAACAGTCAGCACTCAAGCTCAAGAAAAACTGGTTATCATCCCACCCACACCCTAAACCTCTAGACCAATTTTAAATGCTATATTTTCCAAACAAGGGATGTGCATCACACTAACCCTGTTACCTTTTAAATCAGTGAGCTATTTCCTTTTTAACCACTCTAAAGAAATGGACAGATAGTTCCCCTCTAGGATTTTGTTTTGTTTTGCATCTTTAAGTGGTACTTAACATTTAGACAGCGACAGTACTATAAATCTAGAGTGTGTGTGAATTTAGAGCCCCAGTTCACTTTAGCTTGTTGAGTCTGAGCCTCAGCAGCTTTGCAGAGCAGGGATACATGACTAGGTTGTATGCCTTCCTATGTGCATATTTGTCTTCCTTCATAGTTATTGGAGTTGGTCCCTTTAATTTTTTTAAGAAGCAGTGTATTTGCATGTGGCCTTGTTATGAGTTCTTGCTCTATCCCAGGATAGGTTTTCTTAGGCTGCCACACAAGTGCCCCACATCCTGTCAAATGTACTATTTAAATATTTGGATTTTTCTTCTTGCTTTCTTATGGCTTATCTTCCTTCTAATTTTCGATGATGATTGTGCCCTGGCTCTCATTGGCTCTGATTTGCATGCCCTTAGTAACCCTATGGTTAGCTGCTGTAATAGTCCACCACAGTGCCTGGAGTCTTTACAAATGGCTCCCTGTTGTAAATGGCATCTATAAGCATTTTACTAGGAGGGTAAGTCAGCATGGTTACGTGAGCTGCCTCAGAAAGGACCTGTATAACTCCTGGAGCAGACAGAGATGCTGCTACAAAGCTTCTCCTCCCACGAAAACCATCGCTTGGCTCCAGTGTTCGGTGGCTGCCTTTGTGCAGGTGAGAGACACAGGAGGAGAAAAATTCAAACTGTTCTTCTGGAATCTATCACCTGTTTCTCATTGCATCTTTACATGAGTAAAAACTGCTCTGGGCTAATTTCATTAGTACGTTACCTCTGTGCCTCAGTTTCCTCATCTATAAACGGAGGGCGACAATCGCAGTCTCTTTCCTAAGGTCATTGTGAGCACTGAGTGTGTTTATTAATAAAAAGTTCTTAGAATAACCCGGTCCCAGGAGCACTCAGCAAATGTTCCTTAAATGTTCACAGCTGCTATAGCCTGTTCAGTGCCTTCCTCGTTTCCTCCACAGCTTACCGAGCTAATATGGCAAAGGAAGGTGGAGAACCAAACCCAAGGAGGGAAGACCCATCCTGTTCTTGGATTCAGTAATCTCCGGCTGACTACCACCTTCGGTCTTTGTTTCAGTCCAGTGTTGAACACAAGTAGCTGTTCATTTCTCTCCTGTCCCCTGCTACCCCCTGGACTCCCATATATCTCTTGAACCTTATTTCTGTGAACAAGACCACAAATAAAACATGCTAATTTTACTTTTTAATTTATTATCACTAACAGTAGGACTAAAGAACAAATTAGGAGGAATCTGAGCTAAAAGAAAGCAAGGTGTGAACACATAAGGATAATAAGTGAAAAAGCACTTTTCAGTACCAATTCCAATGCTCACTGCCCTATCGCCCTCTTTAGTCATAAGCATGGGAAGAGTTGAGAGGTTTAGTAGAAAGCCAACCAGATGTCTGTTCCATGGAGGAGATTATGTTCCGGTCATTAAGGGAGCAGCACACCACTCCCAGCTGCCACTGACATAAATTGAAAAAATATCTCCCTAGACCCATGGTCGGCAAACTGTGGCTTGCAAGCCACATGCTGCTCTTTGGCCCCTTGCATGTGGCTCTTCCACAAAATACCACAGCCTAGGCAAGTCTCTTTTGAAGAAGTGGCATTAGAAGAAGTTTAAAAAATGTGGCTTTCAAAAGAAATTTCAATCGTTGTACTGTTGATATTTGGCTCTGTTGATGAATGAGTTTGCCGACCACTGCCCTAGACCTAACCTATTTAATAAATACACATTAAATACCTACTATGTGCTCTGATGTATAAAATAATAAACTAAATAGTCATTTGCCCTCAAGTAGTTCATGATCTAGTAGGGGACATAAGCTAATTATGAAAATAGCCATAATATAAGGCAGAAAATATTAAGTGCTGTGAGCAAACATATAAATAAAAACCTTTTAGATAAAATCTGAAAAGTATAATCAGTTCATATGAATTTACCATGAAAATTTTTTCCCCATCAGAATCTCTACTGAAATAGCGACTTCACCTTCAGATAAATATTGACTCTGTGTCTGGTCTGAGCAAGGCTCTGTGAATTCTATGCTAGATGCCAAGATTAGCAGGTGACTTGTCAGGGGTATAAGACATACAGACATATGATCATATTAAAGGTTGAATGTGAGAAGGAACATGGGAACCCAGAAAAGAAAGTATTTCTAATCCAGTTCAGATAATCTAGTCCTGGGTAAAGGGCTACTTTCAGTGCCAGCCCACTCTCAGGTCTCAGTGGTCTCCTGCAGGCAGCGTGCAATGGCCTAATGGCTCCTGCTATTTTCTCTGGCCGTATCCCCTTCCTCACACTGTGGCCAGAATGGTTTTAAAATGTGAAAGTCAGATCCTGGGTTTTCCTTTTCTATGGCCCTTTCTTGGCCTCCTGTTGCCATGGAGTCAAACCCAAACACTTTCCCAGAGACATGGGACCCTGCCTGCTTCTCAGCTCTCACCATGTGTCCACTCCACTGTATCTGTGCTGGTTCCTTGCTGGTCCCTGTCTTTTTTCAAGCATGTTCCATTGGCAGCATCTTTGTACTTATAGTTCCCTTTTCCTAGGACTCTCTTCTTCATACTCTAACCATAGGTTGTGCCTGGATTCTGGCCTTGCCTTTTGAGAACCTCTCCTCTCCTCAAGTCATTGTCTTGATACTCTGCCAGCTTCTCAGGTGCTTTGGAACTGAGCTTTCCCATTAATCTCCTTAGAACAGATCTTAGAGCAGGCTTCTCAAATCTCTTATTGGGGCAAAGAAGCTGCATGCCCCATTGCCAGGGCAGTGAATTAGATAATGTCTCAGTCAAAGTATGATAACATAAGGGTTGGGTATGAAACCTATGCTCCACTTCCAATGCTCTCACTCATTACCTGTGTGACCTCAATCAAGTTACAGAACTTCTCTGTCTTTGTATCTTCCTAGGTCCAAACTTCTTTCCTTCATTCCTCCATTTCTTCATCCCATGCACACTTACTGAGGGGCTGTTCTATTCATGGAACTGTGCTAGCCCCAGGGCTGAGGTGTGAATAAGACCCACCATTTATGCTCATAGGGACCTTAAATTTAAGCACAGGAGATAAACATGAAGCATTTTCATTCTATGTGCAGAGGAAATGACAAGCTCCTTCCCAGACCACTGACTGGGTGAATCTTCTGTATAGGGGAGAAAATAAATACTTGAAATTATCCAAATTCTGTTAACAGACCAGTGGAAAAGAGCGCCCTTCTTGGAAGTTTAAATTGGCTCAAGGTTCAAGGAAAATTCTCATTTCAAAGCTTCCCATAGTTAATATTTTGGTTGTTTCTTTGTTTTTCCTAAAGAGTAGATGGCTTTGTTATTGGAAAAGGCACAATAATGGGTCGTGCTTTTATGTACTTCTTATGAACAGCATACTCAGAAAGCAGGGCGTAAATGAAAGAAATGAGTCATCTATCTGCAGGAACCATCATCTCCACTGAGGAGAGGGTTAACTGTACAGACTAAGTTAGATTTAGGGAAGGTTTTTATTCTTTAATATGGATTTAAGATAAGGCTATAAGAATTACTATTTTCCCCTGTAGAGAGAGAGAGAGTGTGTGTGAGTGTGTGTGTGTGTGTGTGTGTGTGTGTGTAAAGTGTTCCAAAAGTTCCTTCCACGAGATTTAAAAAAGAAAGAGGAAAGTGAAACTCTGCTAGCATTAGCTACCTTAAATTTTAAAAAGAAAAGAAAAGAAAACCTTCTCTAGGTGGTTTTATAGAATGCCTCCATGATTTTATTTCAGAGATAACTCATATTTTAAGAAGCATTCCACTATGGTATGCCTTAACTACATCTTGTAGATAAAAGAGGAAGAATTATAAAACAAGACCAGCACTTCTGAGTAAGAAGTTGAACAAATAAATTAAACTTTACCCAAGACGATGTAAAGAGATCTTACTCTTTCAGGTGTAGACGATGGAAAACCAGATTAGGAATTAAGGTTGCCTATCAGGGAAACATGGGTGAAAGTGTGTCTCTTAAACTTTTGTAATGGTAATGGTTCACATACAGTTTCAATATGTTTTTCTCCTATCCTACAATTTCCTCGGGCAATCCCTTCAGTAGAAAGCTACCCTTGACCAGCCCTTCCCCGCTCACTGAAGTTCCCTCACTGGCCAACCTCCCAGGGAAGTCAGAGGGCAAATAGTCCATACTTGGTGCAGTCTCCTTTGGCAGAATGAGGGGATAGGAGGAGTGATTTGCACATGCAAATCTAGCAAAATCAACAGAACCACTGATTAAAACCATTCTTGTCATTGGAAATAAGAAACATACAACACATGCATTTTCAAGTTAAAAAAAAAAAAAGCAAGTTTACTTTTCATTAAATAACAAAAGTATATCTACAGTGTTGTTTCCTTTATTTAGTAACTTTTTTTTTTTTTGCCTGATCACTTAGCAGCATGTTAGCAACCACTGAGAATGGATATGCACACAGGCTGCGAGAGGGGGACCCAGTACATCTCTCGTACAATGTGCATGTTGGACAGGGACCTCTCAGAGTGAAGTCATGGGAGATAAGGCAGGTGAGGAACAGTCTGACCAAACTGTTAAAGGGAGTTTAAATTTTAAAATGGTTTTCAAAAACCCCCAAAATTCTAACCTACACAGAACAACGTTATCTTATTTTTGTGTCTTTGGGACTTCTTCTCAAAATTCTTTATAAGATATTCTAGTATTCTTTAGATTAGTTCAGATTTTTCTATGCTCTAATTCCCTATAGCAAAGGGAATTTAAAATATGGAGTCAAAGGGGGCAGGTAAAGGCCGGGAGAGAGAAAGAGACAGAAAGGTACATAGAAACTAGGAAGAGCAAGCAAAACTTGAAGGTGTTCACCCTCAGATGTCCAGTTCCTTCAACACTTCCTTCGGCCCCTTGCTGCTCTGATAGTAGAACAATAAACTCCAAGCAGATGGCATGCCCCATCCGTCCGAGGTCTATCAGCCATTGCTCTTGACTTTGAAGAGCCTCATTCTGTCTCGCTCCTGACTGAACTACTACAGCATACCTCGTGCTGCTAACATTAAGGTGCATGTACCATGCTTAATCAATTGACTCCATACTTTAAAATGTGATGGTTTCAGGTGAAAGATCCAGAGAATGAATAAAATAGTTATGCAGGCTCCATTATATGGTACTAATTGATTTTTAGTACCTCTTCTAAGCTGAAGAAATGTAAATGGGTTAATTTGGAATAGCTGTTAGCAACACTTAATCTTTTCATGCCTGAAATTCATACTCTGTGGTTAAAGTTAAAAAATCTCTTTGAAACCCTTGGCATAAAATAAAATGGAAAAGATAAGCTGGGCTTTGTTTTAAGGGCACTCATTCTTTAACAATTATTTGGGTCTTCTTGCTAATAGAAAAGCAAGATAATTAGTCCACAAATGTGAGATCCACAAGAACAGATACTTTTATCTGTTTGTTCACTAATGTATTCTCAGGGCTGAAAACGGTATCTGGCAATCCTAGATACTCAGTTAATACATGTTGAATAATAAATGAGGAGCTAAAGCCCCAAAGACTATCAAACAGTTTAAGTATCAAACATATATAACTTATTTTGGGTGCAAAATACTAAATTAATATGAAAAAATAACTATTACCATTTTTAATATTTACTCTTTACCCTCCTAAGTTGAGTATTTTATTCAAAACACCTATTTAACCCTTCAATTCTACCATAAAATGGGTAGTAAATTTTCATTCTTTAGAGGCTAATATTTAATGAACCCAGGATTCACATTCTCATCTATTTATCTCCACACTCTGATCTCTTAAGCACAAAGCTATACCTATAGCTTGTATCACCAAAGAGTAACATCTCAAACCTGGGATTTAAGATTTACTTCTTGAGTCAGAAGCTTCTCCCGCTTTAGATTTGAATGTCTGTGAGGCCACATTCGTCTGAGTAACAGTGCACACATTTAATTTCCTTGGGCCTCAGTTCTTGTGTGTGTGCCTGTGTTTTACCTGTAGGATGTATTTAATTATCCTATTTTATAGGGAAGGAATTTATTAGAATTAGATGGGACAGGAAGGAATTTATTAGAATTAGATGGGACATTCTTGGGAAGCTTGCCTAGTACATAATCATTGTTTGTTTTTGTGACTTTACCCACAAAAGCACAATAAAATAGGTAAGTTAAATTATTATATTATGAAATGAAAATGCATAGAAATGTGATCTAAGTAATTCCAACACTGAAAACACTCATTGTCACAAGATTATTTTTTCCCCTTTTGTTGGGTGGAGGTGGAAAAGGTATCTTATTCCTAGGATCCCAAGGTGGACTTTGGCAACACAGACCCATACTCAGGAAATCTTAGCTACTTTTGTTTTTTGTTTTTCTTTATTAAGGTATTATATATGTGTCCTTACTCCCCCTGCCATTGCCCTCTATTCCCCCACTTATGGCCTCACCCCCCCTTCCCGGTGTCTATGTCCATTGGTTAGGCTTATATGCATGCATACAAGTCCTTTTGTTGATCTCTCCCCCTTACCTTTGCCCTCCCCTACCTTCCCTCTGAGGTTTGATGGTCTGATCTCCCCTACCTTCCCTCTGAGGTTTGATGGTCTGATTTTAGCCACTTTTGATGACTAATCAAGGAAGCTTGAGAGGTCAGACTGACATTCTTGTTTCGTTCATTTATAGCTTTATTTTCAAAGCACAGAAAAGTAAATAGGAGAATATTGCCTGCTAATTATTTTTTACTAACTCCTAATTACTAGCTCTTTTTGTTTATAACATTTTCCATTTTTTCCTATGAACACAGGCATTTTCCTTTATTGCTTAACTTTTCCATATTGCAGGTGAGCACAAGGCATCCTCTGGGAACTCTCCTCTATGCTCTACTTGTACTGAAGGGCATTTAAAACTACTTAGGCCTTTGCATTTTTTTCTGAGAATTATTACATACCAAAATAGAACATCATCCTACAGCGAATACGATGTCTAAGCAAATGTTTGTTAAAAAAACAAGTTCCTTGTTTCATTGAGGGCTTCCACCTAAGGGAGGCTATGCCATAATGGGCAAGAAAAATAAGGTGTGGGGGGGGGGAGCGATGAAGAGGAAGAAAAAAAATAGCCTACCCCTTATCCTATTGATTTTAGGAATGATTAGCTCCTTACAAATCTCTGGCAGATAGCAAACAAAAAATTGATGTACTGATATGACAGACGATAAAGTACCAGTGGGAAATAGAAGGCATAAGATGACAAGAACTGCCAGCTGAGAATTTTTAAGAAGTGATTGGGTGTGAACCTAACAAGTATAAAGCAGGAGTGCAGGTGGGACAGAGGAGGACGCTCTGGATTTGCTTGAAAAGACAACAGGGCAATGCTAGGAACACTCACAGAGAGCAAGCTGGGTTAATACAGCGTTTCTCAACTTAGACTCCTTGTAATGATCACCTGGGAAGCTATATAAAATCCCAGTGCCTAAGCTGCCACTTCGACCATCGGAATCAGAATCTCTAAGAGTAGAATCTGGGCATTCACCATGTTTTAAGCTTTTGGTGACTCCCATGAGCAGCCAAGGGTGAGAGCCATTGGCTGCGCAGGGGGTTCAATGCATGGTTCCTCCCATCACTCTGAGTTATACAGAAATTTTAATGGGCTAAGTCATTATTTTTAAAAGTGACAGTCATAGACCAAGCATATTTCCCTGTATGATTTCACTGACTGAGCTTCCTGTATGAGTTCTTCTGACAATGAACAGCTCCTGTCCATTGTCCAAACTGGTGACAATGCTACTTGTAAGAGCTGAATTGCTGCTCTGATTGAGTCTCCTGGGTGGCAGACTTAAAAACAGGGGTGTTGGTGAAAATCTAGATCTCTGAGAGCAGCTGCAGATAGAACCTGTCTGTCCTCTTTCCAGCTGCCTATGGGAACACTTGCCACCCCAGGCAGCTGTTCCGGGGCATAACTGAATGAACCTCTGCCAGGACCACCAACAGCTGCTGAAATCAGCTGCCATGGAAGGTGAAGGGGAGAAGGGGGTGGGGAGCACTTCTGGAGCCATTGCTGGTTTCTTGGGGAATCCATAATCTCTCCCCAATGTTAACCTGGGTGGATGGGTCACAAAAAGGAGGAAGCTTGTAAAACTATATATATTTTAAAAATCTACAAATAGTTAATATTAAGGAGGACATGCTTTGCTAGGAAGCTATTAATAACTTTCCATTTATTTGGAAGCAAATATCAGACATTTTAAAAAATTGTCTTGAAATACTAAAATATATTTCAAATTCACAGGACTAGTTCATTCTTTTTCCTTCCATTATTCCTTTTAATTTTTAAATCTGGAAATTAATACATTTTCTTTTTTGTACTTAACAGGTTTTATAACATGAGCTAAGGCTTTTTAAAAAGATACTTTAAATGAATGAACATTTCTCTCATTTCAAACAGCAGCAGTTTACATATTTTTAAAATGTATTTTTAGTGAATCAGTAACTATATTTAAAAGTGTTAACAAATTCTGGAGCTTAAGACATATATTTCTATATCACTGGTGCCTGGTGAGTATTGCTAAGTAGTGGGAGTGAGTAAACCTCACAGTCTGGAAAGTGAGCTTATTATTTCTTTAGTTCCAGATATGATAGTTTAACCAACGGAGCTGAAAAGTATAAACAAAGCATAGTTTTGATGTAATTGCACAACTTCATGTATTTTCATGGTTCAGAGTTCATAGATTTTAAATGACACCAATTCTCTTCTATCTTAAAGCCTCAGATGTATCAGTGAGGTTGCAAATGTATTTTAACTCCACCATCGTTTTTTGGGGGTCATTTTTCCCCACTCCGGGTAAAACTATTTTTAATACATTTTTATGAGATTGTTCAAGAGAGAATATTTTCAAGAGAAAAATACCAATACATCTCTGAAGTAAAGAAAGGCAGATTTAGGAATAATCTAGTGAATTAGAGAAAGTTCAAAGAAGCATAATGTTCATAGCCAAAAGGTGGGATCTGGAACAAACATGGGATGAAGGAGGATTAAGGGATATATTAGTCACATCAATTTCTATTACAGATTGCAGAATTCAACTCATAAAGGCCTAAGCAAAATAAATATTAACACTTGAAAATTGGGTATTTTTAGTTGAATGCATGTTTTTTAAAAATATTCTTAGGCATCCCATTATTCCATTTCCATTTTCCTTTGTAGGCCTTCATCCCTACAGGAAGATCCATGCATACACAGCACCAGCATAGCCATCAGAGAGAAAAGAAAGCACCTCTTTCAAACATATCTAGTCTAGGGACTGAATTTCACTGAATTTCCAGATTAGATAAAATGCCCTTTTCTGAGCTGAACTGTGGCTATGAAGTATACCAAAATACCCAGATCGCTTGCTGACTCCTGGATCTGGAGAAGGGTAGTCATTCCTACCTGAATCACATGGACTGAAAGTGAAGAAAGGCTGTAACTCAAAAGAAAATGCATGTTATGGACAGGAACACTCATATGCCTGCACATGAGCATACACACACACACACACACACACACACACACACACACACTCACACGGAGACTCCTTATATCATTTAGCACTCCATATGATATCCTCAAAATAGGATGATACAAGGAAGCTTTGATAAAGGATTATTTACTTAATAAAGGTATGGGCAGGGTATAGGAAAGAAAAAAACAACAACACAGAGAATAGGTACAAGAGAGGAGACAACAGTTACAAGAATCTGGAAGAAGAGAATCTTTCAGAAATGGTCACTCTCAGAGAAGCAATGCTTTTTGTCAAGTGACAGATCCAGCACAAGGCAACTTGGCAGGGAGGGAGCCAGAAGAGTAGATACAACAATCTCTCTTTCTTCTCCCTCCCTCTAATCTCTGTCTGAGATCCCCGTTGGCCAAACCCAACAGGAAGCCATATGGCAAGGGAGCTCCCAAGGCATGATAAAAACAAGGAAGAGTGGATCTGCCAGATCAAACAGAAGGTATTTATAGCACACACACGCTCTACAAAAAGATAGTCCATGCTAGTGTTCAGTTGTAAATGTGTAACAAAACGAATTCCATTATAATAAATGGCATGGAAATAAAGATATCTGTATAACTTAAAGGAAATCCATCCTCAACCCCATATTATTCTCTAGTCCCAACATTTATTTCTCTCTATTTTTCTTCATAATCAAGTTTTTTGAAAGAATAGTTAACACACCCTGCTTCTACTTTCTCCAAGTCCATTCACTCCATAATTGCCCCCTTCATAGCAGTACTTTTCCAAATGCAGCCTCCAGACCAGCAGCATCAATAGCTCCTGGGAACTTGTTACAGATGCAAATTTAACTAACCTTATCCAAGACCTGCTTAATCAAAATCTGTGCTGTAGCAAGCAAGCCCTCCGGTTGATTCTGAAGCACACTTGAGTTTGAGGATCATCACACTACAGAAAGAGCTATTTCTAAGATGACAAAGGACTCCACCATGCTAGAGTCTATGAGCACTTTTCTGTCTTTATCTTTCTTGACCCTGACCTCTGTGTATGAGATTTGACATTGTGATCTGATCTCTTCTGCAGAAAATCATTCTCTTTGTCCTCCTGTACATCTAAGATCATAGAGTAAAAATATCCACCCCTGTAGAAATATTAGGATAAAGAACACTGTCTGTGTCTCCACTCGTTATATCCCAAACCTCCCTAATACTGGTGAGCACCTGACTGTTAATAAGAGGTGATGAAGTAAAAATAACTCTTCTCACGTAACCCCTTTTAAGTTGCCTACTTGCCAGTTTTACTTTATGTTCTTCCTTTCTCCTGTTTCTTCCATGCACAAAACTCAGTAGAGCAATGTGGAAAGGCAAAACCTGAAGTTTTTCAGCCATTGTGCCAGCTAATGAGAGTTCCATTTGAGGAGTAAATAAGAAGGCAGACATTTGGCCTCAAACCTAAGTCAAATTTCCCAATCTCACTTTATCAATAAATAATGCTGATATCCTTATCTGCATCTTATGTATATTTTTTCAGTGCAGAACCCATGAAATTAGGGGCAGTGTGTGGCTGTCATCCTAAATCCCACCACAAGATGTATTTACTGAAAAATTGTGAAGATAGGGTCAAGTCTAATAGTTATCCATCAAAATAAGACATGGACAGATTGAACACTCTATTGTGGCTGAAACAAACACCTTCAACAGTGGTGGCCTCTGAGCTCTGAATTTTGAAAACAGCAGAAGTTTATATTGTAGTTGCAGTCTAGATATTATACATGAGGATGGCTAGTATTAATTGGCCTGGGCTATGCAGCTGAAATTTAGTACAAGTGAGCAAGTGGCCAGTTGGAGCTTTAAGCAACATTTAACTGATGGGCTTGAGCTGAAAACTACAGTGAGGTTTGACCAGAAAAGAGATTTGTCATAGCAGTTATGATGGGCAATTCAGAGTCTTCAAATAAAACCAACAGAAATCTGGTCAGAGGGTAAATGGAGTGTTCTTTCCTGAGCTCAGGAAAGACTCCCTTCAGGAATTTAAATTGGAGATAAAACCTATTTAGAATAAATCTCTTCATAATAACACCATAATTAAACTTTTAAGATTTTAGTATTAAATAATTGCAAATGTAATAAATAAATACATAAGTAAATAAATAAATGATGAACTATCACCTATTCTGGGACTTGAGTCCACACAGCATGAGATAGACCTTTGCTAGAACCAGGAAAGGCCATTATCACGATGAGCAGACTTTTATGCACACACTATTAGAAGCTGACTCAGCCTAAAATATGAAGTACAAAATTGGAGTCAGCATCTCCTAATCTGTAGGAGCTGAGATTTTTGGAGTCTTGAACATTGGTTGAAATCTAAGATTGCTTGTTCTCAGACTTATACTGTTTCTTAGCTTCTGCTAAATGACCCATAATCTAAAAAAAAAAAAAAAAATCTAGTCCTGCTAAAAATAAAATGTAAGTGGTACAGATGAAGTCATTGAAATAATACAGATTAACCAAAAATAAGAAAATTAGCAATAGCCAATTGACCACTATCATGGAGAAATTAAAGCCAAAACTAGTTCTATCATTTCTATCATTTTTTTCCCTCTTTCTGTTCTCCAGTTACCACAAAATGCAAGATTTTTTACTAACATCTGTGGTGAGAGTTTGGATGGTATTATATTCTAAACCCTGGTTATATTATTTTTCTAGGATTGCTACTGTGGGCTTATAGATTCTTGAGCTTTCTTAGTCATATGAATGAGCAAGTAGTATTGCGATGATCCAGTGTATCCTACTGATTCTCAAGCTCCTTTAAAGGAACCAGTGGAAGACACTATAGGTTGCAGCTCCCGAAAGAATCCTTACTTACTTAAAACCCCAACTCACTTGAAAATCAGCAAAATAATATTGTACATAAGGGAGAGCCAAATTTTAGATGTCAATTCCTGGGGAATTTAATGTAGAAGCAAATTTATACTGGGCATTAATTTCTCTTCAGTAATTTAATAATTAGAGGGTATTCTGACTATGCATTTCTGGGTCATAATTTTATTGCTGGCATTGTGTTATTTGGAGCATTTTTATATCGACATTTGACTGCATCTGTAACTTCTTGTGCATTATATAAATGAATACAATTTGAGATGGAGAATATAATATGGAATACATTTACAATTTAGCATAGTAGATAGATTTTTTTTAATGTAGTCTTCACCCATTTCATATCCCTCTGCAGGAAAATCTGAATTGTTCACTGTGGCTCAAGGAGGATAACGAGGAGTAATGGAAGGTGACAGGAGTGACTTCACAAAGACGGAAACAAAACTGACCTTGCAAACTATAGTTCTCCCCTGACCATCGGTGTCTCAGGTTTGGCTGTCAAACAGTGTCAAGAGATAGAAAATAAGAGAATATAAGGGAATTATTCTCTGACACTGATTACATTCCAGCTCCAACCCCTAACGTGGGAACTCCTGCCTTCGCCAATCTCCTCACTCACTGCTCCCAATGGAAGAAGGACTGACAGATATTGTTGAGAGCTACCCTTTCTTGGGGAGAGTTATGGTGATGTGAGATTTTCTTATGAACACCCTCACTTATAAAACAGTATCTTCCTTTGGCTATGGTGACTCCATTCTCTTCAAATACTTTTCCCATCTCTTTGTCTATTCTTTCTCAATATCTTTCACCAGCTCCACTCCCACACAGCCTTTCAGTGGGTTCTCCAGGGCACCGTCTTCAGTGCTTTCAAAGTGATCTTTTTAAACTGCAAATGGAGACAATGTTCTTCAGGTTAAAATCTTTCAATGGATTCCTTTAGCTTTCAGAGTAAAATAAACTCTTTAGCTTAGTCTATGAAACATAATCTAAATTAACATTAGAAGCATGAGGCCAACAAAGATGCCCCACACCTGAGTAGTTTGCATGGAATAGAAAGTGATCTGTATAGAGGAATTTTAAGATGGGGTAAAAGGGTATAAATAGCACAGTATCTCCATACATTGGTTGGAAAATTATCTAAACCCATCAAGACTTTCATTTGATTTAATTTAATTACAGCCATCAAGCTGTGATAAAAAAAAAGGAAATTAAGAAAAACATTCAAATATAACCTAATCTTTAGTGGTCACTCTAGAATCTCATAACAAAACAGCCTATTGGCAGGCTTTTGAAGGAAATAAAGAAACTTGGCTTATATTTGAAGCTGTGTTACCAAAAAATTGAAGCATAATGATTGCAAGAAATATGATGTAATTTACAGTGTATCACTTTAATTCTTGGTCCTTAAAACCTTCATAAAATCAATCACACTGTTATACATAATTTTCAGGTGGTAATAATAATAATAGCTAATGCTACCGAGAGCTTACCCTGTGTTTGACACTTAGCTAATTGCTATATTATACTTATCTCATTTAATCCTCAGTAACCCTAAAAGAGAAGCATTACTATCTCCATTTTACAGATAAGAAAATTTGAGTTAAGATACTCTGATTTGGGGATATCAGTCATTATGTGAGAAGGACTCTAGGGATCCCTTTGTGGCATTCCACATCAATAAGGGCCTGTGAGGAAGTACATGAACTCTCTCCCGATTGGAGAATTGTCTCCAGAGCAGCCCCACTTGGAGGCCACTAAGAATGAGGAACTGATCCATAAGTTCTAGGAGCTTGGGCCACAGTGGAAAATGAAGGCCTACTCTGTCTTCTTCCTGCTGCACCTGCTGCACGTCCTGCTGCCGGGTGTTGCTGCTGGCTCCTTCTTTCATTTTCCGGGACATCCCTTGTGCCCTTCCTTCTTCGTGCAGTGCAGCTCAGTGCCGTTCAGACCAGGCTGGCCGGCTGCAGCATGACCTTGGGCACCGGTCTGTCTTCAGCATCACTACATGGAACCCCCTGCTACATCATTTTGTGATTGCCCACCTGAACAGGGCCCCTGCCACTTAGTTGGTGGAACCATATGCACTTTCAGCACCAATCTAAGGCCCACTACCTCCACAAATGCCCAGACTTCACCATGCACCCCTTCTTCTTTGCCTTGCGGAAGATCCTCTCTGTGGAGCTTGGGAAACAGAAGAAAAAGCACATGCCTTGCAGCCGCCAGCACAAACACTTCTTGACTGGACCCCAGCCTTGCTGCCTCTCTGCTTCCAGGAGTATATTTTTTATTTTGTTATCCAGCAGAGGAAGTGGGTGGATTTGGCCTGGACGATCACCTTCTGCATCCACAGCCTCCTCACTTATGTGCTGTTATTAGAAGTGAAGGCCTCCTGGGCCTTTTCTTCATGATTAGATTCCTGGAAAGCAACTGGTTTGTGTGGGTGACACAGATGAGTCATATCCCCATGCACACTGATCACCACCTGAACAGGCTCTCCACCCAGCTCCAGGCAACATGCAATGTCCACACGTCCACCTTCAATGACTGGTTCAATAGACATCTCAGCTTCCAGATTTAGCACCATCTTTGAGCACCATGACACCTCTACACAATTACCACAAAGTAACTCCCTTGGTGAAGTCTCAGTGTGCCAAGCATGGCACAGAGTACCAATCCAAGTCCCTGCTCTCAACCTTCACTGATATTGTTCACTCACTGAAGGACTCCAGGCAACTCTGACTCAACTATTGTCTTCACCAACAATAGCTCCCATCTGGAATAGTATCCTCTAGAGCAGTGTTTCCCAAACTTTTGACATATGTGTACCCCTTCTATAATTTTCGTATCGCTGAGTACCCCTCGTACTCAGGTGAACGTAGAATTAGGTGCAGCTAAGCATGGTGCAGTGCATATCCCCACCAAGCTCCGTTGCAACACGTACCCCCACCAAACTCTTCCCTTACCCCTGGGGGTATGCGTACCACACTTTGGGAAACACTGCCCTAGAGCCAAAGCAGAGGGGAGCTGGAGGGGCAGTGCCACTACAATTCTAGTGTTCAGAGATGGATGGTTTGAGAAGTTAAAGACTCTGGCTCAACCCCCTTCCCTTTATCTTCTAGGCCACATGTGTCAAACACAAGGCCCTCGGGCCAAATCCATCCCGCCAGGCCTTGCAATGTGGCCCGCACCGCGCTGTCATCACTGCACTTCGCTGCGTTTCCATCACAATGACAGTTTATGACTGTTCAGTAAACCATTCGGCCCGCGATTTAGGCTGGATTTTAGATTTTGGCCCCTTCTCTGATTGAGTTCGACACCCCTATTCTAGGCAGATGTATGACCCAAAGAGGGAGGGGAACATGCAAGCCCCTTGGAGAAGGAATGGAATTATTGGGACCGGGATGCAAGTTTTGTGTCAGATGCAGATGGTTGGTGAGAAAAGAGGGAGTCATGAAGGTGTTAGAAGAATAGGGAGGACCAATGAAGCCCATACTTAGCAGTGGAATTCCACCCAAAAAACAAAGGGTGAGCTCATCTTACTGGTCTACTTCTCAGTGCCTCTCTCCACTTGTTTGCAAACCTCAGAGGTTTCAGTATGAAGGGAGATAGAGCAGCTGAACATTCTGAGCAAGATTTAGAAAGGAAGCATTAGTGCTTAGACTTCTGAGGCCTGGCTTAACGCAGTGTCTGGGAGTTCAGCTCACTTTAGGGCTGTGACCTCTGTTTGCCTCAGGCTCTCAGGGAAGCAATTTCTCCACTTTTAGAATCAGGCAGAGCAAAGGCCAGGACTGTGGAATTGAAAACATCCAGGCCTGAAGGATCCTGCCACTACTGATGTTGGTCCCACATTCCTTCCACAGTACCAAGAGAGCATTAGGTCTTAGGTCTTACCAAAATGGCTAGCAGGGAGTTGCTGTCCATTGAAACTCCCTTTAGCTTTTGATTCACCTCTTCTAACCAGCACCTAAGGAGCAAAAACACTCCTGGGGAAGGGAGCACATTTCTTGTTCCATAAACAAGTGAGCAGATGGGCAACATCATTTTCTCCTCCCCTTAGAAACAAATGGGGACTTCTAATGGTTTCTCTTTGCTTCCCGAATTATAATTCCAAGTTTAATACCATAGCAGTGACCAAGCTTGGAAATACTGCATTACCAGTCATGAGGAAAACACAGGTTTGATCATAAAGAATAGAAGGGCTGTGAGAAATTTTCTTAACATAAATTTATAGCGTTACTTGTGAGCAGGATCGGTGGGGTTAAATGTAATCACTTCACAGTTCTAAACCAGAAATAGGAAGATAGAAACATAGAAGTTCATGATCATCTGTTGCTGTCCTTAGGCATCTTAATCAACTCTGTCCAAGCATCTTTCTCTGCTGGAGACCAGGTAGGAGTTTAGCATAATCTCTTATCAGTCCAATTCTGAAATGCCATTTTTTTTAATCTCTTGGTTTTTAAAAGATAAAAACAGTTTAACCCATCTCTAGAGAACAAATATAGGCATGTGCCCCAGGAATCTCACCTTAATTTCAGGGCTTGTCATCAGCATTCACACCCTCCTCCCTCCCAACAGCCATGGCCATTCAGTCCAGATGAGAAGATTGTTTGCCTGTTCAACATCATCCTATATAATAAAACACTAATATGCAAATTGACTGAGCTGCAGAACAACTGATCACTATGATATGCACTGACCACCAGGGGGCAGACACTCAACGCAGGAGCTGCCCCCTGGTGGTCAGTGCACTCCCACTAGGGAGTGTTGCTCAGCCAGAAGCAGGGTTCACAGCTGGTGGAGGGAGCCTCTGCTGCCTCTGCTGCAGGCAGATGTTAAGGAGAGAGGGGTCCTGGACTGCAAGAGCCCCAGACTGTGAGAGGGATGTCTGCTGAGGATTCCCAGATGGCGAGAGGGTGCAGGCCGGGCTGAGGGACCTCCTCCCCTGCCCCCCCCCCCCCATGCACAAATTTCATACAATAGGCTCCTATTCTACTATAAGCATGTTGAGCATTTGGGACACTCAGAGGGGTGAGCTTCAAATTAGAAGAAAGCAGAACCCTGGGAGAGTTTGCATTTAGTCTTGTGAATGAAGGTCCTAAGGCATGTTGGAATGGGACTAGAGGCACCATCTATGGAAAGATTTACTTAGAAGTTTGTCAAAACAAAGAAAAAATTAAAAAACAGAGAGATGGGGAGAACAGAAGAGTTCAGATATGTTTCATTTGGGTAATTCCTGCCTTAAATTAGAAGCAGAATTGAAGAGTTCCATTTCATTGGCTTCCTCACACCAGAATAGGTGCTGATCCTTCCCCATCCCTCTGTTCTCTGCTACTAAGTGTTGGGTGTGGTGTCACCAGTCTGTTAAGCTATCTGGCTTTGGGCCCAGGCTGAGCAAACCCAGTGAAGCCACGTCTAGATTCTCACCACCCCTCAAACACGTGGCCTTCTCTCCTTAGCCTCGCCTAGAGTGGTCTCACATGGCCACAAAGGGACACACCAATGACAAAAGGCTCTGCTCACTGTCACTGTGGTAACATGAGCGATCTCAAATCCAATGGCAGATGAGAAAACAAGCTTAGATAGGACAAGTTGCCTCCAGTCACAGACTGTGGCAGACCTAATATTTGAACTCACTTTTGAAAAACTCTAACTTCTGTGTTTGTCCTTGTTACTTTCATCTTCCTACCACTTTGCCAGAAGGCATCCTCTTTAACTAAGCAAATATCAATACTCTTTTTGTACCGTGCTATTTTTGTTAACACATTCCTATGAAGTCAAGCTGAAAAATAAAGTTAATTTTGACCCCCTTGGAAAAAAAAGAGATAAATGATTAACTTAAGGCCACATAGTAAAAAAGGAAGCGCAGTGCTTCAACCCACAGCTCTCTGACACGCAATCCCACGTTCCCCATCTCTAACATATGCCACTTTCTTCCAGACTTTCAAAAAATTTCATCCAACTATAATACTATGCAGTCCCCAGGAAAAAAAGAGGAAAAAAAAGTCTTCCATATAGATTTTATTAATCTTTCATGAATTCAAATGTGTTATGAACCTCTATATATTATTTTGATTTTTTTCCTGGCTTTATTGTATTTCAGGAAGATAGTCTCTGTGAAGTCTGAGTTTAATTTAAATTCAACCCAAGTTGAAAAAGGTTTACCACTCTCCTGAGTACTACCAATTTCTGGTATAGAATTGCTGACCTAGTTCTAAGTAAGGCATAAATTCACACAGCTTAAGTGTAATCTTTAGGCTAAAAGTTGAGATATTGTTTATTCCCACTTATATAGAATGCTGTCCTTTCAAATAATCCATTTCTTATTATAAAATGTTTAAGGGATAAAAATAATTGTGCTTATAATTTAGCAAAAATAAGTGACGCTACTTTGGCCTTGATTTTTAGATCTTATAGTCTGAATATCCCACTTAAGTTCAGTCTTAGGAAATATAGCACTATTTTATATTATGTAAGATAAAAATCACATACTCAACTCTATATATCTTTAAGCTGGAAGGTAAAATAGGTGGGTACAAAACAGCTGTCTGTTCTTACACTAAGTCTGATAAAGAGGGGAAAGTTCATAATTATCTAACTATAGGAGGTTAGACAGTTTTTAACTATTGCACCGGTTTGGCTCATATAATAAAATGTCAGCAACACTAAAACGTCTACTGACTAGAGATATCAAAATTATAACTTGTGACACAAGCTTCAGAATCAGCAAACACATCTAAGCATCTCATTGTTTTATAGTATTTATAAAGACAAATTATTTAAAGGACTATTATAAAATTTAGAAATTGTTACAAACTACAGCATAAAACTCCAAAGGATAAACTAAATGATAAAGAGAACAACAATCAGGGCTGTAGTTGTAGTGATCTTAATTAGGAAATAATGAAAAAATAACTACATCCAATGTGTATAAGAGCTATAGGTTAAATAAAAGAAACAGATACGGATACATCAAGAAAAATATTCAGGAAGAATGTACAAACCTATGATTTAGTAAGGGCATATTCAATTGCAGGACATAGAAATTTTCTTAATGCAATCTAATGAAAATAGGGTTCAAGGTAAAGGTAAATGTGCAGGTTTCATGGGCATTCTGAGAGAGGAAGTAAAGACTGGCAGGATCTCATAACAAACTGAAGGTAGGAACTGAAGCATGCCTCACAGACTGTCTCCCAGAGCTCACCCGTCTCTCCTCCCCTCTCACCAGCTTCCTGGGCTTGCACATGATCCAATGTGGCCACATCATCATGTCAGCTCTCACCTCAGGCTGTTACTTCAAGCACAGCTGTGGATGCCTGAAATTGTGAATTGTACCGTACCTATCTATACTTTTACTATATAGTCCTATGATAAAGTTTGATTTATGAATTAGGCACAGTAAGAGATTAACAACAATACCTAATGATAAAATAGAGCAATTATAGCAATATACAGTGTTAAATGTGGTCCCTCTCAAAACATCTTATTGTACTGTACTCACACTTCTTGTGATGACATGGTATGATAAAATGTCTATGTGATAGATGAAGTGAAGTGAATGATGTTGGTTACTATTGACCTCCTCAGATACCCCAGAAGGTAGATCAAAACTAGCACAAATTTCTTTTTCCTTCTTCCCAATTTCATGGATAGAATTGTTCTTACTGTAGATCTTAGCAACCTCAGCATTCATTTTTTTTCTTTGTTTTTTACTTTTTTCACTTATATGAAGCATTTCACGCCTTCTCTTTGGCATATAGGAATTGCCAGCATATTTATGCGTGCACTTTGGAGCCATTATTAAGTAAAACAGGGTGACTTGAACAGGCATGCTGTGTGCGCTACAGAAACAGTGGATCTGAGGCCAAGATGGCCACTTATGTAGAGACACTGATGCTGACAATGGGATGAGTCCTGTTTATGGTGGGATCCAGGCAGCAAGACATTAGATGTTATTTCCTCACATTACTCAGAACAGCTACAATTTAAAATTTATGAATTGTTTATTTCTGGAATTTTCTATTCACTATTTTCAGACTTCAGTTGACATCAGGTAACTGAAACCACAGGAAGGGAAACTGCAGATAAAGCGGGATACTGTACTCACTATCATGGCTGAACTTGCTTCCCAGTCTCCTCAGACATGGGCTATTAGTCTCTGGGTCAGGTGTTCACCCCACGGCACATTAACAGCAGCAGGGGCTGAACTGAAAGATAGTTTTAAAGAAGAACTTGATGGGAAAAACAAAAACAAAAAACACCAAAGTGTACATCTACCTCCACTTACAAAAAGAACAACAGAAACAATAAAGATGCAATCATTTGCTGGAAGCTACCCATTGTCTACACTATCATGAAAGTACAACAGGGAACACAGAAGGCTGATGGATCTTGGGCTTTAGCAAGGGCTACAAGCTATGCACCCATTGTTCTGTCGAGACAATGGTGGTTCAAGGCAATCCCCTGACCTGATAATATTTTACTGTTTATCAAACCTTACTATTGATATGCCTGTATCGCTAAAGGGCAAATGTATATTGTAATAAATAAAAGTTCATGGGTCTGGTAATTTGAGGAACCTTTCCGCTAGAGTAGGGGTGTCGAACTCAATCAGAGAAGGGGCCAAAATCTAAAATCCAGCCTAAATCGCGGGCCGAATGGTTTACTGAACAGTCATAAACTGTCATTGTGATGGAAACGCAGCGGAGTGCAGTGATGACAGCGCGGTGCGGGCCACATTGCAAGGCCTGGCGGGATGGATTTGGCCCGCGGGCCTTGTGTTTGACACATGTGCGCTAGAGAGTAAAGTCTCCCACCTGGCTCCCCCCCTTCCCCCATGCCTTCTAAGTTTATATTTCTCATCTAATGTATTCATTTAAGCACAGCCCCTTCTCCAGATCCTGAATCCTCACTGCAAAAGGTTGTGGCAGTCATTAGCCTATAAATATTTCAAGTACAAATGGGGCCTGCCTAAATTAAGGAAAAATAGGGATTCCTAAAACAATTTACTTGGTCAATTTTCCTCCCATATTTAATGCAAGTAAAACAATTTCATTTTTAGATTATTGTAAATTGAAAAGCAAATGTTTAACAATGCTTTTAATTTTGGTTTTTGAGCTTGACAGAGGCTGTTTGAATACCATAACTAAATTTTACAGCTCCAATATGCACATTTCAAATGGACAGGTCTCTGAATAACAGGTAAAAATCATGAACACATACTGGTAATTCAGGTTACTGTTTTCAAAAGTACTTAGATGATATCCTGACAGTAGGATTTCTATTGTGGTTCAAGCAAAATAACAAAAACCTTAGAATTTAATTTAAATTGGGTTTTATTAGATGAACTCATGAAATAAAAGTTATTAATTAAAAATCAAAATTTTCTAATATACTGCAATTATGCCTTCTATGTTAATTTTAATATTCAACTATAAAACCATGTATATATAATATTATACAGACTAACTCACAAAACCATCTGAAATTGTCACAAGTACTTTTGCTTTTGATTATAGAAATGTTTCTTAATTCATCTATTTTTTAATTTTTTTCTTAGAAACTTTATATTCTGTTTTCTGTGGAATTCTTAGTAGCATGCTTTTCACAAAGGAGGCATTTTAAATTCACTGACTGATTTTCATTTGTAGTAGCCAATCTCTCCTCACCCTACAATACCTTAAGTTTTATTAAGTGCCCACTTTGTGAAAAGCACCATACTTAGTGAGGCAATTAGGTTTTAAAATGGCTTTTAATCAATGATTAAACTTCCATTTTACTCTTTCTACAGTTCCCTAACAGATGAATAAATACATACACGAACTAGTAAGTCCTTAGATAATTAAGGATTGATTACATTTCCTAATAATGTACCTACTTTAATTGGTTCTCCTTTGCTTCTATATTCTCTTTATTGCAGGATTCCTCCCTTAGCAATTTTTCTCTGTGCACATTGAAATGACAAGTTAATGTCAAAGGGGAAAAAAACTAACATTTTTATATATAATTAATCACTAGGGTCATCTTGAATTGGTCCTCTTTCCTTAAAGGGATTAACTGTAGAAATTTGTGTTATTTTATTTTTAAATGTTGTGAAGCTAAATTTACTGCTATTTTAATTAAGGGTTTTTTTTTTTGTTGTTGTTGTTTTTGTGGATGGAAACACTACCAACTAATATTTGCCAGTAGCACAAAGTATTCGGTGGTTTACAAATTGCGTATATCATTATTGTGTACGGTATGAAAGTTTTACGAATTTTATCATCTACCTGGAATTTATGCCCCTGCTTTTTTCCAAGTACCTATTAATATAAGCTCCCCACTTCCATTTCCCCTCTGATAATATTTTAAAAATATTGTCCATTTTGTATTCACTACATTTTAAGTACTGCTTTACAATAATAACTCTAAATAAGAAGCCCAAATATAGCAGATTAATAAAACAACACTGACTAAATTTTCAGATCCATAAGGATTGTTGATTTAAAGACGGAATATATGTATCCAGAACAGAAAAGCTCTGGGTGAAAATTCTAGAGTAGCCTGACTCTGAGAGAGTTAGAAGTACTAAACAAACCAGTTGTTAAGACCAAATCAGGAGCTGAGTGTCCTAGCTCAGGATGAGTGGGTTGAGGTCATTATGTACTAAGTAACAAACCCAAAACCGAAACCAAAACCAAAAGGAGAGGTCAGAGGTCAGTTCTTTGGCAGTGGTTCACAACAATTCTTCAGAACTAAGGCTGGTGGCAGAACCAAAGGCAGGAATGAAGGGAGAATGGGACAGATCTTCAGGACCTGTCCCAAGTAGATCCTGGGAAAGGATCTGGGTGTTTATCTAAGACGTCCCTTGAGATAAACGTTAACCATGCAGGATTTGGGACATTCAAGAAGTTGCAAGCAAAGAGGCTACTCTACGCCAGCAGGACCAAGGGCAGGCCTAGGACCAAAAAGACCAGAAGCTTTCATTTCAGTGTTAAGCATACACAAAATGATTCAACTAACTGCCGGAGGAATTACACCACATGAAACATATGCAATTGCAAATCTCACAGCACCTTATTACAAAAGTGCCTGATACTGTGGGCATAGGCCTGATGGGATCCCAGGGGTGCTGTGCTCTGGGGCCCGGCAGCGGGGCTGGTCCTGTCCGCATGCAGGGGCCAGTGCTCCTCAGCTGAGAGCTCGGCTGCGTCTGGATCGGGAGGTGCTAGCCGTTCTTCTGGCAGGGAGAGGAGCATGGAGCGGCACTGCTGGCCGGACTGACAAAAGGACGTGCCTTTGTGGCTGTCTTGACAGGCGAGCACCATTCGCTGGCCAGGACCCATTTTTAAAGCCTGTTTTGTACCCGCAGCAGTTCAGGTGGCTATCAATGAATGACGTCGATGCACACATGTTAATCTCAAACAGGGTGAGGGGCTGCATGTGGTTATCTAGGGATAGTACATGCTCACACGTATGGTTATCTTAGCAAGTCACTCTAAGTCAGTAATCAAAGTTCAAATCCTCATCTATGGGATACACACGCTTCTCGGCAGTGGGGAATGTGACCATGATATCACACTTTAGGTTTCAGGAAAGTTAACTCAAACATTTTAAAACCTTCCTAACATTTTTGGACATTTTTTAAAGCTTTTTTAAACATTTCTATATTTTACTACAACAGGACCAAATAAGAAAATAGTACAATAGATAATACTGTACAATAGATAATAATAGTACAATAGATAGTATAATAGTACAATAGATAATATTGTCTAAAAAACCAAAGGCCAAGAGGAAAGTAACAATAATATAGCAGCGATAGCCAAAATAATTTTTTGCAATAATGGAGAGTTCCACTCTTCATCATTCTAATCATGGCCTATCTATATGTGACTTTTGAACACCTGAAATATGCTCAGTAGATTTTGTACAAGTAAAAAACTGAATTTTAAACTTTTATTTACATTTAATTAACATAATTCAAACATTTATAACTACTGTATTCAATATATCAAAATGACTAATATAAAAATATTGAAAACACCAAATACTAATCAGATTGGCCAAGGTGTTGCCAGGCATGATCATAACCCAACCTCTCTCTCTGATTCCACTGCTTCCATTTACAGGTATCATCTCTAATAAACACCTTGTATGCCAAACACCATCTCACTCTCTGCTCTGGAGAACCCAACTGGCAACAACTTCCAACTTGCCCAAAGAGGCAGACAGTGAAGCAGACTATATGTGAGCAATGCCGAGGGGAGGGAGCGGTGGGTGCGGAGAAGTGGGGGTGGGATATATGATAAATAAGAGACAGAAGCAATGTTATAACTATAATGAGTCCTCATTGTGCTATGTGTACTTAACATCAGCTAATAACATAAGAAAGCTATTTGCTTTCCTTAATGCTTTGCTTTCAAAGTAGCTTCATTAAGGATTGAGCAAAACTCTCTTCTAACTCAACCCCCTGAAAAGTTCTCCTTTTAAATTGATAATTCTTATATAAGAAAGTAAAAGATCAATTTTGGAGATAATCAGAACATAATTTAGATTCTGAATGAGGACCTAGGAAAACTGAGCTTGCTATGTTATATAATTCATAAGAATTTCATCATAAAATTTATATATTAACATCTATTTGTAACAATATCCTTTCAACAACCTAACTTTGTTTCAAAACACTTTTCAGATAGGGTGGGTCTAAGATATAATAAATTTATTAATACAAAGGCCTGATGCACAAAATTTGTGCACTCGGGGACGAGGGGGGTCCCTCAGCCCATTCTGTGCCCTCTCCCAGTCTGGGAGCCCTTGGGGGATGTCCAACTGACAGCTTAGGCCTGTGCCTCATGGGCATCCTTAGCACTGCCGTGGAGGCGGGAGAGGCTCCCCTCACCACTGCTGCAATTGCTGGCCATGAGCCCAGCTTCTAGCGCACTGACCGCCAGGAGGCAGCTCCTGTGTTGCCAACAGACCCTTGGTGGTCAGTGCCTGTTATAACGACCCGTCATTCTGTGGTTCAGCCAATTTGCATATTAACTTTTTATGACATAGGATTGTGAATACTTCTGGTTGCTATCACCTTATGTTGGCTGAAATCATTCACCCCTACTTTATTGTGATATTTCCCTGTATTATGGTTGGTAAAACTGCCTTCGCTCCAATGCTGCTGATATCTGGGAGACATTTTAGCTGGATCCCCACGTGTGCACGGCGATACTGTTAGAATTTCCCAAGCCCCTTTCCTGAGGGTGAATACTGTTAGAATTTCCCAAGCCCCTCCAGTCACCATGCAGTCCTTTGAGTAGCTGATTTCTGTGCCAAGTCTATTGGGCTTGGCCCCTTATGAGCGGTTCTGAATTCCAAAGGCTGCTTGTTTGAAAATTCATGAGCTTCTCAATGATGCGGTTCCTTTTCTGGCTGCCCCACTGCTTAGTTAGTTCAGACAACAAGCTGTTTAGGGATGGATAATTTTTCATTTTAGCTGCCAAAACCTATAGGGAGGTGGGTATTTTACTGCTATTGTGGAATTTTCAGAAGTTTGGAAAAAAGAGGATTTATTTATTTATTTTTGTTTTGTTTTGATACAGGACATTTTGACAATGACTCTGGCAATGATACAAAAATCTCCATGCTTGTAAACCAGAATACCATTTGCAGCCATCTGGCCTGCTTGCAGCAGCCTCTGAGTGGGACAGATATAAAAACAGTTAACAATTAAGAGGTTTAAAATGGCTTTCCCGTTAATTTCTGAGCTGAACTACCCCATGATAAAGGTATAATGGGCAATGAAGGGGTTGCTGAATCTTTGTCAGCACACTTCTCTTCGTGATAAAAATTATCTGTCAACTGCATTATTTCTTAATTTCTCAACCCCTCTCCACTATCACCATCACCATTCACCCATATTTCTGGATTCAAAATTTCTTTTGTCCTAAATATCACATTTCCAATCATGACAAACTAAAAAATCCATGAAAAATTCCTCAGTATGCCCAGTTGTGTTTATCATTCTTTTTTTTTAATATGACCAAGGCTGGATTCCAAAGAACAGAAGCAATCCCTTTAAACAGCATAATGGGAATCACCGGCTTTTAATTTTAAGTTTCATCTTTAAAATGATAAACACTAAATATTTTGTTAGGATAGTTTTGAACAATAAAACACAGAAGAAAGTTTTAATTCTTGAAACTTAAAGACATCGTTCCTTTAGATCAGGAAATATGACTTGTGACCTCTTTAAAATTATTTAAAGGTTTTCATAATAGTTGGCATTATATGTCAAGATATATAGATAGCACTACAAAAATTTCAGTCTTGTTACTTTCCAGGATAATAATAAGAGACCAAAGTTATCCAATGATCTAGAAACAAATCCTAAGGAATTGTACTGAAATTAAAGAGGAGATTAAGATAGAGCATAGCAAGAGGTTTCTCCCATGCAGCCTGGTCCTCAGATTTCTGTCTGGCCTGTCCAGAACATGATCTGCTAGTAGTAACCTGTAAAACAGGCTTTGTGCTGTCACTTAGTTCGCATTTTTACATACAGTCACATGTTTTTTATCCGAAGCTTGCAAAGATGTCTCACTAAGTTGTCAAGTTCAGAAAACCCAGAACTGGAAAGAGATCAGACAAGAATTTTCCCAGACAAATTAGCAGGTTGGAGGAAGCCGCTGTAAATGGCAGCAGGAATTGCCCCTGTGCTTGAGCACACTTTGCAGTGAAGACATTAAGAAGTTTTGGTTTCATGCACCTGGCTAGTGATTTACAAAGTTGCCTCCTGATTTAATAGAGTGCTAGAAAGGCCTGTTGTTATACCAACTAAAAGAATCATAAAATGGTAATGAATGTTATGAAACTTCATGAATATTTCATCTGAAGGAAGGCTGTTAGATTTATCTTGAGGTTAGAGAGCACATAGGCTGTAAATCAGGCCTAGGAGGGAGTTGCTTGAGGTTCATGCTTAGTGAGAATGTTTACATGTTAGGCAACGCTACCTGCGGGTGTTTATTGCTTTAGTCACGTTAGAACCTAGTGACTTTATATAAAGAAAAAAATTCAGTTTTAAAATATATAATATTAAAAAGAATCACCAAAGGTTTCTAGGAAGCATTTGGTATTATTTTTCTAAACAATATCAGCTTTATTATATTTTTTTTCATTAATTTATTAAGTATTCAAAACTATAATCAATATTCAATAAAAAGGTATCACAAAGCAGTTGATACCTTTTTATTGAATCAAAGTGTGATAAAATAAAACAATAAGTATAAAGCCTGTTCCTTAACTATAGACGACACATATAACCATTTACATTAAATCTTTACTATATTGTCAGGATCAAGGCAACTTCTCATTTGGAATATTTATAGTTAGTTTTAAACTCAGTAGTTATTTTGTTAGGTATATTTTATTTCTTCCAATAGAACAACAAAAAAATATGCTTCCCCAGGCTATTCTAACAGCACAGAAATGAAATTTACTTGGGATTTCCCTTCTAGCTTTGCAGCTAGGTGACCACAAACCCCTTAACTCCTTTAAATTAAGGTTTTTCCCCTTTTCCTATGTTTTTCAAAGTATGAGAAATGCTATTTAAATATGGATATAATCTTTCTCAAAAGATTTTATTTTTACCTGGCAGTAGAAATGAAAACAGAAGAGCTCATTCATTCATTTGATCGGTCACTCAGAATATTTGTGAATGCTTAGTATGTGACTTGTACCGCTAGGTGATGGCGATGAAATGGAGGATGGGTAAAACGTGGCCCCTACCTGCAGAATGTTTGGCTTCAAGAGGGGTACATGTAATTAAATGAGAAATTATAAAAAGTGTGATAGCTGACATAACAGAAGCTGTGATGAGGGTCCATGGAAGGGATACATGCCCTAGATTTAGGGGTCAAAGATAGCACCTTAGAGAAAAGAAAGCTTAGAATCAGACCCACCTGAACTATGAGTAAAGTCGTAATGAAGTAGGGTGTAGACTAGGAAGAAAAAAAATATGACCTAGCAGAGGAGCTGAGGAAGTTTGTAATGGCTAAAGCAAATTGAATGTGCCCTTTTGTGAAAGAGAATGGGAAGACAGGGAGGGAAAGAAAGGAGGGCTCAGAGCACACCTACAAACCCTGCCAGGAGCTTGAACTCCTCAGGACAAAGGCCCTCGCTGAGGGGGGTCAGCAGGGTAGTGATATCACTAAACTTTCTTTTCATCTTGTTTAAAGTTACATGCCTTGTTTGGTAGAGAAAATGCTTTATACCTCTACTCTTCCTACTAGAATAAACACCGAGAATTTGATCAATGTCTAAGGCAGTGACTGATGGTTTTAAAAGCTGTTTGTTTGTTTTTTTCTTTTCCTTATTGTCTCCCCATTCATAACAGAGACCAGGCCAAGGGCCTGAGCTGAGGTGTATACGGAGTGGGTTTACACTTCCTCTGATTTCTTTATAGTCCATGTAAGAACACAGCCTGTGGTAAGCACCGGGAGGCCTAAGAGTAGTTTTATAAAGAGAGTTGCACTGGGAAATCCAGTTTTATAAAGAAAATGTTGAACATACTAATGCTCTTAAATGGCAGAAAAGAGAATGTTCAAGACACATGTCTCTAAGAATAAAGTCAGATAAATAAATGAAAAAGGATTCCCTCATAAGAATGGAGTAGTTGCAAAGTTAGATCATGAGATTTTTTTTTTTAATGAAGGTCTTAAAAACATAAATTATCTTTCATTTTTAAAAGGAAAAAAAGTGGCCTACATTTTTTAAAAATTCATTCCCTCAAGGAGATGTATTTCTGAATTTCCGCACCCTCATCCTGCTCAATACCAAGAATATGGAACATTAAATTAATAACTAGTATTGATTAAGGAAATATGTCAGTCCCTAGTGCTCTACATACATTATTTTATTTAATCCTCATTTTTAAATTTATGTAGTAAATACTATGATTTTCCCTGTTGTAAAGAAGAGGCACAAAGAGTGAAGCAATGTGACTACATCATCCTGTCAGTGAGCTGCCGAGCTGGGACAGGAGCCCTGCAGGCAGGCTCTTAACCACTGCTCTCTGTCAGGACATACTGCACAGTGACAGCGCTTACACAGTTTTTATTGTAATAATCAGTAAGAATGTCAATACAATTTACCACAAAAAAGAAATCTGTTCCTGTTTACCCTTTCATATTGTCTTGCGATTGTTTATGAGGGAGTTCATATCTAGAGAAAGAGGAAAATCCAATTGGACTTTCTGGGAGGCAGAACATTTGCAGATTTGCCACCTGCAGCAGTGCATTTGCACACCGACAACAGTCGTGGGCTGCTGTGGGAACCATGCCAGAGACCCCTGATAGCCAAGGCCAATTAGAGCATAGAGGCCTTGTTGTCAATACACTGAATGTCCAAGGCCACTCTGCACCTAGGCTAAGATACCATAAGCAGGTGCAAGGACACAAGCACAACAATCCCACAGTATGCTGTGCATGCGTGTCCTTCTGTAGACAAAATATGATTGGTGTAACTACGGGCATGAAACCTCCTTTGTCTCTGGAATAATATACAAGTTAGTGACCAGCTAGTGTGCTGGAGTGTGAAGAAGTGTGCTGGAGAGACAGGAGCTGAGAGCTGGTACAGCTGCAACGTATGGCTAAGATAGAGAGCTCAGATAGAGCTACTGTGTTAACCAGCCAGTGTGCTGAGAGAGAAGCTCAGAGGTATTTACTATGTGAGGCTACAGAGACCAGGCAGTGTTCTGGGTAGAAGAGACAGGAGAAGCTGCTGAGGCAGAGAGCTCAGATACTGCTACGATGCAAGGCGGTGAGTTTAGAGGCAGCATGCGGCCGCTCAGGTAATAGCTACTCCTGTGTAGAAAAGATGTGTGTTTGCCAGCTGGTGTGAGGTTGGCTACATGGACTTTGTTGTGAAAGACTGTGTTGTCTGATGGCTCCATGGCCACTGGCTTCTGACTCGTTCTTACTGTATATGCCCACAACTTCTCGTGGCTTCTACGTCTAAGATCCAGCGTCCTAGGAGGTCCAGCCCCAGGCAGAGGGACTCTGACCTAACACCTGTAACTGGTGAGCAGAAGATAAAGGAGAAACTTAGACTAAGTTCCCAACAGTTAGTGTAGTGAGTAGGGCTGAGAAGGAACCTACTCTGCCATAGCCAGGAAGAATTCAGAAGAATACATGGACTCAGAACAACTCAGAGCAACAGTTCTATGCAGTGCCCTTGCTGCAACAGACAGCTGCTTAGACAGGGATATGTTGTGAGAGTTGATCATGAGATTTAATTATTGTGTGAACATCACAGAGTGCACTTACACCACCTTCTATGGTGTAGCCTATACACCTGGGCTGCATGGTCTATAGCCTATTGCTCCCAGGCCACAAGCCTGTTCAACATGTGATTGTACTTATTACTATCAGCAGTTGTAACACACTGGTATTTGTAAATATAAACACATCTCAACATAAAAAGATAAAGAGCCGAAGCCAGCTTGGCTCAATGGACAGCACGTCGGCTTGGGGACTGAAGGGTCCCTGGTTCGATTCCAGTCAAGGGCATGTACCTTGGTTGCGAGCATATCCCCAGTAGGGGGTGTGCAAGAGGCAGCTAATCGTTGACTCTCTCTCATCGATGTTTCTAACTCTCTATCTCTCTCCCTTCCTCTCTGTACAAAATCAATAAAATATATTTAAAAAAATAAAATAAAAAGATAGAGATATATAAATAAAACTTATAAATCTGTATAGGGCACTTACCATGAGTGGAGCTTGCAGGACTGGAAGTTGCTGTGGGTGAGTCAGTGAGTCACTGGTGAGTGCATGTGAAGGCGAGGACATTACTGTACATGACTACAGACTCTCTAAACATGATACACTCAGACTACCCTAAATTTATAAAACAAGATTAAATCACGCACAAGAGAAAATGAAGTCAATTTATATGCTGAAACAACATAAAATACTGTTTTACAGCAAACTTTTTTTTTAAATAGAAAGAGTATACTATAAAGTAACAATAAAAAGTACAGTGTAGTAAACACATAAAGTAACACAGTATTTGTTCTCACTATCAAGTATTATGCAGTGTTCATAACTATATGGGTTATACTTCTATATGACTAGCAGCAGAGCAGCGTTAATTTCCCCAACGTCACCACAAACACAAGAGGAATGTGTTGTACTCTGATGTTACCATGGCTACAACATCACTAGGAGGTAAGAATTTTTTAGAATTATAATCTTATGAGACTGCCATTGAATATGTGATCTGACATTGACCAGGACATCATTCTGGGGCACACGAACTATGTCAATGAATGCACTTTGTGTTCTTACTTTGGTACTAGTATACAGTAAATGCATTAAGCACATGACATCATTTGTAAGGCAATAAATAATTCTAAAATCTTTCCTTCAAATAATATGCCATACTGAACTGTCATTCTCATTACCCAAAACTGAGTTATAAGGTTATTACCTAGTAGATGTCATATCCCTCATTTGAAATGGGAGTCACGGTTTGGTTTCTAGAGGAAAACAGCTTACAGTTTATAGAGCATAAAACCAAAGTGTCCCTGACACAAAGAGTCATTTGTTCAATTTCTGACCTGCTCCAGCCTAAAGAAAAGAACATAAGATGACAAAATGTTTCACGCAGCAACAGATTAATAGTCAGAATCTGTTTTCTATGTTTTCATTCATTTTGAATGAATACGAAGTCTGATCTTAATGCTAATATAAATGCAGCAAACTGAACCATTAAATTGACCATGTGATCTATCACACTTCACACTGCTTTATAAGCAAAATGTATCATTCTCAGGGGGTTTCTCCTAGTTAAATAATTGTAAGAAACATATCTCTTGCCACTAGTTTTATTGATAAAATACAACATGTCATTTAATTCATCCTTCCACTGTTCTATCACCTTCTACCAAGTGATTGGGATTCTGATCACCCTGTGTTCTGCTCTCAGATTGAAAGCCTCTACTTACTCATCTGTTATTCTTCATGAAACAAAGCTCTAGTGTGACATCTGTTTTCTTACTGAATCTTCACCAGAGATTCAGATGCCAGCAAGCAGAAACCTTGGGTTTCCCTCAGAAATCCTTGAGAGTCCCTGCTATGGCAGGGATTGAATCTAAGAGAATTCATGGACAGAGTGTCATTATTAGATTTTCATTTCTGAATTTGACTTGTGGGACAAGAGATTGATGGAATAATGATGTTTTGCTGATCTTGGAAGCTAGACATCTCTTGATGAAAAGCTTTAACTTCATACCTTTTCCTCCACTGATGTTCAGCTAAGTTCACATCATATTTTAATCTTAGGACACAGAGAACATTTGTTTTGTCTTAATCAGGTACTTGAATGAAATTCCCTACTTCAAATACCAAATGGTAATTTATAATTTCTGTCAGAAAGTAGAATTTTGAATTTTTTTTGCATTTATTAATGAAATTTGCTAAAAATTTATTTATTCACTTAATTCAAATTACTGAGAAAAGATTACAAATAAATTTAAATCAGAAGCAGATTTTGGTCATAACACAAGTTTGATAAATATGTGTCTGGAAAATTTGTAGATATTGATAATTTTTAAAATTAGTCATAACATATGCTAAATAGCCAAACTATGATTTACACTAATGTGTATGTGTGTGAATTAAGACATAAACACATTCACACAAATGCTTAGACATATATTCCATATTAATAGAATTGTTTTCAGTTTTCTTTTTGTAGCTGTATTTAGGTAAAATCCTATATAATAAAAGCCTAATAAGCTAAGTGTCTGTTTGTCTAATCATCCATTCAACCAATCAAAGTGTAATATGCTAATGATATGCTAAGGCCACTCAACTTCTCGCTATGGTGTGAACTAACCACCAGAGGACAGATGCTCCAACTGTTGGGTTAGCATGCTGCTGGGGTCTGGCCAATTGGGACTGGGCGAAACAGGCCAAACATGCCCTGGAGCCCTCCAGTGGTAGACCAACCTCCTGTGTCCCTCCCTATCCCAAATCATGCACCATATGCTAAATAGCCAAACTGTATTGGGATCCCTTAGCCTGGCCTGTGCCCTTTTGCAATACAGGACCCCTTGGGGGATATCCAATTTCAGCCCAATTCCACAGGCCAGGCTGAAGGACCCAACTAGTGCATGAATTCGTGCACCAGGCCGCTAGTAGACAAATAAAATTGTAAGATATCTAAAGTGTACATTGATATGATGTGATAGACATATATATTGTAAAAGGAGAGCTCCCATCTAGTTAATGAACCCATCTATCACCTTATTTATTTACTAGAGGCCTGGCACATGGATCCATGCACCAATGGGGTCCCTCAGTCTGGCCTGGGTCCTCTCACAATACAGGACCCCTTGAGGGCTGTTGGACTGCTAGTTTCAGCCCAATCGCCAAAAGCTAGGCTGAGGAACCTGCGGGGATCAGGCTGAAACCAGCAGTCTAGCATCCCCTGAGGGATGTAGTAGTGCACAAAGCAGCAGGGAGTAGGGCAGCAGCCTGCTGTCGCTGCCACTCACTAAGCTCACTGAATGGCATTCCCATTGTGGGAGTGCACTGACCACCTGGGGGCAGCTCCTGTGTAGAGCGTCTGCCCCTGGTGGTCAGTGTGTATCATAGTGACTGGTCAACTGGTTGGTCACTTAGGCTTTTCTATACATAGATTTGGTGAGAACATTTAAGTTCTTCTCTCTTAGCAAATTACAACTATACAAAATAAAATGTTAAAACTAATATTAGAAGCAAATGAGTCACCTACTGTTTCATTATTCATTACTACAAAATAATCCACCCCAAAATTAGCAGTTTATTTATTTACTTTTTAATATATTTTTATTGATTTCAGAGAGGAAGAGAGAAGGAGAAGAAGAGAGGGAAACACCAATGATGAGAGAGAATCATTGATCGGCTGCCTCCTGCACACCCCCTACTGGGGACTGAGCTGCAACCTGGGCTCAGTTGAACCTGGGATCTTCAGTCCACAGGTCAATGCTCTATCCACTGAGCCAAACCAGATAGGGCCAAAATTAGCAGTTTAAACAGTAATTTTTTTATTGTTCACCAGTCTCTCAGTTGACCTGATTCAGATGGGAAGTTCCTCTGCTTCATATGGCACTGGCTGGGGTCACTCACTCAATTTCTTTCAGCTCAAGACTGAGCTTGACTAGAAGGTCTGGGGAAGCTTTCCTCATATGTCTGGCACTTTGCTGCTCTTCCATGAGGCCAGTCCACAAGGTTGGCTTGGGCTTCCTCACAGCATAACAGTCTCATTAGACTTTTGCTTAGGAACTGGATTCAAGAGGAATAAAGGAGAAGCTGCCAGTCCCCTCAAGGTGTAGGCTAGGAACTGGGTAGCATCCTTAGAGCTGCATTCAATTGGGCAAAGCAAGTCATAGGGCCAGGTAAAATTCAACAAGAAAGAATGGACTCTACCACTTTGATTGGTAAAGCAACATAAATGTAGAAGAAAGGAAGATTGGTGACCATCTTTGGAAACTAACACACCTTCCTAAATTAGCATTTCGAAGGTCTCTGATTTTTAATTAGAAAAGAAGTACTCTCAGTCTTCTTCATTATACTAGACAATAATTGGTTTTTCCAAAATATTTGTCTGCCTAAATCCCATAAAACCCCATATGTTTAAAAACCCATGAACTAATTTGCTTGTGATGCTACCCTTCATATTTAAAATATTTTTTTAATTATGCTTTTATTGATTTTTAGGGAGAGAGGAAGGGAGAGGCAAAGAGAGACAGAAACATCTATGAAAGTCCGGGACTGGTTTGGCTCAGTGGATAGAGCGTCGCCTGCAGACTGAAAGGTCCCGGGTTCGATTCCAGTCAAGGGCATGTACCTTGGTTGCAGGCACATCCCCAGTAGGGGGTGTGCAAGAAGCAACTGATCGATGATTCTCTCTCATCAATGTTTCTAACTCTCTATCCCTCTCTCTTCCTCTCTATGAAAAATCAATAAAATATATATTGAAAAAAGAAAAAAGAAAAAAAAGAAACATCTATGAAAGAGGATCATTGATCAGCTGCCTCCTGCACATCTCCCACTGGGGATTGTGCCGGCAACCTGGCATGTGCCATGACCAGGTATTGAACCCATGACCTCCTGGTTCCTGGGTCAATGCTCAACTGCTGAGCCACACTGGCTGGGTAGACATTTAATAACTTTAAATATGAAGTCAAATCTCATATTTCAAATGTACTGTCTTTCCCTCACAATTCTTCTGATCTGCACTAGCCTTTTCTTCATCAGTTTATATTTTCCCTTAGAAGATGAATTGAAACCCCGAAGAAAGTGAAAACTAAAGTCAAACTTATAATGTGTTTCTATATATAAGCCACTCAATCCAGTCAAACCCAACCACCCACACAGCAGGTCAGGCTCCAGGAGCCTGAGAGAGGTTGACAACCTAACAGTGTTTGTCCCCATCCATCTCATCAAACACAACTGCTCGTTTTTAGTTATCCACACAAATGGATTCCTCCATTGACAAAAGCCACTGAGAACTGACTTTACATTTAATAGCCATCCTATCTAATAAAAGAGTAATATACAAATAGACCGAAAGGCGTAACAACCAGGACAACTGGTTGCTATGATGGGCACTGACCACCAGGGGGCATGTGCAAAATATAGCAGGCATTGGCAGTGGTGGGGTGGTGGAGCAGATGAGGGAGGTGGCAGACCAAGGTGGGACACTGGTCACCGTCATCAACAAGCCTCTGATGGTTACTGAAAATTCTTTGCTCCCTCACACCGTGGTCCGGCCCGACACTTGCACTCGCTGCCAGCAACAGAGCTGCTGCTTGCACCCACTGCTGGTGCCCAGGGCCAACCCTGATCACTCAGTACTATAAATGGTGCATGTGGCAGCTGCTGGCAATGACCCTGCTCATACCTGCTGCCAGCACCGGCCCCGCTCACACCCACTGCCAATGCCCAGTGCTTGTTCCAATCACTAAGGGCCATCAGTAGGTGGAAGCAGCAGCTGCCAGCTCTCATTGCCCCTGAGGGCTTCTCCACCTCCCCTGCTCCTGAGGGGTGATCTGGGCTGGAGTTGCTGAGCCTTCAGCAGGTTCAAGCAGGGTCAGCACCATCAGCGTGTGGGAGCAGCAGTGGCGGGAGCATAGCTGCTGGCAGATAGGGGACTGAGGGCCCCAGCAGGAGGAGCTAGGCAGGGGTGCAGAGCATGGGCTGAGACCCACCCATGTGCCTACTGCAGCCTCATAACCCACAGATCCTTTTAAAGTGCATGGGTTTGTACACTGAGCCCCTAGTTTAATATATGTTAATCACAAAATATTCTTTATAAATATATCAAAGAAAGTCATCCTGATTCTTTTGTAACTACAAATTATGTTTCTGAACTTTTAAAATAAATGAGCTACTTCTAATAGACACTTCTACAAAGGTGTCTTTTCTGTTTATTAATAACTAGAGGCCTGATGCAAAAGATTTGTGCAAAAATGGACCTTCCTTCCCCTGGCTGCCAGCACTACCTTCATTCTGGCTGGAGCCCCCTTTCCACTCCAGCCCTGAGCCACCTTTCCACCTTCCCACGCTGCCCAGAGGCCCAGAGCAGCTGGGGTGGTGCTAAAGACATTCACCACACATAATGTTTCCTCCACTAGTATATACTTTATACATACACATATGTGCTTTGAATCCAGCATAGCACAAATGCCTTTGAATGTGCTATGAATGTCCTGAATATTGCTGAAATTAATCTCTTTCACAATTCACTTCTAAACTTCAGTAGGACATAAAGAGAAGTTAACATTTTTCTTATTCTAGCAAGTTCTTACCAGGTTTCCCTTAATTAGTTCAACACACACACTGTTCCTCCACTATCTGTTTGGAAATTCTATTTATCATACCCAAATCCACAAGAGCATCACCTGGTACCTTTACGTGGACAGAACACAAGCCTGTGTTTAACTTTGTGGTGAGTCCACATAAGATTCACACAGAATAAATGCACCTGGGACAGCCACAGCAAAGAGGGCAAGAGGGATGCCCGTCCTTGAAAAGCAATAAAAAGAAAGGGGGCTTTGTCCTACAGCCTCATTTCTCAGAGCTGAGTTTATGCTGTTCTCCATAATTCCAGGGGATGACTGTCAACATGGAAAGTGAATAATCTCACCCTAGTTCACACACAGATGTTCAGAGGCCCCTGACATATTTAGATCATCAACATGTATAACTTAATTTGTTTACTTTAAGGAAACTCCCCCTTGGTTATTAAATGTGAAGTATCTTAAAACTAGGATTTTTAAAAAACAAAACAAAAGCCTTACATGCCTGAATTATTAACTATCAATTTATTTCTTAACTTTGCACAACAATTCTCTTTTCAAAGATTATTATAACTAGTCTTGGGCACAGCTAGAGCGAGCATTTGTGTTTACATTTAATCTGGCTATTTCCACTCATGCTCACTGAGCCTTTAGGGACAGAGCAACAGGGAGGAAGTAAGGCCACGGTCATTCACGTTGTGCTGTTCACAGCAATTTAGGTTGGTTGGCTAGCTGTGTCAAAAAGAATACTAATGTTAATATATATAACTTGCATTTCTCCTGTCTTAAATCTACTATAGATATTCTAATGTTTATCTTTAGGTTGTTCTTATGAGGAACATAAGTGCCAATTTAAAAAAAAAAGTAAAAACATTTCTCTAAGCCTCTTCATAGTCTCTAGTTCTAAGCAAGGAAAATATTATAGGTATTGGAAATTCCCCAAACTGATATTCTCTGATTGGATAAGAAAATGTGTTCAGTTATGTATTATCTGTTTTGCTGCCCACCAAATCACAAGTGTGACTCTCAGTCTGCCCTTTGCCTTGTAAGTAGTTCTTCCAAATCTACCAATTATCAGTTTATTAATGATTCTTTAACCATACATTTCTCTGGTCAAATAATTCTCTCTTTCTTTTTATAATAGCTTTGTTTCCATTTTGATGGAGAAAACCTCCCCTGCCTATTCAATCCAGGGATCTCAGAGTTGGAAATTTTTTTCAAAGAAACAATAACAGCAGCACATAAGGATTCATGTATAGTATATTTAATACCTCATTATAGGAGCAAAAAGTCTGCAAAGCAAGAGCATGTCTACCAATAGGAAAGTGGCTGGAAAGATTGCAATTCTTCAGGTAAAATGAAGAAGGCCTGAGGTTGTGGTTTTCCCCAGCTCATGTCCAATAAGTAAAGAGCCAACAGTCAAACCCATGACTTAAGATTCTAAAGCTATTCCTCTTCTCAATATTAACAGCTACTATCAGATTGTTTTGGGTTTTTTTTCGAAAACAAAAAGGATGGCAAAGACCTAGAGCAGCGGTCACCAGTGGCGGTCCGTAAGGTCTGAAAGGTTGGCGACTGCTGACCTAGAGTATTTTTTCAAGGCAATCCTTCTAGTTGTGATTATAATATACTCTGTGTAATTCTAGCATTGGATTTGTAATTCTCATCATTTTTCTGACATTATGTAATTCCTGAGAATATAAGCTTGGGGTCATGAAGAAAAAAACTACTATGATAACAGGCAAACTTATGTCAAATTGTCTTACATGTCTATTTGGCCAAAAGAATATTTATTCTCTTATATACGGCACAGAGCTGGGAAGAAAATTTATCTGTGCAAGGTGAGCTAATAAAGTTTTCCATATATATTAGAGAGTGCATTTGTCCCTACCAGTACCTCTGTTTATAGAGGGAGGGAGTTTGAAAAGCCAGTGAGTACATCCAACCTTTTCTGACAGAGAAATTATGTAACTATGACATCTTGCATACAAATTCAAATATTTAATGCCAAGGCACTTGTATTTGAATTTCACGTGTTTGAAGAGATGAATGCCGTGTATTCACGGATTCTTTTTTATGTTTTTCAAGAATAAAATGGCTCACAAATATATCCCCATTCCTTAATTCTTACTAAAGGGATTCCTGGTAAAGATAAAAGCCTTTATTTTGTCTCAGATGTTACCCAGCAAAGACTTTCATTTGATTGTAAACTATTACCAAACGTTTCAGAGCACTTTATAAAAATATGACTCTAAAAGATAAGGGATAAGAGGAGATAAGGAGAGAAATGGGAATAGTTATACATGGATCTATTCTAAAAGTATTTATAGCGTTCAAAGTGAAATAAGATACACACACACACACACTTTACAAGGTAAAGTGCTGAATATAAAAAGGATGAAGCAGATGGGCTTTAAAATCAACCAACACTGGATTTAATTTTCAGCTCAAGCAATGTGACAACTTTAGACATACTACTTAAACAATTTTGTTTTGTTTCTTTTTTTTTTCCCTGTAGAATGAGTGTAATAGTACATACCTTACATAATAGTTATGGCAACTAAATACATCAATATGTGTAAATCACGTTACTCAGTGCCTATGCCAAAGGACCTGCTCTATAATGGTGACTATGATCATTCTGTATATAAAGAACTAATGTGGTACCATCACATTTCATAAGAGAAATATATAATTTTAATTAACATTTTGGAGATAAAGTTAAAAAATGTGTTAGCAGTAAAAACATACTAGAGGTAAGGAGAAGGGAAGGGAGGTCAATGAAAGTTTTGAAGACAGATGATTTAAACGGGGATTTATCAACAAAGATAAATATAAGGATAAAGACACCAGAAGACAAGGAGATTAACCAATGGCAGGAACTGCTGTTTACAGAAAAGGCATCATTACTTTGTAAGCATCTTGCATTTAACCAGGTATTTTCTTGAAGTTTAGAAATGGAAAGAACATGAAAGTCCTTTTCCCATGGGCCTATTTTAAGCAATGTAAATTACACGTTCAGCCAAAGTGTTCAATACTATCCGAGAGGTACTTTTATGAAACTTCACCTACACTGTCTCCCCGGACCACACAGCTGTTTCAGAATTGCCAGACTGTGTAAGAAAATGACTTTGACAGATTTGAAAACTCTGGCTGTTGAGACACGAATGTTATGCACCCACCTCAGAGTTGGACAAAATCCAAATAAAAAAATGAATCCAAAATTTCAAAATCCTCTAATTAAAAAAAGAAAAAAAGACTTTGAATACAAGATGATGTAAGCTTAGGTTGGGAGATGCTTTGAATGAAGAAATTCTCTATGACATGAAGAGACCCACAATAAGAGAAAGAACCCTCCGGTGGTTTTGCAAAGCATAAGCGACTTTCAACTTGGTGACCTACAGGAATGCTGATCAAAGTAAATTATGTTGGTAAAAGGATTTTTCTATTCCCTCTGAGTAGACTCTTGGTATATATCCAAACACTTTATATGTTTTGCATTCTTCAATTTTTCTTTAGAGGTGATTAGGACAATATCTTAAATTACTCAATGTGTAAAGCTACTTTAAAACAATTCTTCCACTGTGTTAATAGAGAAACAAATCACTGTGTTGGAACTAACCTTACTAACACATCCAGGAAACAAACAAAGGGGCCGTGATTATATGTATGAACAGTTTTCCCACAGAAAGTGGGCTGCCTAGGTTGGCTGCCTGGTCACAGCAAATAAAGGCAGATTCTGTAGCAAACCAGTTCACTTCCGAGGGGGGGGGTGGAGAGGGGAATTTTTCCAGGGGGGGAAAAATGCACCTTTTAATAAAAGCAAAACAAAAAACTGTTTGTTTAGTCTTTGGATTTTGCCCTAATATAAATACTGTGGTTTTCTTGTTTTTCAACATTTGTAAAAGTAATATGCATGGCATAGCCTTTCTAACTGTAGGTTTTCTGTTAGAGTTCTAAAGCTGTACAGAACCTACTCAATGCTCTTCCATACTTAAAAATGAAGTAATACCATAGTCATCAAACATACATCCATAAAGCTATGGGATATAACCCTCCAGCAATCATTAAACATTCTTTGGGAATATGGCTCACTGAGAAAATTCTAACAAAAATCTCTTACCTCATGCAATATGTGAGGGGAGTCCTTTTATATTTGTACTAGAGGCTCAGAGGGTCAAAGGATAATTATGGAAGTGACACAAGTTGGATTTCAATAGCTGTTAGCATTTGGTGCATGGATTCATGCACTGGTGGGGTCACTCAGCCTGGCCTGCACCCTCTTGCAATCTGGGATCCCTTAGGGGGATGTCAGATAGCCGGTTTTGGTCTGATCCCTGCAGGCCTGATCCAGACAAGAGGGAGCCCGATAATGTGTGTTGAGCGTCTGTCCCCTGGTGGTCAGAAGATGTCATAGCGACTGGTCAACTGGTCATTCAGTCGTTCAGCCGTTCAGTCATTTGGTTGCTTAGGATTTTATATATAGAGATATTAACATTCATTGGCTCCCTTTTAATAATGAAAAAATAAAAACACCCCATAATCCCACAGTACGTATAAGCACTGGTAACATAAAAACAATATAGCCCTGACTGGTTTGGTTCAGTGAATGGAGCTTCTAGGGCTGTAGACTGAAAGGTCTTGGGTTTGATTCTGGAAGAGGGCATATACTTTGGTTGTGGGCTCATCCCCCATAGGAGACATGCAGGAGGCAGCTGATAGATGTTTCTCTCTCACCAATGTTTCTAACTCTCTATTCCTCTCCCTTCTTCTCTGTAAAAAAATCAATAAAAAATATATTTTAAAAAACAATATAAATAATATATATGAATGGGAAGACATTTCAAGTACTACTGAAAGGTATAAAAATGTTTCTTTCTCCATCCCCAGACCAAAGCTCTTTACATACAGATGAACACTGTTAGCAGTTTTTTTCATATCCCTCCAGAAAATAATTGGCATATCCTGGATACTAATTTTTAAAAATTTTTAGGCCAAAGAATGATATAAAACAATTATTATGTGCTTTGTATTTTTATTTGATACATCTTGGAGATCTTTCCCAATCAGTAAACAGATCTGTTCTATTTCTTAAAAAGAGAGAGGTAGTGCTCCAGCGTGGATGAGCCATAATTAACTAACAACGTCCTCCATTTGTGATCATTTGGGTTATGTCCTATTTTATTTTGTTTTTCAATTACAAATAATGCTGCAGTAGATACAGTGCACATAATATGGAGACTGTTCATGAGCATATCCATTTAAAAAAATGTCCTAAGTGTGAACTGCATGGACAAACATACTATGTAAATTTGAAGTTTTCACAGATATTGTTAAATTCCCTTCCAAAAGATAAGACCAATATACATTCCTAACATCTATCTGAGAATGCCTGCTTCCTCTAGCCTCACCAAACTTCACCAAAAAGTGTTGAAATTCTAATTCCCACCACTGGTGAATGTGCCTTATTTGGAAATAGGATCTTTGCAAATGATCAAATGAAGATGAAATTATTGGGGTGAGCCTCATGCATTATGACCCTGTCCTTAAAAAGGGAAGAAATTTGAACTGGGACCGACAGGCTCACATGGAGAATGCCACGTGAAGATGAAGGCTGAGGTCAGGGTGATGCATCTACAAGCCAACGAGCACCCAAACCTGCCTGCAAACCACGGGAGCCAGGAGAGGAGCATGAGAGAGTCCCCCTCACAGCCTCAGAAGGAATCCCCAGAACTGGGAGACAGTAGTTTTGTTATTTTAAGACACCTGGTTTATGATAGGTCAAAATACCTCATTTTGTGATTTTCCCTTCATTCATCCCTTCTCTTATCTTCAAGTACCTTCAAACCTTTTCATTTTATGTTGCTTAGTGCCCTAATGCAGTGTCTTGCATGCAACAAAACTTGATCGACACATCCTGAGTGAATATTGCTATCATAAATAATCTAGTAAAACTCTAGTAAAAGAGTTCATATGTGAAAATGGTAGGTTATTATTGTTTTGATTAGCATTTCTTTGAGAGTGAGGTTGAGCATCTGATTTATATTATTGTCCTTTTGTATTTTTTGCTCCTAAAAACACTTTTTCATGTTGTATGTTCATTTTTTATTGAAATTACATTTTTTATTATTGACTTGTACAAATCCCTTATAAACAAAGAAATTACTAGTTTGTCACATGTTGCAAATGCATTCTAGCTTTCAATTTTTTTTAATTTAATAAAAGGACATTATACTAATTCTTTTATATTTTTATAATACTTTTATGCATTATATAGCCAAATTAGTCAAATTGTTCAAAAGTTCTATAAGACTGTGTCTTATTTGGAAATATCTTTATGCTTTTAAATTTGAAATAAATACAATGCATTTTTTGTTCTACTTTTTTATTTAAATTTTGACTCATAAATTAGCTAGATTCAAATAGTGGATCAAAAATGCCAAATATTAACAGTTTTCATATGGTTCAACTTAAGGAATTTTTTCTCAATATAAATAAGGTAGTTGATCTAGTTTACTTTTTTCTTAATGGCTATCCAGGTTCTAATATTATTTGATATATAAATTTTTTTTTTCCTAATGACATTTAAACAAAACCTACTATGATAAATGTTTAGGTCAATTTTTGTTTGTTTGTTTTTTCTGGCCAGTATAGTCTTATTTTAATACATTCTATTTTTATAACTATGAAAATTCATCACCCCTCATTATAACTATATTAGAGAATACCCTGCATATTCATGAATATGTATTTTTGCAAATGAACCTAAGAATCAATTGGTTTATCTCTTCTCCCTTCTCTGTTAAAAAACAACAACACACAAAACCATTTGGATTTTGATTGAGTTTGCACTAAATTTGTACAGACTATTGGTGGAAAACTAATATTTTTATAAAACTGAGTCTTACTATTTAAGAAAAAATTATCCCTTTCTATAACTCAGCCATAAAAAGAAGAAAATCTTACCTTCTGCGACAGCATGGATTGGACCTGGAGAGTATTATGCTAAGTGAAATAAGCTGTTAGAGAAACTTAAGTACCATGTAATTTCATTTATATGTGTAATCTAATGAACAAAATAAACTAACAAAATAGAAACAGACTCTTAGATACAGAGAACAGACTAACAGATGTCAGAAGAGAGGGGGTTTGGGGAACTGGGTGAAAAAAGTAAAGGGATTAAGCAGCAAACAACAACAAAAAGCCTCACAGACACAAACAACAGTAAGGTGATTACCAAAGGGAAAGGGGAATGGGGGAAGGCAGAAGAGGGAAAAGGGGGATAAAAGGTAATGGGAGGAGATTTGACTTGGAATGGTGAACACAAAATACAATATACAGATGATATATTATAGAATTGTACCCTGAGACCTATATAATTTCTCCTGGAATTTTTTTGAGACTTTTCATAATTAGAGGTATCTATTACAGGAGAATTTTATTTTTATTTAAGTAAAAATTGTTTGGACAAAAAAAAAAAAAAAGTCTGGGGTAATTAAATCATCACATCTTTATTATGTTGATTTTATGAGCAGGTCACCATGAAAGTGAAGGCACTGACACTTCTAGGAAGACTTCCTTACCCATCCTCTTGACTGTACTACAGCTGCCCTGGGTCTCAGTACCCAAACTGCTAAGTGGCTCTTATATCAATAATAATAGCATAATAAAGATAGCAACAATAGCAGTAACAATAATAGCAAGTACATTTAGAATGCTTAGCATGTACTAGGCATTGTTCTGAGTGTTTAAAGGGTATAACATTTAATTTTGGTACTTTTCTCATACAGATGAGAAAAACTGAAAGACAGAGTTTAAAAAACTTTCCAAGGTATTTCAGCCTGGACATGGTCAAAGTGCCAACCCCAACCCGAGCAGTCTCATTCATTCAAGGCCCATAGTCATAGCAGGCATTTAATATCCATCTAAGTGGAGAGTCCACATTCTATTCAACCATCTGTGGACAGAAAAGAGGCCAAATACTAAACTTGACAAGCTCAGGGGAGCCCTGCATGGCAGGTTTTACAAACTGAGAGACCTAAAGTAACCACACAGAATGGTCTGAAATTAAAACATTCTAACTAAAGGGGAGTCATGGCAGGTAGCCGTGCCTAGGCCTGTGATCAGCAAACCGTGGCTTGCGAGCCACATGCGACTCTTTGGCCCCTTGAGTGTGACTCTTCCACAAAATAGCACGGCCTGGGTGAGTCTATTTTGAAGAAGTGGCGTTAGAAGAAGTTTAAATTTAAAAACTGGGCTCTCAAAAGAAATTTCAATGGTTGTACTATTGAAATTCAATATTTGATGTTGATATATGGCTCTATTGACTAATGAGTTTGCAGACCACTGCCCTAGGCAGTCAGTATCTTCCCTGACAAAGGTCAATCTTCTTCTTAACTGAGCCTATTGCCTTTTTGCATCTACATAACATACTTTCAGAATGTCAGGGTAATTTCCTTTATCTAGACCTCTCAGGGCACAACCTGTCACCAGAGCAGGAGTCCACAGAACCCTTTATGGTTGCTGTTAGCATGCTGTGTTGTTAACTGTAAACTATCCTGTACCCAACAATGTAAATGAAGTGTCTATCTATTCCTTTTACTCTTTATCCAATACCAGAAATTTCTCTGCTTTCTCTTCTCTTTCCTCCCTAATCTATCACCAATGGATTTCATATAACCTCTGATGCCCCCTCCTTTGATTGTAATATATAACATAAGGTAGAAAACTGCTATTCTCTGGAGCATTTTCTCAATCTGTGGAGATTTTGATTCTAGTCAAGTTTTGTAAATTTGGTTCAAATAAACTCATAAAAATTCTAACAGGTTTAGATGTTTCTATGTTCACACATTCATTCAATATTTGATGCTGATTCTTCCTCTTTTACATCCGTTCCCTCACTTTGCATCTGTACTTTCCTTTATATTTCTTTATCAAGCACCCTAAAATAGACCCTATTAAACTCTCCTAATTGATTGAAGTTGTCTCGCAATTAATCTTCCCAACTCCTCTTTGCTGGGCACCCTCCTTTGACACTTCTCTGCCTGGTTAATGTTTTTGAAATAGAGTTCAAGTGCAAATACTTTAATGTGGCATTTATAATGGCCTGTAAATCAGATCCCAATCTATCAAAATATTTCTGTGTGTAAGTATTTTGTTTTGTCAAAGCTGGATTTTTGTTGTTAATCCTCACCTGAGGATATTTTTCCATTGATTTTTAGGGAGAGTTGAAGAGAGAGGGAGAGACAGAGAGATAGGGTGATGTGAGAGAAACACATTGATTGGTTGCCTCCTGCATGTTGGGGCACAGGTGGGAAGGAGCCTACAACCAAAAAATGGGCCCTTCATCAGAATTGAACCCAAGACCCTTGGGTCTGCAGACCGATGTTCTATCCACTGAGCCAAACTGGTTGGGCTAACCTGGATTTTCCATCATTATTTGAGAATACCAAACATTTTCCAAATTTTCATTTCATGTTATATACTATTTCCTCTATGAAGACTGGCCTCCTCTAATCTTTAGAAATGTAAGCCATTTTGCAAGGACCTTTTCAAATGTTAACTGCTCCAAGGAGTCTTTTCTCAAGATCCAGGCTGAAAGTGGTATCTCTCTCTTCTCCCTAACCTAGCAATTTGAACTATGCTGGTGGCATGAATCGCATTCTATGTTACAGATATTTATGTATATATGGAGAGGATGTTGTAATAAAGTATATTTAAGAAGGGTTTTTAAGATTGGGTTGAATTTGGATAGGCAAAGAGAATGAGGAGAGCCTTACAAAATGAGATTTAAAAAGGGAAAAAAATAGGAGGTGAGATAATAAGAAGGGGGAAACGTACAAGTGAGAAGTTGGAAATCAGGCTGAAAAGATAAAACAGGGCCAGACTATTGAGGATGTTTAATTGCTCATTAAATAATTTAGATTTTATCTTGATCTTGATGTCTAAAGACTACATTTGGGAATAGAGTGCATGGAGGCAGTGTCCTGGAAATGTTAATCTGGTGCTGACAATAGGATAGATTTACAGATGGGGAGACTGGCAGTAAAGGAATAACCAATAGTGGAGCCAGGACAAAAATTCAATGATCATCTTGGTTAAACTTGAATCAATTCTGACTTGTGATTGTACAGAGTATATTACTGTGTTGAAAAAACTGTGCCAAAGAAGCTGTTTAACAGAAAATCTTAGAGCTTGAAGGACAATATATCCCTTGGCATACTAAGTATTTTGTAATCAAATTTTTTCTAACAGCAAGAAGAGAGGCTGTAGGCTGGTACCTATTAACAGGCCTACACTTCAACAATTCTCTAACTCTTTTTATTCTAAACCCTGTAACTCCCATTTGACCCAGTAATCCTACTCCTACAAATATATCCCAAGAAACTAGAAACACCAATTAGAAAGGATATATGCACCCCTATGTTCATAGCAGCACAATCTACAATAGCTAGAATCTGGAAACAGCCTAGGTGCCCGTCAGCAGATGATTGGATCAAAAAACTATGGTACATCTACACAATGAAATACTATGCTGCCATAAAAAAGAAGGAATTCTCATCATTTGCAGCAATTTGGATGGAATTGGAGAACATCATGCTGAGTGAAATAAGCCAGTCAATGAAAGAGAAATACCACATGACCTCACTCATTTATGGATAATAAAGAACATTATAAACTGATGAACCAAAAGATAGATATAGAGACAGTAAAGCAACAAGTAGACTGTCAAATTACAGCAGGTAGGGTAGGGAGATCTGGGGGAAATAATAGATCAACCAAAGGACTTGTATACATGCATATAAGTACAACCAATGGACACAAAACTCTGGGGAGGGGGGTATGTATGAGAGGGGAGCAATGTTAAAATATGTACACAGATAATAATTGAATTTAAAAAATGGGGGGGAAATAAAAATAAAAAATAAATAAAAATAAAGTAAATTATAATCTAGGAGGCACCATATATCCGTACACCCCATATGGAGAATCTCAATAAATCTGTAGTAAAAGGAAAAATAAAAAACAACAACAACACATTTCTGCATATTCTTAATGAGGAAGTGGAACCAATATTTGTAGAGAGATTACTAGATTTTACATTTAATCTCCACAGCAAGACTGCAATTTAGATATTGTTTTTCCCTATTTTACAGTTGTGGCCCAGGAGTCTCAAAGAGATTAAACAATTAACCCAAGATTACATAGATAGCTGGTCTGTACCAGTAACAAGAATTTGATTGCAGGTCTGAATGCTAAAATCTCATCCTCTTTCAAGTCTGTTAATCTTCTCTCCTCTAAAATATGGGCTTCTCTTAGACACCATGGATAGTATGCTTGATGGAACTTTCCTAAGAAGTTCTCTATGATAATGACTGTAGGAAAATGAGCCCATTAACAATGTAACAAGAGCCCTTACTCATTACTTGTAGAATTAAAGAATGAGTAAAATAATTGGTTCTGTAGTGGTTCACTTCCTTATGAATAGAGAAAAGGGGGAAAAATGGCACTTTGTTCATTTTTTAAAAAAAATTCTCTTGAATAATTCACCTCCAAAAATCTGAATAATTTATTTTCAGTTAATTTATACACCCCAACTTTTAAAAATGAAGTTTGGCACAATGGGTAGCACAATGTTTTGTGAAGCCTCAGTGATATCTGGGAAAATTATCATCATAATTAGCTAGTTAATATTAATAATATGAAGAGAGCAAAGCGGGGTGGGCAGACATTATAAGCAGAGTCATCTGGGCAGCTTCACCAGGAAGATAGAGCATCACGCTCCCCAGGGATCCACCAGTCCATTCCCTGCAGGTCACTAGGGGAAGGGATCAAACAAAGGGGGAGAGGAGTACATTGTGGAGTGAAATTGGGGTGATGTAGGGAAGGTGATGCTTGTCAGTCTAGCCTGGAAGAAAGATCATTTGCTAAACATGTGGTGCCACAGCAAGCCCTTGAAGTCGTGAAAAGTTAATTAATTTTTTAAGCTCCAGGTTACAAACCCCAGACAAAGGTACTTTCTCCCTGCTGTTGCCTCTTGTTCCATGACCCACCCTCACCCATGCACTCACCTGTTCTCTCTCCATGGCCATGTGGCCATAAGCAGCCACAAGGTCCTACTGGAGTGCAATGGAAACACAACTAAGCTAGCCAGATGCTGGACTATACTGTGCTTTAATATGGAACAGAAATTCTGGGCAGCAGCCTTAATTCTGGCCCTGCTGAAAACAAGATTGGACCTCTTCCATTGCAAGTCAGAAATGGGACCTCCTTAATCGAACATCATCAATAAAACTTTCCACAAAAACCCCTCCTCCTGTGGGGGCCTCAGGAAATTAATTTTCTTGAGGCACTCTAAGAACTCCACTTCTATCAAAAACAATTACTAACAATATTTATTTTATAGTATGACTTCTATAGCAGCCTCTAAGATGGCCTCAAATGGTCCTTGCCTCCTGGCATTCATCCCCTTGTGAAGTCCCCTCTCATACCACATGAAAATTGGTCTGTGTGGCCAACAGAACAGGCAGGTTTGTACTTCCTAGACTAGGGCATAGGAACTCTGTGGACTCTGCCCACCTCCCTCTGGGATCACTTGCTCTGGAGAAAGCTAACTGCCATGTAATGAGAAATCCAGGTGGTGGGAAGCTGTGGTTTCCTATTAACAACTACATGGATCAGCTTGCAAGGAGACCCTTTGGCCCAGGCCAGCGTTCAAATAACTGACATCCCTGCTGACATTTGGACTGCACTCTCACGAGAGAGGCTGAGCCAATCTACACAGATAAGCCATTTCAGAATTCCCAACCTGAAAAACTGAGAGAATTCCCCCATTGGCTTCCTTGATCTGCTTTAATTTATGGAAACACATATTGTAGGATGGTAGTCAGAAATAATATAAGACTTAAGAATACTGCTTAAGCCGAAACCGGTTTGGCTCAGTGGCAGAGCGTTGGTCTGTGGACTGGGGGGTCCCGGGTATGATTCCGGTCAGGGGCATGTACGTTGGTTGCGGGCACATCCCCGGTGGGGGGTGTGCAGGAGGCAGTTGGTCAATGTTTCTCTCTCATCCACGTTTCTGGTTCTCTATCTCTCTCCCTTCCTCTCTGTAAAAAATCAATAAAAATATATTTTTTAAACAAGAATACTGTTTAATACTTCATAGCTGTGTGTGTGTGTGTGTGTGTGTGTGTGTGTGTGTGTGTGTGTGTGCATGCGTGCAGGAGCCTGCCAGATTGGTGCAGGGTCTGGTGCAAAATGAAAGTATAAGTCCCCTTCTTCAAAAGTGCTAATAGCAGAGCACTGATATCTGAACATGGCAGCCCATGTTATTACACAGGTCCCATGGCCATGAGCAGGCTGTGTGTGTGTGTGTGTGTGTCTGTGTGCATGTAACAGCCATAGCTAATATTCCTTTACCATATATCAGGCATTTCTACTTTAATCCTGACAACTTTATGAAATAGACTCTATAATCATCCTTGTGTCAAATGAAGAAAATAAAGCTTAGAGGTATTAGTTAGCTCGTCAAAGTCAAAGCTCAAACATCTATTAAATGACAGGACCAAGATTGAAACTAAATATGGAAACTCTTGAGTCCACACTTTTAATTGCTACCTTAAATTATAAATTTATTATTGTAGCATAAAAATTGTCCTTAAATTTAGCAGCTAAAGCAATCATTTTATTTTGCTGACAGTTTATAGGGCTCGGCTAGGCAGTTCTCACTTACAGTCTCTCATGCGGTTTTAGTCAGGTTTTGGCTGGGGCTGTAGTCATCTGACGGCTCAGCTGGGTTGGGGATAGGTCAACTCACATGGCTGTCAGATGATGTTGGCTGTTTGCTAGGAATGGGCTGTCAACCAGAACATCCACACATGGACCTTCTGGCATGGCAGTCTCAGAGTAATTAGATTTCTCTTTAGCAGCCGTTCAGGCTGGACTACAGCATGTATAGTGGCCCAGTGCCATTGAGCCTTGGTGCAGGGCGGGCAGATAGGAATGAGGTACAGAAAAGTTAAGTAACTTGCCCAAAGTTAGCCTCAGATGGTGGGGTGATGCAGCTCTGGGCCTGGTGGGCCCAAGTGCAGGTTTACTGCCTCAGAAACTGGATTTCTCCCACAGCAAGACAGAGCTGAACCATCTGGTTGTGGATGAGACATCAGGCAGAGTGTGTCTGGGGGCTGATCGACAACATCAACCAGCTTCTGCTGCTGGACCTGTCAGGAAAGTGACTCGTCACGTGTGGCAGCCTTTTCAAGGGAACTCTAATAAATATTGCCACTATCGCTCAAACCTTCCTACACTGTGTCCCTGAAATTCCTTCCCTGAGACACTGGAAAAACCTAAAATATTTACTATCAGGCTCTTTACAGAAAAAAAGTTACCAAGTTTAATTTAGACAAAATGAGAATTAGAGTAGAAGAGAACTAGTATAATGGAGGAAGTTATTCTTATTAGCATAAAACACAAAGGGTCACACTGAGCCAATTAATAATGCTGATAGGAGTAAGTTGGTGAATATTTTCATAAATTATTGAGAGTATAAAATGTTTTCTTTCCTGATTTTACACCCATGATAATTGGGATATTTGCCCTGCACATCTATGTCACCAGTAATGTAAAGCTGCAAACACAAATATACATCTTCAATAACTATAATTTCATTTTCCCTACTTACAAATCAGAGGTTCTAACAAGCAGATTTGTCATGAATACGTGCATCACAAATGTGAAAGTTCAGAGAAAATAAAGCTGGGGATTTTTTTTTTCATTTTACTCTTTTATTTATTTAGCACCATACTATAAATTATTAAAGAGACAGGTGCTCCTTATGACATAGTTTTTACTATTCCTTTAGCTGTCACTAGGAGAGGATCAATGGGCTGACAGGTATCTCAACCACAAACTACAGTTTCAACGTAGGATTCATAAAGCTGGAACATTAGAGAGTTGGATTGCATATATATTTTTCTTTAGTCTAGCCACAGAAAATAGATGCAATAAAATAATAAAACAGCACTAAAGACTTTCATGTGCATTCCCCACTTAATAGCCATTCCTAATCACAAGTTAAATAACACAAGAATAGCAGTTTAGATACAATAAATGCAGAATTTTGCCTCTAGGCTAGATTTAATTTAAACTATCCTGAGTGAGTGACATTCCATTATTATCTCCTGTAGAAAAACAATCATTTAATGTCATTTCAGGGGTGCCTGTAATCCCAAAAGTGAATAGGGTTACCCAAGGGGAATGACATACTAGAGACAGAGTCTAGATATCTTATAGATCACACCTGTGCTAGAACCCCAAGAGCTAAGGCAGGATAGGGATGAGCATAAGTTACCCTCAAGCTTAGAGCATGTAGCCAGGGGATTTCCCAGAAACAATGCCCAGGTGGGATAACTAGACACCAAGTGCCTCCTGATATGATGCACCTACAGCAGCCAAAATGTTTCAACTAATTCTAATAAAAAAATTTTTTTTAACATTTAACTTTTAGTTATAAAGAAGTAGAAAATAACAGATATCATGAAGGAAAGTTTGAAAAAATCAGGAAATGAAATTTTCTATAGTAAAATTGGCCGGCAGTCTTGGGAAAGTTAATATTGGGGTAGGGTGAAGAGGAGGTAGAACTATTAAATAAACAAACAAAAAGTTCACAAGATAACTGCATAATGACCAGTTATTGAACATTTAGATTTTGCTAAGTGTCCACATCTATAGTTTCCATACTCTTTTCCTTGTTCCTGAGCTTTAACATTCCTAGCCATCTTGATCCTTTCTTTTTTAGGATTTCCCCTAATCGCTATACTGGTTCTGAGATCATGTTTCTAAATTTCTTAATATCTTAAATTAGAGTTAGTCTGAACCTAGGGTTTTAAACTTATGGAGAGTGACTACCTACTCTCTTCTATGATAGCCTCACTTATGGCATGCTGCAGTACTCTCCCTAAACTGCTTGCCCCACCCTCCCATTTTATAGGTTGAAGCATATGAAATTGTCCTTAGATGAAAAAGGGCATCTATGGATAATCCCTGCCTGGTCACCCCTAACTGCCCTCTGCTGCAGGCTTGATTGCCCCCAACTGCCCTCCTTTGCAGGCCTTGTCCATCCTAAATGCCCTCACATGCTAGCCTGATTGCCCACAACTGCCCTCCATTGCAGACCTGGTTCCTCCCAACTGCCTTCCCCTACTGGCCATCTTGTGGTAGCCATCTTGTGTCCACATGGGGTCAGTCATCTTTGACCACATGAGGGCAGTAATCTTGTGTGTTGGAGTGATGGGCAGAGGAGGAAAGTTGGGGCTGACCAGGCCTTCAGGGAAGGGCAGTTGAAAGGGGGAGGACCCAGGCCTGCAGGGGAGAGCAGTTGGGGGGGACCAGGCCTGCAAGGAAGGGCAGTGAGGGATGGCCAGGTCTGCAAGGGAGGGCAATTAGGGGTAAACAGGCTGTCAGGGGAGCAGTTAGGCATCAGTCAGGCTGTCAGGGGAGTAGTTAGGGGGTGATCAGGCTGGCAGGCAGAAGCAGTTAGGGGCAATCAGGAAGGCAGGCAGGCGAGCAGTTGGGAGCCAGCAATCCTACTGGGATCAGGCCTAAATGGGCAATTGGACATCCTTTGAGAGATCCCAGATTGGAGAGGGTGCAGGCTGGGCTGAGGAACACATACTCCTGTGCATGAATTTTGTGCAACACACCTCCAGTTTCATATAATACTGGTTTGGTGATGGTGAATTTCTTTAGCTTTTTCTTACCTGTGAAGCTCTTTATCTGACCTTTAATTCTAAATGATAGCTTTGCTGGGTAGAGTAATCTTGGTTGTGGGTTCTTACTATTCATCACTTTGAATATTTCTTGCCACTTGTTTCTGGCCTGCAGAGTTTCTGTTGAGAAACCAGCTGACAGTCGTATGGGTACTGCCTTGTATGTAACTAATTGTTTTTCACTTGCTGCTTTTAATATTCTCTCTTTGTCTTTTACTCTTGGCATTTTAATTATGATGTGCCTTGGTGGGTCCTTTTTGGATTCCTCTTGTTTGGGGTTCTGTGCACTTCCAGGACTTCTATTTCTTTCACCAGGTAGGGAAAGTTTTCTGTCATTATTTCTTTGTTTTCAATATCTTGCTCTCTCTCTTCTTCTGGCATCCCCATAATTCAGATATTGGTATGCTTAAAATTGTCCCAGAGGTTCCTTATACTATCTTCTTCTTTTTTTTTTTTTTTTTTTTTTTTTTTTTTTTGCTTTTCTAGTTGGGTGTTTTTTTGCTCCTTTGTATTTCAAATGGTTTACTTGATTCTTAGGATTCTCTAGTCTCCTGTTAAATATCTGTATATTATTTTTTTATTTCAGTCAGTGTATGCTTAATTTCTAGTTGGTCCTCCTTTTTTATATTCTTGAGGTTCAGCAGTTTCTAGAAGATTCTTGAGTAACTTTATAACCATGGTTTTGAACTCTATGTCCAGTTGTTTGCTTTCCTCCATTTCTTTCATTTGTGACCTATTTCTTTGTCTCTGCATTTTGGCTGCTTCCCTGTGTTGATAGAGGGGCTGTGTGTGCTAGGTGTCCTATAGGGCCCAGTGGCTCAGCCTCCCCAGTTACCTGAGGTGGGCGCTCTTGGTGCACTCCTTTGTGGGCTGTGGGCATAGTCTTGTTGTAGTTAAGCCTTGATTATTATTGATATCACTGGGAGGAATTGACCTCCAGGGAAATTGGCTGTGAGGATCAGATGTGTCTCCAATGTGATAACTTCTGTGCTGGAAACACCCATATGGGACAAGATTTGCTTCAGTGGGGCTTTGGCACTCACTAAGTCTGCCCCCTGAGTATGTCTCTTATGGATCTGAAGAGTTGTAGTCTGGAGGGTCTCTCTTTGATCCCTGAGTACATTGGCTCTTGACTCTCCAAGGAGAGAGGCCACCCAGCGGGAGCTACAGAGAGATCTGCAGATTTCTTCTCTTTGTTTGGGGTTTGGAGGTGCCCACATGAGGCCCAGCTTGAAGCAATGCAAGCTGTTGTTGAGCCTTGGGTCTTCTCTTGGAGGCTCTGGGGCTCTCTGACCCAGCTGCAGTACCTTAGGTTTCAGATTGCAAAGGACCAGGCCATTCATATGCAAAAGCCTCTAGGCACAAATTGGGTGGGACAGGGTGGAGCAAGCAGCAATGGCTGACTGTCAGCCCTGCCCGGAAGAGGTCCTGTGTCTCTGTGTCCCACGGCAGGCACCACGCATGAACAATGATTACTGTAAGCACCTCTGAGAGAAAGCCACTCTTGAGTTCTGCCCAATGCCAGAGAGTACAGTTTCTCCCTGTATGATTCTGGGTCCCAGAGTCCTGCCCAGAACTGGAGTTCAAAGAGTAGGGAGCTTGTGTCTCCCTCCCAATTGAAAATGACAACAGCACACTCAATCACCAGCCCCTTCTGCGCATGCACCTCTATACCACTGCACTTCACTTCTGCTCTTCCACTCCTCCTGTGAGTCTCAGTGTGCTTTTCTCTCTTATTCTAGTTGTAGAATTTTCACTCAGCCAGTCTTCCCATGATTCTGGATGCTACTTGTTTTGTCTTTTAGTTGTAGTTTTAAATTGGGTGTGTGAGGCAGCAAGTTCAGGTATTTACTTATGCCACCATTTTGGTTTCTCCTGTCTTGTGAACTTTTATAAAACAGTGCAGTGATTGCTAAAGCAGCTGTATATTTTGAACCAATAGCCAAATCATACTTAATTTAGAAACAATAAATCTGGAAAACTGAATACCAGGTTTTCATTATTTCCAGAGGACATAATTGTATAATCAGATAATTAAGAGAATCAATTGAAAACTCATTTAAATTAGTAAGACAGTTCAGCCGAAACCGGTTTGGCTCAGTGGTAGAGCGTCGGTCTGCGGACTGAAAGGTCCCGGGTTCGATTCCGGTCAAGGGCATGTACATTGGTTGCGGGCACATCTCCAGTAGTGGGTGTGCAAGAGGCAGCTGGTCGATGTTTCTCTCTCATTGACGTTTCTAGTTCTCTATCCCTCTCTTCTCCTCTCGGTAAAAAATCAATAAAATATATTAAAAAAATTAGTAAGACAGTTCAGTAAATTAGCTAAATAAAATCTAAATTTAAAGAGCCAATCACTTCCCTATATTTTGCCAACCACCATTAGAAATTTTAATGGAAGCAAATGCAGAAAGATGGCACCTGGCTGGAAATACATGAGTCAGCTTCATTTGGCTTCCAAAGAAAATAGGTAGGAAAATCAAGGAAAGGATGAACACTCTTAATAATGCTGAAAATTAAGACTACAGGAAACCTACTGCAGGATTTGGGGAAAACTGACACTAATAACAGGAAAGATTGAAGTCAAATAGCTGTTAAATTTGTGGCCAAGTCACATACATATCTTTCATATTCATCTTTTATAGTTGAGCATTCAAGACATAGTGTTTATTTACCCAAGCAATTATAAAAATAGAGAGTCCCAGTTAGGTCATAAAGAGAACTCCAGGACTCCCCCAATGAAGCAATTGCTTTTTCTATGCTCTCTGATCACAAGGTAACAAAACTGGAATTAAACACATGCGCGAGCTCGTGCGCACGCACGCGCGCGCACACACACACACACACACACAGGCACACACACAGGCACACACACAGGCACACAGATAGGCATGCACGCACTCATGCACACCACATTCTAAGTATTCTTAGGGAGAACCGATATTAAAACTGCAATTAACAAGATTTAGAAGTTAATGGCAATAAAACATTACATATAAAAACTTATGGGGTAGAGGCAAAATTTAACTCACATGGCAATTCATGGCTTTAAATGACTTCATTATTCAATAGGAATTAAAACTTAATAACCAAAGTATTCCACTCCAGGTAAAAAGGTAAAACAAAGCATAAGTAAAATAAGTCTGGTTAGAACATAGAAAGTTGAAAGAGTCCCTCCTCTTACCCTAACAACCAAAACAAACCAAATAAACTGCAAAAATCATAATTTTTAAGCCAATCAGAAATCTGAGGATATAAAGAAACCTAAATAAATTAATTCAAGAAATGAAAAGCCCTTAATAGGATAAAAGAGCCACAGCTGCTTATATTCTAGGCATCGTGACAAGAATGAGGACAAATGTACCACAGATGGGTTTAAGGAGGAATGAATGGAACTTTCAACATTCTTTTAACCACCATATGGAATTACACCCTAAAATTCAAAGGAACCACAGACACAGAGTGTATCTGCACCTACGTGACAACTCTTTCTCATAGTTCTTCACCTGGCAATTCCCCAGCAACTCATAAAGCTGGCAGCAAGAAAATAAATAAGAGAAAAATGACCCATAGTTAGAAAAGCGGGTGGCTCAACATAAAGTACTAAAAATTTTCTAGACTCTTGCTAGTGGCTAAGTCTCTGAACATGATTTAATTGAAAGTCCTGATCCCACCTAAGCTGTTGAAGCTAGTGATGAACTGAATCAAATGAAAGATGAATTTAAAAAAAACACACATGAGCTCAACAGCAACAAAGGACCACATTAATTTAGAGGCCACTGTGGGAGGGTGGCCAAAAAAGGCTTCCTGTTTTATGAAGTATAAATTAACTTCAGTGTGTTGCATGTCTCTGTACAATATGCCATCCATGCAATGATACACACAAAGAAGGCAGAAAATGTGGTTGTGGTCAAGACAGAAAGTACCAATAGATGAAGATCAAGAGATGGCTCAAAGTTGGAATTATTATATAGGGACGTTGAAATATCTGATAAAAATGCTAACAGATCCAAGGGAAAATGTGGACAACATACATGAAGAATTTCAGCAATGAGTTAGAAGCTGTAAAAGAAAGAAGAAGGAGGAGGAGGAGGAAGAGGAGGAGGAGAATCTGCAGCAGCAAAGGAATTCTAGAAATAAAAAATATATCAGAAATCTGTACTAGAAGTGTCAGAGTAAACATTCTCACTTTATTCTTGATCTTAGTGGAAAAGCATACAATCTTTGACCATTAAGTATGAGATTAATTGTAAGGGTTGAGGGACAACAAAGCAGGTTTTTAATTAATTTACTTATCCTCACTGGAAGAGATATGGTCTTTTTTATTTGTTTTTGTTTTTATTGATTTGAGAGAGGAACATCGATGTGAGAAAAGAACATTGACTGGCTGCCTCCTGCATGCACCCCAACTGGGTATTGAACCTGCAACCTATTATAGATATGTGCCCTGACCAGGAATGGGACCCACATCCTGCAAGTGTATGGGATGATGTCCAACCAACTGAGCCACATGGCCAGGGAAGTTTTGGGTTTTTTATAGATTAAAGAAAGTCCCTTTTTTATTTGAGTTTATTTTAATATGGATAAAGGCTAGAATGACCCTAACTCACTAAAGCATGGTGAAAGCATTATTTCAGACAAGGATGACGGGGCAAGGAATGATACACATAACTAGACAGCTACCGAGACACCTGTGATATGAGACAGCAGTTGCTCTGCCATCAGTTACTGGAAGCAGAAGTTACCTATGAATTTAGAAATGTCAGACCCAAGCACACAGGGAAAAAAAAAAAATGTAAAGTCATGGCAAACAAGCCAAATATACAATCCCTTGGCTATTTTTACCTGTAATGGCTAAAATCAAAGTAAAGAAGCTCAGACTTTGCCCCATCTTAGCTATAGCCTCTAGCTTAAGAGCCATTACCTAAGTGAAAAATTATGCTGGAAAAACAAACAGCACTTCAATTACTTCTCGTTACCAAAAAGGTAGTCAAGGATGTGGGACACACACACACACACACACACACACACACACACACACACACACACACACATTAAAACCAGGAAGTAAAACGAAGAGGAGTTGTCTTATTTTGTGATCAGTATCACTGGCTTTTTGAAGAACCTTTATTAAATGGACTGGGAGAGTGACTAACCTGGGAGTATTTTTTGTGTGTTGTTTTGTATGTTGCAGAATGGAGGAGCATGTTTGGAGTGATGCAAGATCCATAGCTCACTATTGAGTAATCACACATGACTGTGCAGTTTCCCTGGGGCTTTGAGGGTGGCCCTGAACACATCCGACTAGCAGCCCACATGGAGCCACTGATAGTAACCCTGGGAGGCTCTAAATGGGTCCTGACAAAAATAAGCAATCATTCTGGACAGAGATCTGCATACCTGGTGGGGCATGCAAATACTCCAAACACTGTCAAAGGACTGGAACAGACTTACTGTCCCAAATTAGAATCTGTTAGGCCAAGGACCACAGTTTACAGCCACTAGGATGAGACAATTTAATGCTGATTCTTAAAATGTAGAAATGGCTTCTAGATCTGCATTGTCAGTGGTTGAAATTTGTTTGTAATGAACTCTTTCATGACTATTATAAAAAAGATGTACTATTTTATTAACTGAAACAGCCACTTCATTTTTATATAATCCTTCATTTATTTGCTCTATTTTCTTCTTGGGGTTCTCATAAATCGCATCTTCTCTATAAACTACGTGGTGTCTACAAAGGTAGCACTCAGCAAATCCATGCACATCTGTAAAGATAATGAGCATGACAGTGTTGGTAATGATGACCAATATGTAGATTAAAAGTATATATAACTAATTAAAACTTAATTTCCATTGCATTATAAAAGAATATCCAGAAACAATGAGAACAAAAAAAGAATAGTTAACAAAGCAAAATTGATTACAGAAATTTTAAAAGCAAGATTCAAAAGGAAAGTGGGAAATGAAGCAAAGAAACAAAATCGCTTAACAAAACTGGTCAGTAAAATGTTACAGGAAACAAGAAATGCTTTAGGCACTGATACAGCAGCAATTATATCCACATCTTTTTCTCTTTGATGCCACAGGGAGTCTCACCTCCCATTCCTGGGAGACCTCATTCATGAAGGTCTGTTTACTGATTATCTTGTCTCTTTTTCTTGTAAAATTATTACACACTTCACCAATGGTATTAAAACAAAATATCTAACAGGGACAATAAATTGCTTGCAGAAAGAACTTGTTTTGTGAATGGGTTACCTGATTATTTTGATTTTGATTGAGCATGGGGTAAGATGAACGGGGCTTGCCATCTTATGTTCATTCATTAATGACAGACACTCATTCCTTTATATTCAACAAATATCCTCCATGTGTACATTTTCCCATAATTCTCAATACCATAGAAATGATGAAAGAAGTAGCAGAGAAACTAACGGCCTCTCTCAGGCCAAGGGATGTAGTCATCTATGTTCTCACTGGAAAGAATATGAGTTTATATGATTAAATCCCCTCATTTTAATACAGGGAAAGCTTCTAGTTCATTGAGATGCCCCAAAATCACACAGGTGGTTATCTGCAAAGCTAGTGTGAAGCCACAATCTTCTCACCACAGTTTTACTACTCCCTACTCTGTCTCCATTTCTCAATCCATATAGACTCTATAAAACTGAGAATCAATTTGTATTAGTCAGGGTTCTCCAGAGAAATAGAATCAATAGGATTGTATATATACAGAAAGATGGTTATTATAGGTTTTCACTCACATGACTGTGGAGGTAGGCAAGTCCATAATTTGCAGTGTGGACTGCTAGCCTGGAGACCCAGGCAAGCCAATGAAGTCCAGAGTTAAGAGTAATTCACTCAAGGGTCCTAAAGACACACCTACCTTAAGAAGTCATTGCAGGAAACTCTTGTGTAAGTCTTAGTGTGTGGGTAGGGGGTGAACTTAAAAATATCACAATTTCACCACTGTAATTCTGATCAGGATTTAATATTTAAGACAGCAATGAAAATATTTAAATGTAAAAAAATATTTATTATTTTCCATTCCTATCTTCTGGCTCATCTGGCTTTCTGATCTGTACTCACCAGCACTTAATTTACTTTAAATATAAATCAAGGGTATTGCTTTATTGCTAAATGACTGGAATATAAAACTAGTCTTTTTAGTGACACCATCTGTTGTTCATGACACTTTAAAATGACGGAGATTTCAGTTGCTAAATATTCCACAGAAAACATATGAAGAGATTTTAAAGGGTTTGGGTTTTTAAGAAAATGTAGTATCCTTGAAGCACGAAATGAAACCCTTTCTCTAAAGTGTTCGCAATAACAAAGAGGTGTTTAATTATATTTGATATACATGGATCTTTTCTGAATAAGCAAAATGATGCAGGTAGTAGATCAAACCTTCTGTAAAGTAGAATAAAAATCAGTGATAATCTTAATAGTTACGAAAGCACAGAAACAAATGAAGGTAACGCAACTTGCCAAAATCAAACGGTCCTGAAAAGGCTAACGGATGTGTCCCCCCTTACTTAAGACATAAATATGAATCAATTGCGCAAAGTTGAGTTTGAGAGGGCAGGTGGGCTAATAGCATTTCTCTGTTAGGGTTAGTCAGACTTCCCAGGCCATGGCAACTCATTTTTAAACAACTTGAACATGCCAGAATGTCTCATAGGGATAACTGATGAATACAAATTAAGATTCCAAACCCCATGAAAATAAAAAGTTATCAGGCAAATATTTAGGCGTAAGAATACCTATTAGTAGTGTTCTGAGCTGCATGGATGAAAGGTTGTCAAGAAGAGCTCAGTCGGACTATTACGGAAGAATGGGAGCCGCCATCTTTTGTGGACCACTCTAATCTATAATAATCTACCCTGTCAATAAACCAGCTAAACTGTGGCTTTGTCAGAGAGCTGGGTCAGAAAGTATTGCCATAGATTGATATTTTGCTCTCTACATGGTGCACTACACATCATTTTAAAATGATATGCTGTGTTCAATATTTTATGTGACTGAAGGATAACTCCAGACTTGAATTTATGGCCACACATACTTGCAGCTAAATCATATGATATTACTTCAAACACCCTGTTAAGGACATCTGCTAGCATAGCTGATGATAAACTATTTTACATATCAATTCATTTTGTCTTATTTTTTCATTTACTGCTTTATTGCTTTATAGCTATTTTAAATATTGTATACCTGGAAAATTCTTTGAAATCTTTATATAAAAATCTAATTCTTTTGGAATATCATAACTAACAAAGAAAACTGTTTTTACAGAAATTAAGATTTTGTTTTGTTTTTAACTTCAAATTGCTATGATTTGGGGAAAGAGCTATTTGTTTTGGGACAAAAATCAATGCTATCATATTGTAAACACCTCAGTATGGCTGGGGGGGAAAATCGGGACAGAAATGGTTTGTTATATTTATCTCAGAATTACTATTATCTTGTGCAACTGTCAATTAATCCTGAATTTCCCTTAAAATTTTATTTAGTTGTCTTCAACTTTCCTCACAGTGACTATTTCAACACTTAAACTTCAACAATAATCTTATATTCCAAAGTTTAAACAAGCAACTTCACTCAACAAAAATCAATGAGGTGCTTTCCAAGACATTGTATTACTTAGTATATAGAGAACTCGATAAGCCAATAGTTTTCTTATTCAAAAGACAGAATAAAGTTATCTAATATGACCAAAGATTGCAATGATTACAGAAAGCATTTATCCCTTTGAAATGAAAGTATTGACTGACAAGAATGTGAGAACAGATGTGTTCACAAAAGACTTTTTTTTTTCTTTTCTGAGACTGTTTTGACAGTCTAGCAATGTAACTTTGTGAAGAGAGAACTGTGTTTGTAAGTATAGAGACTGAAATTCTATTTATTTTCTCACAATTTTAATAGAGCCTCTTAATGGGGCCCACCAACTAATAACTAAATGTAACTTCTAGGTCACTCAAGCACAGTGATTGCTGTGTTAAAATACAAATCAAATTAGCCCATGTAATTCATCACAATTATTTCATGCAATATAGGCTCTCAATTTTATAAGGCATGGTATTTTGACATTTTGGATCACATGCCAGTATACTGTGATTAATAAAATACCATAAAAATAATCTACATAGATCAAATACATGACTGTCCACTGGGCATTTACCTATGAATAACCTCTGAAGGCACTGTCTGGAATATTATATCGTAAGTAGACATAAATCAAGAAGAAAGATGATCCTGGGAGCAGAAGAGTCAGGTATATTTGTCTCTCTCACTGAAATGAGGACAAAGTCCATGTAACTTAAGGTAAATTAATGGATGTCTAATTCTCATTCCCCTTTCCCACCTCCATAAAATAAAAATATGACACCTGCCAAGGATCACAGGAATGCCAGTATATTAAAAGATTATCTTGTTCATCTACACCCTAAATCTCAAAGAAAAGATTCCTTGTGAACTGCATTAAAATAACTTTACTTCCAATATAAAATTTATGTTTATTTACAGTTAATTCTGTGGGCATAAGAAGTTCCTAGTAAATTGGCTGAAATGAAATCTGGAAACTTAACTGAAAACTAGACTATAGTGGGGAAGTGGTCTTATCACAATATAATCCATTTAATTTACACAATTTAATTGTCAGTTATATCTCAACAAAGCTGAGGGATCAAAGGAAAAATGCAGAAGGAAGAGCGAAAGGCAAATAAAACTCCAAGCCTACTATGTTTGTATTCTTTTAATGGTTTGCATGTAAAGAGTAATGTGATGGAAAATGGTGTAAAGGAACAGAACAAGGACAGATTATCAGAAAGAGGAATTAAAAGTTTCCATGAACATAGCACTTTAAATTGTGGTAACAATAACAGTAATGATTAAAATGAGAACAAATAAAGTGCTTAAAATATATAGAAACATTAATTCTTCACATAAAAGCATCACTTCTTGCCAAAACCGGTTTGGCTCAGTGGATAGAGCATCGGCTTAGGGACTGAAGGGCCCCGGGTTCGATTCCGGTCAAGGGCATGTACCTTGGTTGCGGGCACATCCCCAGCAGGGGGTGTGCAAGAGGCAGATGATCGATGACTCTCTCTCATCGATGTTTCTAACTCGCTATCTCTCTCCCTTCCTCTCTGTACAAAATCAATAAAATATATTTTAAAAAAAAAGCATCACTTCTTTGCAATTGCAAAATCTATGACCAAGATTTTCAAGACCATTTCTGTTCTCATGAATGGGTTTATAGACTGCTTTTATAGCCATTGCTAACTTCCACATACAGTAAATCACCAGGTTACCCATCAGCCCTTCGTGTATTTATCTATGTTTTTCACCTAACACCATCTACTACATTTCTGGCTCTAATGAAATTCTAATTAAAAATATTAGGAAAGTTCTTAACATAATTTATCATTTGAAAGTGTTAAAGAAAATCTCTGTGATTTCTCAGAGGATTCTACAAAATCAACACTTATTTTGAGTTTACCTATAATTTTTTTAATTTCTAAAATAATGTATAAATATTAAAAAGAAGAAAAAAATTATCTTTGTGTGTAGATGACAATACTTGCAATTCCAACTACAATACTTGAAGCATATGCTCACCTGTTGGACAAATCACTAAGCCTGGAGGTAGATAACATCAATTTTCCTAAGCAAGGAAAGGATTATGAGCAGAAGTCAGGGAAAAGAAATACTCAACAATTAAAAAGTTAGCATCTTATTGGATTACTATGAGCTTTAAATAAGACTACAGATATAAAGATCTTAGCACAGTGCCTGGTATATAATTAATGCTCATCAGATGTTAATTATTAAAGTGGGGACCATTTCTTCCTCTTCAAATGGTCCTACTTTTGATTTTGAAGAAAGAATGACTACCTTTGCAGTTCAGAAATGTTGAGAAGGGAGTTTCCTCTCCCAATCTCTCAACCTTTCCCTCTCCCTGTCCCTCTATCCCTCTACCACATGTGTCAAACACAAGGCCCGCGGGCCAAATCCGTCCCGCCAGGCCTTGCAATGTGGCCCACACCGCGCTGTCATCACTGCACTCCGCTGCGTTTCCATCACAATGACAGTTTATGACTGTTCAGTAAACCATTTGGCCCACGATTTAGGCTGGATTTTAGATTTTGGCCCCTTCTCTGATTGAGTTCGACACCCCTACCTAACCCTTTGTCCTGCTATCCCTCTATCCCTCTCTGTCAGTCTCTATCTCCCACTAGACAGGGAGAATTAGTTATTTGATTGGTAAACTTTGGAAAAACACTAGGCAAGAGTGACTCTCCTCTCCTGGGACTTCCATTTTGCAATAGTCTGCCCAGGGGGAGAAATACATTCTGGACCTGCAGCTACACAGGAAGCACAGCTAGATACCTTCTAGAAGCTGAACTAGAAGCCTACCTCTTCCTTTAGATATAAGGTATTTTGATTTCCCATACATCAAGCCAAATGTCTGCATTAAGTCTCTTTGTTAATGGCCACCCCAAACACTAGCTGTGAGGACAAGTCTCAGGAACTCTGTGGTGGCAGATCTATGGTCCAGATTTACCAGGGGGAAAAAAATCAAAATATTATCATGTTTCTGTATAAAAACTGAGGATATATTTTTTTAATTGAAACCAAACTCAGAGAGATTAATCATCATGTATATGGTTGGAAACATCTCAAGATCACCGGCACTACCTGCTATTACTGTCATTGATATATGGCACAGAATTAACAAGGAAGAGGTTTACAGTAACTGCTCAGTGCGATTTTAAGTTCTGGCATAGCCTTCAGATCATCCATTACCCATTACAGAAGTCTGATAGAAAAAACATATACACAACAGAGTGTAGCCAAGGGCGCATCACTAGGATCCATTAAACATACTAGATTTGGTAAATTATACCCTACTTAAAAAAAAATCTGTGATACAAGGAAGTTATTAACTAAGTAATCTATAACAAGAAAAGCATAATATGCAAATTAACTGAACAGCTGAACAGCAGAACAACCGTCTGGACAACCTTCCAGATGACCACTCTATGACACGCACTGATGCAAGGCGGATGCAATATGATCGGTCAGGGGGGCCCTGCCATCGCCCCATGATTGCCCTGCAGAAAGAGGCCCAGACCACTGGACAGTAGTACTATTGATCAGGGGTGGGGGCCTCCATGATCGCCCCAAAGAGGGAGGCCCAGGCCAGCTAAGCAATCACACTCCACACCTGTCACTCGCAGAGGAAGGCGGCCGGTTTGGGGAGGGGAGGCGGGAGCAATTCTGGACAGATGGCAGGCAGTGGCAGTGGCAGGGGCAGGGCCAGCTGCCGGCAGCCAGGGGAAGGAAAGCCCTGATAGGCCAATTCCCAGCCAAGCCTGGGGACCTTACCTGAGGGGTCTTGGATTGTGAGAGGGCACAGGCTAGGCTGAGGGACAAACCTCCCCTCTGGTGCATGAATTTCATGAACCAGGCCTTTGCTTATATAAACACATAATCAAACCCAATTTAAGGCTCTTGGGTTTCCCTAATTGGGGGGGGGGGGAGTTTAGGCATAACTCGTGTATTGGAATAAAGTATCTTAATATGAGGTTAAATATATATTTTTAAAAAAGAATTCAGTGATCTCCCTTGAACATATACTTATAGACATTTACTTCTTTAGAGAAGAAAGCAAAGCAGAAAGGACAGCATTAAAAGTCAGAATGAGAGTCAGAAGGCAATACAGCATGGAAGAAAGAGATTTTTGCCTTCAAAGGGAAAGCAATGTTATAAAGGGACAGAATTTTAAGTCTCTGAGAAAGAGTTGTATGGGCAGATACTATTTTAAAAGGGTTAAGATATACAAAGTACAAACAGATGATGTTTCCTACATTGTGAGTGAACAGACCAGATGACCACTGGCATCTCTCCCAGCTCCATGAAACCATGAAATTCTTTAAATCAAAGTCTCTCAATAACTCTTTAAGAACATAGAAGAGGCTTAAATTAATGTTCTTTTTTTTAATACTCTTAAATTTAAACTATAATTTTCTAGTATTTTATTAAGTCTTAAAGAATTTCTAAAATTTACACAACAAAAAAATTGCATTATGAAAGTTGCCTTTTCTGGAAAAGTGTATTACGCTGCAGCAAAAGATTTCAATCTGTAAGAAATAAAATAACTCTTCACTACCACCAGGACAAAAAGTATCCTATTTTTACTGCTCCGTTTAGATTATCCAAAATTTAGATTTTCTAGAGTATATTACTTATTGACTATGGAATTCTACATTCAAATGTAAATTAGAACAATTTTTAATGTGCTAATCCAAGGACACCAAAGTGATATTCATATATAGACAGAATAGTTTGAATTTGTACAGATAGTATGACTGCTGTTTTATAATCTATGAATAACAGACATAAGAATAATTATTAACAAGGAATGATCAGGAGCACATGCAAAATTCTTTTGATGAGCTGCTAAGAATGCACTGAAAATGCAAGTTCTTTTTTCTGATGTCATGGGTGAATATCATGTAATTCCATAACTTTTATTTTTACATATGTATAAAAGAGAAAGGAAAAAATGCTTAGATTTTTCTTTGCTTATTTGGAAAATAGAACTGCCTAAAATTTTGAACTAGAATACATTAACAAAATATACTTTTAAATTATCTCAAGAACTTTGCAAAATTAAAAGGGAGATTAAGAGGGATGTTCTGGGCAGTAAAAGCAATCCTACTTATTGACATACAAAGTCAAGGAAAGCTATACCTAATCATCTAATAAAAATGTAATATGCTAATTAGACCCGATGTCCTTCCAGGCATCATTCTGAAAATCCTTCCAGTTGAAGCCGGGCCACTGGGAAGCATCATATTCTAACTAGTCCCTTCATAATGCCAGGAAAATTTTACATATATACACGCTGAAAAGAGAAAATAATTGCAGGTATCACTACATTGAATAAAACAGATCTATTGTCTAAACTCTTCACTCTGTACTAGTGACACATGCATATTAGAACCAATTTGAGATTATCTTTCATGATCCAAATATGGCAATAAGAACCATTTACACTGTGCAATTGATGATCTTCATGCAACTCTCTTGTGAAATTGCATTCCCTTAGAGAGAAATTGTTGAGAACCAGACAGTGATCTCTAATCTCCAAATTCCCTTTGTCCCTCAAACTACCTTCACATCCTGTTAATCCAGGGCACTTGATAAAAGGTGAAAATGTTACCTAAATTCTCAAATCCATGTGTTTAATATTAAATAGTAGAGAGACTGTGATCCTGGTCTTATACTTCTCATTGACTAACCAGACAGTGATATAGTAGAAAGGGAGTTAAAACATATCTTTTTAATTTGTATTGTTTTCAGGTTAACATTTAGAGAATATGGCTACCCTGGTAATAAGCTAAAATAGTCAAGAGATGGTGAAGTTTCAAGTAATTAACTCTCCTCTTTAAAATTTTAAAGGTTTCTATCTATAAACTGTAAGAGAAATATAACCTCGAATTACATTGGATCATGCATTTATGTGAGGACAAATTCAGAAAGTAAAATTATTAAAAATTAATAAACTAAGGCAAGTAATTTAAATGTTATATTTCCTCACAAGGCAAAACAAAAGTATTTAGTTACTATTATTCCCCTGGAGAAAGAAATTGAAATAGGAAGAATAATCAAGTGTTGGTAACCTCACCCTGAGTAAGCAGTCTACCTCGCAGAGACCCTGGGTTCTCCTGAGGGTGAGATAAAACATGTTATTGTCTCACTGCAGAAGATGACTCCCTCTGGGGGAGAGGGAGTATGGTGAAGAGTGGAGGAGAAGCTCTTGGTTTTCATAAGAAAATTTAGGTTCTGACATTAATAAGGGATGCTTTAAAACATGGGGTTACCCTAAGCATAGGGCATGCTTTTAAGCCACTTCAGCTGAGAAGGATGCTTTTTTAGGGCTTTTTGCTGATTACCTGACTGTACACGGGTCAAAGATTTTGCTCTGCAAATCCTGGGTGATCTTACCTCCTCCGGGTCCAGGTTGTTACATGTCAGAGGATAACGATTAGACATCTGTTTCACCAACTTCCTAGCCCTACGTGCCTGCTGCTCTGTACTGTCCCAGCCAGTGAATGTGCCGGCATCTCACTCAGGCAGGATTTGCTGAACCCTCCTCAGCAGCCCCCATCTTGGCCCCAAGGGAGTTGCTATAATTTGAACAACTTATCTGTCACTTTTATTTTCTCATTAATAATTCAATGACGAGAGCTAAATATTTAAAGCAATTAATGAAGTTTTGACTGTTCAGCCTTCTTTCCTAATGAATAGCAAAACAAGAGTAGTAAACACACAAAATACTAAAGGTTTTGTGTGTATGTTTACAAGAGAGGATCTTTAAATAAATCAGTAAATTCAATCAGAACATAAAAATTACTGTTGATGAGGAAATTAGAAAAGACTAAATCATATGAAAAATACATTTTTTCCCCTTAAATCTTCAGTTAGTTAAAAATTCAAGTGGTGTTGGATTCTGGTTCTAATGGCTTTCCTGGGTATTTCCTGAATGCCTGTGGCAATTTAGCTAACATTAGATGTCCGCCATCCTAAGGTTGCTAAAGAGAGATGGAAAGATTTTATTTCTCGTGCTTGTTTGGTTTTATGATGGATAACATTTTATTACTTCAAATCATTTCATAGAACTTCAATCCCGTTTTGAAGGAAGAGAAATAGCTGTTGACAATGCTTTAAGAATTAGGAGTGAGCTGCCAGCAACCTTGATGTCAGACAGTGAAGCAATAGAATAATGAAATAAGAGAAGACAGCTTTATCATAGACAAGGTAAAGCTCAGTCCTCTCCAGGATCCACTAAAAGGGCAATTTCTTCATTGATTTGCTCGCTTGTATAAAAATAAAAATAAGGTCTCCTTCACTCTAAATCTAACTTAGAAATTATATAATGGTCTGCTCCAATTTTCCTTAATTAGTTAAGAAGATTTATAGTAAGAGCTATTACTCTTACTATCATCTATTTGAGATGTGGAATTAGTCTTGGTGATTTTTCTATTGTTTTGACTTAACAGGTATCTTATCTAATAAAAGAGTAATATGCAAATTGACAATACCTCTGCCACACCCACCAGCCAATCAGAGCGAGTATACAAATTAACTCTAACCAAGATGGCTGCAGCCACAGAGAGCAGGAGGGAGGCTTGGATTTCCCAGGCAATGGAAGAAGCCAAGCTTTCTGCCTACCCTAGTGGCCTAAGCCTCCACACAAGACTATAAAGTTTCAATTATAGAAGGTAAACAAATCCAAACAGAAATGCTGGCAGCCACAGAGCAAGCAGAAGGCTTGGCTCCACTCCAGGCTACAAAGAAAGTTTCAATTGTAAAAGGTAAATAAATTCCAGATACCAGGGTCTCCACTTGGGTCCCCAGGGGGTGTGGCTGACCTGCAAACCACTATAGGCCCCTGACTCAGGCCACCCCATACCCCAAGGGACCCCACCCTGACTCAGAACACCCTTCAGGGCAAACCAGCTGGCCCCCACCCATGTACCAGGCCTCTATCCTATCTAATAAAAGAGTAATATGCAGATTGACCATCACTCCAACACACAAGATGGCTGCCCCCATGTGGTCAAAGATCCTGCCCCCATGAGGACACAAGATGGTCACCACAAGATGGCCAGCAGGGGAGGGTAGTTGGGGGTGATCAGGCAAGCAAGGGAGGGCAATTGAGAGGCACCAGGCCTGCAAGGAAGAGCAGTTGGAGGTGATCAACCCTGCAGGAGAGGGCAGTTAAGGGTGACCATGCCAGCAGAGGAGGGAAGTTGGGGGCAAACAGGCTGGCAGGGGAGCAGTTAGACATCAATCAGGCTGGCATGGAGTGCTTAGGGATGACCAGGCAGGCAAGCAGTTGGGAGCCAGCAGTCCTGCAATATGAGAGGGATGTCCCAGATTGGAAAGAGTGCAGACTGGGCTTAGAGACACCACCACCCCACCCCCACCCCTGTGCATGAATTTTGTGCACTGGGCCTCTAGTTCTAGAAATAACTATCTTATATCTGATGGTCAATTATGAAGTTTTAACAAGATATTTAATAAAATGTTTTCATTAAAATAATCCTATTAATTTAGAACCAATTCATTTTTAGTTATCCAGAAATGTTATTTTCCATATTTTTCTAATGAAAAAAATTTTTTTATCAACAACAATTACATTGGTGTCCCCACCTGGATTTTGAGTTTTACACTTAGTTTCTATACATAAATTGTTTGTTTTGGGTCTATACAACACAGTCTTTGGTAGTAAGAATACTTAAAATGAGCTCTATCCTCCTAATAAATCTTAAGTGTGCAATACACTATTGCTGACAACAGGTACAATGTTATATAGCTGATTGCTAGAGTTTAATCATCTTGCTTAACTGAAACTTTGCTTCATAACTCCATACACAACAATTATTGAGGTCAAATAGCTGCAAGAATTTTAACTGAAAGTGTACTGATCAAATCCAAATCCCCATACTACTTTCTTATCACATTCTTAAGATTACTTAACTTAAATATATTTTTCTTAAATGTTTATTTAACATCCAAATTTTAAACAAAGTTTCAGAATTTAATAAGGATGGCGCTTCAGAATAGCTTTAACTTAAGGTAACTCTGAAGGTTTCAGTTGATTAACATTACCTTTTATTGTTTTATGAATGAATCTTATTTTTTCTTCCTAGTTTTGTTTTGGTAATTTTTGCAGAGAGAAGTTGAGAAAGTTCCAAACATTTTTGGAATTATTAACTACCTTCTCCAAATAGGTCTCCCTGTCATCTGGATTTCCCTACCAAGGTGAAGGGCAGGAGTGAGTTCTTTCTCTCTTGAAAAAGATTCTTCTCCTTGAAGCTCACTTTATCAGACTGGGAAGTAAGGGGCTTCCTAGACTTACTACAGCAACCTTAAAACATGAAAATTTAACCTAATCTCATACATGATCTGATTCTAGATCTTAGGTTAAAATATTTATTAACATATGCATCTCCTGGACACTGAGGGATTCTTCTAATAACAGAAATTTTCTGTATTTTGGCTGTGTCAATGTCAATATCCTAGGTGTCATATTGTACAATACTATAGTCTTACAAGATAATTCCATTGGGGGAAGCTAGGTATAGGGTACCTGGGATCTTTCTGCATTATTTCTTACAATTGTATGTGGATCAACAGTTACTCGAGATGTAAAGAAAAAGAAGACTCTGCATCTAAAGTGCTCACTCAATCCCTCTTCTGTGGAAGTTGGCAGACATGGAGAAAAATCTACCTCAGGGGTGTCCCAAATTCAATTTTTTCTAGGATAAAGCATTGTCCTCGATTTTCTCTTGTATTTTGACTTACAGATTTCTCTGGCATTTTGGCTCAAAGGTTTGAGTCAATAAAATTATGTAAGCTATCATTTACTTCTTTGGGCCTCAATTTTCTCATATAAAATGAAGAACTGAGTTATATGTATTTTAAATGTCTTTCATACTCTAGAATTCTATAATTCCAGGTACACTGAATTAGTGGCTAAGTATTTTTGAAGCAAAATATAGTAACTGTGACATTATCAGAGGTGCGTCCCAAGAGAACTGACATGGTCAATATCTTGGACTCCTTAGACTTTCATCTAGTGATCAGTGATGGGAAGCTTTGGAGTAGAAGGAAAGAACACTTCAGGAGTCCTGAATAATTCTGTCTCCAGTAGTCAACTACAAGCTGCTCTTCCCATACTCCTCCCATTCTATAACAACCTCGGTGACCTCTAACTCATCATCAATACTTTTCAAATGTTCACAATAATACCAAATCTTGATATAAAAATTTGAACCAGGATCTCCCTAAGAGGGAGCTCTGTGATGACTGTCGTTATCACCCCTCCTCTCCTCAAGAATACACCTCACAAAGGAAACAGTGTAAAAACGAACTCAAACTCAGTGACAAAACTGCACTCAGGCATTTACTTTAATCTTTGTTCTTAGTTTCTATTGAAGATTAAATAAATTAAAGACCACTTGAAAAACATTACTGAATATTCTCTTAAAACCTTTTTAATGAGAATGTCTTTATATTGTTTAGGTTCCTCAGCAAAAGAATTCATGCAGATTCAGCATAGATAGGAATATAACCTTTGAAAAATTAGACCCAGGAAAAAGCTTATCTCCCCTAAAGACTTTATTCCTTGACTTTAGTCACATCATTGGAATTTGTATCCTTTAATGTTTTTTATGTCAGTCAGTGCTTCCTAAAGCTCAGACCTTAATTTAAAGCTCAAACTTAGAACTCTGAGATTAGTGGCATTAAGCAGTTCTTATTATACATTTGGAATATCTCGTAAGTCATATTAAGAATAAAGATGTCTGGGTCAACACCAAGAGATTTTGAATAAGCAGGTATGGAATAAGGGCCTCAAATCTGCCTTTTTAATGAATATTCAAAGTAACTATGATGCAAGTGGCCCATGGACAGCACATTGAGAAATACTAGCTAAATTTTAAACTAGTGGCCCAGTGCACAAATTCATGCGTGGATGGGGTCCCTCCGCCTGGCTGGCGATCTGGGCCAATTGGGGCCGACTTGAGGAGGGACTACAGGAGGTTGGCCAGCTGCAGGAGATTGGCTATGGGAGTACACTGACCACCAGGGAGCAGCTCCCGCATTGATAGCCTGCCCCCTGGTAGTCAGTGCATGTCATAGTTATTGGTTGGTTGTCCAGTTATAAAGATCACTTAGTCTTTTATATATATATATATAGTCTCCCCTATTTTTAAAATTCAAATGTATCTATTTTTATAGCAGTAGTTTTATTATATAATTATTTTATTATAGATCTTAATTATTTTCTAGACTCAAGCAGAATAAAAATAATTTGTGCATCTCTACATAAATATAAGCACATATAGCAGGTAATTAATTTGCAACTAATAGAAAAAATATGGGTAAACATCTTTGTATCATGAGCAAGATAGAACTACTTAAAAATTGCCCAGACAAAAAAAAAAGAAAAAAGAATTTTATTGCATCCAAATTAAAGATTTCTATTCAATGAAAGATACCACAAAATTAAGAGACAAGTGACAGACTGGAAGAAATATTTACAAAAGCTAAAAGAACAAGTTCAAAGAATTACATAGCATATGCTGAACACACCAACACACACTAGAATCTACCCAGAACTTAGCAAATCAATAGGAAAAACAATACAACCCCTATGGAAAATGGGCAAAGATTATGAGTAAGTAATATAAAGAAAAATATCAAAATATTAGCAAGCATTTAATGAGATGCTTAAGTTCACTGGTTATCAAAGACATGCAAGTTAAAACAAAAATAAGGTTATCATTTTACATTTAATACTCATACACATCAAGAGGCTCGACACTGCTAAGGGTCTGGCAGAAATATGATGACATAAAAATGCAGCTATTCTGAAAGCAATCTGGCTGTCAAAACTTGCCAGTCCTTCTTGTGGCCTAAGACTTTCCAGGTAGGAATACTACATCCATCTTTATGTTTACCAGCAGAATGCCAATTTAAGTCTTTGCTTTCTCCTTAAATCACCTCTTGAGGGAAGGCAGAAAAAGCCTCGTTCTCTTGTGGAAGGGTGTGAGAATCCCAGCACAGCCCTCTATGAAAATTGTCTTTCACAATTCAACTCTTGATCAGTTTTTACCCTCGGTGCCAGTGAAGGGTTACAAAGAGTCACAGCCATCTTCATCTAGTCTCCCACCGTCTCCCTTGAAAATCCTGCACCATGGACTCATACCTCTTCAGAGCACGGTGCCCGCTGACTCAGTGATCCAGATTGATCATTTTGTTAACTACTGCACAGAGCTTATATGAAGTTCAAGTGAACCAGCAGGCTTCTATCTGAGGAGAGCAGATTCATTCTACCAGAAGTGGGTTAACTCTTACCCCTCACCTCCCTTCTAATTATGAATGTACAAGATTCTAGATAATCTAGATTCTGTTACCTATGCAAAAGTAACCACAGAACTTCAAGAGAAAGATAAAGCACATGATAATGTTTTTAAAAATCACTGTAGTTATGCTTCTGACAGAACAGTTTAAAAGTAACTATGTCAAATTATTTTTATATAACACTTATGAATAAAGCAAAATAATTTACACTTATGGATTTACCCTTCAAAATTGAGGGAAAGTGTTATATTTCAAGTTTTTAATACAGAATATCTTTCTCCAAAGAAATAAAATTCTTTTAATTTCAGAATATTGGGCCAATTTCTTTATATTATCAGTATCCTATATAATAAAAGGCTAATGTGCAAATTGTCCCCTCCACCTGAGTACGACCAGTTTGACCAGGGGACAGGGACGGCCAATTGCCCGCAGACCCTTCTCCCACCTTCCCACCCCCACGCCCTAGCCCAATCAGCCCTGATAGGGGTGGGCTGGCAGGACCTTACCCATGCACAAATTCATGCACCAGGCTTCCAGTATTACTAAAGGCTTGTAGAGCAGTATCTTAAAATGTGAGCAAAACCAGATCACCTGAGTTATATTTAAAATATGCAAATTCCTAAGCCCCATCCCAGATATATGAAAGCAGAATGTCTGTGGACAGGGCTCTGCGATTTTGCATTTCACAAGCTCCCCAGTATTCTTTTATAAAAATATTTTTTATTGATTTCAGAGAGGGAGAGAGAGGGAAAGAGAGATAGAAACATCAATGATGGGAGAGAATCCATTCATCGGTTGCGTCCTGCACATCCCACACTGGGGATTGAGCCCGCAACTCGGGCATGTACCCTGACTGGGACTTGAACTCCTGGTTCATAGGTTGATGCTCAACCACTGAGCCATGCCAGCTAGGCTCCCCAGTATTCTTAAGCAATAAACTCGCAAGCTGAAGTACTTAAATACTCAAATTAATGTGGAAAAATCACTGTTTAGGAATCTGCATTTGTGAAAAAAAATTACATTTTGTAATATAGACTAAATAAAATCTCTAGGTTTAAACATCACCTGCTATAGAAAATCAGCTTGGTTTAATGATTAGGGCTCTGCACCATCCCTCAATAAGTGTTTTATTCCATGTACCAACATTTCCCCCTATGAATGATATCAGTAAATAATTCATATTCACTGTGATAAATAGGATATACAGTAATTCCTTTTTCCTGCCTCTGAGGCATAATGTGAGGTTAATTAAATAACAGCTGCAAAATACTTTTAGCTCCTGAGAGAAAGACATTATATAAGGCAGTGCATTATATATGCAGCATTCTTTCTTCTCCTATGAAAATAGGACTAATTGTTCTTGAGAGCTCAGCCCATGGCGGAGAAACCCACCATGACAGGGCTTTCTCAGGCATTGAATGCACAAGGGCAACATTCTGTAACAGTTGGCGTGAGACCCAGTGAACAGGGTTGCTTCTATGCTTTGCACAAAGACCACTGCCATCTTGTGGAATACAGTCATTGTCCTTATCTTGGGCTGCTATTTCATTTGTGTGGAACCGTGACAAGATAATTTGGGTTTTTTGCTATCAGGATTTGTGATATAGACGGTCTTAGTCATCCTGAGGCCTGTTATCTGTGGCCAAGAGGGCAATGCGAGACCACCCAGAAGGTCAGGTGGTGCTAATGGAAGGGGGAGCTTTATAAACAAGACAAATCCTAGGGGCTTTGAACTCTACTTAACTCTCAAATAAGGCTTGTCACATAAATGTGCTTGTGTGTTTCATTCTGGTCTGGAACTAAGGCTGAAAAAGAGGGAGGGGAAATTACCACTGGTGATCATTAAATCCAATGATGATTGCTCTGGGAAAAATAAGTCAGTCTGTAAATATTGTTTGTATTCACTTGTCAAAAGAATGAGAGGGACTGATTACAGAAAATAAATGAAATAAGACCACCGAACAGCCTTTGAAATCTATCAAGTTTGGTAAATAGTTGTCATACTTTGACCAACATGATGAATTTTTAAACCCATCCTACGAAAATAGGTTTTCATGAGGATTCCTATCATGCTATTCTCATATTGGTTGCAAGGTTTGGACATAGACCTAGAGAAATTACAGCAAGGGAATACTCCATGATAAGAACATAGTCTTTCTGAGCATAAATACTGCCTTTTACTTCTATACAGCAGGCACTCCTTGAGAACAAATATGTTTGGGTTATCTTTATTTGCATTTTTAAAATGTTTGTGGCTGACTCAGCTTTCAGCAATAAATAAATAAATAAATAAATAAATAAATAAATAAAAGAATAGATGAAACTTGTCTTTGATAACCTCATCTCCCCACTTTTACAAATATCTTCCCTCAGGTGGGAATTTTCTCACTTCTGCTATATGGTCTTAGCTCCTCTAGTCATCAGATAACTGCAATCTAAAGCAATATACATAAATGTTTAGGAGACTGACAGGTCCCTCCATGGAGGAAACAGGCACATCTTTGGATAATTATCCGTCAGTCACTGCTTAACCCATAGGTGGACTATCAAAAGAAAGGTTCTAGAAAACTGGGCAGAGAAAAGAGCTTATTTGTTTGTTTGTTTCTGGAACCCGAGTTTCATTACATGGGCAGTCATCTATTCAGTTTATTCATTTTTAAAAGTTAAAAAACAACAAGGGGTTGGAAGGAGAGAGGACAATGGGAGATACCTGTAATACTATCAACAATAAACAATATATTCTTAAAAAGTGCAAAAACCACGTGGTGGCAAGAGTAATATCCTAAGTCTTTCCAATAAAGTGCTATCTTCTTACCCCAGACTCAAATCTTATCTCAGCACACCTGTTACATCCAAAAGAAATAAAAATCAGATGACCCAAAGTATCACAAAAATAAATAGATGAGTTTACTGAAATATCTTGAAGAGGCAACAAAAAAATATCAAAAAGAACACAACACATAATTCTAAGTCTTCTTTTTCTGTAGTCTGTTTTAGGTAGATTTTTCTCTTAACCTCATGAATTGGAGCAATTATCCCCCTTAATTTTCCATCTTTGTGTTTCCTACTGCAGCCCCACCCTCACCGTCTGCACTATTGCTGACCTACAGGAGAGCATTTTCCTTCTTTTTTAAAAAATATATATTTTATTGATTTTTTTTTTTACAGAGAGGAAGGGAGAGGGATAGAGAGTTAGAAACATCAATGAGAGAGAATCAACGATCAGCTGCCTCCTGCACACCCCCTACTGGGGATGTGCCCACAACCAAGGTTCATGCCCTTAGACAGGAATCAAACCGGGGACCTTTCAGTCCGCAGGCCAATGCACTATGCACTGAGCCAAGCTGGTTTTGGCAGGAGAGCATTTTCTTATGTGAGCAAATTCTTCATGCTGCATTTCTACCCAGTGTCCAGCAAGTACACCAGAAGCCCAGAAACCTGGCAATGACAACAAAAATCCCCCTTAAAGGGTAGAGGGAGGCCCAAAGACTATGAGCACATATCCTTTCAATATTTGCTCCTTTAGCATAAGCATGATATCCTTCTAGCAAAGAGGGAAATAGTATCTGTTTGAGCACCATTTTACTGCAATCCCGGCTCGTTCCCATTGGTCCCTCTGAAGGGTAACAAGCATGCAGTAAGTAGTGGACCGACTGGACTGCTCAGGTTCGGGTGCACAGTCACTTAACAACCAGCTCATCCCGGAGCTCCATGTCCCACACCATGGCCCGGAACACTCTAGCTCCTGTTTGAAGAGCCTCTGTTAACTCACACTGACATGTTCTCTGGCGGAGACTGCTGGCTACTTTCTCCCCCACTCATAATGTGTTTGTTTCTCATAGTGGTAAACTCAGCCTTTAGCTGAAGGCATGGCCACTCCTAGGAAAGAATATATCCCCTCCTCTCACTTGCCTTGCAGTTAAATAGGACATTGAAAGTATCTTCTGGCCAATGATAGGTGATCTTCTGAGCTGTGTGCTCTTGAGAGAATTCTCAGTGGCTTCAACTCTCCCACTTTCCCTTTCCGGCTGGCTAGAGTGAGGATGTGGGTGGGAACTATCATAGCCCATGTGGATGAAGCAACACACCGGAGAAGACAAAGCAACCAGATAGGATGAGCCCAGAGCTTTGATACCAAAGAACCGCCATACCAGCCCAGAACATCAGGCAGGAGAAATTTTATTTTGGGTCTCATTTCTTTTGGGTCTCAGTATACCAACTCAAGAGCCTTCCATCATTGCCAATAGCAACTACGCAGGCTTCCTTGAGTCCCTGGTTTCTTTGCATTAAATAAATGGTAGTTTTCTTACCTATAGAATGTAAATCCAGGTAAACAGGAGATCTTATTAATTCCTATATTTCAGTATCAGGTACGGATACAATTTATGCATACAATAAATATTGGCTGACTAGATAAATAGATGGTGCATGGATGATAAATGAAACAGACACAACAGATGGTGTGATCAGTTTGTAGTCACCCAGATTCAAATATTTTTACCTTGTAACTTAATGGAGCTTCCCAACTTGGGCCATAACATTTAAATTATTATTTAAAAAAAGAAATAAATTTTGGAAGAAAAAGGCTATTGTCATGAGAACCCAGCTCTTCATTTGCACATTACAATGTGCACGTGGTGCAGAGTGTGCACTGGGCGGAGGCTGTTTCAGCCATTGTTCACGCACTCTGGGACTAGGTCACTGGTGCCCTTCTTCCGCTGCTGTCTGCTGCTACTTCTCCAGTCTGCCCCTCAAATGCTCCAAGAAATAGCCCTCCCATCTCAAGACGGCATTCGTTTGCCTCCATAGCATGATGGACCCCACATATTCCAGAACTTTCTGGCTACCAGTAGCAATATTGCCCACTCTAGCTTCCCAGTTTGCTGATTGACTCGTGCTTTCAAATCTGTTCTTCCCTTTGGAGTTTGTCTTGACTTTCAGTTACTACTGATCTTTCTGTTCTCTCTCTTTTTGGCAAGCCAGACGTTATTTAGCCTGCCTGAGAATGCAGATGTAAAGCAAAGCACTCAGGGAAGTACCTCTGGGAGTATTTTTGTACTCCATGTTCCTTCCCTATTTCCATCCCCACACCCCCACCCCCACCCCCACTCGCACACACACACACACACACACACACACACACACCCCTCTGTGACCTTTCCCTGTCCTCCTTTCACAATGTCTCCCATCCACAACTACTATGGGACAAGAATCAACTGCTCATGCTTATTTTGTAAAAGCTGCACCTGGCATTCAAACTGCTGCTGTGCTTGCAGAAAAATCATTTTAAATATTTGTTCTCCTTTAACTCTTCAACAATCACTTGGTATTTTATGTGAATTATTAACAAGACCTATAAAACATGATCTTATCCTTCAGAGATTTTATTCTAAAAAATATATGTATGTGTGTATATATATATATATATATATATATATATATATACATACATATGCATATATAATTTAAAAGTCACATTCCTATACATGTTTTATTGTTATAACATAACTCTATAACATGCTATAACTGTGCTCTGAATTGAGCTTAATTCACTCATCAGTGCATTGAGCAATATTAATTAAAGGAGATCTGAATAAGTTATTTTGCTTTCTGTTTTAAACAGATAATCCCTTCCAGATGGGCTTCTCTTATGTACAAATTTACAACTCTCTGTGGCTAGGCAGTGCTTATCCTTCCATCTGATGTTTCCCGTTTTTGCTTTAATGCCAGCAGCATTTCCTTTAATCGCGTACCTATAATGTACTGAATCAGCAATCAAAACACTGTATGCCCCTCATACAGAAATGCCAGGAAAATTGTACAGGTATGTAGTCTCTTTTCACTCAGCTAACCCACACATTATCAGCACCAATTTCTGATAACTCGGCTTTTTTACTGCCTTTTATACAGTAATTTGTCAAACTTATAGCTTTCTTGTTCCATTGTCTATTATCTCTGTTCAAATACTACCATTTACTAGGCTTTGCTCAATATAATCCTCTCCATTTTTTCCTACTGAATTTTAGGTCTCACTCCTCAAATATCCTTCAAACCTCATTTCATGCAATAGTGCTAATACATTTCAAATTGATGGGCTTCCACCCAGGAAAAGGCATGGCAGGTGGAGGAAAGATGATTTGTGAAACTGTGTTTGCCCAGACCATTTCTCAGAATCCTTGGAAAATAAACTGTGGGCTTGATCATTCTAAATTTTCTTTATGGTGAACCTAAGGTAAATATTCCAGATACGCGTGCTACGATAAGGCACCTTCTCAGGATGAGAACTGTGAAATGGCTTCTGTTTAGTAAGAGGAATATTAAGTGTCTCCAGCATGTCTTCTTAAGGCAAGTACAGATGACATATGCTTTCTGACACAAAAATGTTGAGACATGCCTAGCCAGAGTGGCTCAGTTGGTTGAGTGCCATTCTGTACACCAAAAAGTTGCCAGTCCGATTCCTACTCAGGTTGCAGGTTTGATCCCCAGTTAGGGTGTGTAGGAGGACATCCAGTCAATGTTTCTCTCTCACATCCATGTTTTACTCTCTCCCTGGCCCTTCCTCTAAGCATGTCCTCAACTGAGGAGTAAAAAACATGTTGAGATTCGTGACACGGTCACAGGTATAAATAACCGCTTTTCATATTTTGGCTATATGAGTTCAAGTGCTGTTACTTGAAAAAAAACTTTGATACTGGTGAAGAAATAAAATGATCCCAAACCTTGGGTACTTGGTGTGCCAAAGGGGCAACCTAGAGTATAGAAAAACAAAGCTGGGTGCTTAAGAAAGTTAAAAGTGTGAAATAGCCCGGCTACTGTGGATCAGTGGTTGAGCATCAACCTATGAACCAGGAGGTCACAATTCCATTCCCAGCGAGGGCACGGTCCATGTTTCTGGCTTCGTAGCCAGTAGAGGGCATGCAGGAGGGAGCCAATCTATGTTTCTCTCTCATCATTGATGTTTCTCTCTCTCTCTCCTTTCTTTCTCTCTGAAATCAATAAAAATGTATGTTTTTTTTAAAAGAGTGGTGAGATGGATAGCCATGAAAGGCTATTTTAAAACTGATGAAATTGTTACTTTAACTACCGTATTTTTCGGACCATAAGACGCACTTTTTCCCCCCCAGAAGTGGGGGGAAAAAGTCCCTGCGTCTTATGGTCCAAATATAGCCTACACATATACTTTAAAAAAAAAGTTTTTTTACTTGCCTGGCTCTGTGTGGTCTCTGTGTGCTTGCCCGGCTCTAAAATGGTTCTAAATGCTGCTGTTTACTTTACAGGGTTGATTACATGTGTTTATGACTGTGATGTTGGGTTTTAATGCACATAAAATATTTTAGGACACTATTTGTTTCAGAATCTTTTTTTCTTCATTTCCCTTCTCTAAAAACTGGTGCGTCTTATGGTCCGGAGTGTCTTATGGTCCGAAAAATACAGTAATAACCCATTTTGAACATTTTAATTCTGAAATAAAACTATTTAATGTAATTACTTCATCTGTAGTTTTGTTCTAAGATTGAAGCCAACAAAGTGGGAAGGATTGGGAGAGTTGTGTTTGCCTTTCTAAAGTGGGTACTTTTAAAGCAGCAGGCCTCGCACAGACGTGAAAGGAAGAGGAGACCATGAGCTCTGCAGAGACACCAAACCAGCTGAAGGCACGATTGGATGCACCAAACAAATGAATAATTGATAAGAATATCAAGTGAAGAAAGGAGCAGGTCAGAAAGTGCAAGCCACTAAATCAGAAAGACAAGTCCTGAATGCCTAAATCGGCATCATTTGCTTTTTACAATAGGTGCTTGTCGTTTTTGTTTAGAATGTTTAGACCGCTTTAAATCACCAGGGTAAATTAGAGGTATTTTCTTCATCGATCGATCACCATTCCCCTAGCTCCTGGGATGCTGATTATGCTTTATACTTTTTCTATTAAAAATAAAGCTCAGTAAAATCACAACAGAATTTCAAAACGACTTCATATATGGTACATTCTGAAAACAAAAAGGAAAATGCCAGATTAATAAGTTCATTTATTCATTAATAAGTATTTGATGTATAATTTAGTTCCACTGACAAAACCTGTCTATGTAGCATAAACTACATACGTCCTTTAACATAAAAAAACTGTATTTATATTTTTAATTATTTCAGCTGTATATAAATGTTTTATTATCTTTTTTATATTATTGGCTCAGTACAAATGAGTGTAATATAATGTTTCTAGAGTTAGTTGTGTGTGTGTGTGTGGTTTTCAATTGTTTTAGGGAGGAAAGTTATATTTTAGATCTTTTGTATTTCCTTTTCTTAAAAATATTTTTATTGATTTTTAGGAGAGAGGAAGGGAGAGAGATAGAAACATCAATGATAGAGACACATCAATCGGCTGCCTCTGGCACGCCCTCTACTGGGAATGGAGCCTGTAACCCAAGCATGTGCCCTGACCGGGAATCAATCCAGTGATCTCTTGGTTCATGGGTAGACACTCAACCACTGAGCCACACTGGCCAAACTGTATTTCCTTTTGATCAAAAGTTCTCAGAGAACTCTGCAAACACATCTGGGACTTTTGCTGTTTCTTCTCTGTAGGTGAAATTACACACAGATTTTCACTTACAGTACGTGTTCCTCCAGGCTTGTTCTTGTCATTGTTTATACTATAGTTCCAAATTTAGGAAATGGGAGAGGTATTTTACTGAAGATTGTTAAGAAGTACCTACATTAAATGAGCATTTATTGCGCACTTTCTTTGTGTCCAACACACTATTAGGCAACAAGAATATAAAAATGACACCAATATATAACAGAGAAATATATGCTTTTATCATTGTTAGTTTGTATTACTGCATATTGATAAACATAATCAATTATTCATTTAATAGATATTTAACAATATAGTATCAGAAATTATACTAGTTCAGAGTTAAAAATATAATACATATATTAGAGGCCCAGTGCATGAAATTTGTGCACTCGTAGGGTCCCTCAGCCCAGCCCGTACCCTCTCCCAGTCCGGGAGCCATCAGTAAAACATCCTTAGTGCTGCTGCAGAGGTGAGAGAGGCTCCCGCCACCACCACTGCACTCACCAGCCATGAGCCCAGCTTCTGGCTGAGGAGTGCTCCACCTGTGGGAGCTCCTGGGTTGAGCATCTGCCCCCTGGTAGTCAGTGCTCATCTTAGCGACCTGTCTTTTCCCCGTTCAGTTGATTTGCATATTACCCTTTCATTATATAGGAGGATATTCAGGCTTCTGGATGCTCACAGGCAAGTAGGTGCGAGGGGAGATGTCTAATGAAAAATCTCTATGATAACTAAATTAAGGGAAATATGTCAAAGGTACTGTGACAGTGCAGGGTAAAAACAGTTAGTTTTTCCTTGGGCCACCAAGGAAATCCATATAACCACTGTGCTTGTCTGAGGCAATACTGCTAGACAGATAAGGAAAGGGGTCCCTGATTTTCTCCTCCTTTTGGGCAGCAAGTTTCCTCCCAATGTGTCCTCATTCACCCTAAAAGAATCCCACCTTTAGACCACCCCCAAATGTCTCAGTCTCTGGGCACAGTAATCACTTGGCATCTGCTGAGATGTGCAACAAGGGTATTAATTACTGCTCACCATGTGATTAATGCAGCTGATAGTGCTTGATGAGGTCAGTGTGTTTTGTGGATCTTAGATTAATGATTCCAATTTGACAGACAGCAAGCCACTAAATGGTTACCAGGTGGCAAAACATTGTGTTACCCTAGGCAGAACTGAAGAGAGTAATATAGCTAAGAAATTGGTTCAGAGTAAGATTAATTACTTGAAAACAGTTGTCCCATATTTTCCGAAATAATCTTACACAGAAATTCTAAATTTTATTTTTAGGAAACAAACTGACTTCTCAGTAGTTTCTACCAAAAATCAAAGAAATTATTTGAAGATAAAACATCGATTGGACTTCAGTGAAGCAGGGTGATATGAGTTTTACACTGCATAATGAATGTCTGTTTAGCCTCTGGATGGAAGGGGCCACATAAATGTCAAGAAATTTAACTGTAGCCGAAACCAGTTTGGCTCAGTGGATAGAGCATCGGCCTGCAGACTGAAGGGTCCCTGGTTTGATTCCTGTCAAGGGCATGTACCTTGGATGCAGGCACATCCCCACTTGGGGTGGGGGGGGCATGCAGGAGGCAGCTGATCGATGTTTCTCTCTCATAGATGTTTCTAACTCTCTATCCCTCTCTCTTCCTCTCTGTGAAAAATCAATAATATGTGTGTGTGTGTGTGTGTGTGTGTGTGTATATATATATATATTTTTAAGAAATTTGGCCGAAACTGGTTTGGCTCAGTGGATAGAGCATTGGCCTGCAGACTGAAGGGTCCTGGGTTCGATTCCGGTAAAGGGCATGTACCTTGGTTGCAGACACATCCCCAGTAGGGGGGTATGCAGGAGGCAGCTGATGGATGTTTCTCTCTCATCAATGTTTCTAGCTCTCTATCTCCTTTCCCCTCTATAAAAAATCAATAAAATATATTTTTAAAAAAGAAATTTAACTGTACTACTTACATATTTAACTACTTCAATATTTAGATAGACTACATTTCTAAGACGTTTTCTAAGACTCTCCAAGAATATCCTATTAGCACTGTCTTCACTGAAATACTAATTTTAAAAAGAGATAAAGAAAAAGAAATAGAAGTCAGAGAAAATCTGACAGAAGAATACTGAAGTTATATTTCTGCTTCTGCTCCAGTAAGAACAGCAAAAGCCCTAACGCACAGCTCTTTTACCTCGTCCCCAGAGCATGAGCTCAGGGGGAGGAAGTCATTCGCTCCTTATGTTTATGCTCCCAGCACTGAGCACAGGGGCCATTATGGGGGTTGGCAATTGTGAGGAATTGTTTACCAACCAGGACTGGAGCATGGAGACTTAGCCTTGGCATGTATGCCACTGGGCACACAGGGCCTCAGCTTCCATAGCCGAAGTCAGTCTGCAAAGAGGCAGACAGTGCCTGTGACTGAGCACACAGGGGCACCAAGTGTGAGGCGGCGACAGGAACAGAACTTACAGCCCCTCTCCTTAAGGACCTGGATACAGTTCCTGAAACAGGATTGCTGCTGATGGGGAGGAAATTTTCTGACCCAAGGCCTGGAACATTTAACCTCACAAAGCTTTCTATGTGTTCCATTCAGAAACATCGGCCTATCTGATGACCCCTCCACTGATCTGCATAAGGCTGCTCAGGTGACAATAAAGTCTCATGTTGTTAGCCAGATGATGTTTTTCAAAAGTCAGTGGCTGTGCTGTTCCTTGGCTAAATACCTACAGTGACGGTGGCTTTTCCCTTTATCCCACTGGTAACAGCCAATGTTCATGCATACTCTGGCCTCCCTTGCTTCCCTAACCCCCCTTTGGCCCTCTCCTGTCTCTGCTTTTGCACTGCACTCACCCTAGAACTTCTTTTCTCTCCCTTCCTGTGTCTTTGCCCAAAGACTTTCTCAGTGAGGTCCTGCCCACCCCCACCCCCCACTCCACCCCCTCCCTTGCCCTGCTTACACTTAGACCCTTTCTCAGTGATATGTGCCCACCTGCCCTGCTTACAGTTAGAACCTCCCTCACTCTGGGCTTCCCATCCTCCGTATTCTATTCTATTTTCTGCTCAGCATTTATGTAATGCTCTGACATACTATGTATTGATATGTATTTATTCGATTTATGGTTGACCTCATTCTACTAGAAGGGAAGTTTCATAAGGATAGGGATTTTTGTCTGTTTTGATCTCTGCTGCATCCTCAGTTCTAAAGGTGTGCCTGGCAATAGGATGCATTCAGTATTGTTGAACGAAGGGAATCAATCACTCACATCAATCACTAGGGCTTTTGAACACAGGAGCTGCACATAGGCGCTAGTAGAGATTAGAAAAAATTAGAGGCTTAACTTTTATTGGCATGGAAGAGTAAGGGCCCACTGATGAAGTCAAGCTAGAAATGTTCCTTCCCCAATACTTATTATAAAACATTCCCATAGTCATCTATTAAATACTGTATTGGCAAAAAAACATAATAATAATTAAAAAGAAATGACCCTTATTTTAAAGGCAGTTTTGGGGTTTGGGGAACAATGGTGACTGTTCATGCATACCACAAGTAAATTTACCCTGCAAAGGAAGACTTTAGTCCAGTCTTCACCTGTCAAAGCTTCTAATGGCGAATACAGCTAAGTGCCTGCTGTAGAAGGGCCCTGTGTTAATACTATTCGAGCCCATATTAAGCAACCAGCCCAAAGTCACCAACAAAAGTTTCAAATACCCAATACAAATGTGTAAAACCCTACATGTATATGAAAGATTTCCTCATCTATTTTCAAAATCAATTTTAATGTTTTATAATTTTTTAACAATGGATATCCAGGAATAGCACATAAAATTCTACCCTCATGCTTACATAAAATAAAGGTCCAATTAATAGCAATTAACTTAAGAATCTTGTTCAAATCAAATTTTGTGAGAGCCAGAGTGCTCCATGTCCCCAGCATGCCCAGACTGGTCCCAAACTGGGGTGGATTTTCACTACATTGCTCTCTGTTTCCTCACATTCAGATTCTTTGGGGTTTTGGTGTGGAAAAATGCTTAATTGTACAAGTAACCATTAAAGCAAAGGCTGGTTTTAAATCCATTCGGAAACATACAACTGCTAAATCACTGTTAATTCCAAGTTTAAATTCGTCATGTGCCATTTTTAAATCTATGATGCCATTGATTGGATAATGCATCATTATTCTATGTCACTAAGAAAGAATAAAATGTCAATTATAATTGTAAGATGGCATTGATTATTAGGTACATCCCAATTTCAGGGATTTTTAAATGAGAAAAATGTCAATCTGAATCTATGAATTATTTATTAGTATTTAGTAAAGTTTTAACCAAGGTGGTAAATTTTCTCTTTTACTAACAAGGAAAAAAATAAGAGTAAATTAATTACTTGATTAAGCTACTATTTGGTAAAAATGCCCTTGTGACATGACATATTATCAAACACTACACCAGAATCAAGAAAAATTGCTGACTACACTAGAATGAAATAAACTTGCATGAACCATACAATTAATCATGATCTCCAAGAACACAATCTAGAAAACAATTAGTCTCGATATAAAAGAAATAACATTTCAGCTGCAGACTTTTAGAAGGAAATATTATGCTTCCAAAAAAGTAATATTATCTTAGGATAATGTTGGCTATTCTTAAATGCATGACGTAATTGATTTTCTCAAATTGTTTTTAGTGGGATTCTATGAAAACATAATGGCTTTGCCTAATGAATATATTCACCAATATGATCTTTTATATCCAATTCTTCTTCATGCTGTGTTCTAATGGGAAAATAGAAAATGTCATTCTAAAAATTGTTTTGACAAATAGCAGGTAAATCACAAAACATAAGCTAGATAATGCTCAAAATGGGAAAGGATTTGGCAGCCAAATAGCCAAGAAAGAAAAACAAAAACTATTAGCACGAAGACTGAAAGCATTTATAGAATTTCAAGAATGTGTGACTAGATCCTTCAGAATGGGAATTATAAACAATAAGAAATGTCATGTGGCAATTTCATTTTATGTAGAACCATGTAAGTAAATGTACCATTTGATTTGATCATGAAAATGTGAGAAAGATAAACGGTTAACAAAGTATAGGATGCAGTAGTTTCTTTTGGTGATAGCGTCTATGTTTTAAACGGAGAAAGTAAATACGTGTAAGATTAAAAAACATTATTCATCCCGCTCACAGCAGGGCGACTCAGCCTGCTGTCACCAAACACGCTACCTCACGGTTCCCGGTGGAGTTTCTTTAATAGGATAAGACGAATGCAAGTGTTTAACTATTTTAACATATCAACAACAGAAAACAAAAGCAGCGATTGAAACAAAAATGCGGCTTCCCACTAATTGGATACGTTTATGTTTTCAAACAGAAAGCCACTGGTGCCTGGACTTTTTATAACACCCTGGGAATAAGGGTTTACCAATTAAAGGGCAAATTATGGTCAATACCAATGAGTCTCTCAAACACTTTGCCCATCCCTCATACAAGAAGGGATTATTGTCTGCCAGGGAGTCTGTGAGCATTTTATTTTTTATTTTTTTAAATATATTTTATTGATATTTTACAGAGAGGAGGGGAGAGGAATCGAGAGCTAAAAAGCTAGAAACATTGATTTGCTGCCCCTTGCATACCCCCTACCTGGGATGTGCCTGCAACCAAGATACATGCCCTTGACCGGAATCGAACCTGGGACCCCTCAGTCCACAGTCCGAGGCTCTATCCACTGAGCCAAACCGGTTTCGGCCTGTGAGCATTTTAAACATAAACTGAATCTAGACCATGATTTCCAAAGTTTATCACAACCAAACGAACATTGGTCCAAGTGCAGGGGGTTGTCTAAGTTATTGACCGGGCACATTGCCTGGGCCACGTGCCCAGTAATGGGAGAGGTCTCTTCCAGAAAACCTGTCAGTAATGCAAGACACCTCACTGGTCCATAGCTTTTTATTGTTGTTGTTCTGTAAGGCATCCACAAACCAGTAAGTTATCATGTAGGAAAAGAGCTTTAATCCTACACATGAACCTCTTCCAATTCCCATTGTTTGGGCAAGTAAGTCCAAAGGAAAGCTAAAACCACCTTTCACTTGCTCCCCTTTCTTCCCAGCGGGTTCTTCTCTTTCAGTGGGCTCCCTTTTCCCGGGCCTTCCGATGTTCTCCCCCAATCTCCACTCACAGAGAGCAACTTTGGCGGAGGAAGGACTTAACAAATTATTTCTTTTGGTGACATGTGCATTTCAAACGGTGATGCTGAGGGAAGGACTAGTAGTTATCTACATTGTAATACCTCCACTGGGATTTCTGAAGATGCTGTTTAGGTCCCCATTCGGTGCAAAGGACCAACTCAGCCCCGTCTCTGCCTTTATGCCAACTTGAACCGTATTTCATATTTTCACGCACCTCAACGATGTTTCCTTCCAGGTTTCATCCTACCGGTTATGAAGGAGCTTGCAATGAAATATATAAGATTTTCCAGAAAAAATAGAAAATAAAATACCCACACATACTTCTAAAAATATTCATAAAGTTCACCTGGTTCAGGACAAAAGGAGCTTAAGGTTACAGAACAATTTCCAACACCAGTGAGTACAGGTACGGAAGTATGCAAGCAGCTACTATACAAGTGTTTTCATTCCAGCTCATCGGCGAGCAGAGGAGATGGAAACGGCCGCCTGCCATCAAGCTTGGAGTAAAATGTTTACTATCCCGTCCTTTCAAATAGGATGCGGCCTGAGGACACCTAAGAACGTGGGACCAATGGCAAAGGGGAACGGGCGTTGTGGTCTGGAACGTTTTAAACTCAGAACACCGGTTACAGTCTGTATTTGTGGTCAAATGTTTCCCTTCAGGTACAGATGATATGCTCCAGGGTGTAGCCACGATTTTGGATTTTTCGGAAGGAAGGAAAAGGAGAGAGGGAGGAAGAGGGGAAAGGAGGAAGGGGAGAGAGAGAAGGTTGGAGGGCAGGGCCAGTGATGTTTTTCTGTGGCCAACAAAATCTCCCCATTTTGAATGTGAAAACTGCCCATGACAACAAACTTCATTATTGACCTTTACACTAGGGCGGTGGTCGGCAAATGGCGACTCGCGAGCCACATGCGGCTCTTTTGGCCCCTTGAGTGTGGCTCTTCCACAAAACACCACGGCCTGGGCGAGTCCATTTTGAAGAAGTGGCGTTAGAAGAAGTTTACGTTTAAAAAGATTTTGACTCTCAAAAGAAATCTCAATTGTCGTACTGTTGATAGTTGGCTCTGTTGGCTAATGAATTTGCCGACCACTGCACTAGGGTCTGAGGCCACAGCCACGGTTTCCTCACTCAAACAGCTTTGCCACAAGATGGATCTTAATGTTTCTAGCCCTGGAAACACAGGAGAATCATCTGGGCAGATTTAAAACTGCATGGAGGCCCTGCAGCTACCCCTGTGGTTCTGATGGGATCGGCCTGGGGTGCAGTCGGGTTATCCAAAGATTTACAGCTCCCCAGGTGGGTTGTGTGGGCTGGCACTCAGCGCTCCTTAAAGGACAGAAGACACAGCTCTTCCAGACACCTGTCAGAGCTGACTGCGCAGGATGCAGCCTCAGCTTCAGGAGCGGTCCACTCCCGCTGAAAATTCATAGCCTCCCCCCCCACACACACATGTACTCAGTGAAATGGGGGTCAATGGTGGATTGCAGTCTTGCTAGGAGCTCTCTGACCCCTAATCAATCGCTCGCTCCTCGCTCTCGCGCGCTCGCTCTCTCTCTCTCTCTCTCTCTCTCTCTCTCGCTCGCTCTCTCTCTCTCTCCCTCCCTCCCTCCCTCCCTCCCTCCCTCTGGGTTCTGACTCCCGCTGAGGGAGAGGAAAAGACAAACAGCCCAGCTCAGCCAATAAAGGGCTGCAGATCGCTTTCTTTGCCCACGGGTCGCCAGCCAGAACCTGCCTTTCAGTAACTCTCGGGCGGCGCCGGAACGTGGCTGCCACCTGGCGGCCTTCCTCGGTAGCGCACCCCTCTTTCTAAAGAGCAAAGTGAATGACTAATTACACACTCCCACTTCATTTACATACAAGAAACAGGCTTACATAGTCCCCTGCCATGGGGGAAGGGAGGTGCTCAGTGGTGCCAGGCAGAACCAGAAAGGAAGGCAGAGCCAGCCCTCTCTGTAAGGTCAAATGGCACAGCTCGCCTTCAAATTGCTTCCTTCGCCCCCACCTGTCTGCCCTTCAAGGACTTGCAGGAGAGAGGTTATCCCAAATGGGTCAGAGTTGTGTTGTCAGGAAGGATCTGGCACTGCGGATCTCCAGCGTGGTGTGATGAGAACCATCTGGAGGGCTTGTGAAAATCCAGTTTGCTGGGTCCCCACGCCCTGGGTTCCCCAGTCCGCTGACCCGGCTTTGGGCTTGAGAATCCGCCTTTCTAACAAACTGCCAGCTGATGCTGCTGGCCCAGTAACGGCACTTTGAGAACCACTGGACAAACTGGCAAAGACCAGGGCATTGTTCACAGGAAGCTAATAAACCCATCCGTCCCCTCAGTCAGCAGAGGAGACAAGACTGGGTGACGTACCTACAGACTGGGGCAGCAACCAGGGTCAAAGAGGTCACTGCAAGATCAGTGAGTTACACCAGGAAACCAAAAAAGACCAGCAAATTAGGGGTCTGAAGTACAAATTGGTAGTCAAGGGGGTGCAAACTACAGTTTAGGGAATATAGTCAATAAATCTGTGATCACTATGTACTGTAGGTGCTGGAAATATCAGGGGGACACTTAAGTCTATGACTACCTAACCACCAAGCCATGCATCTGAAACCAATACAAAATAATATGGAAAACAAACTGTAACTGAAAAATAAGTAATAAAAAATAAATAAGAAGTGGTCTGGATGAGGATTGGACAAAACGTCTCACCACTGCTTTGCCTGGTGCTGTCTGGGGGCCTCTGGGAAACACTGCATGCTCTCTTACCTAAACACCAAATCTTCCCAAGCAGACCTGATTCACAAACCAAAAGGACAAGCTACAACAGGTTTCTAATTGAGCATTTTGTGGAGGTGTACAGGGACTGAAGATACATAAGTGTGCGTTCCAATGGCGCCATCTAGTGGAATGTTGTTTTACGTCAAACAGCCTAACATGGAGGTGACTTGCTTTTGACAGGAACAGGGCCACATCATTTGCTAATTAGGATACAACTGAAAAGGATAAACGAACAAAATAGTAAATTGTGGCTGTGTGAAAGACATTTTTGCAATTATGCATACTATTTTCTATGAAGACAGAGCAAAGCCCTCAGCTGAGGAATGTGCATACACAGAGAAAGACGTACACATAGCATTTGTAGAGAAGTCTGATAAGAATAGGCAGTGGAAATGGAAAATTATATTATAGCAAAACATTTGTTGTAGTATTTATATGTGAAAAATCTAAATCTCCTATTAATAACAGATAAATTATATACAAATAAGAACTATTGTAAAAAGCTCGTGTTCTGTGTACATGTAAAATGATTCATATACCCACACCCCTTATAAACAGTTGAATAAATTGAATTCTTTACACTCTACTTCAGACCAGGAAGAGAGAGAATAAGGAGGAAAAGAAAAATGCTCAGTTGCTGCTGCTAGCCCTGAGAGTGAATCAAAAGGGAAAAATTCAAAATGCTAAAAATCTGCTTCACTGGCCACAGAGTGTTACGTGCAAAACTCTTTCCTGGTGAGCTGATAGTTTAAGGGTAACTATTTGCTGAACGAAAGTTAAACATTAACGAGCAGCAATTTTATTTCTCTAGTCACTGCTTCAAACACGACCAGCTGGCTGCTGCTTTCCCGCCTCTGAATATCTCAGGCGGAGTCCGTTGATGTCTGATCATGTTTGTGATTCACAGACATAAAATTTTACCTAGTCCAGGCTACTGAAACTGAGGACCCACAGGGGTCTGGCCTGACCCTCGTCTTCTGGCCCTAATGTCATGAAGCCAACCTGGGAACTTGCTAAGATGCAAATCCTCAGGCCCACGTCGGGAGGAACAGCCCTCTCAGCACCCATCACCTGACATGAAATGCAGGCTCTCCCATCCTGTTGTGTGAGTGTGGGAGCAGTGACACACAACTGCCTTGCTTGGTCCCACACCATTCCTCAGATATTTTTTTATAAAATATTATTGATAAAATGTTGCCTAGCCCATATTCCCCCACCCTAGGCAAGATTTCAATATGTCCAGTTCTAAAATTACATTTAAGAAAGTATATATGTAATCTGTAGAGAATACTGTACATAGTATTATATTTCAGTTCCTTCAACTAAGGTTTTATTCAATTGTATTTCTATTTCTTATATCAAAGATCCCTGTGTGAATAAATCTTCACTGAATTGTATTTGTGCTCACGAAGGGAAGATCGGGTTTTTAGGTCGGGTTCCAAAGAGGCAGACTCTGAGATGAGGATTCGTGAGCTGGGGATGGATTAAGAACGTGCTCCCGGGAGGGAGAAATACCTGAGGGAGTAAAGAAAGCGGAACAGGAGGGAAAGCCACTCAGGGATGTGTTTCAGACCATGTTCCAGGGAGGGAGCCTCAACCTGATCCTACTACAGGGAACTCTGAAATGAACCCAAACTAGAGGCCAGGGAGCGAGGCTCTCATCCTCACAAGCACATTATTCTTGAAAAGAGGGGCCTGCTGTTGGCCCAGTAAACAGAGTTCATGGGCGCTGGCCACTGGAGTCCAACCCCGGCCATGGCCGGGGGAGGGGCGAACAAATGGGTAAAAAGGATACAAAGGAATCTGGGGGGGAGCCCCAACAGTCCACTTCCATCAGCACAAAACGTGTTTCCTTCCCATTGGCATATTACGTTCTAAATGGGTAACCAAAAAAAAAGACTAGATACCAATATGAAACCAAACAGAGCCAAGTACAAAGCTATGGTATGGCTGAAGCCTATTGCTACACATTGAAACCAGCTGGGGATCTCAGCTATACTGCTGCCTGCCTCCCAGCCCTGTGCATTCTGATTGATTGGTAAGCAGTGCAATCCAGACACTGAGGGTTCTGAAAGTCCCTCCCATCTCCAGGTGATTCTAAATTCCCGGGAAGTGTTGAACCGCTGATCCAAGGCAAGAGAGACCAGTGTCAGCTGTTTTCATTGGGGAAGAAATATCTGGAAAAAGGTGAGGTTTCAACTGGGTCTTGGAAGACGGTTAAAAGTGGAGTAACAAGAAATAGAAGGGGCAGACATGACTGGCAAAAGATGTAGCATAAGTTTAAAGGCAAAAAACTTTCCTGATAATAAAAGAAAGCAAGGAAACCAACTGGAAAAGCTCTTGCTGAGACTGGTGAAAAATAAGGTTTGATAGATACAGTGGATCTCTATTATATTTGGCCAAGCACGTATTTTTTTAACTTGACCCAGTGGACAACCACTGTAAATCTTTTAATAGAGGAGTGGAATGATAGAAGTGGTATTTTTTTAAAAATAGTATTCTGCAACAGCACAGAAGACAGCTTCACACTGCAGGAGACTTGAGTTTCCGAGGTCTGCGGAGGGGCCATTTCAGTGATCCTGGTATTTGATGGGGTCTCCGCTAGGGCAGTAGCTGCCAGGATTGATAGGAAGGCACACGTAAAAAAAGGTATTTTAAAGAAAAGAGAGATCTTGGAGCTTGGATATAGAAGCCAAAGAAAGGCAGGAATTAAAGACAAGGCCAAACTTAATAAGCAATTGTAAGCATTAATTGGTGGTTTTCTCCACATGTATGTAAACTCCCTGACCCACTTTCATCTGGGCTGGGGACGTGAGGCAGACTTTGCACTATTTTGAGATGCCAAAGAGGAATAAAAAACAAAAGACACCCACCAAATATTTTTCTTTGAATTATAATCAATAATAATAATAAAGTTCCATTGTGCATATAACAGAAAACTTTAAAGGAAATTGTTAGAAAACCTTTTTCATCCCTCCCTCCATTCAAACTCTCCCTGGAAAGGCAAAAGATAATGAGGTAGGCAGAAGAGAGCTTAGATACTCAGAGGAAGGACTTTGAACACTGCCCAACCCCATTCCTCTGACTCCTTCACATTCCTAAGTGTTGTAGATCAGAAAGAGTCAGAAAAATGTACGACCCTCCTTCATCCTTAGGGACCCACGGGTGGAGTGAAATAGTATCCTCCTTTTGGTGCACCACCATGGCATCACGCTTGTGATGTCTTGGGCACGCATGTTTTGATGATGGCCTTATAGTTTGACAGTCCTGGAGAGAAATCCTAAAGTAACTTGAGTTATTTGACATTTAGTGGCCCAAAGGAGTGTCAGGAATGGTGATGGAAAAATATGGCAGCAAAAAGTAACATTGGACCCTCGGTTCCCATAATGTGTGGTACCCAAAGACATCTTAGCAAAAGTAGGAATTGATGCTGACAACCAAGAAAGATGGCAGGAGGATTACACAGCTCAGCTCCTCACAGTGTGGGGCCGAGCAGGACTGAGACAGGGACCTCTCTCCGCCAACAAGGCACCTCTGCAGTGAAGAGAAAAAGAGCAGAAAACATTTTTATACAGAAACATAAAAAGAGATAGTATAATACATATATATGTATAGATGTATGTGTGTGCTATATAAAATGTCATTATTGAACGTGAATGACTGGGGGCTCACTGAATTTGAATGAGTTTAATGGTTAAGACATCATTAAAGTAACTGAATTTTCCTAGAGGTGATTGGGCTGCTTTGTCATGATGAGGAGTGCTGCATGAGGTGAAAATATAATTACATTTCATTATACGAAGATAAAGAATGTTGCATTTTACACATCTACGTTTTCACTCTTTGAAAATCGCATTGACTTCACAAGGTTTTGAGCTAATATGACAGGAAAAATGGTGGCGCCAAGATGATGAGTCTGGCTGGGGGGCATGTCAAGTTTAAGTAACAAGACAGGCTGTAGAAAATGTTCTGAGGGTAATGGGAGTGCAGAACTAGAGGCAGACGAGGAGAGAGAGGCAAAGTTGTAGGCAAATTCAGTTGTCATTAGAGTAGGGGTGATAATTTAAGCCTCTATTCTAATGACACAGGAAAGCACACCCAGTGAGAACTCTGAACTTCTTTGTCATGCCTACTGGACACGGAAGTGATATTTTACATATTGATGGAATCATTCCACTGTATAAAAGGACATGACATAACATAACATGTATTCATTTTTTCTGTGTCTTTTTCATTATTTGATTAAAATGAATAAATCAGAAAAATTTAGTAGGCCTATATATTTTCAACTATTTTATTACTTTATGTACTTTAAAATTTTCAGATATTATAGATAGACGGAATAGGAAAGAGATGGCGGAAAGAAAAATGTGGATTGCTGAAATACATGACAAAGGCTGAGAGATAGGTTGAGAAATTTTCCCAGAATGAATAGCAAAAACAAAACAAAATCCAGAAGATGGGAAATAAGAGAAAAATGACAGGTTATATAAAGAAGTCTTCGGAATTTTGACCTCCAAAATAATAGGAATAAGGGAAGAGAAGGGAAGGGAAAGGAAGGGGAGGGAAGTTTCTGTGGTAAATAATATTTACATATTCATTGCTTGGTAATCTATATTTATTGGGTTTTATTTCACAAAATCAACCCACCAGCAAGTCACAGAAAGTATAGTTTTAATTCAAGTATAGATCATAAATCCTATGAGCCTTGACAATGTTTACATTGCAAATTAACACTGATGGTTTAAGAGGTAGAGACTGGAAAGAAACCTGATGCAAGTATGGGAACCCAGCTTTAAAGAGCATAGAGGGAAAATCAACTAATTTAAGGTAATAGGCTACAAGATAAAGCTTTGAAAATATCATGAAAAGTCCTAATAGTAACCAACAGACCTAGAAATCAGATAATATCTGACTAAATATGGGAAGCAGAGAATTTGGGGTAGGGTCATACTGTGTGACATAGCAAAATTCCTAAAGTAGGCAGCCTCCAAGATAAGGTGACCAGACGTCCCGCTTTTGGCGGGACAGTCCCAATTTCTAACAATTTGTCCCGCGTCCCGTGGTGTTTTAAAAAGTCCCAATTTTTGGAAAGACTTTTAAAACGCCACAGGACGTGGGACCAATTGTTAAAAATCGGGACTGTCCCGCCCAAAGCGGGACGTCTGGTCACCTTAGTAAGCATGCAGCTCCAACTGACACCTTGATTACAACATTATGAAATACTATGAGATTAATGACTTGGCTGAGCCATGCCTGTATTCCTATTGTGAGATTAGTATGCTAAAAATTGAATCACTGATTTAGAAGAAAAACCAAAGCAGCTGTCCAAGAATGAGAAAAATATGGGCAAAAGTAGAAAAATTATTAATGCAAAACAAAAACTCCAACTTAAAAAAAAAAGGCATTTGCTGGAAATTAAAACCACAATGAGAGATTATCTCACACTTGTGAGAATGGCTATTGTCAAATAAATCAACAAACAAGTGTTGGCAAGGATTTGGAGAAAAGGACACCTGTGCACTATTGGTGGGAATGTAAATTGGTGCGATTACTATGAAGAACATTATGGAGGCTCCTCAAAAAATAAAAATAAAACCATTTTTTGATCCACCAATTCTACTTCTGGGTATTTATCTTAAAAATTTTTTTAAACTAATTTGAAAAGATATATGCATCCCCATGTTTATTGTAGCATTATTTACAATAGCTAAGGCACAGAAACAACCTAAGTGTCCACTGACAGATGAATGAGTGAAGAAAATGCAGTATACACACACACACACACACACACACACACACACACACACACACGTATGTAAGATACTATTATTCAGGCATAAAACAGTAACTAGTGGTTGAATCTTCAGGGTGTTATGGTTAGTGAAATAAATCAGACAGAAAAATGAATACCATATGATCTCACTAGTATATGTGGAACCTTAAAAAAAAATGAGCTCATAGATACAGAGAACAGATTTGTGAGGTTTAAAGGTAGGCAATAATGGGTTAAGGGGGCCAAAAGCTAGAAAATTCCAGTTATAAAACAAATAAGTCATGCCTGGCCAGTGTTGCTCAGTGGTTGAATTTCAACCTAAGAATCAGGAAGTCAAGATTCGATTCCTGGTCAGTGCAGGCTCACTCCCCAGTATGAAGCATGTAGAAGGCAACCGATCAATTATTCTCTCTCATTTATTTCTCTCTCCCTCTCTCTTCTTCTCTGATATTAATAAAAATGCATTTAAAAATAAGTTATGAGGATATAATGCACAGCATGGTGACTATAGTTAATAATATGTATAGTGACAGATGTTAACTAGACTTAGTGTGATAATTTTGCAATATATCCAAATACCAAATCATTTTGTTGTATACCTGAAACTAATATAATGTTACACGTCAATTATACCTCAATAAAAATTAAATTTGGGGATATGCATACTGTCTGTCACAGCAGTTCTATTTCTATGAGTGTACTTGAGAGAACTGCTAATAACATAAGAATGCACATTGTTTTAATAGCAAAAACTTGGAAACAACATAAATATTCATCAAGCATAGAATTAATAGGTTGTGGTGTATTCATTCCATAGCTTTTGGAATTTTAAAAATATTACTCCTATATCATGAATAAATCTTGAAAACACTTTTGAATGAAGAAAACAAAAAAATCCAGCTCTCTATACTAGCATTATATCATAGTTAATATGTTAAAATAAAATTTAAATAAATACCAAGTTTAACCGTTTGACTAAACCTTGAACTCTTTTGATGTTTGGTGTTAATGTCTCACACATTTCAGTAAAATCAAATCAGACTAATTCATTGTTCCTGCTCCTGAAAGACATTGGGATATGAAAAGAATGGAATTCTTTATTTGAAAAGATACTCTCTTTTTTATAATGGAAATTCCAAAGTATAAAAATTCAGTAGAAATAATTAATGGGAGATAAAGGATTCTTTAAGAAGTTCAATAAAGTGAAAATGTCACATAAAGTAAAGGCTCAATATGGAAGTTAAACAAAACAAAACACCCAGCACACTGAGAGAAGACGGGGCCAGAGAATGTTCAAGGAATGCCTGAGAGCTTCGCCTCCCTGACCTCGGCAGAGCAGAGAGGAAAATAAAGCGGACTTAACACTTCCTGGGCTTCAGAATGCATTGTACATCGAAGGAACACAAGATGAATTATTTATACTGTTTCAACCAAGATTGGCAAAATCCCAAACTGTCATAAACAGAGTTTAAAAAGCTTAACACTGCATAAATAATTTATAGTTTCTAAACCAGAAAAGTTCTAAATTTGAAACCCTGCATTGACTCTGTATCAGCCACAGGGCATCCATCTCCCTTCAGGAGCTGATGAGATGCTTTATAGAAAGGCCACCATCATAAATAAAAGCACAATATTTCATTTCGTATTTCCTTTTTTTTCTTCCAGAAATGTAAACCAAACACAGGATATTGAAGAGACATGCGATAGCAATTTTTAAGTAAACAAGAACAACAAAAATGCTGCGTCTATACTTTTATATTTATCATGTGAGCTGCATGCCAAATTACTCTGTATTTTTCTTTTTATGGGAGGATCAGCTTAATTCTGTATTTACCCAAATTCTAGATCATAAAATAAATCCATGATGCAATGTGCTTTTTAAAGTGAAGTGAGAATTACAAACCCGCTGGGAAGAAATCTCAAGTACAGAATATTTCTAGACTTTCATAAAAAATATTTTACATTTCCTGCCTACAACTGATGTCATAATTTTTTAACGACTTGCTTTTATCAAGTGTACCCAGAGCATTCAGCTAGGCTTACATAGAAATGTCTCTTTCTTCCCACATTGAGGTTCCACTGGTTTGTGCAGCAGTTTAAGACTGAGATTACAGGATGGAAATAACCAAAGGAACCGACACGCAGGTGTGGGAAGTGCCCATTTCACCTCCGGGAAGCACAAACATCAAGGCACCTGCAGAGAGCCGACCTCACGGGCTCAGCCGTGGCATTTCATGGGTGTTAGCCAAAATGTTTTGCAAGGAAATTAAAGAGCACTGGTTAATCTGGCAAATTTACTAAATGGAGGTCAGATAAGAATACTTCTGCAGCCTAATAAGGAGAACGGCCACCATCTACGGAGTGCTCACCACGGACTGCGGCACCTGCCAACTGCTGCTTTCCTGACCGTCCGTCCGACGTAAGCCTATCGGCAGGCAGCAAGGTGTGTTCCACGTGATAATGTCCCAAATGCACAAGCAGATTAACTAATATTGTTTCAAGCGTGATCAAGGTAGACTCCCTAGAGTTCCTTTGCATTTAAAGTCCTGCGTAATTCAGCCCCAAATAACCTGACTGACCAATCTTTTTCTTTTTTCAACTTCCAGCATCATTTATTTTTCCTAGAATTTGGATGCAATTAACTGCGGCAAGACAGAGCACAATACTACTTAAGCCTCACTTTGGTTCCTAAACCACCTCAGTATGGGTAAAGGTGAACTCACATCCCAGTAAAACTGGAAAACTAAAATGTGACATACCGACAAATTTCCTCAGTAGTGATGTAACTACCAAAATTTTATATGTAACACATGAACTTTATAGAATGTGCCCTTTAAAAACTAGCTTACAACACATTAAAAAAAAAAAAGTTACTCTTCGAAACCAGTTTGGCTCAGCGGTAGAGAGTCGGCCTGTGGACTGAAGGGTCCCAGTTCCATTCCGGTCAAGGGCATGTACCTTGGTTGTGGGCATATCCCCAGTAGGGGGTGTGCAGGAGGCAGCTGGGCAATGTTTCTAACTCTCTCTCCCTCTCCCTTCCTCTTTGTAAAAAATCAATTAAAACTTTAAAAAAAAAAAAAAGTACTCTTTGCTTATCTGTCCTAACCTATTTAGTGTTACACCAATAGACCCCCCCTCTCCATAGCTCTCACCATGTAGAGACAGTTGATTCCCCGCTTTGCTGGACATGTACCTGTGCCGGATTGTCACACAGCTCACGTTACTAGCAAATTTGCTGAGCTGAGGAAGACGGATCATTGTTCTGGGAAAAAGCTGGAAGATGGCCCTAGGTTTTTGAAATCTGGTGATGCTGCTATCGTTGATATGGTTCCTGGCAAGCCCAGGTGTGTTGAGAGCTTCTCTGACTGCCTTCCCCTGGGCCGTGTTGCCATTTGTGACATGAGACAGACCGCTGCTGTGGGTGTCATCAAAGCAGTGGACAGGAAAGCAACTGGAGCTGGCAATCACCAGGTCTGCCCCGATACTCAGAAGGCTAAATGAATATTATTCCCAACACCTGCCATCGCAGGCTCACTCAGTGGTGGAAGAACATCTCAGGACTGTTTGTCTCCACTGGCCATTTAAGTTTAATAGTGAAAGACTGGTGAGTGATTACAGTGCATCATAAAACCTTCAAAAGGAAGGGAGAATGTTTTGTAGACCATTTGGGTTTTTTTGTGTGTGGGGGTGGCAGTTTTTAAGTTATTCGTTTTTATGAAAACATAGTTTTTAATGAAAACATGACTTAAACTCTGTCACAGAATTCTAACTGCCAGGGAGCAGGCCTAAACCTTAAGGCGTCCTTAGCACTGCTGTGGAGGTGGGAGAGGCTCTGACTGATGTTTCTAACTCTCTGACCCTCTCCCTTTCTCTCTGTAAAAAAACCAATAAATATATTAATTTTTAAAAAAGCAAGTGGTGTTCCTGGGCAGAAGAAACTACACGATGGAATACTACGCTGTTATAAAAAAGGATTTCTTACCATTTGCAACAGCATGGATGGAACTGGAGAGCATTATGCTAAGTGACACAAGCCAGTCAGTGAAAGAAAATACCACATAATCTCACTCATTTATGGATGCTAAAGAATATTATAAACTGATGAACAAAAATAGAGTAGTTTTTTATATAAATAAATATTAAGATCTGGAAACAGTCTAAGTGCCTATCAGTAGATGAGTGAATAAAAAAGCTGGGTACATTTATACCATGGAATACTATATAGCTGTAAAAAAGAAGGATCTCTTACCCTTTGAGACAGCATAGAGGAACCTGGAATGTATTATGATAAGTGAAATAAGCTAGCAAGAGAAAGACAACTATCACATGATCTCACTCATAAGTGGAATCTAATTAACAAAATAAACTGATGAACAAAACAGACACAGAAGCATTGATCAGACTGATGAATCTGAGAAAAGATTGGGGGAGGGGTGGGTAGGGGGAGTATGGGAGGGTTGGAAGAGATAAACCAAAGAACTCATATGCATATATGTATAACCCGTGGACACAGGTAATAGTGCATAGTGTGGTGAAGACCTAGGGGTGTGTGGGGAGATAGAGGGGGTCAATGGGGGTAAAAAGGAGGACACCTGTAATACATTCAACAATAAAGATAAATAAAAAAACAAACAAACAAAAAAAACAAACTTGGTCTGGACAGCATAGCTTAGTGGTTGAGCATAGACCTAGGAATAACCAGGAGTCATGGATCAATTCCCAGTCAGGGCACATACCCGGATTGTGGGCTCGATCCCCAGTGTAGGATGTGCAAGAGGCAGCCAATCAATGATCCTCTCTCATCACTGATGTTTCTTTCTCCCTCCCCTTTCCTCTCTGAAATCAATAACAAATATATTTAAAACAAGAAACATCTTGAATACTGAATACATGGAAAACAGCAGCTCAAGAGATATACCTTGATTAGCAGAAGGCATTGAATGAGCAAGCAAGAAATATGTAGTTGTACATAGGCACACAGATTTTGGGGCTGTTTGTCAGCACAATATAAATTATGCTAGCCTGACTGCTTTTATCTCAGTTGCCACAAGTGGGGCACTACCACAACAACAGAGATCAAATATGGAACACTGGTGTCGTTCCTTGGTAGCAAGTGCTGAAGGAATTGATAGTAGAAGCAGAAAAAAAATGGTAATTCATGCTATGTGGTTGTAAAATATTTGGTAAAAATTCTGAACTGGGAGACAGACTGTGTTACCTTGTCATTCAAAAGGTGGATGTAGGAAAAATAGAACTGAATTCTATAATATGTTTCTGTGGATAGTATTTGACAAAATATTGCAGGAAATGGATAAGAAGTAAGAATGAAAGTGAGTACAAAGTTTGAGAAATTATAGGTTAGAATGAGGTAACCAATTTTCAAACGAAACAGTAAAATATAAAATTGAGAAAGTGTTAAAAAAAAAAAAAAAAAAGAAAGCTCATTAAAACACAGTTTCAGCAAGGATCAAAATAAGGGTATAGCTTCCATAACCATTATCAAAACCTCTGAGGAGTTGTAATGTCCTAAGGTCACTCAGTAAATTCTTTCAATTGGATAGAAAGCAGAAGGGAATGCTAATTGGTGCCTCTCACAGAAGTCTAATAGACAAAGTCCTGAGCTGCTAAATTTCCTCAGGGGTGAATACTCCCGTCTCCTGCCTGGGGCACATAAGGCTGTCCAGGAGTAGTCTCAGCTGACTGGAGGAAGGGAGAGAGCTGGAAGATTTTCTATTCAATATGAACACTTTCCTTTAACCCCACTGTTCTTTAAGATGACACCCAAAGCTCTAGAGTAGGGGTGTCGAACTCAATCAGAGAAGGGGCCAAAATCTAAAATCCAGCCTAAATCGCGGGCCGAATGGTTTACTGAACAGTCATAAACTGTCATTGTGATGGAAATGCAGCGGAGTGCAGTGATGACAGCGCGGTGCGGGCCACATTGCAAGGCCTGGCGGGACGGATTTGGCCCGTGGGCCTTGTGTTTGACACATGTGCTCTAGAGAATAAAACTCCATTCTCCTGCTCAATACGTATAATGTTGCTATTGTCACCTCTCAACCCACAGTGTTGCTGTTTTTTCTGAGTTCATTCCTTTTTATCCCTCCTCTGTCATTTTAGTTGAGTTACAGGAAGAATCAAAGGTAAACATCAGTGTCCAATCTACTATATTTAACTGAAAGTCTACAGTACTCTTTACCCGATCTCCCTCTTCCTCTCCAGTGCCCCATAAACCATCCTCAGCACCACAGCAAGAATGATTCTTTAAAACAGCATCCATATTCTTTCCCTATATTACTAGAGGCCTGGTGTGTGAAATACATGCACTGGGGGCGGGAGGGGATTGATGTCCCTCAGCCCAGCCTGCACCCTCTCCAATCTGGGACCCTTCGGGGGATATCTGATTGCCAGTGTAGGCCCGACCCCTTTGGGGGATGTCTAACTGCTGGTTTAGGCCTGATCCCAAAGGGGCCTAAACCAGCAGTCGGACATCCCTTTCACAATCCAGAACTTCTGTCTAACAACCATTCGCCTGCCTGCCAGCCTGATAACCCCTAACCACTCCCCTGCCAGCCTGATCAACACCTAACTGCTCTCCTGCTGGCCCAATGGCCCCAATAGATCTCCCCTGCCAATCTGGTAACCCCCAACTGCTCTCCCCTGCCAGCCTGTTGCCCCTACTGCCCTCCCCTGCCAACCTAGTTGCCCTCAACTGCCCTCCTTTGGTGGCCTGGTCACTGCTAACTGCCCTCCCTTACTGGCCTGATCACCCCCAACTGCTCTCATCTGCCAGCCTGGTCACCCCTAACTGCCCTCCCCTGCCAGCCCAGTTGCTCCCAATTGCCCTCCCCTGCAGGCCCAGTCCCTCCCAACTGCCCTCCCTTGCAGGTCTGATTGCCCACAACTACCCTCCCCTGACAGCCATCTTGTGGAGATCATTTTTGACCACATGGGGGGCTATCTTGTGCGAGGACATGAGGGTCAATTTGCATATTACCTCTTTATTATACACTCTAATGGATGTCCACTGCATTAGAATCAAATTCCACCCCCTAATTATAGTCTACAGGCCACACATGATCTGAGCCTGTGTACATTTCGATTATATCTCACTTGTCTCCTCATTCTCTGTTTAAGCCATACTAGAATCTTGGAGTTCTTGCACATGCCAAGATCATTTCTACCTTGATGACTTTTTTCTTGCTGTTTCTTCTAAGAATCTTCTGTCCCTAAATTTGTACAAGGCCAGTTGTTTTTCATTTAGTTCTCAGCTCAAATATCACCCATTCAGAGATGTTCCTAACCATACAATACTCAATCTGTGACAGCCTAATTCTATTCAATTCCCAGTCTGGGTTTTCTTGCAGTTTTTAAGATATTAAGTCTGTAATTTAAAACATTCAAACAAAGAAATCTCTAGGCTTATGTGACATCATCAGAAGAAACAACATCAACCTTGCACAAACTCTTCCAGAAGTTAGAAAAAGAGGAAACACTTCCTAATTCGTTTTATGAGGTCACTATAAGGCAAAATCTAATGAACATTACAAGTCAGGAAATCTTCAGCTAACCACCTCTCCTGAACTTGGACACAAAATCCCTAAACAAAATATCAGCAGCAAATCTAACCAGCAGTATATAAAAAGGGTTATATGCATCATTACTCTAGGGATTATTTCAGAATATGAGATTAGTTTCATATTTGAAAATCAGTCTGTGATTTTCCCCACAATAACATAAAGGAGAAGAACCATATGAGAAGCTCAGTAAATGCATGAACACACTTGATATAAGGGAAGTTCTCTAATCTAATACTGTTTCTACAACAACACTAGAGTGAACATCATTATTATTATTTCCCTGAGCCTAAAATTGGTGAGCCTAAGTTTGACATGTCCATGCCCATATAGCTTCTTATATTTTTTAAGTTTATATCCGATGTTTCCTCTATAAGCACAATTGAAATGGAATATTAATGTAATTATCTAGATTTATGAGAAAAAATGTATAAAAGCATAATTTTACTGCAATTATCCACATTTGCTATCTATATTAATTCCATTACAGACTGACTAGGCATGATCAGAACATTAAATAGCTTGATTTGAACAATTTAGACATTTAAAATTACATGTTTATATTTAAAGCAAGTATCAGAGAAGAGTTCAAGATGAAGGTAGGAAATTGAGAAAATAAAGTTGGAAAATTGGTCAGAATTTCAAAGATCTAATCCATAACCAAAGAGAAAAAATGAGGATTTAAACAGTGATAAAATTTAGAAAATGGTGGGAAAATAATGAGAGTTGGGGGTGGGGAGGAAGAAAAGGGGAGAAAGAAAGGAAGAGGAGAGGAAAGGAGACTTTTCCTATGAGTGATATAACATCTAACCCAGTTTCTTAGGGAAATTTTAACGTTGCAATGTTATATACCCCATATTTACCAGAGGCTACATATAAAATGTGCCTTGAGAAATATCATCAGACCAGGCAAATGTCCAGTGATCTCTCCTTCCTGCCTTTCTCTTTCTGCCTAACATGTTCCATAAATTCATATATGAAAGTTCACATGCTGTAGGAAACAAGATATAATCCCCTCACTTTCTGTCCTTCACATGACAACAATAGTGCACTTAGATCAACTAACTGCCTTTGGATAAAGTGAGAGTGCCTACTCTAAGAGATGAGCTACCCAACAGATCTATTGTTAAAGTGTTGACAAGAGAAAAGGAGCCACAGAGAAAGGAGTGCATACACTTGGGTTAGGCCTTGGGTAGTCAATGGGTTACCGTCACCTGTGCGGGCTGGGTCATAAGAGGCTGGTTCCAGGCCAGAAGAAATCTAAAACGATGAGCAAGGACCAATAAACCATAGAGAAGAAAGTGGGAAGAGGAAGAGAAAAAAAGGAGGTGGAGGAGAAAAAGGAAGAGGAGGAGGAGGAGGAGGGTGTATGCACACACCAGCACATGCAGGTGTGTGTGGGATAAATCCATAAGGAAAATATCCATGCCTGTGCCTATAACAAAAGCAATGAACATAAAATGAGGAGCTGGGTGTGAAAGGCAAAACTCTGTTTTGCAAAGGGGTATCTCTGATTTTTACTTCAGAAATAATTTATTTTGTTTACCTGTCATAAATATTCTCAAAATTGTGGCCTTAAGCTACATAATTTTCATAGTAGTATCCCAATCGCTGGGACTGTGGGAACAAAAAAAAAACAAAACAAAACAAAACAAAACAAAACAATAAAAAAAAAACCATGAGGTTACTAGTAATCAGTGAAATAAATGGGATTATATATATATATATATATATATTTTTAAAAGATGGTTCCTCTTGTTAAATTCTCTATCCTAGAAACTACAGCAGGAATCTGTCCTTGGCATTAGAATAAAGTACAGCTTGTCTCTTCCTAGGAGAACTGTATTCCTGTCCACTGTGCTCAGTGGGGTAAGCCAGGAACAGCTTGTCAGATTACACAGCATTGCTAAGCGTGTACTGCTCTCAGCTGATTGCTTTTTAATCAGAACTGGGCCTCTTTTGCCAGATATAAATCATCTTACATAAAAAAGCTTTTGAATACAAAGTCAATGAATTTTTTTTTTCAGGAGGTCTTAATGCAATCCTTATTTGATTATGGAACTCAACCTTGTAGTGCACAACACATGCTATGTTTCTATAATACAAATGATATAAATACAAATACACAACTATCCTAGTAAACTGCAAAATATTCAAATGCAGTGCCACCCTAAATTGGAAAAATAAAGGCTAGCTTATGTTACCTATTTCAAATAACAGTGCATAGTCTCTATCTCAGTCCCCAGGAGTGAAGTAGAAACCAGACTACTGACATGTATATGAATGAGCACATGGGGGTGGGAATTGTGTTGGGGAAAGAAAGGAAGCAGAATTGGACAACAGACAACAAAACGTTGCCTCATTAATCTCCAAGCTGGTGAGTGGGAAATACCTCCAAATATTTTGGAATTGACTTAGTCAAGTAGCCTGGGTTTGAAATCTAGGACAAATTAATTCAGAAGTTTCTAGCAAATTACTTCACATCATTGAGTCTCAATATCCTCGGCTATAAAAAAAATAAATAAAAAAAAAGTGGTTTGATTTTATCAAACATAAGCATTTTATTATTTTCAGATAAACTGATTATACTGTATACATGGCACAACTGTGACCTCTGCTTGTCTGCCATCTGTATAAGTCCTGGCTAAAACGTAAATAGAAAAGGAAAAAAACAAGTTTATAGAAATGAGGCCTCAGGTAATTTTTGAAAAGCAACAAGTTCATTATTCAACAACCACTCACTGAGCACTCTCATATCCTGAGCACAATACAGGGCATTAAATTGTAGGTAAATGAATAAATAAATAGTAGGATAAACAGCAGGTGGGCAAGAAGGGAGGGAGGGAGTTAGCTCGTTGGTCCTCAAGCCTATAAACCTCAGACTGTGGAGTGTGAGCACTGCACTTGTAAGAAAAGAGCTCCCAAAGTAAATGTTTACCAAGGTAAAGATAACACTGATAAAATATGCTGAGATATAATTTTAGATGATATACAAAGAAACAATTTTTATTTTAGTGGTTGTTATATATATGTGAATTATACATACGAGGCAACCAAAGTTTTATATATAATTATGATATATATAAAACATGGCATGTCATACTTATATTTTCAGAAATAGTGTTGATTAAAATAAGGTGACATAAAATAAGTGAGTTGAATTAAGTTCAATTAAAAATATTACATAATATCTTTGTAGAAAGCAGAAAATCTTGAAGATGCATTAAAATGATTAACATGAGAAAATATAAAAGATAAGCCTCTGATTTATTGCTTTTGAACTCATGGTCCTTCCCTATAATTTTTTAATTCTTAGACTAGAGTAGAGTAGCATGTTTCTAGTCCCAGGTTTCAATAATTTTACACACACACACATACTAGTACACCCTAAGCCAGTGTTCTGTCAATAGATGAACTCTTACCTCAGTGTGAACAGTGCATAACTGGAAGAGTTTCCTTTGGGAGGGGGAATGAAGCTAGACTAGAAGACATCTTAAGAACAATAACCATTTATTGAATATCCATTCTGCGCCATGCTTTGGACTTAACATTATTTGTAATCTTTGTAACAACCCTGAAAGTTAGGGTTTGGTTTTTTATCCTCCCAATTTTACCTATAAGAAAACTGATACTGAAGTTTTCTTTTTTTAATCCTCATCCGAGAATATGATTTTTATTGATTTTGAGAGAGAGAAAGAGAGAAAGAAACACTGATGTCAGAGAGAACATCACTCCATTATCTTCCCAAATGTGCCCTGAAATCTGGAACCTTTTGGTGTACGGGCTAGTGCCCCAACCAACTGAGCCATACTGGCCAGGGTGCGTGTCTGTGTTATCTATCCTCCAAAAGTTACTGGGAACATAGGTCCTTCACGTAGCCAAATAAATTTTGAAGCATAATGCAAACAGAATTATTGACAATCTGTTCTATAATTCCAGGATATCTTAACATTAGTCTGTAACAGAAGGTAGGAGAGAAAACAGGAAAGTAAAACTGCTTAAGTTTTTCTTTAGATTAAGTATAGACCTTATTAGAATACTGTAAACAGATACACGACCTTATATATGCACAAAAGAAAATTGGGGGTAATCTCCCTAAGAAGATAAATAACGTGTGTGACTTTCAAATATCCAGAGAAAAATGTTTAAAATAGTGTAATTAAAACACAATTAATCCAAAACAGGCAAGAACATAAGAAGGAAAGATAAAAGAATATGATATGAATAAGGCCAAGATGAAAGGATTCAATTCCTTAGAGAAAGACAGAGAGCCCATGCGGACAGGATTTGAGTCTCCACCGGCATTTAGTCAACATCAACTGGCAGACATGTGAGTGAACACGTTGGCAGATAATTCTAGCTTAGAGACTTTGAGTCTTCCAAACAAAATGAGCAGACACAAGCCATGCCCATTGGGCCCCACCCAAATTCTTGACCTATAGAATGCATTTTGTATAATAAATGCTTCTTTAAAATATATTTTATTGATTTTTCACATAGAGGAAGGGAGAAGGATTGATAGCTGGAAACATAGATGAGAGAGAATCATCGACCATCTGCCTCCTGCACACCCCCTACCGGGGATGTGCCCGCAACCATGTACATGCCCTTGACCAGAATCGAACCTGGGACCCTTTAGTCTGCAGACCAACACTCTATCCATTGAGCCACACTGGTTTCTACATAAATGCTTTTTAATGCCACTAAATTTGGGGGGAAATGTATTATATACCTATAGTAATGAAATGCACAAATGCACACACATTCACACACACATTGAGTGAAAGAGAATATTAATGATAAAGTGAATGGGTCAAAATACAAGCTATTAGTGAAGACAAGTACAGGATATATGGGAGTGATTTTTACAACTTCTAGGGATTTGAATGTGTATTAAAATTGAAAGTTTTTGAGGGCTAAATTAGGTCAATGAGCAAAAGTCCTCTGTATCTCTAAAGCACTCTGACAAATAAATTAATATGCGAGTAGTAGTTTTTCCATGCAAAATGCTGTTTAAAGACCAAAATAGCCACAAAAATTTCACTAGATTATAATCTTTCTAAACTGTAACATTTATGCTGCTCTCTGTTAATGCTAGAGAACAGAAATAAGCATCCTGCCTGTATTTATCTGCTACTAGTTGTTAATGAGTAAAAAATATTGGACACCCTACACATTATTTAACGTTCATTCCAAGTGAGATGGGCTACTTTTAAGAAGAGAATTTACAAGCTTTTCTTTCTTAAATTACCCTAATTCAATAATGTGCCATGTTACAACACAAGGGGTCAGTATTTCTTTAAAAATTCCTCTGTCAGATGAGTAATGTAATTCACAGAGGTGGCACAATGGAACATCTTTTAATGATATGTCAAGATCAAAACACTTTAGCACTCACGTCAACTATAACTCACAGCTATTTGAACAAAATCATAGTGCTACACTTCTGGAAACACTTGAATAATTCCTAAAACAAGAAGTTTATGGGTTAGCACAGATGTAGAGATGAAATGTCTCCCAACCAGAATAGTAAAAAACAAATATGTCGTTCCAATCCCAGCTACTCGACCTGTCTTCGTACGAGGACAGGTTAGGGAGTGTGTCCCTGTTTTAGCAGCAGCAACCATTAGTTGTCGGGAAAGAAAGTTCACCACACTAAGAGGGTCCATTTGGAAAATATCAAGTAAACTAAATTGCTGTTTCCCTGGAAACGGGCAGCAAGAATCCCTCCAAAGAACTCTCTACTCCAAGCTTAAAATACTGACTTATATGAACTTCCATTCAGTATGTACAAATACCAGAGATATATAATATAGCCCAATGTTTCATTGTGATGGTGGCCCTAGTGGCCTTTTTTCAGGGGTCAAGTCATAGGTCAATGGGAATCACCTCCCTAATGGGCTGAAAAAGTAAAACATGTAACACTGCAGCATGGACTGAAAGCAATAACCACTGAAGTGATTCTATCGATAAATGCAGGTCAAGTGCAGAGCAGATCCGCCTCCTGAAAGTGATGCGGTGTTACCAGTATCTATGCAACGCCCACCATGCCAGGCTAGCCTTAGCTTCATTTAGCAAATGTAATCTCCTCAATAAGACTGAGGCAGACCCTGGTGCAGAGGCACAGGTTAAATAAATAGCCAGGGCTGGGCGGGAGGACTAACTCTAGAGCCTGTGTTCTTAGCCCATGATGCACTGCTTTTCACAAGGCTGAGTACTGTGCTAGCGTTTGTGGGGCCCGAATTTCAATCTTCCCCTGACACCACACCTGTGAAGCTGGGGAAACTGCATCATGTCTGGGCCTCGGGGTCCACTTCATCCTGCCCACTAACCACCCACCACCATCACCTCCATAGATAAAGAAATTGGACCGGGTGATGCACAAGGCCTTTCTTTGGCTCAGTAATTCCTGACAGTCTTATGAAAGCAGCTATCAAGTTGGTCAAAGTATAGAATCTTGTATTCTTAGATACCTGCCTTCTGTGATCACTGATCACAGCAAAGAACACTTGGATTTTTAATTTCTCAGTGAAAGGCATACAGTAAATCACCAGGTTGTTTTTTTTTAAATAAATTGATGGCTACGTCTTATTCACTCTTTATCTGTAAACAGGTGTTGATACAGAGAACTATATATGAGTACTGTATTAAATGGGGATGAGGGAGTACTCACATCAAGAATGTACAAAGGACAGCAAATAAGGAAGTTCTGGGCAGTAAATATGAACTTCACCTCCTGTTCTTTACAGCTCTGGCTTTAGCTGGCTCCAATCCTTTCACTGGACTTAAACAATGTGACAGCTTTGAGAAGCTTGATACTATAACAGAACAGAAACTGCATGTGGTTTAAAGATTTTCTGACTGCAATTGCTGACCTTGTCATTAAAATTTTCTGAAATTGAATGCAAAACAGATTGTATTAGGTAATTTTACAATCTCTAGATAGTCTAATAAAATATAAATTCAGCATTCAATTATACTTCCTCACATTCATCAAGATATTAAAATTGTTTCTTAAAAGCATAGTTTCAAACTAGCCTTTTTACAAATGGAAGGAAATACTCTCCTCCTCTAATGCATTTCTCAACTGTATTATAAGTCCTTTGAGATTTTTTTAACATGAAGTTAATTTATTTCTGCTGTATTCCTGTTCAGGCTGATGTTGCCAGAGGCTTAGTTGGAGAGAGAGAGAGAGAGAGAGAGAGAGAAAGAAAGAAAGAAAGAAAGAAAGAAAGAAAGAAAGAAAGAAAGAAAAAAAGAACATTACTTTCAAGTATAAAAAAATTTACAGCTCAACTAGATATCAAAATTGCTAAAATTTCATACTTTAAATAAATGCTAGAGGCTTAAAAATCTAGGAAATAGCTTTTAAATAAAATTTTAAACCTTTAATATTTAGTATTCTAATTACCGTATTTTCCGACGTATAAGACGACCCCCTAATTTTACAGTAAAAACATAGATTTAGGCCTATATTTGCTGTATAAGACTACCCCCCACTTCCGAGGCAACACCAGTTCTTTTTTTAATAGACCGCCTCTCTGACTCTGGCCAATCTGAGTGGGCTTTTTTTCGTTTCAAAAGTCGTCTCATACGCCGGAAAATAGTATGAAATAACAATGTCATCCTGTCAGACTTTATAATTTTTGATTCATGAATTAACTTTGGCCTTTTCCCCTATAATGTAACTGCTGTGGAAACAACTATAAATTTTGAAAAATAAGCTTCATTAAACACCTTACACTATATACAAGAATAAACTCAAACCCAGCCAGTGTGGCTCAGTGGCTGAGCATCAATCCATGCCCCAAGCCATCAATTTATTTAAATTGACTCCTGGTTAGGGCACTTTCTCAGGTGACAGGTTGCAGGCTTGATCCCCAGTAGAGGGTGTGCAGCAGACATTTGATCTATGTTTCTCTTAGTGATATTTTTTTATATATCTCCTCAGGCAAGGGAAACAAAAGGATTTAAAAAATAAACAAACGGGAGGCGGAGCTTGAAGATGGCGACTGAACAGTTTTGCACAGAAAATGAAACCATCAACAAAATGAAATGACAACCCATTGAATGGGAGAACATACTTGCCAATGATAAATCTGGTAAGGAATTAGTATCCAAAACTCATCAAGAACTCATACAACTCAAGGTCAAAAAGCAAACAATCCATTTACAAATAGGCAAAGGACCTGAACAGACACTTCTCTAAAGAGCACATACAAGATGGCCAACAAACATGAAAAGATGCTCAATGTCACTAATCATTAGAGAACTTCATATTAAAACCACAATAAGATATTACCTCACCCTAACAGAATGACTACCATCAATAAACTAACACAAATGTTGGTGAGGACGTGGAGAAAAGCAAACCCTCGTGCACTCTTGGTGGGACTGCAGACTGGTGCAGCCACTGTGGCAAGCAGTATAGAGTTACCTCAAAAATTAAAAATGGAATTGTCTTATGACCCAGTGATTCCACTTCTGGGCATATAACTGAAGGAACCCAAAACATCAATTCAAAAGAATATATGCACTCCTGTGCTCATTAAAGCATTATTTACAATGGATAGGCTCTGGAAGCAACTCAAGTGTCCATCAATAGATGAGAGGATAAAAAAGCTGTGGTACATATATACAACGAAATATTACTCTGACATAAAAAGAATGAAATTTTACCATTTGTGACAACATGGATGAATCTAGAGGATATTGTGCTACATGAAAAAAAAAGTCAGCTGGATAAATATAAATACCATGTGATTTCACTTATATGTGGAATCTAAATGCCAACTCAGTTTAAAAAAAATCCTATATGATAGTTCTAAGGGCTGAAAATATTCTTTCCCAGACTGAACAAAATTTTGCATTCAGATTATGTTACATTTTCCTACCTAGAAGTAAAGAAATGAGCACAATCTGATAACATCAAAACTAAAATAATTTTATTTCATTGCTATTATAATATGATAATCTTAAAAATCTTAGAAAATAGTGAACATAATTTTAATATATTAAAGATTTAAATATCACCAATGTATTTTAATGAGCAAAACAGACCTAAAATAATAGTCAAAACTTTCACAGAATTCTTCTCTGAAATCCACTCAAGTCTAATAGTTCTCAAAGGGCACATTAGACCAAACCAAAAAGCTTTTTTCAGTCATAAATGAAACAAGAAAACAGGATTCCAGACAGTAATAACATAATGAGCAAACTAGCTCTATTTGTGCCAAAATTAATTTAAAAAGTTGTTTGGATTGATTTTTAGCTTGATTTAAACTACATTTAAACAAAACACTCAACACTGTATCTAGGCGAGAGTACTCAGCTTTAATAAACTTCAAAAGCCATTTCAAATTTTATTACTTTATTCTCATCTTGTAGCTTGTTATATTTTTTCTTAAATTTTTATGTTGGAGAGGAGAAAGGGAAACTAACATGCATTATGTTCCAGCAAAATACCAGTGGAAACTGAATTATCACCAACCTCATAACTTCCCTGGAAGAAATACAGTTTTTTCCAGCGATTTCAGAAGAGGGCCTTCCTACTTGAAAATAACGGTGGCATGCTAGTTATCACTGTGCCTAAAAAGACTGACCTGGGAGTAAAAATTTTCCCATGGCACACTTCAAAGTTCTGTATATGGAAGAACATCTGAACCAAGTGATTAATTTGGACTTTAAAGTCACAGGATTGGCTGACAAGAGCCTGCCTTACAATGGATGTGTCCCGGGGGCTCACAGTGGCCTTGGCAGGGAACTGGGACTAAGAGTAACACAGTGTTCCTGGCCTTGGGGGCTTATAACTAGAGACATATAGAGAGAGTTACTTAAAGGATTGACATTTACTTAGATTTCCACAAAAGCCTGGTCCCACCTGTGTTCTCTTTCTAACCCAAATTTATCCCAAGTGATAGATAACTAGAACAAATCTCAGCCGTACTCTGGTCGTGGAGGACATCTGGATCTCTCACATGGCGATAAAAGCCGGCCTCTCTGTGAGCCCCGTGTTCTGCAATGTTTGGGGGGGCTCTTGGACCTCTTCTCCACTAGGGGAGGGTGGGACTCGGTTACATGAAACCTAGGCTTTCTGGACTAACGGCCAGAAAGCTGGTACTACCACAACTTGGAGACTATATGAATGGTGGCTCTCTGGATTCATTTGTGGGATATCAGAATAGGTTCCTTCCCAGTTCCCAAAAGAGCTCCTATATTGGCTTTTAACAGCACATGCAACTGCAATCATAATCATTCCTTCACCAGATCCAGAGCAGCAATGACAAATCCACGGAAGGTGTATGCCTACTCTTTCCCCCCGGCACCACAGTAGGCATTAGCTATCAATCTCCAGATGAACGAGGAGGACACTACTTAGAGTGCTTCTCAAAACAGCATTATAATCCATCTATCATTGGTAGTCTAGAGACTGCTTCTAGGTGACACCTACTTACTAGCCCTGGCTGAAAAAGCTCTATTGAGTCCAAAAGGGAATCCCCATAATGGACTCCAAATGAAGGCAGCGTTGTCAGCTAATATGCCTTTTTGATGACCCAGGCACTTAAACTGAGCAGTCTCCTCGCATTCCAAAACAGTGTCCATCACACCAATGTTAGCAGTGGCACAATCCACAAACCTTAGCAGTGGTACAACCCCCAAAACTTTTCATTGGCTTTTTGTTTCAAGGATATTGGGCAAAAGGTGGGGAGAAGCATTTCTCTGGAGCCTAAACAGTGTTAGTTAAAAAAAAAAAAAAAAAAAAGTGGATGTTTTAAGTTTTCTATATCAACATCAGGTACAGAATCTCAAGTGGTAGTGACAACCATAAGCTCGCTAAGAAACTTATATTTGTGTAATCTTGATACATGTGGAGCCCTATAAAGTCTGAATCTCAAGCAGACAGCCTCCTTGGCAATGGTAACCTATCTGGACTTCAAAAAATTTACATGAGTGATAAATTAAAAAAAAAAAGTGAAACTCTTAATGTCTGCACATGATCATTTATCTCTAAAAGAGAACTTTATTGGTGGAAAGGCTATGAGAAGCAATTATTTCAATAACCTGTCTGCTTGAAAACATGTTTTAAAGAGCCCTACATAAATGCTAACAACAATCACACAAAAAAAGGAAAAAAATACAATAAAGCAGTAAGGACAATAAAATCTCATTGAACACATGTGAATAAAATGAAGAGAATCATATAAACAAAACTATTAAAACATTGTATGGTATAAAAGGGGACTTGAATGAATAGAGAAGTGAACCATGTTCTTGAATAGTGTACTGGATCATGCTACTTTCAATTGAGTTTAAATAATGCTATTTTTACTAAATTCCTCTTATATGTATGGTTCTGAGTTAGAATTGCCCAAAAGATATTGCAATGGGATTTGGGAGGTGGAGGTGAAGCTGATAACAGTTATTTGCAGTGACAAATAGGCATAAGGGAAACCCAAAACACTAATTCAAAAGAATACATGCACTCCTATGTTCACTGCAGTGTTCTTTACAATAGCCAAGATATGGAAGCAACCCAAGTGCCCATCAATAGACCAGTGGATAAAAAAGCTGTGGTACATATATATATATACAATGAAATATTACTTAACCAGTCATAAAATCTTACTTTTAAACAGCTAACTGAAATAATTCAGTTTGAGAAAGACAAATACCATATGATTTCACTTATATGTGGGATATAAGTGGATAGACCAGTGGATAAAAAAGCTGTGGTACATATATATATACAATGAAATATTACTTAACCAGTCATAAAATCTTACTTTTAAACAGCTAACTGAAATAATTCAGTTTGAGAAAGACAAATACCATATGATTTCACTTATATGTGGAATCTAAAGAACAGATTCCTAGATACAGAGAACAGACTGATGGTTGCCAGGAGGTGGGGTGGGAAATTGGGTGAAAAGGGTGAAGGAAATAAGAAGTACAAATTGGCCTGGCTGGTATTGTTTAGTGGTTGAGTGTCAAACTGTGAACTAGGAGGCCATGGTTCGATTCCCAGTCAGCACACATACCCAGGTTGCAGGCTCGATTCCCAATAGGGGTATGCAGGAGGCCGCCAATCGATGATTCTTTCTCATCATTGATGTTTCTCTCTCTCCCTCTCCCTTCCTCTCTGAAATCAATACAAATATATTTGTTAAAAGAAGCACAAATTGGTAGCCATGGGAATGTAAAGTACAGCACAGGGAATATAGTCAATATTATTGTAGTAATTATGTACGGTGCCAGGTGGGTACTGGAAATATCGAGAGGAACACTTTGTAAAGTATATGATTGTCTAGACACTATGCTGTACACCTGAAACTGATAGAAAGTAATATTGAATATGAACTATTGATATAATTTAAAAAATAAGCTTTAAAAATGTTTTAAGGAAAAACATATTTGCAGTGACAGAGATAGAGGTTTCAATGAATCCCAGTGCTTCATGTCCAGCTCTTTTTTTTCCAAACTGCTGATGATAACTAACATTGCTTCCAGCCCAATACCAAACTCCACCAAATTCTTCCCTCCCTGGATATGTATGTTACCTTTTCTATGGAGGGAAGGGGATTTGTTTCTCCTCCCCTTGAAACTAGGCTAGACTGGTGACTTCTCTTGACTAATAGAATGTTTTGGAAGTGTGCTGTGCAGCCCTAAGTCCAGGCTTTAAGAACCTATGGCTTCCACTTCTGCAGTACTTGAAGCATGCTGCCGTGCTAGACGTAAGTCTAAGCTCTGCAGCTGGACAGAAAGGTATATGGAGAAGACCTGAAGCATCTTGGCAACAGTGAGCACTAAGGCTCCAAACAGGTGAAAGAGGCCTTCATGGACCTCCTAGCCCAGCTGCAGCAGAACTCCCAGTTGAATATAATGACATAAGCAACCGCAGCTACATTACATGAAGCAGAAGAGCTGCCCAACTGAGCCCAGCCCAGCCGGAGAATTGTGAGAAATAATAAACTGTTCTTGTTTTAAGGCACCAAGTGTTGCGGTGACTAGTTTCACAGCAACAAGTAACTGAAAGGGGGAAACTTGTACTATAAAGATGACAATAGTACTCCCTTTCCTCCCTCCATTTCGGCCTTGATAAAAACATTCTAAAGGTCATCTGTGAGACTACCTGGTGATCTACAGCCAATCATTTTTTGAAAAGTAAAATAATGAGAGGATTCTTGACCTACCGAACACTGAAACATGTTTTAACTTCAGGAATCAGATAAGAATAACAGCTACTAGTATTATTATTGAATGCTTACAGTGTCTTAGGCATTGCTCAAAGTATTGCCATGACAAATAAATAATGTATTATTCTTCATGCTTACAGATGAAAATCTGAAAGTAATATTCAAAGCTGTTATACTAATAATTACAGAGCATTAATGCTAAACCAGAGTAATAGAAAAGATAATAAAACTACATATGTGTCAGAGTTTGTTAAGATTAATCACATATGTAAGAGCACTCATCCTATCCATGCATTATACTGAATGAACAATCATCAGAACTGAAGAGCCTTCAGTCTTCTGACAGGTCTCCTAAGGGATGTAGGACAACCATAACTCTCACCCTAAGGAAAAAGAATGACTTCATACTCATGGCTTCAGCCACTCTGTCCTCCTGCTCTGCACAACAGGCTCGAGCAGTAAAGGGAACAGTAATATGGCCTCTGCTTAGCACATCAACTTTGCTTTGGGAGAAACTCCCATCCTTGGGGCAAAGAGCCCATCTCCTTCTTTGCCTTGGGGCAAAGAGCCCATCTCCTCCCACTCCCACTCTGCTCCAGAGTGATTCCTTCCCTGTGTTCTCTCTACATTGAGCCCGCTTTAGGAGCACCTCTCAGCCCCAACCACCTCACTCTTACGAACTGACAGCAACGTAAGGAAGGGGAGAGAGCAAAGGCAGTCTCTGCCTTATTCACCTTGCGTCTCAGCACCTGGCACCGTTCCTCTCCATAGAACACACTGGGGAGCACTGATCACGGCAGGAAGTGCCTGTTAGCCAACAGTTACCTTCCACTCCCCTCAGCAAAGGCAAGCTATTTATAGAAGTAATTTTGTTGACTATGTCAGTCATCTGTTAATACACAAATGGTGATTTCTATCTATGGTAACTGTTAGACAAAATAACTGTATTCTTTAAAATTAAAGATTTGTTTTCCCACCATAATAATGTTTTCGGTTTCATCATTAATATCGTCATTAAACAGGAAGAGTTGCTTCTTTTCCTTTATCAGAAAGAGGACAAGATGTTTACTCACAATTAATGATTGGAATGCTCTGAGGTGGGCAGCCTGCGCTTTGCCTGAAGTGTCATTTCATCTGCAGGAATGCGACCCTCAGCTCATCAAACCATGTTAAAACCATATGTTTCTTTATTTAAAGATACCTGTTCACAAAAGTGCGTGTTTTCTCTCGTCCAGGTTTCTTCTCCCTACTGAAGAGCACCACTGACATCCCAAAAAGTACAACAAACAAGCCAGACAGACTTGTAGGTTCTGATCAGGTTTCACAGGTCAACTACACCATTCCAAAATGTCCCTTTACTCCAATTTCTTCACATTCCCCATTCGCGGTTAAGAAAAATCAACAACTGCTATTACTTAGTGATGTAATATTAAGACAGCTTCTTAATGGATGTTTAATTGATTTCCATCCAATTAAAACATTTGCTTGCAAATTGCACAGGATGGCAGTGGAAGGTATCAATTTCCAAGAATATACTCTACCGCAAGTTTTCAGTGTCTTTTTCTTTGCTCTGCTGTTCCTGCTGTGTTGATTAAACTGTCATGGTTTAAAGGAGGAAATATCCAAATTTAATCGCAGTTGGCATTGAAAAATGTAAACACATGCTAACTGGCTCCTTTGTTTGAACAGCCATTCTCAAACTGAGTTTGTGATGTTCAGAAACTAAAGTTCTCCTATCAAATCACTATTCCTAACTTGTCTCAGTTCTTACTGATTTCTTTTTTTCCCTCCACATTTTTATGCTGGAATATACAAACATAATTTACTATCTCAACCATTTATCAGCTCTAATGGATTTCTACAGGATATCATTCACAAGTGCAACAAAAAGCAAGATATTTTTTATTGTTTCAGTTTTACCTCAAATAATAAATTTGCTGATTTATTTTTATCAGAGATTTTTCTTCAATTTCTGCCCACTCTCATCTACTCCTCCCTGGAACTAAAGTTGAGATAGCACACTGGCCTTGGCCAGTGTGGCTAGTTAGTCATCCGGTGCACAGAAAGGTTGCAGGTGTAATTCCTGGCCTAGGTTCTGGGTTTGATCCCTGGTCGGGGAGCAGACCAGAGGGAATGGGTTGATGTTTCTCTCATACATGAGTTGTCCAGAGTTCTGTGGACTTAGAGATGAGAGCCTTTTCTCTGAGATTTAACTTCATGCAGGGTAGCCAGCAATCTGATCCCAGATTAACTTGACCTCAGCGGTGGTCCAGTCTAGGAGATGGTATAGAGCCGTGGTCGGCAAACTGAGGCTCGCGAGCCACATGTGGCTCTTTGGCCCCTTGAGTGTGGTTCTTCCACAAGATACCATGGTCTGGGCAAGTCTATTTTGAAGAAGTGGTATTAGAATGAGTTTAAGTTTAAAAAATTTGGCTCTCAAAAGAAATTTCAATCGTTGTACTGTTGATATTTGGCTCTGTTGACTAACGAGTTTGCTGACCACTGGTATATAGCAATAGAAGGATTTCGGCAGTGCTGACATGCAAAGCTAGGGAGGCACCTCCAGATGATTACATTATCCCCAAACAGCCTCTGCACTGCAGCTGGGAGGAGCGTGGACAGAGCTCCCTCTCTCCATAAATAAGCCATTTCAAATAGCTAACCAGATTCACCATCCTTATTGAACAGGACAGCCCGATAGCAGACTACAGTAATAAGCAAGAAATTAAGGCTAATCTTCCAGCCTGGGCTCACCCAGCAGGGATTTGGGTAGTATGCACTGCTTGGAGGGCCCACTGGGGCTAAGGGCTTATGCTTGCCAAACACCATACCTGTAGCAGCAAACTACATTTACAAGCATAAATTATATGGTACTTGATATATCCTAGTTTTAATTATCTTAGGGATTTCTGAACTGAAATCTGTGGGTAAAAAATATCAGAGACTATTGTTGAATATGGCTTAAGATATGAGGGTGCTTTTATTTCCGGACATGAACTTGAGCTAAAGTATACAGACCGTATGGCAATAGCATTCATCCTTTACATTGAAGGACTCACATAAGGCCACCTCAGATAGAAATGGTAGAGCAAGCACTGCTATTCTTGACTGAAGGCAGATTGGAGTTTGTTATATTATGCTGTTTCCTAGTGGACTGTCTGTATCAATGCAGTTCTTAAGGACGATTTTTTTTTTTCTTCTAAGTCAGTGATGGAAGCTGTGCTTTAAGGAGAACATATTTATCATTTGATACTATTTCCTCCTTCTTAATGCTTTGCATCCTCAGACTCATTCCTCTGAATAAGGTCTGACTCAGGGTGTCATCTGGCATAGCCATACCTGTCACATTTCAGTCCTGCTTTGTCCAACATAAAAGCCCAAGCAACATGCTGTTTAAATGGAGCCATGCTGACAGTTTCCGTTCATTCAAATACCATTTGTGAGATTTGCATGGATTAACATCCAGATGACAGGCACCTAGCTTTTATTCAAATAAAGAGAAATTATAACCAGACTCAGATCTCCTCATTGCAACCAATCAGTGACTGTCATTTAACAAAGATTTTTCCATGTAGCTTGCCAATAAATTTAGGCCAGGGTCCTTGTAACTTTATAACGGAGACGTCTCTAGACATGCCGATAATACTATTTTCTTATTATTGGGAAATAGCACCAAACTAATTAAAAACCTCATTAAGTATCCCCTGGGCTCACTGCACACAAAAGAATCTACTTTTGAAATTGCTGCATTTGTCCAAACTCATCCACAGACCTTCTTAATTCTTCAAGAAGACAGGAGGTAAAAGGCTGTGTAGGTTAGAATGAGAATCATCTTTCAGGGGTTGATTTTGGTCAGTCAGATACCATTGATACGCTCTCTGACCTGAAGGAGACTGAAGAGGATGGTGGGGAAAAAAGGTAGGGGTAAAGATGCATAACACTGGGGTGCCTGTGGAGTCAGTCTATCGTGGGAGCTGATGGCCCTGGACTACGGATGCCTTGCAGAGAGGTGCCCATCAGCATGTATAATGACAATTTACCAAGCACCAGTCACAAAAATGGTGGCTTTACGTAAGCTTCTTATTTGTGGACCGTAGGCCAGGTAGTCTTAGAGAGTAACTGCTTTTTATTTTCATTGTCGTAAATGCTGAATCACAAATATAAACACAGATAAAATTCTAGAATCCAGTTTCTTGAACTCTTTTCCCCAGGCCATCCCTAGAGAAAATGAGGAGGTAGAGAAGTATCTGATACCTCCTGTTCTTTGTTTCCACCCCCCGCCCACCAATGCCTCAGACACTCCCTGGGCCTCAGTTCTACTTTTTTCTTAACCCCATCGAAGCCAGTACATTGTTTGAAAAAAATTCAGAATAATATTCACATCCACATTGAGCTTAAAAAACAACTACTGACTGTTGCTCTGCCTGAAACAAATAGAAAACTGGGAGGGGGGAATGGGGGTGATGGTTTTCGAGACAGTAGAAAATAAAGGACAGTGATCCCTGAGTAACAAGAACAAGTGAGAGGAGCCCTATGATGACCCCAACTTACTGCATTGAAAGCGTGCTCAGGCCATGGTGTGCTGGGAGGGGGAACCAGCTGTAGCCTGGCAGTCCCTCTAAGTTGAGAAAAAATGAGGATGTTTTTGGTTGTCTCAGTGCTGAGGATGCTGTAGATATCTAGTGGATGTCCCAAATAACAGAATTTTCCCAGCTAAATTGTGCAAGTGCCCGGAGGAGGAACATGGCAGAGGCTATCTGCCAGGAATGCCGAGGAGGCTTAGGGAATATCCAAGACTTTCTATTGTAATGACACTGGGGGGAATGCGACTTTCATGTTGTCTATGTATATGAAATCAGCAGAATGTACACTTTCTATATATACCCTGTTTCTCCAAAAATAAGACAGTGTCTTATATTAATTTTTGCTCCCAAAGATGCACTAGGTCTTATTTTCAGGGGATGTCTTATAATATTTTTCCATGAGCTAGGTCTTATTTTCGGGAAAACACGGTATTATCATTTTATTTGCCGATTATACCTCAATGAAGCTGAAAAATAAATGAATTAAAAATATGGCTTAAAAGATTGTTTACGTCACACCTTGTTTGTTTTTCTCATTTTTGTTCTTCAACTCTACTAGAAAGGCAAAGATGACATGGGCAATAAGGGAAGGGATATGTAGTAAAATCTGCCTTGTGTTCAGGAGAATCTTGATGCATTTCATAAAAGCATAAGGGGTATAGGCTCTTGGTGGGACGCAGAAAGAAGTACATTCGGGGAGGTGATGGGAAATATTCCAACAATCTGAGAGAAAACAAGGGCAGGAAAGGGAACAGCAGCTGCCTCAGTGATTTATTGGCTTACGCTTCCCCAACCTGTCTTCAACATTTCCCTTTGTATGTCCATAGGATCTACTAGTACATTAAAAGATAGAGAATGAGCAGTATATGAGATGATTTGGAAAAAAGAAGGAGAAAAGAAAGTGAAAAGAACCTAGGCTGGAGCAGATGAGAGGGAAGGGGGCAGGCTGAGCCCGGGGACTATGTCAGTGTGGCCATCAATGGGAGATCATCTGTTTGGGCCAAAGTCCAGTGTTGTCTATGTCAGTCAAGTTAATCTCTCATGATTTCTCCCCTATTCATGGTGTGCACTCCGTAAACATCATAGCAGTGATGTGAACTAAGAATTTCCAAAAAAAATATCCATGGTTAGGCACCATTTTAGCAATGGTTTCTTGTTACTTCCTGTCTTACAGCATAGTTTCAATTGTCATGTAATTCTAAACTCAAACAACTGAGAATAACATTTAAAATATTCACTTGGTTTCAAACACAAGGGTGTGTGTGTGTGTGTGTGTGTGTGTGTGTATTCTGGCTGGTTTATGTTACTAAAGTCAAGCAGAAACCTTTTCTGTATTCCTTTAGAAAAGCAGTGAAATAAAGAATCAAAAAAAAAAAAAAAAAGGAGAAAGAGAGGGCAGAAGTTGTTTTGTTGAACTCATTTTTGTAAATCTAACCAAAACATACGGAGTGGAACCTGTGACCTTCACTATTTCAACAAGGAAAAAGGAAGTCAACATCTCAAATGGACAATTTTGCTTGGAAGCCTCTCTGAGCAATTTTAACTTGGTTGGTACAAACATTTTCTGCCAATTAAAATTGTGCAATATTCTCACAACTGAAACTACTCTTGGCAACTACATCTCTTTGAGAAAAATAAAATTACAAGTTGGGTGTTTTAAGTGCTTAATTTAATAATATCTGAAGTAGACATAGTCACTAATTATTTATTTTTACAATATTATAAATATTCTAAATTATTATTATTTTGGGGCATTGGGAACAAAAATCCAGAGATTTCTTCCTTATCAAAATAAACCATATTAAATAGTGCCTCATAGTTTGCAACATAAAAATTTTCCAAGTCTGAGAACTTCTAAAAATTAGTAAAGGCATTTCCTGTTTATCTACTACAAGTTTTTAAAATATATTTTTTAGAGTGAAATGGAGGGGGAGAGAAAGAAACATCATTGTGAAAGAGACACATCAATTAGTTGCTAACTGGGCTGGGATCAAACCTGCAACCCAGGTACTCGCCCTTGACCGGGAATTGAACCCATGATCCTTAGGTCACTGGGCCAGTCCTCTAACCACTTGGCATCCAGCCAGGGCTACAAGTTGGTCTTTTTATCTGCTACCAGTCCAAGGTATTGGAAGTACGATCCAGAAGCATCAGCCTGATTTAGGTAAAATTCAGGTATGATTTAATCATCAAATGGCTATGTAAATATAACAAAGGACAAAGCATATAAAAGTAGCTCATTCAAATAAAAATGAATCCAAATGGACAATGAATAAAAGGCAGCATAACTCATTATGAAAAGCACAAGGCTTTAGATTCAGAATAGCTAGATTCAAGTCTAGGCTTTCACTTCCTAGCTGTGTGACCTTGGACAAGTTCCTGATCTCTTTACACCTTTTCATCTGCAAGTAAAGATGGTCAGATATTCTACTTCACATGAATACATCCAGAAGTGAAGGAAGCAATCCGTAAATGAAATTGAGCATTACAATAAATGTCATGGTATATGCACTCAATAACTGTTAGCTAGTATTACTCTTATTTAAAAAAAATAGACTCAACCTCATTACCAATCAGGAAGCCACAAAGTAGTTTATTTTACTATATTAAAATGAAAAAATTTTAAAAAGGATTGATAGCAGCCTGTGCTAGCAAGAGAATTAAAAAAAAAATGGTCCACAACATATATAATCAGTGGGAATACTATTGGCTCTCTCCTCTCTGAATGGCAAGTGTTCCCAAACTCATCTTATTAGAGGACATAGTTTCATCATGAGCATCATAATTTTTTACACTCTAGTCCTTGCAAGGAACTAACTGGAAGCTGTTCATTTAGCTGTTGTTTGACAAAACAAGATAAAAAGAAACAGAGTACACACAGATACTCATATTTGTGTGAGTGCTCTTTTCTAACTCACTTACAAACAACACTTGTATTTCAGTTAGTCTCTGTAGATTTTAAATTGAATTTGTATTTAATAAAAGAACCATGTGGTGGTAGCTATTGGTTCTTTATTGTAAATACTCTTTGATATATATTACTTAATCTACTCCCCCCCCCCCGCCCCTTTCAATCTTTTTTCTATTGGGAAATGTTCCCAAGACTTTATTCTTCTAACCAGAACAGACTGAATCATACATCATATGGTGGCAAAATTCCCTTGGCCACAATATTTCAAAAATAAAACTAAAATAATAAAATGTTATGAAGTAGCTGTGGTGTAATGGAAAGAAGACCAGTGTAGTCAAGAAGCCAGAGTTGTAGCATTTTGAGCCCTCGGGCAAGTCTCTTACCTCGCTGAGACTCAATTCTCTCATCTATAAAGCATAAGGATACTATGATTTGCTGCAATCATTATATGGGAAGCCTATCACCCAAATTTGTTTTGTTAATTTTGGAGCAACTTTCTCTTCTCAGTTTCCATGGCGATCGAGCTATGACCTTGTAGCTCGATCCAAGTCTAAGAAGGGCAAGAGTGTCACTGGATCAGTGCTGAAATGAGATCCTCCAGTATTCAACATTATCATCACTGTGGGGGAGGGTTAGGAGAGAAGAAAGGGTTGAGAGAGGGGAGAGGGTCTGAATTTAAAAGGAGATTAAAGTTCTTTCCCTCCTTTGGCTCTTTACAGGGAGAAACAAAGGGATTATAAATCAAGCCAGAAAGGATCAGTTCTTTCACAGCTCCTGGAAGAATAAAATCAAGAGAGGACTAAGAGGAACAATGGAATGAATGAAGCCTGGGAGTGTAAAATGGAAGAAAGCTAATTGACTCTAGACCTTAAGCTAACATAAAAGTAACCCCTCAGATCTTGACTATGGGAAAGGAGGAGTGAAGCATAAGCAGGTGCAGTAGTTGAGAATTTCCTGTGTCTTATTCATGATATTCTAAGCACAGTTCCAAGGGACTCTAAGAGCAGTTGAAATTTTAATATTGAGGATTTGGCTCTAACTTGTATAATAAATAAGTTCAAGCTTTGAAGTCACACAGGCACTAAAACTGGCTTCCTCCTTGCTTCCTCCTTCCAACACACACACACCTGCTACTCACAATACTGCATTTCCACTACATTCCCTGTGACAATCTTGAACTCCTCAGTGTTTATGTAGGTTAGGACTATGAGGCAATGCCCAGAGGCCTGGTGTTCCATTACCTGAGGCCTCTAGGCACAGGAAAACTTGTTCTAGCAAAGTACAAGGCTTTAGGAACAGAACTTTGGGGCATTATTTTATCTCTCTGATCAATATCACCTCACTGGTGACTCTGGGTGCAATTAGAGTTCCTTTTAATATTGCTTCTTTTGGGGCATTAAATGTGTCTATAAAGATTGCTAGGTTTCTAAAGGCTTATTTCTCAAACAAGGAAGTCCTACAAACAACTCTGAGAGAGAGACCCAGAATCTCTGCATTCCTAAGGCTTACCCTGGGTAACCCTGGGGAACAGTATAGGAAGTACAGGGAGTACACATTTGAGTCATTAAAAGTGATGAATACCCACCATTTCTTGCCATCATGAGTTGATGCAATCTGAGGACGTGTCCCAAAACTATAAATGGTGTTATTTAAAAATTAGTTAGCTAATACATAACCTTATGACTTTTATATGTGTTGAGATTCAGAAGTGGTGATGCCCAGTTTGATGTCAACAGGACACAGTTAGCTGTAAGCAAACTAATGAAAAAGAAAAAGTCTTCTTTGGCCTCCTCCAAACACCATTTACTCTATACTCACTCTCTTTGACCCCTCAGCATGCAAGTCCCTTTTGATGGCTCTTGGGCTGGATACTCCCATGTAGTGGCTTCCTCTCACTGGCCCACCCCAAACAGGGTTCATCACCTACCTCCTTACTTCACACTAACTTCTAACCAAAACTTAGATAGTCATATATTCTACTCTTAATAGACTCTTGCTGGGACCGGTTTGGCTCAATGGATGGAGCGTCGGCTTGGGGACTGAAGGGACCCGGGTTCGATTCTGGTCAAGGGCATGTACCTTGGTTGCGGGCATATCCCCAGTAGGGGGTGTGCAAGAGGCAGCTGATCGATGACTCTCTCTCATCGATGTTTCTAACTCTCTATCTCCCTCCCTTCCTCTCTGTATAAAATCAATAAAAAATATATTTAAAAAAAATAATAATAATAAATAGACTCTTTCTATCTTAAGAATTACCTAATAAAAAAGTAATATACAAATTGACCATACCTCTGTTATACCCACAAGCCACACCCACCAGCTACACCCATCAGCCAATTGGAGCATGCAAATTAACCCCAACCAAGATGGCTGCAGCCACAGAGAGCAGGAGGGAGGCTTGGGTTTCCCAGGCAATGGAAGAAGCAAAGCTTTCCACACACCCTGGCTGGCCTAAGCCTCCACTCAAGGCTACAAAGTTTCAATTATAGAAGGTAAACAAATCCAAACAGAAATGGCGGCAGTCACAGAGCAAGCAGAAGGCTTGGCTCTGCTCCAGACTACAAAGTTTCAGTTGTAGAAGATAAATAAATTCCAGATACCAGGGCCTCTGCTTGGGTCGCCAGGGTCGAGGGGGGGTGGGGGGAAGGGAGCTGTAGCTGGCCTGAAAATCACCTAGGCCCCTTGCTCAGGCCGCCCACACCCCAAGGGAACCCCCACCCTGATCTGGGACACTCTTCAGAGCAAACCAGCTGGCCCCACCCATGCACCAGGACTCCATCCTATCTAATAAAAGATTAATATGCAGTGCTCGCTTCGGCAGCACATATACTAAAAGATTAATATGCAGAGTAACCATCACTCCAACACACAAGATCAAGATAGCTGCCCTCATGTGATCAAAGATCCTGCCCCCATGTGGACACAAGATGGCCACCACAAGATGGCCAGCAGGGGAAGGTAGTTGGGAGGGACCAGGCCTGCAAGGGAGGGCAGCTGTGGGTGATGAGGCAAGCAAGGGAAGACAGTTGGGAGGCAGTTGCAAGGGAGGGCAGTTGGAGGCAATAAACCTTGAAGGGGAGGGCAGTTAGGGGTGGCCATGCCAGCAGAGGAGGGAAATTGGGGGCAAACAGGCTGGCAGGGAGCAGTTAGACATCAATCAGGCTGGCATGGGAGTGATTAGGGGGTGATCAGGCTGGCAGGCAGAAGTGGTTAGGGGCAATCAGGAAGTCAGGCAGGTGAGCAGGAGCAAGCAGTTCTAGATTGTGAGAGGGCAGTCAGACATCCCTTGAGGGGTCCCAGATAGGAGAGGGTATAGGCTGGGCTGAGGGACCCCCCCTCCCCATGCATGAATTTTGGGACTCTAGTTTATTACTAAAAATTGAAAGTTTATTAAAGAGGATTACTCATTGATTCATTATATCATTAAATTCTAACATATTAAAAAAATTATTCATAAGAGCCACAATAATTTCCCACAGGACTCTTTGCCAAAGTTAGTGATGAAATAATCTTCAGCAGCATCCCCACTTCAAATGTTCAAGTAAAGGTTCTGTCATGTATGAAGGCACAATGCCATGTTGAGGACACATAGTAAGGTCACCATGAAATGATGCCTTGAACTCACCCTTCCCCAGTAGAAACAAATGGGGTGTTTTATATATAAAATGAAGAGTCATGGAAATGACATGACAACCTTCATTTTTTTCTTCTCTATTGGTAAACCTTTGGTGAGCCAGCCTTTTGTTTCAAGATACCTCTGATGATAGCAGAAGGGATCAGGGTACAACCCAGAGAAAAAGAGGATTAATCTAGATGGCCACACCTTGGTTTTATCGTAATTTTAAGGATGGTCATAAAAGAGGTATCCATGACTAATTCATTTGGAAAGAAAAGTGGGGAAAATATTCAGGATAAAAGCCCTGTTTTGGAATAAAGAGTGCATTCAACCAGGAATGTTTTCATTACTGTATCTCTTGAGTTTCTAAGCACAGTAATAAGGACTAAATTCATAAAAACAAATAAGGTTTTCAAGTGAATTACCCAGTTTTTTTTTTTATTAACAATAGAATTATTGTTCTATATTACTCTATAATTTAAAGGAGATCAAAGTTATTTCCCTCCTTTGGATATTTACAGGGAGAAACAAAGGAATTATTAATCATGTAATCCTATAATTCTATCATTCTAATTCATTCTTGTTCCTCTCTTTCTACAATTCTTTCTTGTTTTGTTGCTTCCACACATGAAATCAGTCCCTTTTTACCTGCAAGTTCATAAACAGAATTTTCTTCTTGTTTTTAACTTTTAGCAAGTTAAAAAGCCTTTCGCTTTCTCTTCTTGCAAGCAGAATTCTGGGCCCCTATTTTATCACTGGAAATTAGATCACTACAAATCCAGTAGCAAGTAATCTTCACAAAACAAGTTCCTATCTATAAGAATATTTAGAGCTTGTCATTAGAGACCTTTTAGCTTGTGCCGTTTTCCTTCGGGCATCATAAGCACAGTGATCTTAATTTGTGATATTTGAAGGCCTTTGAAAGTGAGAACATAAAAGAGTTATTAACTGAAAGATAAGAAAAGAAAAATAGATAATTCAATAATAATAGTTGCTGAAACCGGTTTGGCTCAGTGGATAGAGTGTCGGCTTGGGGACTGAAGGGTCCCGGGTTCGATTCTGGTCAAGGGCATGTACCTTGGTTGTGGGCATATCCCCAGTGGGGGGTGTGCAAGAGGCAGCTGATTGATGACTCTCTCTCATCAATGTTTCTAACTCTCTATCTCTCTCCCTTCCTCTCTGTACAAAATCAATAAAATATATTAAAAAATAATAATAATAATAATAGTTGGAGACTTCAGTACTTAACTTCCAAAATTGGATAGAACAACTAACTATGCAGAAGATTAACAGGATAATAGAATACTGAAAAAACACTATACAGCAATTATCTTTAACATATCTACACTAATAAAAGAGAAAGATGCAAAATGACTGTACCTTCACAATACCACCAGCCAATCAGGAGTAAGTATGCAAATTAACCTACCATATTTGTTAGGTTAATTTGCATACAGAGGCACCAAGTGGCCAGGGGCGGGGCTGGATACTTGCAGCTCTCGGCCTCTGGGCAGCGTGGGAAGGTGGAAAGGCAGCTCCAAGCCGAAGCAAAGGCGGTATGGGCATTCAGAAACAGGAAGGCCCGTTCTTGCATGAATCTTTGTGCATTGGGCCCCTAGTATTTATGTAATTCTCTACCCAAGAACAACAGATATACACTCGTCTCAAGTGCATATGGAATATTCTCCAGGATAGATCATATACTAGTATATATTGAACAAATTTCAAATAATGTTAAAGAATTGAAGTAATACAAAATATGTTCTCCAATCAAAATGGAATGAAAATAGAAATTAGTAACAAAGAAAATTGAGGGAAAACCACAAATATGTGGAAATTAAACAACATGATGCTAAATAATCAATGGGTTAATGTAGAAATCAAAAGGAAAAACAGAAGCTATTTTAAAATGAATTGAAATAAAGACATAACATATCAAAACTTATGAAATGATAAATGAACCAAGAAAAAAGAGAGGAATTCACGTTCCCAGAATTAGAAATGAAAGAAAGGACATTAATACTAACCTTAGAGGCATTAAAAGCATTATAAATAATACTATAAATAGCTACATCCCAACAAATTAGATAACTTTGATAAAATGGACAAATTCCTAGAAATACATAAACTAATGTAATGTCCTAAGAAGAATTAGATCATCTGAATAAATCTATAACAAATGAAGATAATAAATTATTAACCAAACTCCAACCCCTTTTCGTGATAAAGACAAATGGCAAACAAAGAATACAAAGGAACTTTCTCAACCTGATAAAGGATATCTATGAGAAACATATAAGTAATATCATATGTAACAACAGAGACTAGATGCCTCCCCCCTAAGATCAGAAAAAAGACAAAAATGATCTCTTTTACCACTTATATTCAACACTGTACTGGAGGATCAAGCCAGGACAATTAAGCAAAAATAAATAAATAAATAAATAAATAAATAAATAAATAAATAATAAAAGACATTCAGATTGGAAAGGAAGAAGTAAAACTCTATCCACAGGTGACATGGTACTTTACATGGTAAATTATAGTGAGTTTACTAAAACACTATTAGAACTAAAAAGCAAGGTTGCAGAATACAAGGTCAATATACAAAAATCAATTATATTTTCATACACTAGCAATGAGCAATCTGAAAATAATAAGAAGAAAATAATTCCATTCACAAAAGCATCAAACAATAACATATTTAGTAATACATTGAACAAAAAGAAAGTGCAAAACATATTTGGAAATCTAAAAAACGTTGAAAGAAATTTTAAAAAAATCTAAATAAATGGGATGGGAGTTAGGGGAATCTATGATTGTGGATTGGAAGATTTAATATTGTTGAGATGGCAATACTCCCCAATTTAATCTACAGCTTTAAGATAATACAAATGAGAATCTCAATGGAGTTCTTTATAGAAACAGACAGACTGATTATAAAATTTATATGAAATTACATGAGACCCAAAAGAGATAAAACAATCTTGAGCCAACCAGCATGGCTCAGTGGTTGAGTGTTGACCAGAGCATAAGCCTAGATTGTGGGTTTGATCCCAGAGGGGCCATGCAGGAGACAGCCTATCAATGATTCTCTTTCATCATTGATATTTCTATCTCTCTCTCCCTCTCCCTTCCTCTCTGAAATCAATAAATATACATATATATTTTTTAAATCTTGAAAAAAACTAGGAGGACTTACAATTTCTGATTTCAAAACTTACCACAAAGCAATGGTAATCAAGACTGTGGTACTGGCAAAAGGACAGACATATTCATGAATTAGAATAGAATTTAGAGTCAAGAAATAAAATTGTGTGTCACAGCCAACTGATTTTCAATAAGGTGCCAAGGCCATCTAATGCGAAGTCTTTCAACAGATGGTGTTGAAATTACTGAATAGCCACAAAAGACTGAAGTTGGGCCCTTTCCCCACACCACATACAATATTTAATTCAAAATTGATCAAATACATAATTTTAAGAGCTAAAACTTGTAAAAAAACAAAACAAAACAAAAAAACAAAAAAAAACGGTAACTCCCATGACCTTAGAGTTGGCATTAGAGTCTTGGATATGACATCAAAAGCACAAACAATAAAAGGAAAAATAGATCAGTTCAACTTCATCAAAATCAGAAATGTTTGTGCTCCAATGAATACCACTGAGAAAGTGAAGAAAAAGAAGAAAAACATCCCCAAACCCTCAAAATGGAAAAAATATTTGCAAATCATATGCCTGATAAAGACCTTGTATCCTAAATATACAAGAAACTGTTACAACTCAGTAAGTATAAGAGAATCCAATTTTTAAAAAGCACAAACATGTTGCAAAAACATTTCTCTAAGGAAGATATACAAATGGCAAATAAATGCCCTGGCTGGCTAGCTCAGCTGGTTAAAGCATCGTCCTAATAAACTAAGGTTTCAGGATTGATCCCAGGTCCAATGAATGTATCAATGAGTGGAACAACAAATATTCCTCTCTCTCTCCTTCTCTTCCCCCCCCCCCCCCCGACTTACTCTCTCCCTCTCTTTAAAAGAAAAAAATAAAACTTAAAAACATTTTTAAAACTTTAAAAATTCTTTCTAAATGGCTAGTAAGTGTAGAAAATCATGCTTAGCACCGTTAGTCATCAGGAAAATATTACTAAAATCACAATGAGGTGCCACTTTATACCTGCTAGTGTTGATAAGAATGTGAAGAAATTGGAACTTGCTGATATGAATGTAAAATGGTGTCTAGTAGTTCCTCAAACACTTAAACATAGAGTTATCATATGACCCAAAAATTCTACTCCTTGCATATACTCAAAAGAATTGAAAATAAGTATGAAAATAGTTGTATACAAATACTTAAGCAACACTATGACCAAGTGGGATTTACCCCAGAAATGTCAGGTTGGTTTAACATCTGAAAAATCAATTGATGCAATACATCATGTCAATAAAATAAAACAACCCCTTGGGTTTTAAAAAATTCCAACGTCTTTTCATGAGAAAGGCACATGACAAACAAAGAATACAAGGGAACTGCCTCAACTAATGAATTAGATAATCAAATGTGATCTGTCCATATAATAGATGTATTACTCAACCATAATAAGTAATGAACTGCTGATACATGTTACAACACGAATGACCCTGAACACATTAAGCTAACTAAAATGAGCCAGTCACAAAAAGACTACATATTATTCCATTCATGTGAAATACCCAGAACTTAGAAATCTATAGAGATTAAAAAAAAATAGATTAGCAGTTGTGTAGGGCTGGAGTGGAAGTAAAAGAAAATGAGTAGGGAAGGAAATAGCGAAAGAGTATGGTGATTCTTTTTGAGGTGATGAAATGCTTTAAAGTTGATTACTGTGATCATAACATGTATTTGTGAATATTAAAATCCATTGAATTATACATTTTAATGGGTGACTTTGTATAATATATGAATAATATTTCAATAAAGTAGCTTTAAAAAAAGCATTGCTCTAGTTTGAAAAATAAAAGTTATTGGCTCCAAGTACAAATGAAAATAATTAAATATCTACAAAGAAATGTTAAATTTACTTCTGATCATTTAAATTTAATGCTATAAACAATTTAATTATCCTGGACAACAATTTGTAGGTTAGACTGTCTCATTTCAAAATCATTCTCTAGTAAGCAGGATGATTCTTTAGAAATCAGAGCTAAACATAAATAATTTCAAAAACAAACCAATAAAAAGCAGTTACATTCTGTTCACTGCACAGAAATTACATTTAATGTGACATGTGGGTACATTTAAGTGTGTGTGATATGATGTAAGGCAGTATTTCGCAAAGTAAGTGACGGAGGCTGTTTTAAAATGTCCCTGCTTTTACCATGCCTTTGCCCCATGGGCACATGCACTGGCACTGTGTTTGTCAGGGGAAAGCCTTACTAATTTCAATTTCCTTCCTCTTGACTCAACACAATCTGGTTTCCAGAAACTCTTAGCTCCAGCTTTCTCCTCTGGGGTTTCAACATTAATTATCTGTCATCTTTCACATACCGAGGCCTACACTTTCAGGAAAGAAATGTGAACAGATAAACTACCGAGAAATTAGCTCATTTCCATGCAAATGTCTTTATGGAGAGAAAATGTCTCTGTGTCAAGAATAAAGACATAAAGCACCCAACTAAGAATGCTTGAAATGAATTCGGTATAGTATATGTAATTATTCCTCCTTGAGATGAAATTATAGCTAGTTAGTATTTTAAATTTGGCCAATTGTTACGATAGAAAGAGGAGAAAAACTTTAGAGACAGAATGTCCTGGGTTTGAATCCCTTGTCTTTCATTTGCTGGTTATGTGATCTTGAACAAAGTTGTCCAAGTTCAGTTCTCTTATTTGTCTAAAAAAGGATGATAAATTATGCATGCATTATAACATCACACAGTGGGAAAGGACGCTACCTCGGAGCTGTAGGCACTCAAAAAACTTCTCTACCTTAATATTCTGGAATTTGAATGTAAAATGAAAATATCAGTAATGGCACCATTGAGTCATTCATGAAATGTTGCTTGATCCCTGGTAACTAAGATTTATTTTGTTTGTTCTAAATACCAGAGATAGATCAGACACTACTGATAAACTATAATGATACCTTCCCTGCTCCTTCCTACTCTCTAGTATTATATGATATCTAATAAAATAGTTCCTGAGCACATTGAGAAGAACAGACTTGAGAGCAGGGCAATTCCTAGAGTACATGAGACAGGTCCTCACAGTTATTGATAGTAGAATAACGGGTCATTCCTTCCTCTCTGATGTAGCATTGCATCTACAAACTGCTTTATATCACAGGGACATTGTGAAGAATTAAAGACCCAATAGAAACTCACAGGATGATTGCAAGCATTGAATAAATGAATGAATACATAAAGCAGCAAACAACTAAAGGAAGGAACAGAGACAGAAAGACAAAGTTACTTCTGCTGTAGAACTAAGAAGAAGCATCGTGAGTAAGGTCAGGGAACTTGTTAACAGAATGGTTAAGAGAGACCTAAATGTCTACGTATGTCTGATGAGATTTTGTTTCTCTCTCAACTTACATTTATTTCTATTCCTGTTTTCACAAATTAACCCCTAAGAAGCTGCACTGTACCTATAAGGTAAGGGCACCCAGTTAGTAATAGAAATTTTCTAATGGGATGTAGTGAGGATGAGAGATTCTGAACTTCTCATACACCTTCTCTGGACCGTTCAAAGTTGAGCTAGAAAGAAATGGAATTGGGGAAAGCTGGGGCATGATCTAGTTAAGTCAATTTCTAAAGCAGGCTGGGGATGAGACACATGAGAGAGAAAGTGATTTGCTTATTTGGTTGTTCTTTATATTTTCCCATATGCAAAAACAAGGTCTATATACTTCCTCCTAGCGGGAGAAGGAATCATGAAATTTGGAAGGTGTCTTTAAAAATAATTCTAATATCTTGCCCATCCTCCCAGGAAATCTTCTGAAAGCTTTTGAGATATGCTGACACCTTTAAGTAACCAATACAGAAAATAAATATGAAGGCAAATTTTCTGGGCCTAGGACCCAGAGTCTCATCCAGACCCATATCTCTAGGGAGGCACCATCCAATCTTTGGTCCACACCAATCACTGCAGAGATGCCCACCGATACTTGATTCATGATGACTGCCACATCTGAACCAGGCTTAACAGATGAAATCTTCACTAACCTGGGATCCTCTCACCTTAGTGTGCAAGTAGTCATCTCGCAATCTTGCCATCTTATCTCTCCCCATATGCATCCCCAGTAAGGGGTGTGTAGGAGGCAGCTGATCAATGTTTCTCTCTCATTGATGTTTCTAACTCTCTATCCCTCTTCCTTCCTCTCTATAAAAAAATCAATAAAATATATATTTTAAAAAATAAATAAATAAAATGTTTAGATACAGGGAGAAACCAAGATGGCAGCATAGGTAAACACCTAAACTACTGCCTTGCACAACAATTTCAAAACTACAACTAAAAGACAAAAGGTCTATCACCCAGAACCACAGGAAAGCTGGCTGAGTGGAAGTTCTACAACTAAAAGGAAAGAGAAATGAGCACTGAGACGTGCACAAGCAAAGAAAAGCTGAGCTACAGATCATATGAATCAGGCAGTGCACTGACTGGGTGCACTGCTTTTTTCAACCCGAAGAGAGACAAGCTCCCGATTACTCTGAACTCCAGTTTCTGGGGAGATGCTGAGGACTCAGACTCCTACAGGAAGAAGCTGGACTGTCTGCCATTGGCTGGGAAAGTGAGGGTGACTATCTTTTTTTTCTTTTTTTTAAAATATATTTTATTGATTTTTTTAACAGAGAGGAAGAGAGAGGGATAGAGAGTTAGAAACATTGATGAGAGAGAGTCATTAATCAGCTGCCTCTTGCACACCCCTACTGGGGATGTTCTCTCAACCAAGGTGCATGCCCTTGACCGGAATCGAACCTGGGACCTTTCAGTCCACAGGCCAATGCTCTATCCACTGAGCCAAACCGGTTTCGGTGCTTGTTTTGTTTTGAATGGAGTTTGGTATAGATTGAAATTTGTGCCCACTGTTCTAGGGACAGAAAATGTGGATTGGGGGAAAGACAGATCTTTAGTAAAATACATTTTAAAAAGCCATTAGGTTATGGAAAACAAAGGAGAAAGTGAGAATTGAGAAAGGAATCTGTTCTGTTTTTCTTGTTGTTAGGTGTTATCTCTGCAGAGATTATGGCAACATTGCTAGGTTTTGTGTTTCCTAGAGAAGGCTGGAGGGGGGAGCTCGGGCCTGGACCCTGAGGGAAGGCAGGAGTCAAGGACATCTCTCTGGGGAAAAGAAGTCAAGCCCTGGACCAGGTGGCAAAGTAGAGGAAGGACAGGGATGGCCTGGAAGGGGCTGACTCATGGACTCCAGGAGAAATGGCACATAATTCCTCACCTAGATTTGTGTACACAGATTTTTGAAAGTAGAGAACCATTCATGTTCCTCCTGATGACTCTTACTATGGCCGTGCTTAGTCATAATTCCTAGAGATCAAACACACAAAATGTGAGACATGTCCCTTATTTATTTTTATTCCTACATCTTCCAGTATATTGGATACGAGCTTTTAAGCCATCCAGACAGTCTGCATTTTTCCTAGAACAGCTTTGAAAAAATAGTTGTTGTATTCTAAGACAGTGTTAACTAGTTTGCTGACTACAGATATATGCCTTTTAAAATACTACCACATAGTATTAAATTTTAATTCAATATAAACCTAAACTTGAGGCAGCAAAATCCCCATTATTGCTTTTTCAGAGTACTTTCATTCTACTTAATCCAGGGATTATAGAACACATGGTCCAGAACTAAATGAGGTTATAAAAACTATCCCTTTTCATAATATACTGGGGCTATTTTCCTTCACTGACTTGTTTATTCAAATGTTCATAATTTTCGCCAAATTGCTTATTCTTAATAATTAGAAAACATACTTTTTAAATAGGATATGCCTGATTTAAGCAGAAGAAAGTTAGTCCAGCATTTGATCAATTTTTCCTTCCTGGGACCAGCTCTTTCCATACTGCTTTTCCAATATATTTGGTCTCCACCCCAAACTTTCTGTTTCTATTAGAATCTAGGCTTTTGAAAACCAAACCAGGAATACCAGCAGGCCTTCAGCTTCCCATTCTGCCATATCTCTTTCCTGAGGAATGAGCCGAATAAATCAACTGTTTGCTTTGAAGAAAGAGGGGGAAAATACTGAAAAAAAAGTCATTAAAATATTCTGTGTAAGGTACCATGTCAGCATTTTACATACAACATCTTAATTCATCCTTAATCAACTCAAATGATGTTTGTTGTGTTGTTAAATGTTGTAAATGCCATTATTATCCTCATTTTAGGGTGAAGAAAATAGGCTTGGTAGATTTGCTTACCATAAAACAGTCTCTGAGATAACTTCCAGATAGTCACACCCTTGGGTCATTCCCTCCCCACTTTCTGGCCTATCAAGTGTGGGGTGAGCCTAGCGATTTGATTGTAACAAAAGAAAGATGACAGAGAGAGAGAGAGAGAGAGAGAGAGAGAGAGAGAGAGAGAGGAAGAGAGAGAGAGAGATTGCTTTTGAAATTAGGCTGTGCCCTCTCTCACTGTCCCCTCTGATGGAAGCCAGCCGCCATGTGTGAGCTGCTCCACAGATAGGCCCATTTTAGGGGCAGGGAAGTGATGACTCCAGCCAACAGCCACTGAGGACCTGAGGCCTGACAGCAACCACGTGAGTGAGCATGGAAGGCACCCTCCCCCTGCTGGGCCTTGAGGTGGCCGAAGCCCTGGCCAGCACTCTGACTGGCCAGTGAGAGATCCTGACCAGAGGACCGGCTAGGCTGCACCTGATTCATGACTCTCGGGAAGTGAGCTATAATACTGCTTTGAGCACTGAGCTTTAGAGTAATTATCTAATACATTTAAACTAGGTGATTTGGCTCAGGACATGCTCTGAGGACTTGGGATTGGCTCTCTAAACTTCCCTTGCAGAGGCCACAGCTTGTGGCTGGGCCTAGTACACCACCTCCTATCTCCCATAGCAGGGGTGGTGCTGAGATTCCAGCACACAGCACGCAGCACACACCCTAATCCAGTGGTCTGCAAACTCATTAGTCAACAGAGCCAAATATCAACAGAACAACGATTGAAATTTCTTTTGAGAGCGGACAACCAACTTCTGCACATGGGCAGTGAAGTTTCAATTGCATTGTACGTGTACGCCCGCACGTGGTATTTTGTGGAAGAGCCACACTCAAGGGGCCAAAGAGCCGCATGTGGCTCGTGAGCCGTGGTTTGTGGACCACTGCCCTAATCAATTCCTTCTCTTGTTCCAAAGAGAGATTCCTTGCTTGTAATATGTTGTTGATCATTACCTGCATTATTGATAATTCCTTTTGGATGATGACTCAGAAATATCCATATTACCATTTATTTATTTCTCTGTTTATTTCTCTGTTTCTCTACCTCCTCTTCTTTTACTGCTTTCAAGCTCCTTTGTAGCTCTTATTTACTAGTAGGTCCCATTTTCCTCTTCATTTCCACTTTCCCTGGTAAACTGTTTTTTTCCTGTTTCTGCTTTCACTTACAGAGAAAAACACGACTTGCCTTCTGGAAACATAACATTTGTCTGAAAAGAACAGCTTCCTGGAAACATAATCAGAAAGAAAAACATGGGTGGAGAGGGGCAGGGTGTGTGTGCACATGAGAACCTCCTTTTTAGTGGGTTTCTTGTTTTTGTTCCCACCCACCTCCCATATCAACACATTGCCCAGGGCACTTCAAAACTGCTGGCCACCCCAATGAAAGTGTTTTCATGGAAGCTGTCAGAAATAGTTCCAAGCGCACTTTTTAGTTATGACTTGTGGGTTACATAAGCACTGGAGACTTGTTAAAACGTTCAGAATATGATATGAATTGAGTCACGCAACAGCGGGTCAAAGCTGCAGCTTTTCTGTGTGACTAACATGGCCAGCCAGGATTTAGGCATCCTGGACAAAAACACATCTTACAGAAAATCAGTGAAAGAATATATTTTGTTCCTTCCCGGCACCTATACTCCTAGCTTTAAAAAATATCTATGGCTACAATGACTTTGTATTTGGATTAATTATGCTTTCAAATATAGCTGTAACAGAACCAAATCATCACATTAGAATTCGGATATGGGATCCAAAGGAAATTCTTTATTTTATTTAAATTACTCTTATCTTCCCCAAACCCCTACCCACTGGGGTATGTTCAGGGGAAACCAATAACAACAACAAAAGAAAAAAAAAAATGTTTAGCCACTCCTCTGAACCCAAGTGACTTAACTTGTTTCTGTATTTCTCATAGTATTAATAACTCAAATGGCATGTTAGATGGGACGGTTCTTCCTAGAGCTCCGCAGACATTTGGCATCCTGTGCCCCCTCCTCATCCCTACCTCCTCCTTCTACAAAATGCAAGTAACACAGCATGATGACACCACCAGCTTCACCGCCCTCACACATTCCCAAACACCCCCTGCAGGTTAGTACTGCTGACCCCCTAAAAGGAGAATCCTAAGTAACGCTCAGGTACTTCGGCAAACCTTCTAGACCCACCCCCACTCACCCACCACCTCTCTTAAAGGGCATCTGGGCTTTTAAGGGAATGGGACCAATGAGGATCCTCTGGTTTCCAAGGAAACGGGCACTACTCAGCTGACTGCCCTTCCCAGCTAAAGCCAACAGCGAGTGTCATTCATGAGCTGGTCATCACATATAAAGTCAGCCCTGTATATAAAGTCAGCCCTGTATATAAAGTCAGCCCTGTTGCTACAGGATGAAATGAATACTATTCTCTAATGTGACACCGAGAATAACCTTGTTGCACAACTGATCGTCCAATTATACCCTGGTAAAAGGAGGAAACCTTCTTTTTTGATAGAAAGTTATAATGCTATGACAGAAAGGACATTCAGTTAAAAATTTTGTTTCTCAATTCTTAGGTATTGGGGAGAATTCAATCCTGAAGGTGGAGTGAACTAAATTAAAGATTTGAAATAGCTTCCGGGGCGGGGGGGGGGGGGGGTGGGGGGGGGGGTGGGGGTGGTGGTGGTGGAATCTACAAAGAACAGAACATTAAAATACCCAAAATATTCTGAATAAATTAGCACATTGAAATTCCTTTCAACAGTTTATTAAGTTCACTGTCATTAATTCTTAATCTCGCTGGGCCTGGGATGAAACGATAAGCTTTGATGACATATGTCTGCTTATGCACAAAAAAGAGCCCTGAAATACTGACGTGTTCCACCAGTGCAGCCTAAGTTTCCTAAGCAATGTCATCTTAGAGGATGGTATCTGAGACTTTGTTCTTTAAGAAACTTTTGTTTTCCTAATAAAGTACAGTTGGCATATAATAGTTTATCAGTTCCTAGTGTACAGTATAGTGACTCAACCTTTGTATGCCTTATGATGTGATCACCACAGTAAGTGTAGTAGCTGTCCACATGCAAAGTTATGATACCAATGACTACATTCCCTGTGCTATACACTGCATCCCCGTGGCTTATTTATTTTATAACTGGAAGCTTGTACCTCTTATTCCCTTCACCTTTGGTACCCATCCCCCCACCAACCTCCCCTCAGGCAGTCCTCAGTTTGTTTTCTGTCTCCATGCAAACAGGACTACGTACATCAAACTAAAAAGTTTATGCACGGTGAAAGAAACTATTAACAAAATAGTGACAACCTACGGAATATAAGGTATTTGCAAATGGTATATCCAATAAGGGATTACTATCCAAAATATAAAAGGAACTCATACCACTCAAAATCAAAACACAAAGATGCAATTTAAAAATAGGCAGAGGATCTGAATAGACATTTCTCTAAAGAAGATATACAGATGGCCAAAAGACATATGAAAAAGATGCTCAACATCATTAATCAATGGGGAAATGCAAACCAAACCCAAATGAGATACCATCTCACACCTGTCAGGATGGCTATTATCAAAAAAACAACAAATAACAAGTGTTGACAATAATATGAAAAAAAGGAGCCTTATGAGATTATAAATTGGTACAGACATTATGGAAAGGAATATGAAGGTTCCTCAAAAAATTAAAAATAGGACTATCATCTGACCCAGCAATTTTACTTCTGGCTATATACAAAAAAAAAAAAAAAAAAAAAAAAAAAAAAAAAAAAAGAAAAAAGAAAAGACTAAATATAAAAAATATACACTGAGTGGCCAGTGTATATGATTATTATGATCTCTGCGTGCATAATAATCTGGTCACTCAGTGTGTGTGTGTGTGTGTGTGTGTGAGTGTGTGTGTGTGTATATATATATATATATATATATATATATATATATATAATCTTAGAGGCCTAGCATGAACTTGTGCATGGTTGGGGTCTGGCCAGCCTGGCCAGGGAAGGGGACATGGGCAGTTGGCCAGACTGCCTGTTGGTCAAACTCCTGGTCGAGGAGACAATTTGCATATTAGTCTTTTATTATATAGGATTACTATATAAGATATACACTAAGTGGCCTGATTATTATGCATTCAGAGATCATAATAATCTGGCCACTCAGTGTATATGCACCCTTGCTTATTGCAGCATTATTTACAACAGTCACGATATGGGAGGAACCTAGAAGTCCATCCATGGATAAAAATGTGATATACATGTACAATTAAGGATTACACTGCAACAACAACAAAAAAGACTGTTCTTTGAAATACCCATAGTTCAGAGCACCTACTACAGTCTTTTCCACAGAGCTCTGAGACTTTTATTTTGCTGAAGACACAATCACTAAACTAGAGTCTTAGATAAGCTTCAGAGAGAAGCAGAAACCTGCTTAAAAATGAGACTGAATTGCTGTGGTCAATTTATTACAGTCCCAATAACATTAGAAAGAAAAATACCCTAAGAACTATTTCATAAGCGTTTAATCAATGCTTCCCATGAACTAAGAATCTATTATGAATAGTGAGGGCAGTGACAAATTTCCAGGGTCTTCTTGTAAAATCTACAATTTCTGAAAATTTTAAATTTTAAATTAACTTAGGGAAGGCTCTGGTCTGAATTTTTCCCATGCAATTCTCATAATAGCGGTGAGGTAGTTAAGAAACATGGAGCATACCACACAAACCTAAGTCTTCCTGGTATCTCTCTACTGCTAATACTATTGTGGCAGATATAGAAATGCACCCTTCAGATGTTCAGACTTTTCTTCAAGGAAGGACTTGTGTCCTCTAACTTAGAACTCCTTCAAGCTGGCCTCAGCTTTTGAGTTCTGGTTATGCTCTTCTTGGGGCGGCCTCTACTAATGACCAAGCAAGAGGTGCTACAAGGACCGAGACTTTTGCCAAGTACAAGACACTTCTACTAGGCAATCCTCATGCTGGACCTTTCTTAGGCTTCCAGAGACTTTGTCAGATCTGCATTGTTATCTGTTGACTACTCCTGTTCAGTCTTGCTGCCTGCCTTTTCCTTTCATGGGTGTTACTTCTGTCTCTATCTCTGTTCACGTCTCAGAGGACCCAATGGTACCAGGATTGACCAAAAAGAGTTGTAAATTGGGATTTTGAGACTGAATCCCTCACTACCTGACTGGCAACACACACACACACACACACACACACACACACACACACACACCCAAAAAACAAAACAAAACAAAAAACAAAAAACACCATCCCTGCTGATATCTGGGGCACAGTGAGTCCTTGGCCCAGTATGGTAGTGCAATTGCTAAATCACTTCACTGGCAGAGTTTTAACTGGAACATAAACACAGGGTGAGTTTATTGACTTTGGGGAACTCTCTTTGAATATAGGATTAAACACTCTGGAAAGGACCTGAGAGGGCAGGGCGGGGCAAGGATGAGCTCCCACGGACTTGGCTCCCTGGTGGTCCTTGGGGATCACGAAGTCTGGGCATAACAGACCCAAGTGCGTGGAGCAAATTCTCTGCCAGGGTGACTTCTAGACACCTAGAGAAAGCACTGTCATCGATATGTGTATAGAGAGTGAATCTCCATGGAGCAAGAAGTGAACTGTGACAGCCACAGAGATGTGCTGCTCAGGTATCTCTTCAACAAAAAAGGTCCTTTGTATTACCAGGGAGGAGTGTCTTCCATGACAGCCTTCCACTGTTAACACTTTGAAGTCCAACTCAGGTGTTGAGACCACATTCTTCTAGTGGTAGCTCCAGTCAATGACTAAGCAAGAGTGTGTTACAAGGGCCTACCACCGTATCCCAGTGTGGCTCTACCCCTGCCCCATCTGGTTTCCTGCCTTTTCCTTCCACCTTTCCACATTCTTAACTCTATCCACCTCTAGCTTCCTGAAGGACCTAAAATAGATGTATCATCTTCTTTCTATAGAAGTAGCTTCTCCTCATTACTGCATTTTGTCTATGGTCTAATATTTTCCCGTTCATTTGAGCTTAAAATCTTGTAATTTAGTACGCATGTAACCACTTAGTAACATTTATTTTTGCTTAGATTATTCGTCTAATTATCGAAAAAGTATAAAAAAGGGTGTCTGCTCTTTTTAATATTTTCACGGGAAAGACTACTAGGGTTAACTTTTTGCAACTGCGAAGAAAAAGTTTTAAAGCAGATTTTGCCAAGTCCAATTCCCTACCGGGTTTCCCATGAGCCACCTGAATATACTCTCTGGCGCTTACCGGGAAGAACTACAATTCCCGTCGCACATTGCGGCATCCAGAGCCTAGACTACAGCTGCTTACGTCATTTCCACCCACCCAGGCGGTGGATGCTGGGTTTTGTAGTTTGTGTCAACTTCTCTTTTGTCGCCTCCTGGGGAAGGGAACAGCGGGACGGGATAGACTGCTCTGTTATGGTTTTTTAATTAACTCACTAGGACAACGTATCAAAGCCAATGTAGCCTCAGTTTTTTGGTTTTTTTTTTATGTAGTTCACGTTCTTTTTTCCTCTTACTCTGCGGCCGGGAAGGGGAAGTGACGTACTTCCGGTGCAATGGCGGCGCGGTGGAGTTCCAGGTAATTATCTAACTCGGTAGACTCGCCACCGGCGGCGAACCGGAGTGGGGGTGCTGGGCTGCCGGGCCGGGTGGGAAGAGGAGCGGGCCCCGGGGTGGGTGCGGGGATGCCGGGGCGGCTGCGGGCGGCGCCGGGGCGCGCGCGGCCGTCTTCCCGCCCTGCGGCGGCCTGGCCCGCGAGGTGGAGGGGGAGAGCCCCCGGGCGGAGCCTGAGCGGGTGGGCCAGGGGCGAACGTGCATCCCCGGCCGCCCGCGCGGAGGGGCCCAGCCTCCCAGCGAGGGTGTGGGTACCATGTCTCCGCAGGGTCTTTGTTGCCGAAACCCTGCGCCCGCGCTGCTTCTCCCCTTCCGTGTGGGCTGTGTTTCGGCGGCGAATCACTGAGGACATCTCGAGTCGTTTGGGCTCGAGGCCCCTCTCTCTCGGGCTGCAGTCGGTGGAAGCGGGATTAATGAAGTGTAGTTCATTAACAAATAGCGAAAGTTCCACTCTCCGTCGTAACGTTCCTGGCTGCTTCTCTAAAATGCCATTAGTCGTGTCTTTGTCATACGTGTGCCCCGTAAGGGATGGTTGTTCTCGGCGTTTACTCCGAGGGGTCTCTTTGTTCCTCGGTATGTGTTGCACTTCCTCCGTCGTCCCTTTTCCTTCTGTAAGGTGATCAGCCTCCAAACCTGTCACCCCCCTTTCCGGGCGCCCAGGATCCCACAGTGCACTTGCATGTAACAGGAAAACAATTGTCAATTTCACCGAGCCTAACTGCAGCACCAGTAGACCTGTTTTCACATAATCCTCACAACAGTTTCTTGAGATAAAAGAAGAAGGGAAAAATTGGGGAAAGACTATTTCAGATGCAAGACTTCGGTGATTACAAGTATGGTGAGAATTTCTTTTACATGTGTAGGTACCCAGACTAGAAATAGCAGATAGATAAACAAGCAAACTTGGGCTTCTGAAGACCAAGTTCACTTGCCTCCTCTTTAACTTGTCTTATTTTAGGATTGTCTGTGAACTGGAGAGTTAACCTCAAAAATTGCTTAACCATGGAAAAGCAAATTTAGGATTGCCATTAAAAAGCGTGATTTTGATCAAAAGAAGCATTGTCACAGGCAGCATCTGCAGGAGGAGACTGACTTGTGCTGGTACTGGGGGACCAGCAGAAAGGCAAAGATTTCGGTCTGTCTTTAGCACGTATTAAGTCTCTCTCTTGGGACAGGTTACCTAACATCTTTTGTCTCAGCATCCTCATTTGAAAATTGTGGTTAATAGTGATAACCTACCTCAGTGGGTTGGTTGTTCTGAGGATAAAGAAAAATAATTTATATAAGGAAGGCATTGTGCACAGTGCAGTTTTAGCTGTTATATTATTATTTTTTAAAAATATATTTTATTGATTTTTCACAGAAAGGAAGGGAGAGGGATAGAGAGCTAGAAACATCGATGAGAGAGATACATCAACCAGCTGCCTCCTGCACACCCCCTACTGGGGATGTGCCCACAACCAATGTACATGCCCTTGACCGGAATCGAACCCGGGACCTTTTGGTCCACAGGCCGGCGCTCTATCCACTGAGCCAAACCGGTTTCGACTAGCTGTTGTATTATTGTTACTACTATAACATGAATTCGCTGTCTCCGTTCTTGTTCTTTGGTTTTGAATGTTGCCCTTCCTCTTTTTATGTGGCCATGCCACTTTTATGGAGCCTTTCCCACTTCGTTTGACTGGAGCTCTGAAACTTCAGGAGCCAGGAACATTGGCCCAGGGTCCAGAAAATGTGCTCTCCTGAATCAGCAGCACTAGCCTCTTCTTGGAACTTGTTAGTAATGTAAATTGTTGGGCTTTAGCCCAGACCTGCTGATTTAGAAACTGGGGAATGGCGAGGCGGGGGGTGGAGGGAGATCTTTCAATCTCTTTTTTACCAAACCATCCATGTGATTCTCATGCGAGTTTGAGAGCCACTGGTCTAGCTCATCTGGGGATCTGCTGTGGTCCATCCCACCCCAGAGTTAGGTTTGCTGCCTTCCCTATGAAATGTTTCAAAGTATTTCATCTATAGCCAACCAGTATATCCCTATTATGACCCCTGTGCTTCCCCACTTTGACTAGTTTAGTCCTATCATTTCTGAAATTCTGACACTTCCTGGACTACTTAACTGTCTTTCCTAAACCAGCCAGAGCTCTGTCAGTTTTCTGAGCTTTTGAATTGTGAGTGGTTAACTCTCCTAACTGGTGATTGTGCACTGCCAAGTGGTCTATAGTTGCTGTAGTACACAGTGAAACATTATCCTGCCTAATAAAAGAGTAATATGCAAATTGACTGTATATCCACTATACCCATAAGCCACACCCACCAGCCAATCAGGAGTGGGTATGCAAAATTAACCTAACCAAGATGACTGTGGCCACAAAGCGAGCAGGAGGCTTGGGTTTCCCTGGGAATGGAGGAAGCCAAGCTTTCTGCCTGCCGTGGCTGGCCCTGGACTCCACTCAAGGCTACAAAGTTTCAATTATAGAAGGTAAATAAATCCCAACAAAAATGGCAGCAGCCACAGAGGTGGAGAGAGCAGGAGGCATTGGTTGCCTCTGGCGATGGAGGAAGCCAAGCTTCCTAGCCTGCTTGGCCTTTGCTCAAGGCTAAAAGTTTCAATTATAGAAGATAAATCCCAGACACCAAGGCCTATGCTTGGGTCACCGGGGGACGTGGCCGGCCTGCAAACCACCACAGGCTCCTCACCCAGGCCATCCTTCAGGCCCCATCTGTGCACCAGGCCTCTATCCTATCTAATAAAAGAGTAATATGCAGATTGACCATCAGTCCAACACACAAGATGGCTGCCCCCATGTGGACACAAGATGGCCACCACAAGATGGGCAGTTGGGGGCAACCAAGCCTTCAGTGGAGGGCAGTTAGGGGTAATCAGGTTGGCAGAGGAGGGAAGTGGGGGCGACTGGGCCTGCAGGGAATGGCAGTTGTGGGGGGACCTAGGCCTGCAGGGTAGAGCAGTTGTGGCGGGGGGAGGGACAGGCCTGCAGGGGAGGGCAGTTAGAGGCAATCAGGCTGGCAGGGGAGCGGCTAGGCATCAATCAGGTTGGCAGGGGGGTTGTTAGAGGGTGATTATGCTGGCAGGCAGAATCAGTTAGGTGCAGTCAGGAAGGCAGGCAGGTGAGCAGTTTGGAGCCAGCAGTCCTGGAATGTGAGAGGGATCCCAGATTGGAGAGGATGCAGGCTGGGCTGAGGGACACACCTTCCCATGCAAGAATTTTGTGCACCGGGCCTCTAGTGTATTTATAAAGCTCATGCCTTAATTTGAACATTATTCTCTTTATTGCCCACTTTTATTTAGTCTAAATTTTGTACTACTTGGTCTATCCCTAACTTGCTATAAGTCATGGCTAGCCTAGAGCTAGTTTAAGAAAAAATGATTATTGGTAATAGAGCTTATCCCACTGATAACTTTGTGGGCTTATTCATATTTCTCTACTTTTCAGTTCAAGTCTTAGCATGGAAGGATGGTGGTACAAGAAGGCCTCCAGACTTACTAAACCGATAGCCTAAATATTTTATCTCAGTGTATGTAGTTCCTAAGTGGACATTGGAAGAGACATTTCATTGCCTACAACTAAGGGCAAACTTTCAAAGCATTCTCTTCAAAAATAATACATCAGGAGGAATCAATGGATTAAAGCAAGCCTTTGCCATTTGCAACCAAGCTACCGTATTTTTCGGACCATAAGACGCTCCGGACCATAAGACGCACCAGTTTTTAGAGAAGGGAAATGAAGAAAAAAAGATTCTGAAACAAATAGTGTCCTAAAATATTTTATGTGCATTAAAACCCAACATCACAGTCATAAACACATGTAATCAACCCTGTAAAGTAAACAGCAGCATTTAGAACCATTTTAGAGCCGGGCAAGCACACAGAGACCACACAGAGCCGGGCAAGTAAAAAAACTTTTTTTTTAAAGTATATGTGTAGGCTATATTTGGACCATAAGACGCAGGGACTTTTTCCTTCCACTTCTGGGGGGAAAAAAGTGCGTCTTATGGTCCGAAAAATACGGTAATTCGTCTTTCCCAGTGAAGAAATACCAAAAAGATCATAATGGCTGTTTTGGCCTAGAAACGTGTTCCTGTCATATAGAACAGGTTATCTAATGGGAAGGAGAGACCCTTTGGAGATTTATGTTTAACTTGACTAGGAACCTAATTCATAAATGTAATAGGCTAGGGCAGAGTTCAGCACTTCCACCTGAATAGCTACCTTGACTGTTCTTCCCTGAATTAGTTTATCAGGACAGCTGGTGACAGGAGGCTCTGTAGGGGAACATAGTGCTGTGTGTCTAGGGGCTACTTCATAAATCTCTGGAGTCTCCCACCTCCAAATGTTCTTGGAATGTGGTTTGCTAAATGGCTCTTGAATTAAATACTTAGAAAGCCCACTTTGAAAGCTGTGCACATCCCGACTGGGGATTGAACCCGAAAGCTGGGTATGTGCCCTGACTGGGAATCGAACCAGCAACCTTTTGGTGCATGGGATGATGCTCGACCAACTGAGCCACATGGGCCAGGGCAAGAGTGGTTTTTATAAATGTTAATTGAAGGTGTGGAGGTAAAGATGTTTTTCCAGTGGGACTATGGAGAAAAGATAATGACTGTTCACTTAACAAATAAGTATTGAGAGCTTTCTATGTTGGGAATATGGCAATGAACAAAACCAGACAAAAATCCATGAGCAAAGACTAGCCTCTACAGAAAAGTAAATGTTAGAGGGGTGGACAGAATAATGGAGAAAGGAGGAAAACCAGGTGAACCCAGTGTCCCTGTAAGCAAGAACTTCAGTAAGAGGAGCTTCGCAGACCAAATTATAGAGCAATGGCAGATAAAAGAAATGGTCCATGAGTTTAGCAACAAAGAGGTCATTATGTAACCTCGATAAGTACTTTGTAGTGAGAATAGAAAACGCGGTGTTGGCGGATAAGTGGAGTTAATGGGTGAAGTTAATGGGTGGTTAAGATTGGAGGCATCAAGTGTAGACTTATAAAAAAAATAAATTGGCTGTATAAGGAAAGATAAAGAGTGGATAGGGTAATGGACATTTACTTTTATTCAGTTTCTTCTTAAGGTGAAGAAAACTGTTTGTAAGTGTCCTAGAGAAATATAGTAGCTTTCTGTTCACCCTTTGCAAGTAAAAAGGGTGGATCGTTCCACTACTGACATGTATAAAAAAAAAAAAAAAAAAAAAAAAAAAAAAAAAAAAAAAAAAAAAGAGTGGATAGGGTAAAGGGAACTCACCTCATAAATGCAATAATAAGTTCAACATGTAGAATATTAAAACACCTCAATGGTAAATCAATACTAAAAATCAAGAAATAGCTGATAGAAATTTTGAAACAAAAATTAAAAATTCCTGCTCTTATAGAGCCTATATTCTGGTGAAAAGGAGCACAGAATATGTTAAAGGGTGTTCCTATGTACCGTGTATCACCGAAAATAAGACATCCTCCAAAAATAAGACCTACTTACAGGTTTCCTTCTGAGTGAAATATAAGGCATCCCCCGAAAATAAGGCCCCCCCTAGGCTAAACATGAGAGATTTGGTCCACTGATTGTGAAGGAAATTAAGTCACAAGAAATTCACCAGGAAATTCAGGAATTGGATTGTTATGATGATGTTCCAGAAGATGATGACATGATTGTCATTGAATAAATGAGTAAATTCTTGATACTGTAGGATTCACAGTTTGTCTGGTTTGTGTTGATAACTACCATACTACCGTACCATATACAGGTAATAAATTTCCTTTATTTTCATTTAACAATAAATGTGTACCGTATTCTTCTTCATGGAAAAATAAGACATCCCCTGAAAATAAGACCTAGTGCATCTTTGGGAGCAAAAATTAATATAAGACATTGTCTTATTTTTGGGGAAACAGGGTAACAGCAAAATAATTTTTTTTTTTTTTAACTTTAAATAGTGTCCAGGTCAATGTAGCTTAGTTGGTTGGGCTTCATTGTCCAGTACACTGAAAGGTTGCTGGTTCAATTCCTGGCAGGAGGCCTGCAGGAGCAGTCAGTCAATGTTATGTTCTCACATACCGTAGATGTTTCTCGCCCTCTCCCCCTCTCCTTTCCTCTCTCTCTCAAAGTTAATAAACTATTAAAACATTTGAAGTAGCATGTCAAAATGATCACATCACTAACTTTGATTTCTTTCATTACTTAAATACCAGCCCATATGGACGGGCTTAATGATGAAGGAAATGAATGAACAGCTATTCCCAGTTTATAGTGAGTTCTTTTTAGCATGAATATCGGTATCACTGAGTTCATTAAAAAGTAATAACTTTTAGACTCTGTTTTTTGTTTGTTTGTTTCTGTTGTTGTTTTAACTCATCAGAATCTATCATGAGATGTCCCCAAATTGGTGTGGACTCCTCTATATAGAGTCACAGACCAGAGACAAATCAAAGGCTTTTATATTGTTTACTAGAGGCCCAGTGAATGAAAATTAATGCACTGGATGGGGGTTCCCTCAGTCCAGCCTGCCCCCTCTCATAGTCCAGGAGCCCTCAGGGGAAGGCGACGGACCATCACACCTCTGCTGCTGCCTTTGCCGGCAGCACAAACTTTGGCTGGCCCTAGTTACCTGAGCCTTAGGCAGACCTGGGCGGCTGGGTAGCTGCCATCCGAGGCTTGCCTGTGCCTTGGGCTGGCCCTTGGCGCCTGGGCAGCCGACATCTGAGGCTTGCCTGTGCCTCGGGCCAGCCCTGAGGGGCTGGAGGACTGAGGGAACTGGGGGACTCTGGAGGCAGGCATGCGGCCATGCCACATGCCTGTCGTCCCAGTGGGACGGAGGGGACTGGGCGCCACCATGTGTGGCTGTGGGCACTGTCATATTTGAGGGTGTGGCAGTCAATTAGCATATTCCCTTTTTATTAGATAGGATTCCTCTTCACTTACAAAATTTCAACAGTATACAGATACTGTCTGCACAGCTTCCAGCCCTGTACTTGAACATAGGGATATTCAGTCATTGAAATGGTTATGAGTGTGCAATGTCTAAGAAAAAACAATATTGTGTACAAGTCTGCAACTTTTTATTGTAATTCTTTTTTTTTTTAATATATTTTATTTTTTACAGAGAGGAAGGGAGAGAGATAGTTAGAAACATTGATGAGAGAGAACATCAACCAGCCACCTCCTGCACACCCCCTACCGGTGATGTGCCTACAACCAAGGTACATGCCCTTGACTGGAATTGAACCTGGGACCTTTCAGTCCGCAGGCCCATGCTGTATGCACTGAGCCAAACTGGTTTCGACTTATTGTAATTCTTGAAGTCACAAGCCAAACTGGTTTCGACTTATTGTAATTCTTGAAGTCATGTTTTGACAATCAGAATTTTTCAGATTTTCGAGAAGAAATTTTAGTGCAGGTTTTAGTGCAGATATGTTAAGTAATTGCCATTTTGGGGTCCTGGCAGAGTCCTCCAATCAAGCACATTAATATTTCTGCTGCACATCAAATGAGGGTCTCATGAAGTCTAAAGTTGGTGCATATCAGTTGTTGTTGCCAAATGAGTTTACAACAAACTTAAAAAGGAAAATCTATTTGCAGATTTCAAAATTGCAGATAAGGAATGTCACCTTGAACCTGGTGACATTTTCTGAAAGGGATAGGAGTATGTTGGCATTTTTATTTTCCTGAAATTGGGAACTATGCTAAAATCAAATTGCATCACTTTCCTTTATGTGGTATATCATGGGTAGACTTTTCTCTAATATCTATAAATATAAAAGCCTAATATACAAAATATACAAGTTTGACCGGGAGATGGGAAGTTCTATCGCTCACTATGACATGTGCTGACCACCAGGGGGTGGTGTGGAACGAAGGAAGGCTCCAACTGGCAGCCAGGGAAGGGAGACCCCAGCTGTCAGCTGCTAGGGACCCTATCCGTGCACAAACTTTGTGCCCTGGGCCTCTAGTGTATATATATTTAAAAAATAGCAACAAAGAAAATAGAATGGTTTTCTTAAACAAAGGGGTTTTCCTTCAGTACCGATAGGGACAGAATTAATGCTTAAGAACTGTGGCCAGTCTACTGCTACTGTCTTGTTTCCTCAGAAGGAAAAATCACTGTTTGGAGGGGCAGGGGCTTGGATCCTATTTGAGGATTTTTCTCAGGACTCCATTCTCTTCCCTCCAGCCCCCAATTTTTATTTTATTTTATTTTATTTTATTTTATTTTATTTTATTTTATTTTATTTTATTTTTTGCATTTAGAACAGATTTAAACTACATTTTATTTTGAATATTGATTAATATTATCATTCTTCCCACTGGACAACTATGATTTATGGATTTATTTTTATTTTTTTAACTGTTAAAATATCTGAGATTTGTCCAGTCGGCTGTTACTGTGTAGAATGCAAAAGAGCAAATGAAAGGGAATCCATTCCCCTTTGAACAATTTCCTTAGGAGTAGAAATGTTGTTCTGAAATAATAGAGAAAACGGTGCATTTTGGCCATTGGTTGAATATTTTTGCATTTTCTGAATTTTTGAGATAATTGCAGAATTTATAGTTTCATTTTCACTTAAAGTCCTTAAATATGTTATTAAATATTTTGCTTTCTGATGTAAAATTGTCATCATTTTTAAACTTTGTGTCCTTATAAAATCTCCTCCTTGCTAAGGAAAGCAGGTGTGATTTTGCTGAGTTGCTTACTTGTGACAAGGAGAGGAAAATTTAATAATTCATCATAAAATCCTCATAGTGGTGCCAAAAAGAGCAGTGAGAGCTATAAACTCTGGATAAATTGCTCTCATTGCAAGAATTTCCAATTAGACCAAGTATCAAGCATGTACATGTTGAACTCTAAGAATTTCCCTAGAGGGAAATTTATATAAATCTGGATGGTGATAGTACTTTAAACATTTTGTTGTTGTTAGAACTGCAGTACCAGTCTACCTTACAAAATTGTCCATTTCATACTTACATTTTGGGACATGGTATACTTGATTGCCAGAATTTTATTTGGTAATGATGATTGACGGGTAGAAAGAGGAAATGACACTAAATTTAAATAAGTAAGGTAAATTTGAAATAAAATACATAGAAAGTCGCTTTTTTATTTTATTTATTATATGTTGGTAAGTTGAGAAGAGAGATAAGGTTTAAGATCCAAGAGGAATATCAGAGGAAAATGCTAAATTTTGCACAATAGTTATGTGCTTTAGGTTGAAATTATATTTTATAAATTGATAAGTTTATAAAGTATCTTATGTATTTTGCACTTGCTAAGATTGATACCATGCTAACCATTGTAATAGAAACTTTCCTGGATTTAGTGATTGTGTACATCCCCATCTGTATTAAATGGTAGCAGCTCTATGTCACTTTATAGTGTCAAGGTTATTTGTGTACATGGTCTAATGAAAAGAACACTTAATTGCCTGTCCTCAGTCTAGGTTTTTAATTATGGTCCATCACTAACTATTATAGCTTAGGGCATTAAATGTTTACTTATGTTTTAAGTTTATGATTTAAGTTTATGTAGATATGTCTCCATTTCATATCATAACTTTTCTGACTTTCATCTTTAAAAAGAAGTTGTACTTAATAATATGTAATAATTTTTTGCATTAAAATTAATATTTTTCCTAGTTGTATTCAGTTTTTTTGGTACTGAGAACAGTTCTTTCTCTATATTCTTGACCTTAAAAATATTTTCTATTTCATATTGTTTTTGTAATTCTGTTCTGTGCACCATACTATAAATCATTTAAATATGCAATTCTCATAAACCCTAAGTCACTTATATATGTAACTCCAGTAAAATACTTGGAAACGTAACTATCAGTTTAGCATTTTTCAAAAATTCCTAAACTGTTTAACAGATGGATAGTGAAATTTAATTTTAGCTTTTAATGTTGATGACTAGGTTTATTCTGAACAAATACATAATTCTCATAAGTGCATATATCTGCAGCCCTTTGCCTTTGAGACTTGATTATGCTAGTCATTATTATAGTATCTTATATTTCCGTGCAGAGTATATTTATCTCTGATCATTATTACAAGAACATTGGATATTTTATAATTGTTTTTTCTGTTTACTTGTTTTTTTGTATGTGTTTTTTTTTATAATGTCACAATACTATCTTATTATGTAGATATGTTTCCTTCATTGAGAACAAGTTGAATAAAGTTATCTGACATTAGTTTTTAAATTAACTTTTTTCTTCTTAGTCATAAGAATAAAATACCTTATTGCATTTAATATACCCTTTTTATTATTTGCTCTCTTGTTCAGAATCTTTGCTAATAATATGTGTTCTTAATACATTATTATATAGAGCTATCTAAGGATATTTTTATTATTGGTTATATCTATGCCTACTGACTACGAAAAATAAGTTGGTCAAAGTTAACAAAGCTTTCTTTGGTATATTTTATAGGTAATCCTTGCAGACAGAAAAAAGTAAACTGTCAGAGAATTCATACCATTGGTACTTGTTATTTGGACCAGCTTAAGGAGTCTGATTGATAGGATCAACTGGCAACAGAAAATGAAAAGTAGTGTGGCACAGATAAAAGTAAGTGTTTGAAACTTGTAATTAAAAAAACAACATGTAGTCAATTACCTATCCTTTAAACAAAAATGCATGTATGTAATTCAGACAGTAAAGTGACATTGTGCATACATCTAACACAATTTCAAATGTATATACTTGGTCAGGTGGGAGTAATAATGTTCAAAAGGACAGTTGAGAGAACATATAGGGTGTGTATGCATGAATCAAGAAAGTGAATGTCAGTGAGCACATGATAAAAAATAAGAGGGCAGGAAATTTTTAATGCACATGAAATGAGCTATGATGCCCAATGGTCGTAGTTCCTGCTTATCTGTCTACAAGTGAGCCTTTTGTTGCATAGTTCATTATGAAACAAAATAAATCATAAACTTAAAACATAAGTAAATTACATGATCTGTTAGAGTGTTAAGTGCTCAACTATGCTATGAAGAAAAGAAATAAGGCAGTGGTTCTCAACCTTTCTAAGGCCGCAACCCTTTAATACAGTTCCTCATTGTGGTGACCCCCAACCATAAAAGTAGGCATATCACTTCCTGGGTCTCAGAGTATTAAAGGGGAAAGTGTATTTTTATTTGATTATAAATCTATCCACTTCTCCCTTCCTCACCTCCATGAGCTCTGTATCCATAAACTTTCTTTAAAGAGAACCAGTAGACTGTGACCTTCTTAACAGCAGGCATTGGGTATAAGCCCTGGTATGTGGTGCTTAATAAACTGAGTTGATAGACTTTTAGACTAAGTTAGCTTACAGAGGGAGAAGTGTCTAGTCTCTCTCAGAATCTTTTCCTGCTCCTCTTAGACGATGCTTCTCCAGCCTTCCCTCTTGTGTTACTGATGCGTCCTCGGTGATATCCCTTGAGCCATGGTGTGGACCCTCCCAGTCAGTTTTCAGTTTTGTGTGCTTTCCTCTCACTATCCTGCAAGCCACACGCAGGTCCACTAGCTGGGTTGGCGTCAGTCTTGCCTCAGGGGAAGCTCAGATCTTCTCTTGATGTTCTGAGCTCACCTGTTAGGCTCAAGAGGCTTGAGTTGAGGATCTTTTTTTTTTTTTAATACTATATTTTATTGATTTTTTTTTACAGAAAGGGTGAGGGATAGAGAGTTAGAAACATCTATGGGAGAGAAACATCGACCAGCTGCCTCCTGCACACCTCCCACTGGGATGTGCCCGCAACCAAGGTACATGCCTTTGACTGGAATCAAACCTGGGGCCTTTCATTCCGCAGGCCGACACTCTATCCACTGAGCCAAACCAGTGAGGGCGAGCTGAGGATCTTTTGTTTTCCCATTGAGCTTTACAGTAGCTTCCTTACTAAGCAAGAAGCAAGCTCCCTTCCTCCAGCCCTTCTGTCCCTTGCTCTTGACTTGCTCCCTGAGCCTAATGGTTACCCAGAGCTTTGGATTCGGGCTCCCTGCTTCACTCACCTTCTTGTACTGGTCTCTACATTGTTAGAGAGTACAAGGGCTGCGTGGTGTACCATATTTGTTTTGCTAAATGAAGAGAGAATTTTTAAAGCTAATTTTGACAATATGTTATTTTCAACTATTGCTCTGACTTTTTTTTTTTTTTAATATATTTTATTGATTTTTTACAGAGAGGAAGGGAGAGAGATAGAGAGTTAGAAACACCGATGAGAGCGAGTCATCAATCAGCTGCCTCCTGCACGTCCCCTATTGGGGATGTGCTCGCAACCAAGGTACATGCCCTTAACCCGAATCGAACCTGGGACCCTTCAGTCCGCAAGCTGACGCTCTATCCACTGAGCCAAACCGGTTTTGGCTATTGCTCTGACTTATAATCTAAACTCTATGATAAAGGAAATTGGGAAATTCTGGTTATTATTATTTGGATCTTACCCAAAATGATTTTTCACATAGTGAAATTCTGTTCACCTACTAAAGCCTAGTTCAGGTCCCCTTACTATCATTCCTCAGCACTCTGTACCGTGGTGGTTGTGCCCTACTCAAGATCTCCTGTTAGCACTTACTACTTGTGCCAATCAACCATTAACGTGATCATATTTACGAAATCCTGATTCACGACTTCAATATTTTTGGTTTCTCCCTCTTTCTCACAACAGATGTTATGGAGAAGTGTTAAAAATCATTAGCACAGAATTGAGGCCATCTCCCTAATGTAATCAAAATAATTACAGTGCCTTGTAAAGGAAAAAGTAAACTTTGCAGTTTTAGTATCTCTTTCTTTTCCTCTCTCCTTTTTTCCCCTTCCTCCTCCTCTTTCTCCTCCTTCCCCTCCTTCTCCTCCTTCTCTCTTTCTCTCTCTCTCAGGAATATATAATCTGATATTTTTAATTGTGGAAGTCTTTATAACCATCTCTCTCCTACAAGATAATAAATTCCTGAGGGGTTTTCTTTTGTATTCTCCAGAGTATCTATGCAGGAAGGCCTATGCCATATAATAAATATCAGTAAATACTATGTTTGATGTTACCATGACTTGAATGAGTCTTGTGTTCCATATTTGGCATAAGATCTTGATGTCAGATCTTCAAACCTATATATATACTAGAGGCTCAATGCACGAAAATTCCTGCAAGAGTAGGCCTTCTTTCCCCCTGGCTGCTGGCACCGGCTTCCCTCCAGCTCCTGGACCCGGGCTGCTTCCTTCCAGCTGCCCACAGGCACCCGGGACCCGGCCTGGCTTCCCTCAGGCCACCCGCAGGCACCCGGGACCCGGCCTGGCTTCCTTCTGGCCGCCCGCAGAAACCCAGGACCCAGCTGGCTTCCCTCAGGCCCCGGCTTCATTAGGAAGGATGTCCAGAATGATTTAGCATATTACCTTTTTACTATAGATGTTGAATATTTCTACCTCATTGTGTTGCTAAGAGAAATAATTTAAAAACTTTCTTGTTTGCATTAGAAAAAGGGTTAGGTGGTTGCACTGAGTATAAAATAACAGCCTGACTATGGCTACTGTAAATTACAAATTTGATCACATGTTTATTTACTTACATAGATTAATCTGGTTTAAATGCTTCCTTCAGTAGTTAATGAGACTGGCAATTTACTTATGATAATGTTAGACTCCAACTTCTGTTAATTAGCTAATCATAAATAGGAAGTTTGAGCGCTTGTTTACATTTCTATGAAGTAATTTTCTATTTTTATATATATCTTTTTCCTGTCAAGAAGGCAAGCATGTAAGTATGCAGAACAAGTTACATTATTTGATTTACTTTTCTTAGATTTCAAGATTAAGATACTTTAAAAAACATACGGGTTTGTTTTTCTTATAGTTAGATTAATTAAAATTATTTTAGTTCTTTTTAAAAACCTTATCAACATGGATGTTGGTCAATGGTATAAAAATTTACCTATTTATAAATATTTTGGCTTCTTAAGCATATTTGGATTTTTAAATTAGTATACATGTTCTTAATCTGGATGGTTCATATCTCTGTCATGTGACATGTCTCTTCAGTCTCATGTTTATTAAAGTTATTTGTATGTCTGTTATTTTTTTAAAGGATTTGACACATGAGCTAGATATTTCAAATCCTGATAGCCTAATGTAGTGCCATACATATCAGACACTCAAATTATGTTTTCTGAAAACACAAATGAATGAATTTTGTAAATATACTAGAGTTTGTTTCTTCTAAACATTTATTTTATCTAGATTCATTAACCTGGACTAAAGTTGTGATTATTATAAGCCATAGGAAATAAGAAGGTCAGTGCAGTAGTAAGTGTTGGGCATAATCACAAAAGTGAGCTCTTGCTAGAAAACCTCTGGCCCTTAGTCATATTTTTCACCAAAAGAAAGCTTTCATCTTATTTTCTACCAGGAGAAGCTTTCATAAAAATGGTATCCTATATTTTTATAACTTATATATAGGAATAAAATATTAACAAGATGGCATGTGAGAAATATTTTCATCTATCTTGAATTTTTTGGTTTAAAGGGTATTTGCTCCATAGTGAAAACAGACTTTTAAAAAATATTTTGAAGTAATTTCTAAAGCATTTCCAATTTTCTGAGATATGTATTTCATTAGCTATGAGTTAACATACTTTTTAAAATGCTTCCTCCCTTCTTTTTTTTTCTTTTTCTTTTTTTCTTTTTTTGAAAGCATTCTTCAGGTCATGACAGAAGGGAAAACAACAGTTCATATCAGAGGACCTACTCTCCAGAAGACAGGTGAACAGTTTTATGTGTTCTGAATTCAATTTAAATGTTTTATAAGTTTAAGAAATTACTTAACTCTTAGTTTCCTAATTTTAGAGCGGACTTCTTTTTTTTTATAGTTTTATAAAGAATATTGAGTAGACTTGAGGACTAATCATTCTTGAGTGACCTAGGACTTTCTAGTAAATAAATCTAGATTTTAAGTAATTTTTTAGGTAAGAGGGAAGAACTTTAATATCTCCAGTACTAAGTAGAATGAGTAGATATAGACTAAGCAAAAGAAGTCATTTACAAGATAAGTGTTTTTCATGCTGACTATATACGATATCCAGTTACATATCTTGCTAAGGACAGTGGGAATCAGGATGACAAGTTTGGTTGAGGGAATTCCAGCAGTTGTTTTGTTGTGCACAACAAAGCTTTTATAATCAAGACTGAATGAATGGCTGTCAAAAAATGAGCTGTCTGTTAAAAACGTTTGATAAGACATTTTTTAGTCATAGAGTTGCTTTATATTACCAATGTACGGCTTTCCTAAGTATGACATAGCTATTTTGAACTTTGGTTTTCTTATTTGCTGTGTTAGATATGCAGAACAAGACAGATCCCCCCGGGATAGAGATTACTTTGAGTACAGCAGGTCCGACAATGAGCGTTCAAGAAGAGGACGTTCTTATGATGGCAGCATGGAATCGCGGTTAGTATTGGAAATTTTAACTATAGAAAGTGTATTTGTTTAGCTCTCCTTTATTCTTTATAATAAAAACAACAATACCACTAAATGGATGATCTTCCAATAAGGACTTCATGTGAATTAGTTCTATTGCAGTAAGTGTATGACGGTAGATGCTGTTACATCTGTTTATATTGGGTCGGCAACTAAGTAGTTGCGTATTTTTTAAAGAGAAAAATTTTTCATGGAACTAAATAACTTTATTCTGTAATGTATTGCCCATTTTGATCAATGACCTTTTGCCATCTTTCAGGCAGCAGCATAATCCCACGTTCAAAAAACTTCTGGTTTTTATTAGCAAAAAACTGAATCAGGTACGATTTGACATCATCATCATTATTGAAATTTTTACCATTCAAGGAGTTTTGTAAAGATCGAAACAAAAAGTAATCAAATGGTGCAAGGTCAGGACTATATGGTGGATGTGGCAAAACATCCCAACCAAGCTCCATTAATTTTTGCCGAGTGACCAAAGATGTGTGTGGCCTTGCATTGTCATGATGGAATACAACACCTTTTCGATTTGTCAATTCGGGCCGCTTTTCTTCAACTGCATTGTTTAATTTCATTAGTTGTTCAATGTAGACATCAGAATTGATCGTTCGGTTGGGTGGTAAGAGTTCAAAGTAGACAATTCCTTTGTAATCCCACCAAACTGATAACAAAACCTTCTTTTGATGAATATCAGCTTTTGATGTTGTTTGAGTTGGTTCACCTGGCCTGCTCCACGATCTTTTCCTCTTGATATTGTTGTAAACAACCCATTTTTCATCGCCAGTTATCAGTCATTTTAAAAATGGATCATTTTCATTACGTTTCTTTAGCAAATCGCAGCTGCTAATGCGTTGCGTTAACTGTGATTCTTTCAGTTTGTGAGGAACCCATGTATCGAGTTTTTGAACATAGCCAAGTTGTTTTAAGTGATTTTCAATGCATGTTTGTGATACATGAAGCTTCTCTGCAATCTCACGTGTTGTACTGTGACAGTCCGAATTGATTATTGCTTTGATTAGGGCGTCATCAACTTCAACTGGACGACCAGAGCGTTTTTCATCTTTGAGTGAAAAATCACCAGAACGAAATTTGGCAAACCAATTTTGACACTGCCGTTCTTTTAAGGCTTCGTCACCATAAACAGCACATAACTTTTTATGAGCTTGCGATGCGTTTTTCCCTTTGCGGAAATAAAAAAGCAAAATATGACGAAAATGTTCCTTTTGATTTTCCATTTTTCAACGAACGCCAAACGAAAACTACAAAACAGATCAAAAAACTTTTTTTACTGATTAACAGCTGAATAGCCAACTATCAAATAACAAAATGTGTTTTACATTTGTACTACGTCTGCAAACCTAAAAATTCAACTGAAGCCATATATGTGTGAAACCCGCAATTACTTAGTTGCCGACCCAATAGATCAAGAAACAGGCTTAGAGAAGTTAAATCAATTGTGTGTGTTCTAGAAATCTGTCTGACTCTAGAGCTGAAGCTCTTATTCATTATACTGTACTGAAAGAGGAGTTGGCTCATGTGTTTTGAGATTCTTGATTGAATGAAAGGAAGTTGCTTATATGACTTAAAGTGATCTAAATTTATTTTCTTGCATAATGGCAAATAAACATTGAAAACGAAGTTACCAATCTGTGGTTTTAATCTAAATAAAAGTTATTCTTAGTCTTAGAGAACTTGAATAGCCATTTTATTAGTCATCTAGTTTCAACAACTTGTCTACCATGTTTTATTGTTCACTAAATTCTAATTGTTTTTGATATCTCTGTCATTATCTAATACAGACTACCAAAACTGTATCCCTACAAAACTCTGCAATTTGGTGCTTAAATGCATTATTTGATATCTGCAGCCCACATTTCCTTTTCACTTCTCTTACTTTCTTATATGTATGTGTGTGTGTCTTCATATGTCAGATTAAATGAACCTCCAAAAGCCAATCCCATCTGCTGTCACCTTAATGACACCTTAATAAGAACAACTACTATCATCATATTTAGTGTGCTAGGCATTTTGAATACTTCCTCATATACAAGCTAGATACTGTTTTTCACAATTTAGGAAAGAGGACTGGTTTGAAGTGATTGAGTAATTTACCTGAGTGGCAGTTACCTGTCTGCTAGATGATGAAAAGGGGATTGTAACTCAATTCTCACTCTAAAGCCCATGAATTTTCCACCATCCCTGACTATATTACTTCACTGTAAGTCTGTGTTTGGTCCATTTTATGTACAAAAAGTCTCATTTGACCCACACAGTCACACTGGAGTATTAATGTAGAATATAATGATTAATAGTCCAAAAGCATTTGAAGAGAAATATTTCTATCTGGATTCAAAGAAGATTGTGTTGCTCATGCACTCTAAGGAACCAGCACTATAATTGTAAGGACACAATTTTATCAGCCAGCTAGTAGTTTTAGTTGGTGGTTCTCAGAAGAATCATATCCCTGCTATTAGCTACTCTCTTAGAACATGCTACATTTATAACAAGAAGCAACTCAGTTGCAAATCAGTGCCTAGATTTCAGAGCACCTGGCTTTGTGACTTATTGGGGTTTCTAACTTCAATTTCAAAACTGACTGCTTTTCTCTGTCTCTAGGTTGTATTACTGTATAGTAAGACAGTAATCTCATATGCCCTCTAGATGTATGTAAAATCTATTCAACAGTTTCCTGGTGGTGCAACCCTTGCTTTCATATAAGATAATATAAAACAGTTTTTATTTACTATATTCATATAACTCATGGTTGCACAAAGTGTGAGTAGAATGACCTGAGTTTCCAAGGCAGTACCTGTATATGTAAAAAACAGATAAGTGGACAAGCTCTTCTCTGGGGAAAGATAGCAAAAATCAAGGATTTACCATTTCCTGTTATTCTTGCTAGTTTCAGAGATCAATATTTTAATTATTTTTAAAGTGTTAGCTTAAGAAAGGATACTCACCTGCATTAATAGGAAGAGTAAAAATGGTCTCAAACAGAAACTTCTGATATTCTGAAGTTTTTAATAAAAATACCAGTTTTATCAAGAAACAATTTCAAATATTACATTTTTATGATAGTCTTACTCCTAAATTGTCATTATTGATGATAAACTTTGGTTTCTCTTTTATATATTAATAGTTTATATCATGTATATCATAAGCCAATTTGTCTTTTTAAAACACTCTTTTTATGTCACTATCCCACTCTGAAACTATTGATGATTCCTCCAGTATAAAAAATTTAAAGTGTATTGATTATCTTTGAAAATTTCTGCCTGACTTGATCGCATACTTCCAATATACGATTCTTTATTGTTTCCTGACTGTTCTTTTCATTCTGGCCTGAATACCCTTGCTCAGTTTTCCAGTAGTTATTCTGTCTTCTACTATTGTAGAAAGTATTCACCCTTCCCTTTCTCTTCGCCTTCTTGCCCTCAATATAAATTCTGTCAAGCCTTGATGACATAATTTAAATTACATTTTCTTGTGAAGTACTTTCTCACCATTCCAAACCACTTTTCCTTCTCTGAATTTATGGGGCCCACTTATGGTCTCACTCATTTGGTATTCAGAAATATATTTAAGATTGTATTTTATGTTGTCTTTTTTCCATTTTCAAAAATGTAATGTTTCAGAAATAGGGACCGAGATAAACGCAGAGAAAGAGAAAGAGAAAGAGATGTGGATCGGAAAAGGTACCGGAAATCTTCATCTCCTGGGAGAAGAAGCCCAGATCCATCGTTGACCCGAAGTTCCTCTGCTCAGGATGAGCCTACTGCGAAGAAGAAGAAAGATGAGCTGGATCCTCTTCTTACTCGTACTGGCGGAGCGTATATTCCTCCTGCAAAGCTCAGGATGATGCAAGAACAGATCACAGATAAAAACAGGCATGTTCATATCACTAAGTATACAAAGCCATGTTATTCTCATTGAAAAAATTCAACTATGGCCTAATTAACCTTGGCTGTTGAGAATTTACATTAGTCCACAATGAGAGAGCCCTCAAATTAGACTTCTTTTCTTCTTCACTCTATAACCTTCATTGGAACTCTGCATGCTATTTGCCCTGCCCTAACACATTAGCTCAGCACTTCTTTATTTATTTGCATGTATGAATTTTAAAATTTTAGAAAATAACACTTAGCTATTTTAAATTATTTCTTTAATAGTTACATGCTTACCTATTAGGAGTGTCTTTTTTTCCTGGATAATCAAGAGTATTCATATTTTTTACCTAAAATGAATCTTCAGTTTTACCAAACCAGGAGTTGGCATACTTTTTCAGGTAAAGGTCAGATGTTAAATATTTAAGGCTTGGTCCGTTATTCTATCTTTGTTGCAGCTACTTGACTCTTGGGAATACAGCCATAAATAATATGTAAACAAATGAGTAACTCTGTTCCGATAAAGCTTTATTTACATAAACAGGCAGTGGGCCACATTTGGCTCGTGGGTGTAATTTCCCAACCCCAGTACTAATGCATGAAACTAAGTTTACAATTTTTTATTCCCTCCTTTTCTCAGATCATAACATCTTGGATTATAATGTTTTGCTACTCTAAGGAAGACATTCAAAATTTATATATGACTATTCACACTCAAAATACCTTTCTTTCCCTTTTCAAAGCAATTGGGATGTTGAGGAGCTATATAGGAAAGTGCAGTTAAGTTTTCTCTAATGGGATGGGATAACAATTAGAAAATGTATGGTGCAAGATTGAAATGCCCATTCAGTTGCTAGGTAGTTAGTAAAAGATTGGGCTAGAAGATAGCTATACTTTAAGAAAAACAGATTCTAGATTTGTCAAGAAAGAGTGTTCCTACATCTTTTGTGGGTATTTTAATGACAACTTGAAAGTTCTTGATAACCTTGTATAAATGAAATCTAAATGTGTTTCAAAAATAAGCTTGAAGTAGAAATGTCATTTGTGTAAGTGTAAAGACTTGAGATAAATTAAAATTGAAAAAGTTATGTGCTAGAAAGGGACATTAGATGACATTAAATTTAAAACTGGTAAGTACGTTTCTCTTCATGTGTCATTTCCCAACAGTTGGTAGTGATGCTTGGAGTGTTATGCTGAGGAGGGATTTGGAGATGGCCTCTGTGGTTTATGAGAGCTTCATGATCATGTAGGCATTTAGTTTTTGTAGAGGCAGTAGAGACAGTGTTTACTGTGCCCAGTCCATACCAAAGCAATCCTAATTATAAAAGACCAGAAACATTGTTAATCCAAGTCTTTCTTTTGAATAAAGTGGGCAGTCAGCAGTATATGAAATTTTAAGTAATTCCTAGAACATAATTTTATATATACACTGAGTGGCCAGATTATTATAATCTCTGAATGCATGATAATCTGGCCACTCAGTGTGTGTGTTCTATCCACTGAGCCAAAGCAGTCAGGGCTCTTTTCATGTTTTAAAAACTGTATTTCACTATGATTGCTATCCTTTGTAATCCTATACATTTGTAAATATTATCCCAAGAGTCTATCAGCTTCCTCAAAATTTATAAGTATGAGAAAAAAAAATTAAAACTACATCTGAAATGACATTCCACAAAGAAATAATTATAAAAGCCATAGAATCTTAAAACTTTAAAAAGTTTTAGACAGTATCACGTTCAAGCAAAGAAACTTTAAGGCTAAAAAATTTACCTACAATTTTAGTTAAAAAAGAGTATAGCTATCTGGCATTCAACTGGTATAGCTGTGGGATTATTACATAAATGTAGAGATGTTTTTTAAAATATTTATAACAGTCAGTCTTTTAGCCCATGATTTCATATGACTTTACTTTTCCTTATAATTATTATTTATTTACTAGAGGCCTGGTACACGGGATTGTGCACTGGTGGAGGCATGGCCTACAGGGATTGGCTAGCTGTAGTCAGTGGCTGTGGACCTGCCCTCTGAGCTGCTGCTCCCACTGTGGGAGCAGCCATTCATCCTAGTCAGCCAAGTGATGCTCCCACTGTGGTAGCGCACTGACCACTAGGGGGCAGCCCCTGCATTGAGCGTCTGCCCCCTGGTGATCAGTGCACTTGATAGTGACTGGTTGACTAGTCATTCTGGTCATTCCACTGTTCGGTTGTTGGGCTTAATTATATATGATAGTTTAAAACAATTTTGTTTTCACATGCTTATACTATGGAACATAATAAAAATTTACTTCTTAAGGTTTATATGTGGGTATTTAATATTATTTAAAATAAAAAATAATGTCCTTAATAACCGTATGTTATTAAAGGGAAGCAGTCTGTGTAAGCATTATATGTACATAAAAATCAACTAGCTTAGGATATAATCTTTGTTTAGTAATATTTTACTGCATTTAGGGTCATTTTATGAAAATAATGTTAAAAATAAGGCACTAAGTATTTTTTTATGTTCAGATAACTTCTTGTTATTGTGATTGTTGCTGGAGTTTTAATCTTTATTAAAATCTATTCTTTTTAGCTTAGCATACCAGAGGATGAGCTGGGAAGCCCTAAAGAAGTCAATTAATGGTCTTATCAACAAAGTCAACATTTCTAATATAGGTATTATTATTCAAGAACTCCTTCAAGAAAACATAGTTAGAGGGAGGTAAGCATCTATTTGCAGTATTTCATAGTGGTTTTTCAAAGGAACATAACCTACATGAATCATAATCATTGATTTATTATGCTACCTTATTTCAAAGGTAATTGAGAATATTTAAAATGCAGGTTTTGAAAAATTGTAACTATTAACAAATAACCTATACTTAACAATTAGAGGTTGTATGGAGTTTTTGCTTTTAAGAAGCTTTGATGTGATATAATGGTTTTTTGCAGACATTTATGTACTGAATACTTCTAATAACTTACACTAATGAAGAATAGTAAATATCTTCAAACCAGTTTAATTTCTAATGAAAGCTAAGTGAGAATGTGAACGAAGTGAGGAAGAACAGTAATAAATTTTAGAAAAGCAGAAGAGAATGACTTAGCATTTTCTGCGTGGTTTTAAGTAGTTGGTGATGTTGAAAAGGGTCAGGAAACAGGTATCCTATATTCATTCTATTATTTAAATCTGAAGTCTATTTTCACATGATCCTGATTCCTTTCCAAACAACATTGGGGATATAAACTAAGATGTAGCATGTTTTGAGGATAAAGAAAGGTGACCTTAGATAGCCTCTGTTCTCAAAAACAGATAGTGCTCTTTCATTTTCTGAGCACTTCTGTGGGTTGCTTAAGATCATCCCACTTATTAGATGAGTTCTCTTCTCATTTTCTACTCTAATGATTTAATTGTCATACCTTAACCTGATAACTTTTAAGACAATGTTTTCCTGCCTTTTGACAGTCTAATAATTATTTGTCATTATATTGCTAAAAATAACTATTCAGCCCACATTGCATATTTCTCCTTGTTATATGCATATAGAAACATGCTTATTTTAAAAATGTGTTAACGTAGAACCTTTTATATTTCTGTAATTGTTTATCATTATTCTTACATTACTTCTAAATCTTCATTTTTAATTTACTGAAAATAGGCTTAATGATGGGAAATACCCAAATTTGTCTTTAATCACATAGTTTTATATAAAATAATAGTCCAGTCATGGAAATCTTATTTTAAGTTTAGTACTTTTGAAGCAGGTCCTTTTTTCTTACACTATTTTGCAAATGTTTAATTACTTCTAAGAAGTTAAAACCTCAAATTTATAATTAGTTATAACAAACAGAAATTGGAAAACAGGAATTATATTTTGAGACAAAATTTTTTATGAAAAAATTATAGTAAAAACTGTTTTATGAAAGCACAAGTTTATTTTTTCAAAAGCAGTTTTTGTTAGACAAACTTTTCTCCTAGATAAAGTGATATGAATTTAATCCTGATTTAGGATTTGTGATTATTTACAGAGGAGTAATATTACTGGATTTCAAATGAGTTTTTTATTCTTGTAATCAAATTGGTGATTATTGTTGATGGTGTTGTTTTTTTTTAAACAGAGGCTTGCTGTCCAGATCTGTTTTGCAAGCACAGAGTGCTTCTCCAATCTTCACCCATGTTTATGCAGCATTAGTGGCTATTATTAACTCTAAATTTCCACAAATAGGAGAATTAATCCTCAAGAGGTTAATTCTTAATTTTCGGAAGGGCTATCGAAGAAATGATAAGGTATGTATGATTGGCTTGTAAGTAGATACAGACAGATTAATAAATCAGTATCAACAATAGTGAGCAATGTTGATTTCTATATAGGAACTTTTTTTTAAAACTGCATATTTCATGAGAACTTTTTTTAGTTCTATTAAATATCTCTGGCTACTAATGATGAGACACAGAAATTTTAACTTATTTTGCCAGAAATGGCACTCTTTCACATCTATTAGTTCTTATAAAAAATTATCCTGTGTATTACATATTTTAAAGTGTATGTAAGCTGTAGATTCTATAGATAAATGAAAATTGGTTTTTGTTTATAGATTAACTTTTTCTCTACCTTTACTCTGCAGCAACTTTGTCTGACTGCTTCAAAATTTGTGGCACATCTTATTAACCAAAATGTGGTAAGTAATTATCTTCAAAACTTGGTACCTTTTAGTGACATTAGACCACACAGACTTGATGCACTAATGACATATCTCTGTTTTTCTTTTAATTTTATAGTCTTGGAAAAGTATCTTGAATAATTTTTTAATGTTGAAGCTATAATAAATGCCTTTAAATTATTTAATATGAAGAATAACTAGATATTATTTTATCAAATTGATCTCTTAATTCTGTTCATGGTCACTTACACACACACACACACACACACACACACACCCCTCTGCCACTAGTTGCTGTCTGCAGGCCCCCCGCTTGCACTGCCTTTGGCCTGGTACCACCTGCTCGCCTGCTCTACCATTCTGCCTCAGTCCCGCTCTCATTTAGGGCCCATTGGGGCTAGCAGTGCCTCCACTGCCCTCAGCTGCCAGTGCTGCATCATCATCTGCCACGTTTTGTGCCGCCCCCTGGTGGTCAACACATGTCATAGCAAGCAGTTGAACTCCTGGTCTCCTCTTCAAACTCTGGTCAAACCCCCGAAGCCGGTTTGGCTCAGTGGTAGAGCGTCGGTCTGCGGACTGAAAGGTCCCAGGTTCGATTCCGGGCAAGGGCATGTGCATTGGTTGCGGGCACGCCCCTGGTAGGGGGTGTGCAAGAGGCAGCTGGAGGTAGCTGGTCGATGTTTCTCTCTCATCGATGTTTCTAGCCCTCTATCTCTTTCCCTTCCTCTCTGTAAAAAATCAATAAAATATATTAAAAAAAAATCTTACCAACTCTTGTCAAACCGCCCTCAATGGGGACAATTTGTATAATAGGCTTTTATAGGATAGTAGATTAAGTAATTTTATTTACAAATAATGTTATCTATTCAGTTTTGTGTTTATTTTGTATTCAATCACTATTTGAGAGTTTTGATTGTGTTTCAACTTGAAGGAAATAGTAAAATTGTTCTTGTTCACATTCAAAGTTTTTTTTTCAATATGTATTATGTTTAATAATATCTATAAGAACAATTTTAAAATCACACTTTTATTTCTGTAACATAAATATTGTTTTAATTCCTATGTGAAAATCTTGTCAGTGTTTACTCTTTAAAAATCTTTTTGATTTGTAATCTAATTAGCTATATTATAACAATAACATGCTGTTTAAGACTATAAAGACTTCACATGTCTATGTCAGGACAGCTATAGGTTTCAGTTTTATAACGTATAATATATCTTACTTTATATTAGAGATACTTTGGCATTATCAAAAACAGTTAAAATGATAAATATTTTAGTTCTTCCCAACTGTGGTACAGGGTGATATTTTCTTGTAATTTATAAGACTGCTTACCCCCTCCCCCAAAAAGTAGTATGTATTTTTTATCTTGTGCTAAATGCAAAAAAAATAATGTCTTGAGATGAAATTTAGTCTTCCCTACCCATCTTAAATAAGTATCTGACTTCAGAAAGGCTTTTGAATAATGTTTTTGAACATTTCTAGTTGTTTTTCACAGCAAAGCTTCCCAATAGAATTTTATTCTCACTCTACCTGGCATTGTTTATAAGTTAATTTTTTAATATGGCCAGTGTAAGTAGTTTGATTTAGTTTAAAAAATAAAGGATATATTTATTTTTTAAATATTTATTTTTCATACCAGAAACTAAGATATTTTGTGATAAAATAATTGTGAATGTAATTTAAGAATTATTTTCTATCTAATAGTTGCTTTTAAAATGAATTGGACAATGGATATAAATATTTGTGTTTATAAAGAATCACTATTCTTAATATTGTGACTATGAAAATATCTCAGGTTAAAGATTTTTAACTTATATTTTGAGGTTAATTATTGTATTTCCTGTAGATAATATATATTATATTTTTAATACAATGTATAAGAATATTTCTCCTGAAGATAAGCTAAATAGTTTTATTCAGTGCAATACACTAGGATTTTTGTAATAATCATTTGGGAATTCTTAACAGATACATAATGAAAGCAAAAGAATAATTGTATTTCATATATGCAATATTTTTATATATATTATAAAACTTTGCTAATCATATATACAATATTATCACTTCAAAAAACAGATTTAGTAACTTTTAAAATTACTGTCAATACTAGGCTTATATATATAAAAGCGTTTTCTCTGTTCCATATGTCTTTATTCTATTTAAGGCACATGAAGTTTTATGCTTAGAGATGCTCACTTTGCTCCTGGAAAGACCAACAGATGATAGTGTTGAAGTAGCTATTGGTTTTCTCAAGGAATGTGGCCTCAAATTAACACAGGTGTCACCAAGAGGAATCAATGGTAGTGTATATCCTTGTTTTGATATCGAGCTTTTGTTTGAATATTATAATATGTATTGCTTATTTTATTGTCTTTTCTTTTTGCTTACCCTTAGCTATATTTGAACGCCTTCGAAACATTCTCCATGAGTCTGAAATTGACAAAAGAGTGCAGTACATGATTGAAGTGATGTTTGCTGTAAGGAAAGATGGGTTCAAGGACCACCCTGTTATTCTGGAAGGCCTTGACTTGGTGGAAGAAGATGACCAGTTCACCCATATGCTTCCTCTGGAAGATGACTATAACCCAGAAGACGTGCTTAGTACGCCAGGGGTGATGCTTGGGAAGGGGGGCACCAACAGATGTAAGCACAGGAAATAAAACTCACTTAAACTTTTCATTTATTTTTTTAAGATGTTTTCAAGATGGACCCTAATTTTATGGAAAATGAAGAGAAGTACAAAGCTATTAAGAAGGGTACGTAGAATGTTATTAAATGATTTTATTTTGGATAAGTTGAAGCAATTTTTGCAGTTATATAATAGTGATAGAAAGATCTATATAGAGACCACTGACTGCACCTAATTAAATCTCTTCTTTTATTGAAGCCATATTCTTCATTGTTTTTGTATGCAATTATTTTTCTGTTTAATTCTTGTCCAATGTACTACTTCATTCTAAATTATTTACATAATTTTTCTCCCCTCTTGGCGTGTTTCAATTATGTAACTCTTAAGTTTTATCCCTCTTAAGAATATTCATGTAGTACACTTTATTTGACTTTACTGCCACCTAAGAATTACTACTTTAAGTGACATGCAATTTATTATTCAATTAAGTGCTATATTTTATTATTTCTTGAAAGCAGATTGATAGGCTTCTGATAACATCAATCACAGTGCTAGATATCAGTGCTTAATAGATAATTATTATTTGTACATCATTAATATATTGTAAGCATATACTTTGGACAGAATTTGGTTTGTATTTTGTCTGCCATTACTAACTAAGTGACCTGGAAGATGTTACTTATTTGATGAAAGAGTAAATGTTCCCTGTTTGTGTGAAGATACATATAGTGCTTTGTATTGTCACAGAATTAGTATTTAGACAATAATACTATTTTGTTTCACATTTCTATCATTTGTTTCATAATGCTAATATTCACGGCTACTTATATAATTATGTTTCTATTATACTCAAATATTATAATTATACGATAACTTTATAGATTTATTTTCCTGAATTGTGATTTTACCTGAAAAGCACTCACTGCTCTGAAAGCTCCTAGGATGAGAAGTATAGGTTGTGAGCCATTCTTTGAAGTGAAAATGAAAAAAGCTGATTCATCTTAAAACTCAAATGATTGCATAAGTGCTTTTCCTTGAGATAACCTTCATCTTACATTTGTCTTTAACAGCAGTCCTATCTTTGAACTTCATGTTTTGTTACTCAGATTATTAAAAGACCTACCAACAGCTGAGATTTAATAAAATCAGTAATATTCTACTTCTTCGTCAGGGACATTGTTAAGAGAAACGGGCTTTCCCCTAGTACAAGAGTGTGGCAACAGCCAAGAGCACCACTGCTAGTGCAGTTTGATGCTTTGATTTGTGCTCAGGTTGCAGCAGTTTTAACCCCTGTTGCTTTGGGCCATCATTGCAGATGTCAGCACAGTGAAAGGCGGATGATGTCTTAGTAATTTTATGAAAATGGTTTTAACCTCACAGACCACCTGACAGGTATCAGTGGTTCCCCACCCCTATCCTGAACCCCAACCCCCGAGACTTACAGACTATACTTTGAAACCACTGCTTTATCCAGTTAATGAAATCTAATTGCCATTGCCTAAGTGCTTTCAGTAAGTAGATTCTAAACTGAACAGATGAGAAGAGGATGATGTAAACGACTAGACAATTCATTTGACCTTCATTCTTTCATAAAATATCCTTCTAGAGCTGGCATAAAAAAATGGTCACAGCAGGAAGTGGGCACAGCTTTAGTAATTAGCACCTTAGAGTGACTCAGGTGTACTTGTGTTTTAGGTCTTGCAGCATTTGGGAAAACAGCGGGAGTGCCTGTCTTCCTTCTATTGAATACTAAATAGTTTCCTCTTGTAAAAGTCTGTCTAAAACCAAATTATATAATAATAAACTATTTCTAACATTGGTTAGAAATATTCTTGAGGATATTTATAAGTCTCCTGCTTGTAAAATGATTTATTCCTGATAGCATGAAGTTCTCTATTAACAGTCAATATTATATGTGGCTCCTGAGTTATATATACTGCTTAGAAAATAGAAAGACATTAAAAGTTTTCTAAAAATGAATTGGCCCCAAAACATTTTATTAAGAATTCTCTGATCATAATAGAAATCAAGGAAATGAAATGTTGGCCAGATTTGTAAAATATTTTACCAAACTAATAGAGCACATACCTGATTGAACAAAATATAATTATAGTTTTTGTTACTTGTTTTATATAGTCTCTTATTTACATCACTTTTCACCCAGTTCTGAGTGTGAGTTGTATTTTAAGAGGTGATAATCCAATGAAGTGTACATCTTACCAGTTTTCCTAAAAGCTTTTTAAACTTTGGCTTTTGTTTTATATATAGAAAGTCTTTGGATTGAGTGTAATGTTTATTTAATAGGTATATATTTTAATAAAAATCTCATTGGTGTCCATTTACAATGAATGCTAAATTAACCAATGGTTTATTCTCTCTCCTTTTTTTTTTTTTTTTTTTTTTTTTCTTTCATAAAAGATTCTTAGCTTAAATTCTTATTTTCTGTATCAATGTTTTTTGTAATAGACTGTCTTCTTTCTGATGATGAACTAGGAATATTTTGACTCCAGTATGTTGTTGCTCTATTGGAAACTTTAATCTACTTTTTCTTTTTCATTCCCCCCTTGTTTTATGGTCACTTTCTGTCAGTCAGAAGAATGACTCTTTCTAGACAAATTAGTTATAATGTTCTCTGACCACCACGCAATAACAGGAGGCCTCTGTGATTATCTGTATAGGTTGATAAACAGTCATACCATTACAGATTTCAGAGAGTTGTCTTTGAAGAATGAACTGCATGGGTATCACTTCCTTGTTAATATTTTCCTAAATTTACTTTGGTCTTTTAGAAATTCTTGATGAAGGAGATAGTGACTCAAACTCAGATCAAGATGCTGGAAGTAGTGAAGAGGAGGAGGAGGAGGAAGAGGAAGAAGGGGAAGAAGATGAAGAAGGTAAAAGTATAGTTTATTTAAATAGTACTGTAAAATACTCTGAAGTTGAAGTAATTCTCTGAAACAGTGGTTCCCAATGCGTATGAGCTGGGAAGGTCTTGTTACTAGCATCCACTGGGTAAAGGCTAAGAATGCTGTTCAACATCCTACAAGTCACAGACTGCTCCTGCTTCAACAAAGTATCACCCAGCTCAAAATGTCAGTATTGCCAAGGTTAAAAAACATACACTACAGGTATTAAACAAGGAAATTCATTTTAACATCAGCTCAATTTTAATTTGACATTTTCTGTCTTTGATTATAAACTATGAATAAGGTACATTCATTTTGAGTGCATATGGTTTATGTAACCCTAGCATTAATGTGACAGATAAGAATGACTCCATATTTGCTGTTCATTTTGACGAAATAAAGTTGGGAGGCCAAAATCTACATTTATACAAAAATAGGTATGGTATTCTTCCCCTTCAGCTTTGATTGCATTATATTTCACAGAAAAAATTAGCTCACTACTTTGGTTGAGTGTCAGTTAAAACTTCAGAACATGCCTACACTGGTCATTATTTACTTGTATTACATATTTGAAAATGGTAAAAGCATCTCTTTCCCTTTTAAGACATAACGTATTTCAGTTCTGTCTTATTTTAAAGTGTAACTGCTTTTTTATAAAAATAAGTTTAATTTTGTTCTATTGTCTTCTTTGTTTAAAACATCTTGCTATCCATGTACTATATTTTACTTCAAAATTTCTTTGTTTTAGGTGAAAACTAGAGGTCTTGTGCATGAAAGGCATGCACTTGGGGGGTGGAAGGGGATGGTCCCTCAGCCTGGACTGCACCCTCTCACAGTCCATGAGCCCTCAGGGGATGTCCGCTCCATCAGACATCCTTTGTGCTGCCTAGGAGGTGGAAGAGGCTCCCACCACTGCTGCTGTGCTCGCCAGCCGAGAGCCCAGCTTCTTGGCTGAGCAGTGTTCCCCCTGTGGGAGTGCTCTGACCGCTAGGGGGCAGCTCCTGCCGTGAGTGTCTGCTCCCTGGTGGTCAGTGCGCATCATAGTGACCAGTCATTACGCCATTTGGTCGATTTACATATTAGCCTTTTATTCTCTTAAATTGTACTTCTACTCATAAGTTATAGTTCTTCCAAATTATGAAGATACTCTCTAGAAATAATATTTATTTTACTAAGCAATATTATAGGTGCAGCCTTTTATAGTGTCTAAATGAGCAAGTGACACAGAAACAAAAGTAGCTTTTCTGGCTTGGTTCTTAACTTCTTTGAGCTAACAAAACTTACTAAAGTATTTTAAGATATGATAATAGACTTGAAATAGTTACTTTGAATTCTATAAGTAATAATTTATACTATAAAAATATGGTTATTAAATTCATAGATTCTAAATGTATTTAGAAAGTTACACAAAAATACATTTTCAGTTCTTCATATTTATTTGCATATTTGCATAATTTTCTTGTTTCTTTCAGGACAAAAGGTGACTATTCATGACAAAACAGAAATTAATCTAGTCTCATTTCGTCGAACAATTTATCTTGCTATTCAGTCAAGGTAAGATCACTGTACCTCAGTTGATTCTTACTTTTGATAGCAAATGAACAAGGAGATGGGAATTTTAGAAACTGTTGACAAAAAACTTTATACTATGTTAGTGATTCTCAAATTCTATCCCAAGCCCAAATTGATAGGTCCATACTCTTGGTTCTTTGCTTCAAAAGCAAATTACCTTTATTTATTTGGAAGATCTAACTGTGTTACAGAATTAAATGGGTTTTTATTTGTTTGTTTTAGTTATGTCATTTCCTTTTTTTAAAATATATTTTTATTGATTTCAGAAAGGAAGAGAGAGGAGGTGAGATAGAAACATTAATGATGAGAGAGAATAATTGATTGGCTGCCTCCTGCACACCCCACACTGGGGACCAAGCCTGAACTGCAGGCATGTGCCCTCTCCAGAATTGAACCGTGATGTCCTGGTTCATAGGTCGATGCCCAACCACTTGGCCACACTATCTAGGCTAGTTATGTCATTTCTTATAGTTTGATATCACTTATAAAAACCTGAAAACAACTATATATTATAGAACTAGCACAGTATTAATTGTGTAGTGGCAATTTAATATTTTATATTTTTCTGTTTGTTTTCTAATTCTGGTTCTGAGGAGAGAAACACTGTTTTGTTAACCCTTGGACAATGGTTTTGTGCAAATAGAAATGTATAGAAATTAGGTTTAGGGAGGTTTTAGGACCCTTTGGATCAGTGTTAAGTAAGAACTATTATGTCATGAAAAGAAAAACTATTCCCTTTGAAGGCTGTGAGTTTAGTTTTGAAGAAAAGTAAATCAAAATGTAAAATGTTTAGTACATTTGTTGTTTGTTGTGTGTCAATCTATTGATTTAGTGGGCAGTGTTTACATTTTACTCTGAAGGAGGAATTTTTTCCGTTATTTTTCTTTGTTACTAGGTTGTGTATATTTCCATTTAGTATGATGTAATAGCACTAATGATTCATAAGTAGGAGTCATCTTGTTTTTATTCTGTCTGAAAACTTTTTGGCTTAAATTCATCTTCTAAAAAGAAAAGTTAAATAGCAAACATTGGTTAGAAAATTTTTGGTTTATCCTTAACTATTGCTTTGCCTTTCACATGAAAGAAGAAAAAACTATTAAATATTTTTTTTTCATTCAGAATTAAAGTGGAAGATGAGAATTTTTGTTATAGATAAATTTTTGTTTTAGGAGTTTGATCTTTTATTTGTATATACTTTTTTAGAAAATCAACAGTTTTCTTATAAACAACAGTTTTATTGTTTTAATATTGCTGTTAACATTAACTTTGAAGAGTTACAATGGAACTCTCTGAAAGGTTATTTAAAAGCAACTTTTTTTTAAGTTGACCTAACCTTAATAATCTCTGAATCATAGAAAAGATTTAAAATTTAAAGCTTTAAGACACAGTGATAGCCACTACTGTGTAGTGATATCCATCACAGTAACTACTGCCTTATGTATTGGTGTTTGTTAAGAGTTCTCAGCCTCTAAATGCCTAGTCACTAATAATTATTTTAGTGATATATATTATTTTAGTGATATATTATTATTTTAGTGATATATATTTAGTGATATATATATGTATGTATATATATATACAAAACATATATATACATATACATATAAAACATTATTGGTGGGAATATAAATTTAAATTCTTTATGGGAAGCCTTTCAGTAACATGAATCAAGGTCTTAGTGTTCATTCCATTTGTCTCTTATTTTTCATTATTATATTTTCTCAAGGCATGCATATTGATAAAAAATTATATACAGAATTGTTCAGTGCAAAAAAAAAAAAAAAAGAGAGAGAGAGACAATCTTATTGTTTGACACAAATAATCAAAATGTCAAGTTCATGCCGCCATTGAATATTAGGCTACCCCTGGCCGGGTTGCTCAATTGGTTGGAGTGTTGTCCCATGCACCAAAAAGTTATGGATTCAGTTCCCATCCGGGCACATATCTAGGTTGTGGGTTCAATCCCCGGCCAGGGCACATATGAATTGATATTTCTCACATCAGTGTTTCTCTCCTTATCTCATCAAATTGATAAACATTCTCAGGTGATTATAAAAAAAAAAAAAGAAAAGAAAGTTAGGCTAATGGAGCATTGTTACTGATATGGACAAGTGGTCTGATATAATGTTAGTTGAGGTAAAACTTATAGAATATCTTTATTGGAAAAATAGGTAGGCATATTTTAGAAATAACATATTAGAAAAGAAAATGTCACATCTTTTTAAATATTTTTTAGTATTTCGATGTTATTAAAGTTTGTCAACTGTACTTTAATATTTTAACCTTAGTGCTAAATATTATTTAATATTATCTATTATAATAGTTCTTTCCTGATAAATAAATTTTCCTAAAGTAAATTATTTTCACTTTAATTTTCTTAAAAAATTCTATTACATTGTGTCATCTTGGGTTATTATCCTACTAGAGGCCCAGTGCAAGAAATTCGTGCACTAAGGGGCTTCCCTCAGGCCAGCCTGCACCCTTTCGCAATCTGGGAGGAACCCTTGGGCTTAAGCCATCAGGCAGACATCCTTAGCGCTGCCGTGGAAGCAGGAGAAGCTCTCACCACCACCACTGCGCTTGCCAGCTATGAACCCAGCTTCTGACTGAGCTGGGAGCACAGTGACCACCAGGGAGCAGCTCCTATGTTGATTGTCTGCCCCCTGGTGGTCAGTACTTGTCATAGCAAGCAGTGGTTCTGCTGTTTGGTCAACTTTCATATCTAGCCTTTTATTATACAGGATTGTATTTATGAAACACAATAAGTAACGAAACTGAGAAATAAGATACCACTGTTATCAAAAGAATTAGGGTTTGAAAATTCTACAAAAAGTCCAAATATATTAGCATTACTCCTGCATCAAGTTCACATTGAGTTTGATAATTCTCTTAGGTGAAGCATATGGATATAGAAGCCCTGTGTTTGGGTATGAATCAAGATAACGTGTAAAAATGGTGATTAAGCAGTAGATGTCATGCTGTGCTCTTGGAGCATCTTCTATTATTTCCTGACTTGGATTAGAGAGAAGAGGAAATAATTTAGTAGTGTAATAAAAATTTAAGTCTACTTTCCTTTGTCTATGGATTTCCTATTCAGGACATTTCATATAAATGGAATCATACTATATGTGGTCCTTTGTGTTTGACCTTTCTAACTTAGCATAATTTAAAATTTGTCCATATTGTCATATGTTATCAGTACTGCCTTTGTAGAGTTAAGAGCTATTTTTTTATATGTACAATGTAATATGAAATTCTAATAAAAAATATTAAAGACAACTACTAAAGTAAGATTCTTCTATATGTAAGAATACTATGATTTAACTATGCTGCAAGTTTTTAACCTGGCTGTTATGAACATTTTATCTCTGCAGTTTAGATTTTGAAGAATGTGCTCACAAATTACTGAAAATGGAGTTTCCTGAAAGCCAAACAGTAAGTTAATTTTTTCTTCTATTGGGAAATACATTGGTTATAAAAATCTTCAGAACAATTAATAGTTTTCATGAATTGAAATTATTACTTAGTATTAAATCTTTATTATTTAAATTTATATTTTTCTAAACTTTATAATAAATCAAAATGTAAAAGAACTCAAAAAATTTAAAATAACTCAAAACTTAGAAGTTCTGGCGTGTTTCATATATACTACTCCTAGTGAATTAAATTGGCTGCTTGAATACAATGTGGGAAAAGGAGGAGGTCTCTGAATCACTACACTTTATGTAAATTTCTGAATGGTTACCTGTAAATCAAAATGTGGCTTAAATACGATAGGAAATTTGTTCTTTAATAAATTACCTGGTCCATCTGCTTTATATACTAAAACATTATTTTCAGATAGAAGTTATAAAGATCATCATACACGTTGTTACTTTATTTAATTATAGAGAATCTATCATTTTTCATTCATTCATTCAACAAAGTGTATTCAGCATATACTATATGTCAGGCATTCTGCAGTGTCAGGTATTTAAGATTTATAAAGTACATATTAGACCCCCTTTAGCCCATAGGACTTATTTAGTCTTATAATTGATCATACCTCACTTTTCAAAGTACCATAGAACTCTAATGCTAAGACTGGACTTAAATAAATTATCTTGGCTGCTTTTTTCTAATTGTGCTCTTGTATATTTTACTCCCAGTCCATCTAGACTTTATTTATACACTGAGTGGCCATATTATTATGATCTCTGAACACATAATAATCTGGCCACTCTGTGTGTGTGTGTGTGTGTGTGTGTGTGTGTGTGTGTGTGTAGGCCTGGTGCATGAATTTGTGCATTGGTGGGGTCCAGCCAGCCTGGCCAGAAGAAGGGGACATGGGTGGTTGGCCAGCCTGCCTGCTGGTCAAACTCCTGGTTGAGGGGACAATTTGCATATTAGCCTTTTACTATATACAATATACACTGAGTGGCCAGATTATTATGTGTTCAGAGGTCATAATAATCTGGCCACTCAGTGTATATTTATTGTTGACATTATTACAGATGGATTCTTGCAACCTGAACCAAGGCTTTGCGGTTTTGTTTTTCACACCTTTCCTTATATGTGCTAGACCCAGCACAGATGCTGGAGCCTAGCAGGCTGTTTGGTTTCTAGTTCTTTTAAAAGATTGATTATCTGAGCTAAGTTACCATTAGCTGTAAGTCCTTTGTCTTAAGCCTTTTTATTTTCTTTCAGTCTTGCCAAAGCAAGGCCTCCAAAAATTAGCTTACCACCCCCCCCTTAAAAAAAAAAAGAAACATGGGAGAGAGTATGTCTTAATAAGGCTTTAAATATGATCTGTGACAGGGATTGGCAGACTGTGGCCCAAGCCGTTGCCCATTTTTATAAAATTTTACATGTTCTTTGGTTATATATGGCTTCTTTTGCCCTATAGCAGTAGAACTGACTAGTTACAAGAGATACCAACTGAATGGCCTCAAAAACCTAAGTATTTACTATCTGACCTTTTACAGAAAACTTTTGCCAACCTTTGTTCTAAAATGTAGGTTTATTTTTGAAATGCCATAATATGGAATTTTGAGACTAAATTATTCTTTTCAAGTTAAAAAAGAATATTTTTTTCCTTTCAAATTTTGTTTACTAATCCTATATAATAAAAGGCAAATATGCAAATTGTCCCTCGGGAATTTGACTGGGAGTTCTATCACTCGCTATGTAGTGGTATTGTGCGGAACACCGGGGGGGGGGGGGGGGGGGGGGGGGGGTTTGGAGTCGGGCAGAACAAAGAAAGGCCTTGATTGGTCCTAATCCCTGGCCAGGCCTAGGGACCCTACCAGTGCACAAATTTTGTGCACCAGCCTCTAGTATATTAATAATAGTGTACCTATTCATACTCTAGGTTCACTTGATTGTTGTCATTGGAAGGAATTAATCTTTAAAATTATAGTTGAAATTGAAATTACTGTATGATCTTGTTGTATTATTTGAGAATATAATAAGTCATTATAAATATTATTAATATTAATCTTGAGGATAATATTAGGACTAACCAAACATATTTTGATAACAATTAGATGAATGTCTTAGTGCATCTATTTTTAGGCGCTCAAAAGACTCTCCTAAAACTGCTATAATATTTAATTAAAATGTTAAAATATTTAATTATTCTAAGCCACAGGGAATAACTCTTGTAATTGCATTTAGTCTAGGGAAGAAACTAATTTGTTTTATAACTAGTGCTGGCTTTATTAGCAATGCTATCAGCATATCACCATATTATAGTGTTTACAACCCAATTAACTCCTATGTTATTGTAAAATACAATGTTGGCAGAAAAGCTGAAAATGCCTTTTAATATATAAAATTAACATACTAAGGCAGAAGTCAGAAAAACATCTTTCAGTTTTTAGTACTATTATAAATTTTGACAAAGTACATCTTTTCAAAACTTACACATTTATAAACATTTAATTGAGGTAACTTGTGACTAATCTTTTAAAAAATGATAATCCGGCAGTATAAAGATATCTAAAACACCCTGTATTGTGAAGTGAGGCCTTCGAGTAGCTTGTTTTATTTATAGATTATCAACTTCTAGAACAGAGTTCTCCCAGAGGACTTTCTGCAGTGGTGAAAATATTCATATTCTCCTGTGTCCAGTGAGCAGTCGCTACTCACAAATGGCCTTTGAGAACTTTAAGTGTGGCTAGTGTGACCAAGGAACTAAAATGTTAACTTTATGTAATATCAAGTAATTTAAACTTAAATAGCTGCATGGGCTGCAGGCTACCCTGCTGGACAGCACATTCTAGAGTGCCTCTGTGCTTCTCTGGGGTCCTCTTCCTCTTCCTTGCACATAAATATATGTAATAAGTACATATTGATCTAATTTTAAAAATGTTTACAATTTCTACTTAAGTTGCAGCTCATGCTATTAAATATGACAAAATGTCAAAATTCTCATTGAAAATATAAAGATAAATTAAGTAAAAGTAAAAATGAACTGAAAAGGTTATATATTATATTTTATGATCTTGCTTTCTATTATAGAAAGTAAATATATTGCAGTTACTATGTTTGAAAAGTATAAATTTAAATTTTCCAATGAGAAGTGTTTTGTAGAAAAAAATGAGTCAGTTCTACAGCAGCGGTCAGAAAATGAATTTATGCCTTTTTTTATTTTGTCTCTATTGTTTTGTACATGTTGCCCGAGAGTCTTCATCTATAAAATTGCTATAATCAATACATATTTATTTCATTAGGATTATTTCAGGAATTAATAAATAATATTTGTTAATTATAAATAATTTAGAATGATATTTCCTGATCCTGGATTTATTCTTGGATTTTTTTTTTAGCTTAACAGAATTTTCACAGAGGAGTTTTTAAGGCATATAAATAGCTGATTGGATAATATATTATTCTAGTAGTTATAAAATGATTCCATCTATTTGTATAGATTAAGCTGTAGATAGATCTGTATGTATAACATTTGTTTTGAGGCTAGAAAATTCACCCATAGAGATCTTCTTATTTGTTGTTTTAAATATATTTTTTTCTTTATCAACCAGTGTGTCATTTAAGTAAATATTGAAACTTTTGCCTATTTATGCTTTTGTAAAGACTCAGTGTTCTACCTTTTCCATACTAAACTAAATATATTTCCTAATAATGGAATTTAAAACTTTGAAAGGTATATAGCTTAACTGTCAGATGTATTAGTGAGATGTCCTATATTAGTGAGGTGACATATTTAAAAGAATTCTGTATGGGATCTTTTTAGAATCCAGTTTATTCAATATTTTTTGATTTGTCTGTTTCATATACATACTATTGTAGGTTCTCTTTAAAAAATATAGCTTTTATTTAAGAGAGGAAGGGAGGAGAGGGAGATAGAAACATCAATGATGAGAATCATTGATTGGCTGCCTTCTGCATGCCCCACACTGGGACTTGAGCCAACAGCCTGGGCATGTACCCTGACCGGGAATCAAACTGTGACCTCCTTTTTCATAGGTCAATGCTCAACAACTCCACCATGCCAGCAGGACATGTTCTGTTAAAGTGATTCATATTTATATAAATTTAGAATTTTATAAGCAGTCTAATTAGCATGAATGATATATGGAAACTGTCTGCCAGAATGAAAGCTTTAAAAGAAACTACTCTTAGCATAGATTAGTTTTTTTAGTCTTAATTGCTAAAATTCACAAAGTCTTAGAATTTTGTGTTTTTAAAATCTTACTTAACATTTTAGCTATCTCTGTTATATTGATAAGTTATCATACAACGTGAATTAATTGTGTTTTTATTTGTTTTCCAAATAGAAAGAACTCTGCAACATGATACTTGATTGCTGTGCTCAACAAAGAACATATGAGAAATTTTTTGGCTTATTAGCTGGCGTGAGTTCTAATTTTCTTTTTCTTATTGGAATTTAATGGAATAACTAAGGCTATTCTTAAAACAACAGTGTCTTAAGGGAAAGGAGGATAGAGATAGGTGAAGGTGGTAAAGGAGAGGAAAATGGAGATGGAAAGAGACTTTGCTTAGTGCGATAAGCACATAGTGCACTGTGCGAATGATATTTTATTGAATCGCACATCTGAAACCTGTATGGTTTTATGATCCAGTGTCACCCCAATACATTTAATTAAAAAAAGAATATTGTGAATTAAAGTGTCTGCTTTATGGTCAGATCTAATATAACATGTCTTTGCTGAAAGTAAATTGGTCTTCCCTTATCCAGGTTTTCCACTCTCTGCACCCAGCCTCTCCCCTTTCATTTTTTAATCCTTTACCATTGAATATCACTCTTCCTTTGAACTTTGGGAAATTCTACATGTTTTATAAAAATTTCCCAAAGAAGAAAATTAAATGCTGTCTTTTCAAAGTCTGAAAGCAGCTTCTGAAGTCAGATGCATGTTCATAGGTAGAACAAATAGAACATGAGCTAAAATAATTTTTTAATCCAAACTCTACCTACAGAGAAATATATTTATATCATGTACAAATGTATGCGTCTATGATTTGTATAATTTTGTATAATTTGTCAAGTTATGCTGTGTATAATTTTGTAGCATATAATTCCCAGATAGATAAGGATAATATATATTAACTTCTTGTTTGAACATCTTATCATATAGCACAAAAAGATGTACAAAATATTTATTTTTGATTCAGTACATTTAGATGGATTTAATATGCTCATCATGGTATTGATTCTCAATTTTTTTTTAATTAATAGCGATTTTGCATGCTAAAAAAAGAGTACATGGAATCCTTTGAAAGTATATTCAAAGAACAGTATGATACCATCCATCGCTTGGAAACAAACAAGTTGAGAAATGTTGCTAAGATGTTTGCTCATCTTCTATACACTGATTCACTTCCATGGAGTGTAAGTAGATGGGGCTCAGTATTTTTACTCCCTTCTTTATCTCCTGTCATTCTCAAATGTGTATTACGTGTAATATAGCCATACTTTTCCTATGTAGGAAATGTACTTTAAAATGAAATGTGTAGCAAGCTTTTATTATAACAGCTATCTTTGAGATTATGTTCATATAACGTGAAATCAAAAAGCTAAATGCAAAAATATATAATGTAACCATTCTGGATGATATTAAAAGTTCAGACATATCAGTGCTTTTAAATAGGGATAGCTGTATTTTCATAGAAATGATTATAGATTTTTATCTTTGTACACATTCATGTGTACACACTGCTATTAATATGCACCCAGGTTTGGTAGTAATGCATTGCTGAGTTATTGCTTGTTTCCAGAGGGACATGAGAAAAATGTTTGTCCTAATAAGACATGTTCTTTTTAGCAGGCAATGAATTTAGGTCAGCGTTAGGGAGGAGTTCTTATTATCAGAGTTAGAACCAGGAAAGGTATCTTAATGAGACAGTGTACACTTGATTACAATTTGAAATGCATCCATTAAGCTGGCATTTATTGTATAACTGCTGTTCATTCAGCCAACAATAGAAAGAAATTGCATCCTGGAGGAAAGAAAGGAGAGGATCACATTATTGACTACCAGAATCTAATGGAAGAATGAAGCAATATCATTGAGCTTATAAACATTGGGTAGATTTTTATAATATTTTAAGTACTAAGTATACCTAGCTACATTAATAAGGCATTTTGTAAGTTAGCGTAGAAGCCAAATCGTAATTTTTTTAAACTTATTTTTCCCTCTTTGAGAAAATGAAATTAAAATTTTACAATTGAAGCACCAGGGCTTCTAGAACATATAACTCAACTAACTGGAGGTTGCTTTTATTTTTGTTTGTTGTAAAACATCTCTACATGAGTTTCAGTTTTTAAGCTTCAGTCTTAACTATTCAGGATAAGCCATCAATCTTCCTGTGTTTACCTTTGTCGCATATTACAAGTGCTGAACAAAACTATAGCCTAACACACTCTATGGTATTTTTCCTCAAAACTTCATGTACACACATTTTGATGAGGCTTAGGAGTTAGTAATCTTTGCTGCACCATTATACACTCAAGATAATATATTCCTGCTCTAAAAAGCACAGACTCAAGAAAGAGAATGAACTCTATTTCTGTAGCTTTTTAGCATTCAAAAAATTAGCACAGAGAAGTTGTCTTAATCTTTGCCAAGAAATTGTATATATCCCCACTAGAGAAAATATTCAGAGATAATTCTGATTGAAGATGAAACTAAATCATTTTAAGAGAAACTTTGAGTATGAATATTGGTCACTTTGTCTTAATCTTTTGAACAAAATTAAATTGTCTCTTTCATTTAATTTTCAGGTTCTTGAATGTATAAAGCTGAGTGAAGAAACCACTACGTCCTCCAGTAGAATTTTTGTTAAAATATTTTTCCAAGAACTGTGTGAATACATGGGTCTTCCTAAACTTAATGCAAGATTAAAAGATGAGTAAGTTTATCATTAAGCACGTTTTATTCTTATTGTCCTCCAGGGTTTTCCTTCACTTTAGTGACGTGCCAGCCTGGGTTGGTAAAGCAAGAGTTATGCCCCTAGGACTTCATTAGGTACCACTCTGAGTCTCATGTTGTGTGGCCAAGCACAACATGCAGTTTTTAGTTCAATAGAGAAAACACAGAATTAATGCCTTTTTTAATTTAGATAAAGCCCAGAAAATTACTTCTGTATGCTCATTGGAGTTCTTTAATGATGAGTATTTAGAGTTTTTACCCTAATTTTGAGCATTAGAATGACAGTTAACTTCTTTTTATTATCAACAATTGTGAATATATACAGATGAATGAATATGTAATGTATCATTACACCGCACTAGGGTCTTGTCCCAGGACTATTATGTAATCTCTGTTCCAGCTATTTGTTCCTGTTGCCCATTGCTGCTCACATTCGCACTCCTGAAGTCAGCCTTTCATTATCTAGTAACTCTGCCAAGCCAACTCGTCTTCCTCAGTCCTTATGTCCCTTCACTTCTCAGCCTCACTTACAGAGCTGGGCACGTGCTCCCTGTGGCTCCTCATCTTCTTCCATTCTACCTAACTCCTCTCAGTCTTCTTATCCTCAGCCTGCCTCTCCAGTGTACACCACAGATCTGTCCTGGTTCTGGTGCTCTCTGTTATGCTTGTTTCCCAGTCCCTGCCTCCTTTCCAGCTCACCTAGTGAAGCCCATTGCAGTGCACTGTGCTCCAGCCACACCAGCATTGCCCGAGAGTAAAGCAGGTCTGGCTCATTCCTGTCTCATTACCTCCATTTCCAGAGCTGGGAATTCCTCCCTTTTTCTGTTCAGCAAACTCTTCAGTCATTCTTATTTGTCACCTTTTTCTATGAAACAGTTTTTCTTGACCCTGCTGGTTAGTCACTCACTGTGGTACTCAAACCACATGTGCAAAACCACATACTAAATATATATATTTTTAAATATATATTTTTTTTATTGATTTTCCACAGAGAGGAAGGGAGAGGGACAGAGAGCTAGAAACATCGACCAGCTGCCTCCTGCATACCCTCTACCGGGGATGTGCCCACAACCAATGTACATGCCCTTGACCGGAATCGAACCTGGGACCTTTCAGTCCACAGACTCTGAGCCAAACCGGTTTTGGTGAAAACCACATAATATTTTTAATATTTTCTGTTCCCCTTCCTAGAAATAATAAGGATGTGTTATCAATAAGTCATTGACTAAATATGATTTCTCCCTTTTGTTGATACTTTTCCCTTCTCCCATTGCCTTGCACAGTTCTGTGTATGTATGAGTATGTATGCGCATATGTGTGTGTGTGTGTGTGTGAAGAATTTTTTTACTGTTCTGTTTATACATTCACATATATACATCTACATATGAACATAGATTATGTTTGTATGTTATATATATCTACTCTCTGTGTTGGTATATATATTTAAAAAAAAACTTTGTTGTATAATTACAGAAAATCAAGTTTAGTAAATTAATGAGTGGCCTCACTTATTTCATTAGAGACCATGTAGCCTAACCTCATAAATTATATAAATCATTTACTTGGTTGTATTTTATTTACTAATTTAATACGTAGAAACTCTGAAAAGTGATTGTATGAGAATTTTGCTTTTACGTAAAGAATTTTATCTTTCAGCAATCTGTTCTTTTTTTTGTTCATTTTCTTTTTTTTTTCTTTTTTAGAACCCTACAGCCATTCTTTGAAGGGTTATTACCCCGAGATAATCCCAGAAACACTCGTTTTGCCATCAACTTTTTCACTTCTATAGGTCTTGGAGGTTTAACGTAAGGATTATTTTTAGAATTTCATTGTCAATTACAAAATTATCTCATAATTTCCTTCTAAACAGAATCTAACATCATATTTTTAATTAGGGATGAATTGCGTGAGCATCTCAAAAACACACCAAAGGTCATTGTGGCACAGAAACCAGAAATCGAGCCAGATAATTCCTCCCCCTCCTCTTCCTCCTCCGCATCCTCCTCAGCAGAGTCTGACTCCTCGGCTTCTGGTTCGGACAGCAGTGACAGCAGTTCCGAGTCTTCCAGCGAAGACAGCGACTCCTCATCCACCAGCAGTCAGAGCTCTGCCTCAGGTACTAAACTCACCATCCATCGTGCTCTTTCCTAACAAGTGTATTGCTGGTGATGTTTAACATGAGAGAAGTAAATAATTTCATTCTATACTTATTTTAGAGTTCAGTTGTTGAAAAGCCACAATTAATATAAATGATCATGGACCATTGTTGCCGTATATAGTAAATTTTAACATTTATAGTGCTCAGATTACCTTTTGGAAGCCTTTTCATAGAAATGAAGGTATTTTATTGGTAAATATTTATTTGAATTGTGACTGAAATACCATTCATAATGTCTAATGTAGTTGACAGGAGTCTTCCTGATGTTAATGTTTCAAGAAATTTTAATTTTTTTAATAATGACACTTTATGGTAGTTATTGACATGTATCACACTTTTAGTGCTTATCTCATAAGTGTACAGCTATATAAAGAAAATGTACGTTTTTGGCTAGAATACCATAGAAATGATGTGCTCTTAGTGCATCTTAATGAGGAATTTATAATATTGGTGTATCTTATTGGTGACATGAACTTTGATGACTTGGTTAAGGTGATATCTGCTGAATTTTTTCATGTAAATATTTTTCTCTGTAAGTTAGATCTTACAGAGAGCTAATTTGATGCTATTTAAATCTCTAACTTTCACTCTCCAGTTTTACAAATATCCATCTTTGGATCTTGTTTGGAACACTTACCGTATTTTTCGGACCATAAGACGCACTTTTTTCCCCCCAGAAGTGGGGGGAAAAAGTTCCTGCGTCTTATGGTCCAAATATAGCCTACACATATACTTTAAAAAAAAAGTTTTTTTACTTGCCCGGCTCTGTGTGGTCTCTGTGTGCTTGCCCAGCTCTAAAATGGTTCTAAATGCTGCTGTTTACTTTACAGGGTTGATTACATGTGTTTATGACTGTGATGTTGGGTTTTAATGCACATAAAATATTTTAGGACACTATTTGTTTCAGAATCTTTTTTTCTTCATTTCCCTTCTCTAAAAACTGGTGTGTCTTATGGTCCGGAGCGTCTTATGGTCCGAAAAATATGGTAATACTGTGGTGTTTGCCAAATGATGCTTTTTCTATTTGTCTCTTTTCTACATTTAGCAGTTGAATTTCTTCTGTAAGAAAGAGTTGTTCCTTTCCTCGATTTACTTAATGATTTTACACTATACTTTATCATTGTGGACTCGTGGATATTTATTGTTTTCTGTGAGTTAAAGTCCAATACTTTATTTTATTTGCTATTAAAATCATTTCAGCTTTGGCAATTAGGAGTTTCTTCATGTTGACTCCTGTGTTCCTTGGACATACCCCTATCCCTTTTCTTAAGGGCAATGCCTTCCTTTATTGCATCTCAAGTTCAAGATCTTTTCCTCCTTTAAGCAGAGATTTTAAATTTATATCCAGCATTTCTAGTTGTTCTTCAACTGGTCTATTGCCTTCTCTATTCTACTTGGAACTAGAAGTGCTATAGTAAAGAATTTTTTCAAATGTGCTATTTTCTGAAAAGTTCTGTGTTGTTTTCTGCAGGGTCAGCTCTGCTTTCTTCTCTAATAGTAATTTTATCTCTATTTCAGAGAGGGAGCACTTTTCCCTACAGCCTTAGAAGGTTGGAAGTTTGGTCTTTTTATTCTCATTCCCTGGCTTGTTACACTTCAAAGTATTTTACATATTACATGGCATCCAGAATTGTGGGACTCTCGGTGTTTTATATTATTAGGGCAAGATTCCATTTGCTCACAGGAAGTTTTCTTGAATTGACATATGCAAACATTGTTCATTTAACTTTCACCTCTTTTAATTCTAAAGAATTCGTTATTTCATGATATTTGAGAACAGATGATAACACAGCATGAATTTCTGCAATAAGGAAGCTTGCTGATTCAAAATTAATTTGCCTCATCGTACAATTTCAGTAGAGAGCTTCCAGTTTTAATAATAAAATATTAAATAGCATAAAAGCAATATGAACTTCCCCCAAATTGGAAAATGGTAAAGCAGCCACCAAAGAGAGAAGAGATTGCACATTATTATATGGCACAGGTTTTAATGTCAACAAAGCAGTGAGAGCAGCGAGCAGGGTCAGAGGGACATGCTTTCGCACAGAGCCAGATGGTTTCTGCTTGGGTAGCTGCAGCTCAGCTGGGTTGTTTGATAGGCACCAGAGAAACAAGTCCTTAGTGGCAAACCGACTACCTGTCAAGACGGCATTTGGCCGAGGAAATACAGGTTGGAACAGAGATTTAGGTGGAGTAGGATGAGGGTAGGTGATCTACCCTTTTTTCTCCTTTCTGTACACATATGAATGCAACAGAAACTGTGGTCATCTCAGCATCTTTGATTTATGTACCCAAACTATGTAACACTGATAAAGCAGTTAAATTTGTTTAATAGCTTAAAATGATAAGTCATTTTATTATAATTATTTAACATTTATATTGGTGATTACATCAGTAAAATAAGTTGTTCAGGGCCTTTTTCGAAATCAAGCCAGAGTGGCTCATACGAAGCCTGGGGTTATATAGCTTACCCTGGTTCCTCCTGGTACAGCTGGTGCTTCTCTAACGGCACTGGAGAGCAAAGCTGGTTTTTATGGGAAGAAGTTTTTATTTGAAATACATATGTTCATGCTGTTAGGCAAACCCAGTCATCCCTCTCCCTCTCACCTTTAGGAAGTGATGTTGCTGGTGTGTGTGATCATTAGTATTTTGATCATGTACCAGATCTGACATATTTTGTATCAATAATGCACATGGGCTGGAATTTCTGTTTTTGAATACAATTTTTAAGTGGAAATGTACTATTTTAGTTACTTCATAAAAGATTTTACAAGATTTGCTGTAACATTCTTGTTCACTGTTTTGAGTCTAATGATCAAAACAGTACTTTGGTAACTAATGCTGATATATTGTATACTTCCAAATATTTTGTGAAATGTCCTGTCATTAGGCTTTTCATTCAATAAATTTAGCTATGCATCCAGTTTATCTGAGAATTAGTAAACCTATATTATATTAATGAATGTGATTATTAAATCATGAAATTAAGATTAAAGTTTAAACTAACTATATTTCATTTTACATGTGCAGCTAAAGCTATAAGAAAGAAGGGACAAGGGAACACCAGAAGCAAAGAAGTAGAAAAGTTCACCAGGAAACAACAAATAAATGATAGGAAGCAAGAAGAAAGAAGATCAGAGCAAAGGCACCAGGAAACACGGACTGAAAGAGAAAGGAGATCAGAAAAACTCAGAGATAAAAATTCAAGGGACCCAAATTGGAGAGATCCTATAACAAAGTACACTTCAGACAGAGGTGTTCCTTCTGAACGAAATAGTTACAGTAGGGTCATGAATGACAGAGAACACGAAATGCATCTAGATTTGGAAAATGAGTATGGTGATCTGAAAATGAGGAGAGGAGAGAGAAGAAATTCTTTTTCTGAAAATGAGCATAGATACCGAAATAAGGACAGTGAAAATTTTAGAAGAAAAGACAGATCAAAGTCAAGAGAAAAGAATAGAAAACATTCAGACTCTAGAAGCGATGAAGATAGGTATCAGAATGGTGCCGAGAGGCGACGGGAAAAACCTAGCAGATCCTCTGAACAATCCAGAGAATCAAAGAAAAATCGGGACCGGCGGAGAGAAAAGTCTCCAACAAAGCAAAAAAAGTAATCCTACAAAATTACTGAAACTGAACATGCCTTATATTCTGTTGAAACAATTTATTTTTTACATTGATTATCGAACTTTATAGAGAATTGTACAAAGTACTGGTTTGTATTGTACATTTTAAAAAATGTTTTCATTTTAATATGGTTTATATAATTGATACATCTCAAGGCTCTCCACATAAAATTATTTGAAAAGTTTTCACCAGAGAGGGATGTATTTCTGGCATATATTTTGTTAATAAAATGATTGAACACTTATTGAATCAGTGATTTTTTTCATTGACAGATTTTTTTCTGATAATATTTCCAGTTGTCATAGAACTGTTATAATTTTTACTGACCAAAATATATAAACCATCAGTTTAACATTTTTGCATTGTTAATGAGATGCTATGAACCTTCTTGAGGAGTCTCCTTTTTTTTATTAAATAGAGGACTTATTTCAAGTTTTATATTGTGTCTTGAACAAAGGAGGTATATTTAATTTTTTTGCACAAGTGTTTTGCAAAGTTAGGTCTGTATCGGTCTTTAGACAAATACATGGCTAGATTATTTATAATTAGGACTCCTCTCATTGATAACAGCTCTTCTTTCTGGACTGCTAAATTAATGTTTACTTGAAATTTTGTGACTAGTGCTTTTTCTCAGCCTTGAATTTATATCACTGTTGGTTAATTATGGTTTTTAATTTTTAATCTGCATTAATATATCATTGGAAAACAAAGTCATAAGAAATGTGAACAGCCTAATTGTGAAATATTACAAGTTTTTATAAGAATTTTAAGTTTCTATCGTTATTCACCATTTATTATGTGATCATATTATTTATTACTTTTGAAATAAAATATTGCCTCTGAAATTTTAGATTTGTTGACAGACATTTAACCCTACTTAGTAGATTACTTGTGATTGTTCCCTTTAAAAGTTTATAAAATCCATTTGAGCCCATGTCTGGGTTTAAAAATAGTGGGGCCACCATCTTAGTGTTTGGCTTTCAGGCATACTCTGATTCAAAATGTTTTCTATTTTTGTTTTTAAAAGCTTGAGTATAAGGAAAAATAAAGTCCATGTAAATGAAGAAATATCCTCTCCTCCTCCAATCCTTTTGCCCCCCCCCCCCCCCATTCTACTTATTTGGATCTTTTTGCTCCTCATTGTTTTATTTTAACAGAAGTAGTTAACGAGACACCTAAGTACCTTGAAGCAGAAGCATTTGAGTGTAAGTGACTCCTGTGGGCACGGTGAAGGGAGGGAGGGGGCAGACCTGGACATCTGCCTTCCTGCCGTGTTCCTGCAGCACTGAATTCGATGTGTTCGTGTGCACGGCCTGCCAGTCACGCAGAATCTCACCCAAATCCTCCTGAAATGCAGACAACGAATATGTTGCCCATATTCCCTAAAAAGTTTTTACTTTTTAGGATTAGCATTTCTAAAAGGTTAGCGGCATTCTGGATATTTTGCATACATTCCTCATCATTTTTCAGATTCTGGGCTTCCTTGCCTTTAAAGTTTCTCTGTGTCTACTACATCCCTAGCCACCTGCTCCCATGGTCCTCCCCTTTACAGTGACTTTACCATCTATCTGTACCACCTCTGAAATCTCTCCTGTAAGCACTTTAATACTTGTGCTATTTTCATCTTGACTCAAGTATTTTTTTTCCTAATTCGTGACTGCCTTGTACTTGTATGCTTTCATGCATCAACATCTTCAGAACCCAGATGCTTCCTCCCCGCCCTCCATCCTCACCTTTTCCAAGGTAGTCAGATACTCTGATCTTTCAAATTCTCTCCTGTTTGTTCCGATGAATGTTTCTTCAGCCAAGCCAACTTTCACGCCCGTGATGATTTAGAAGATAGCCCACGGTGACCTCTGGGAAACCTGTTTGCTTAACGTACACATCTTATATACACACCTCCAAACCCTTCCTGAAACACTGCCAATGGTTTTCCTGGCCCTCCTGGTCCTGCTCTTGTGTCCCCTCAGCCTTGGGTATTTGCTCTACAACTTTCGTTATACCCACCCACTTGTTTCTTTTTAAGTCTTAAACACCTTTGCATGCATTACCTCTCTCCAGTCAGAACATACATTTCTTGAAGTTAGTCCTATCTGTGCATTTTATGTTTGCAGATAAAGATAAGGACTAGTTAACACTACCAGATTCCTTGTAGAGAGAGGAAACTCCAGTAACACGTTCCAGATTGTGCATGTGACTTAATCTGGGCCACTCAGGGCCCTTCCTCAGTAGTTTCTCAGTCTAGAACGTGGGACACAGGGCCATGTTGAAGGGCGCACAGACCAAGAAGGGTGTTCACTGAAGCCGGAGCATCTACTGTGGAAAAGCTTATCTGTAGAGAGGGGCAGTGCAGCCCAAAGGAAACAGCCCAGATGGAGGAGAATCTTAAAACTTGAGATCCTCAATTGAATTTGCTGAAGCTAGACTTCTCAGTTTAGTGACGCTGTTCTCCTTAAGCTTCTTGATTTGGATTCGCGGCACTTGGACAAAAAACACCCATGTTAATTCAGGGTAATTCCCATGGATGGACAGGCTGGAATCTTGTGGGTGGTGAGGACAGCTATCACACCTTAAGGTACTTTCGCTTACATACTTATTCTCCCAGTCCTTTCTTTAGATGCTAGATGGAAATGGCCTGTGAAAAACAATACAACAAAGGACTTTTGGTGGCTCTTAATTGTGGGAACATCTAAGTCTGTGATTTTAAATGAAGTTAATTTATTTTCTTTCTAGTGATTTTAAAGAAGGTTCATTTTAAGTGGGGTTAATTTTATTACTAATGCTCCATTTTAAAAATAACAGAGAATCTCAGTTTCCCTAAAGCACTCTCCTCAGAGTCTGAATCGTGTTGCACAGACGCAGCAGTTCAGTTCACAAGCAAAAACTGGTTTCGTACTACCAGAGAAAAGGACTAAATGAAGCTATTTTGGGAGCGGTAATACCTTCTTAAAACCACGAAGATACTTGAGCACATTACCTTAACAACTAATGTATTCTCCTGATCATTTACAATATGAAATACTGAACAGTAAGAACACTGCGAACATCTTTAATCGTCTTACACAAAATAAATGTAGTCTGAAAATCCCATTATACACAAAAACATGCAGAGACTCTTCCTTGAAATACAGGGAAAAAATGTGAAATGTATATTGCCATAATTCCTTAAGTTTTGAGAACAGTTTTGCTCTTGTCCTGAATATGATTTTTGTCCATAAAAGGAGAAAATGAAACTCTTAAGGATAGTTAGCCAAAGAGGGGAAACAGAGGAGGGAAATTGTGTTTGCGGTTAATGAGACATGGTTCACTGCCAGCCTGGGCTGGAGGCAAGTACTGGTAGAGTGATTGGAGACGTGGGAGGACCAGAGAGGAGAAGACAGTTACTGATGAGCCATTTCCTACTGAAGATACTTTTTGGAGGTCAGAAGTTCAATGTTATGTTCCATTGTTTACATGCCTTTGTATCTCCAGGTTCAAATCTAAAATCTCTTATGGGTGCTCCATAAGCATTTGATGAATGAATGGGGAAACATCAGTTTATTGCTAGGCAGAGTAGTTTGGAATACTTTGTGATTCTTCATGTTTTATGAAATATTAAATGCAGGATCAACTACTACCCCTGTTTCCTCCAAAATAAGACAGTGTCTTATATTAATTTTTTCTCCCAAAGTTGCACTAGGTCTTATTTTCAGGGGATGTCTTATTTTCGGGGAAACACGGTTTCAACCTAGCTGGAATCCTAATGTAAGTATTTTATGTTAGAGTAAGAGAAAGTAGAAGGCAAGAATGCATTAGCTTGAAACCTAGGCACCAAAATGAAGATAAAATATATTTATAACTGTGTTAAAGGGAAAAATGCATAGAAGTGGTGGGAGTATAAATGAGTAAAGTCTGCTTAGAAAATTGTTGACAGTTGAACATCCATGTTCCCTGTGAGTCAGCAAGTGGACTCCTGGGTGCCCAACAGAAAAATGGAGCTTTATGTTGAATAGGGGAGGCTGGGTAAAGGGTACAAACTTGCAGTTACAAGATGAATAAAGTCTGAAGATCTAAGCATGGGGGCTATAGTTGATAACACTGTATTATATAATCGAAATTTGCTCAGAGAAAAGAACATGTGTTCTTCCAAAAAGAAAAGGGTAGCTGAAACCGGTTTGGCTCAGTGGATAGAGCGTTAGCTTGCAGACTGAAGGGTCCCAGGTTCGATACCAATTAAAGGCATGTACCGTGGTTGTGGGCACATCCCCAGCTGATCGATGTTTTGACTCTGTCCCTCTCTCTTTCTCTCTCTAAAAAAATCAATAAAATATATTTTTTTAAAAAGAAAAAAGAAAAGGGCAAATATGTGAGGTGATAGATGTGTTTATTAACTTTATGGGGGATATCTTGTCACAATGTATACGTACATATATTAGTACCTTTATCTTACAACTTTATTTGCCAATTATCCTAAGTAATAACAATGTAATATGCAATTGGATTCCCAATGGAGGGACTTGCTTAGGGTAATGTTCACTTACATTATAATAATCTCTATGACAGTGCATGAAATCTCTATTATATTGAAAGTAACTTCATGAAGAAAAGATTGAAGATCCCTGAGATCAAAGCCAAGCTAACATAATCAAAGTCCTCCCTGGAAACAGGAGAGTAGTAATGAACTTATCTGAAGAGCTTAATATAGTATAGGATTTTAGAGTCTCAGTTTATTTAAGCACTTACTCTGGCTCTTTTATGTCCAGTTGGGATGTAGGACATAGTCACAAGAACGCATCACATCTATCTGAACAACAATCTGGATAACTTGCAAATTCATAGTGGGTTTCCCCCCTATGGACACAGAAGAGAGTTGAGGATGCAAAAAAACCTAATGAATTATAACACAAAAAGTGAGAGACCTGCAGATGCTCTGTCCTTGGCAGGGCAGCTGGAGGAGGGGGAAGCTGCCACCAAAGCAGTTAAGAAGAAAATGACTAAGCTTTTAGCACATCTTTAAAAGGCTGAGTAAAGGTCTGGGTAATGAATGATTCACAATCCCTAAGATCTCCATACACCATTTTCTCTCACCCATCAAATCTTTTCCATAAACCTTCACTGAGTCACTACTAGAAAGACTGGGGAAAAGGCAGGAAAGTGGAGAGATTTAACCCCCACCTTTAAAGGTTTTCCATGTAGGTGTTTGGGTTACACAGATGTATGCATTTGTTAAATTTGATTGACCTTTACACTTAATATCTGTGTATTTCACTGTATATGATTATACCTAAATAAATAAGGCTGGAAACCAAAAGAATACTGATGATGATTTAGGCCACTTAAAAATTGCAAGCTAAGCTATACTTTTAAAATAGGAAACATATTTCACCCGTAAGCATATTACATGATAGCTTATTTTTATATGTATTAAAAACAAACAAACAAACAAAAAAAAAACACAACGGAGCAACTTCCAATAAGATTTTTTTTTAAATGTTATATCATTGTTTTGCTTAAATAATTTTGTGAACTATAATTCTATAGTAAGTCGAATACAGGACTTTAAAATATATATTTTGCTTTCCTCTTCAGGATATTATCATTTAATCATTCAACTAGTGATTAAATTATATTGAAGCCTAAGTAAATTCTCTAACAACCCACCAGTACCAGTGCATCTCTTCTCTACCATAAGGCCTTACTCTAACCTCCTCTTTCTATGAACATATTAAGGCAAACATTAAATCAATATTATCTTTCCCACAGACTCTGTTGGAGACATATTTAAATCTCAGCGGTCTTATTATAATTTTACCAGTCCCAGGTGTCTAATTAATTTATCATTAAATATAATTAAGAAACAGAAGTAATTCAGTGTAAGAACCTGCATAAGTTCCAAGGAGAAATTCAAAAGCTTCCTTAATTCATTGGAAATTTGGTATGTTTTTACCCACCAGAGAGAAAACATAACCCAGAGGAGTCTCTCCACTTTGGTATATGGCATTTAAAAAATGTGTCCATCTATAATAATAGAGGCGTAATATGCTAATTAGACCAGATGTCCTTCTGGTTGAAGCCAGGGCTTCGAGGGAAGCTGAGTCCCGGGTGCCAGAGGAAAGCCGGTGCCAGCAGCCAGAAGAAGGAAGGCCTAATCTTGCACGAATTCCATGCATCAGGCCTCTAGTTTGTAAATAAAAGACAAGTTCCTAGAGAATACGATATCTGCATTTCCTATTTTATGCAAATATATTTATCATGATGGAAAACCATATGCTTTCCTTTCTTAAGTATGTTTATCATAATTTTATTGAAAATTTAATAGTCTCATGTAAGAAATTTTCAAAGTATCAAAAAAGTTGGGAAAGTAAAAATAGTCTCATTACTCCAATGCAACTACAATTAACCCTGTGGAGCATTCCTTTCAAGCCACTAAAACGTTTTTATTTATTTATTTATTTATTTATTTATTTATTTATTTTTATCAAATATTGACAGCATAAAAAAGTATTTATTTATAATATTTTAAAAGTATATAGAACAATGGTAAAAAGGAACACTTGTGTACCCATTGCCAAACCTAATAGATGTTACCAGTATTTTTAAAGCCCTCCATGACCACATAACCCAATTCTTCTCTCCATTAAAGAAATTTTGCAAACTATAATTTAGGTAACTAATATTTTCTAAATGTAATATTTATCATCTCCATGCTTTTATTTATGAAAATGATAAATATTAAATTTAGAACATTAGTTTACTGCATATGTTCTCTCCTAATCATTCTATCATTTCTCTTTCGTATGTTATTTCTTTGATTCTTTTTGCAATATCCTGGATATTTTCTTTAGCTATGCCTTCTGATTTTCCTAATTCTCTCAGTGTTTAATATTCTATTCAACATTTTTCTAGAAGTTCTATTTGTTTCTTCAAATCTGTTTTTTTCTTCTATTTTAATAGATTCTCATTCTGCTCTCATATTTACAACTTTCTCTTTTATTTTTGAAAATAGATTTAATTTGTTTTCTTTTTTGTGCCTACTTTAAATATATAAGGCTTTGGCAGGTCTGATTTTGGTCTCTGTTGTTTCTGACTGCCTTGTTTTCTGTGTGTTGTTTTCTTTTTAAAATGTGAGCTAATATTTTTTACTTGTGTTAATTTTTGAGACTGAGTTTTAAGTGTGTTTCCACAGAAAGGATGCATATTACTTCAGGCAGAAGTATGGGGACAGTATCAACTGGGACTACTTTTCAATTTTTTTTAAATTTTATTTTTATTGATTTCAGAGAGGAAGGGAGAAGGGAAAAAGAGAGAGAGAGAGAGATCAATGATGAGAGAGAATCATTGATCAGCTGCCTCCTGCAGGCCCCCTACTGGGAATCAAGCCCGCAACCTGGGCATGTCCCCTTGGTAGGAATCTAACCTGGGACCTTTCAGTCTGCAGGCTGATGTTCTATCCACTGAGCCAAACCAGCTAGGGCAACCACTTTTCAATTTTGATTGAAAGTTTTATGGGCCATAGTGCTAGTATAAGTTTTAGGTCCTCAAATTTCCACAAGGGTAACCTTGTGGTTAAATTTTCAGGGATGATATTTTGCCATTCACCCTTCATCCTATCATCCAGTTTGTTTCCTTGATGATTCCTTCTGTGGAATAAGCTCATTTCCACTTACCTCTTATTCTCAGCATCTGGGCTTTACATGGTGCCTACCATTAGACTCTCTAGCTTCTAGAGACCCTAAACTTTGTGTTCAGTAATACGTTGGTAAAGGCTTAAGAACTGGCCCTCCAGAAAAGAAGAATCTCTGAATTGTCCATCTCGGTGTTATAAATACTCACATGGCTGATTTCAACTACCAACACGATGCCACTGAACATGAGGGGGGAAGAGGTGTGGACAGCCAGCCCTGGGGCCGGCTGCAGGCAGCTCCATCACACCCGGCTTACCTGTCACCTGGCTGTGAGAACGGAAGGTGATTTCACTAGGGTTTGGCATATCCCTGGAGTGAATGACAGTTGGATAACTAATTATCTCCTTGCATTTCCTCTTTGACTTTGTTTTAGGTTTATCTATATCTCTATCACCTTGCAATATGTTTTAAAAGGAGGGGTTTGACTTATTTGTTTCATTTTTATTTTGACCCAGAAATTTGTTTTTAGCAAAGGGGCAGTTTAGGGTACCTTGTCAGCCTAATTGCCAAACATAAAGATTCTTCTCTTTGTTTCTTTCTTCATTTTTTAAAAATAGAATGTATTGTTTTCATTTTGTAATTGTAAGGATGATACAGTTTAATGTTAGAAAACTTGAAAAATATACAAAGTACAAAAAAGTATATTAAAATAATTCATAAACTCATAACCTAGAGCTAAATACTGATAACATTTTGGTGCACATCTTTCCCATCTTTATATTATGTGCGTTCATGTGAATATCTGTGTGTTTTTATCTAGTTTCCATCATACCTTATCTCTCATTTTATAATCTGGTTTTTATTTCTTTATAATATTTAATGAATATTTTTATGTTACTAAATATTCCTCTACAACCTATTTTTATGGCTTCATGGTGTTCTCTTGCGTGAGTGAACCATAATGCTGGTCATTTGTATTATTTCTAAGTCTTCACCATGAAAAGCAATGCTGAAATGAACTTAAAAGGTGTGCATCTGGCCAGTTCCTGGGGGCAATGAATTCTTTTCCCCATCCTAGATTTGAGGCAATATTCCTCTAGAGTCTAGGGTGTTAGGCCATTTTTCTCTTTTCTTATTTTTGCTTTGCTCAGCTGTATCTCATTCTGCAGCCATTCAACTTTTGCCAGCTGTATCTCCAATTCTTCATGGTTAGTAATCCTTTCTACATCTATATTTTTGCTTTGTCAGCCAAACATATTAACCATTTAAGAAATGGTACCATGAAGGGATATATATATGTGTGTGTGTGTGTGTGTGTCTGTGTGTGTGTGTGTATGTGTATTTAATTGAGGTTTTTTAAAGACCAAAGGAAAAGTCTGCCATCTTTTTTTCTAGTTCTGTGTTCTCCAAAATCAATGTTGCTCCTAGATATTGATGACTCTATTAATTATTGATGTAACCCCCTTATAAACTACCAAGTGTATTGCTGCCCATCAAAAGGAGATATTGCCAGCCCGCGGTGTCCGTCTTTGGCGAAGGTGGAGGGAGACAGCAGAGCACACCCAGGGAAGCCGGTGTTTGCAGCAGGAGTCATCAGCTTGTGAGGAATTACAGTGCAGGTCAGTTCTTTCTCACTGAGCACTCTTCATCTCTCTGACTGCCTGTGACTTGTTGTGATTGAATCTCTTCTTGGATGAATCTATCAGGAAAGGGCAAAGCCAGAGGAAGTGAAGGAATGGCTCCAGGTTGACTCATAGGAATGAATAAAATATTTAAGAGAATAAAAACTTGAAGTAGGAAAAGTCGGTGATGTTTCCCAAAAGACTTGTGGGCTTTTTTTTTTTTTTTTTTTTTTTTTTTTTTTTTTTAAGAGAACGTCTGAGACAGTAATTTTTAAATATATCTATATTTTATTGATTTTTTACAGAGAGGAAGAGGGATAGGGAGCTAGAAACATCGATGAGAGAGAAACATCGACCAGCTGCCTCTTGCACAACCCCTACTGGGGATGTGCCTGCAACTAATGTACATGCCCTTGACCGGAATCGAACCTGGGACCTTTCAGTCTGCAGACCGACGCTCTATCCACTGAGCCAAACCGGTTTTGGCCGAGACAGTAATTTTTAATGATTCAATAAGAATGGATTATGGGATAGCTCTTATAGTCAAGCTATTTCTCAGAAAGTCAAGTTGTAGAAATAAAAATAACTACTTCTCTAATGGAAATGGTTGGCAATCTCATATGAAATCGGAGGCTATGTACATGTCAGGCTTTATTTCTAGAAGGATTACAGATAATACTTTAGACTGTTTGTTTTTCTCTAGTTTCCATCATAGTGAGTGAAATATTTAGGAAGACACTCTCCTATCCGCCCACTTCTCCCCTATTCCATAGTAAATATTAAATTATGCATCAGTCATATCCCTAAAGTTCAGCCCCTTGTACTCAGATACATAGTATATAACATTGACATATTTTCTATTTCATCAATTCTTGTTCAGCCTTTACCCAGATGCAAAACTAATTTTGTTAATATCACTTGCCCTAGCTAAGTTTTGTTGTAACAGTGCAGTAGATGATAAGAACATAGTTTTGTAGACAACTTGGATTTGAATCCCAGTGGGCGGATAGGAGAGTGTCTTCCTAAATATTTCACTCACTATGATGGAAACTGTGTGACCTTAGTCAAACTGTTTAATATTTATTTCATTTCTTTACTTGAAAATGGTTTATGAGATGAAGCCTACTTCACAGGTTACCTCCAGGATTAAATGAGATGATACATGTAAAGTACTTAGTACATTACTAGGATAAATGAGCTAACTACCTTATTAACAATAAACATCTATTTTAATAGTTACACTCAATTAAATTCATATAGCATTTATTAAGTACTTATGTATAAAGCCATGATTTGGAAAACTGGAAGAGTATATGTCACATTTTTAAAAAATGTATTTATTTATGTATTTATTTATTTTTTTATAGCAAAGGTGGAAATTTATTGAAAAACAAGTACAGACTCCCAAATGGGAGAGAAAAAAAAGAGTCCCACAAAACTGATTCTCATCTAGGGAGGGGGGAAAGGGTCACCAAAGTGTATTTATTTTTAATAAAATTTATGTATTTAAGATATACAGGCCAAAACTGGTTTGGCTCAATGGATAGAGCATCGGCTTGGGGACTGAAAGTTCCTGGGTTCGAATCCCATCAAGGGTATGTACCTTGGTTGCGGGCATATCCCCAGTAGTGGGTGTGTAAGAGGCAGCTGATCTGACTCACTCATCAGTTGTTTCTAACTATCTCTCTCCCTTCCTCTCTGTACAAAATCAATAAAATATATTTTAAAAAAAAGATATATATCATAATGATTTGATATTTATATATGAAATATATGTAATATATATACATATAGTGAAATGATTACTATAATCAAGCTATCTCCTCACATTGTTACCCTTTCTTTCTTTTTTCTAAAAAACACCTAAACCCTACTCTTTTAACAAATTCCCATTATTTAATACAGTATTATTAACTGCAATCATCATACTGTACATTAGTTCTCCAGACTTATTCATCCTACATATAACTTTGTACCCTCTGATGAGTATCTCCCCAGGGACCTTCTCCTGGTCCCTGATAACCATCATTCTACTCTCTGCTTCTAAGTATTTGACTGTTTTAGGTTGTACATATTTGTGAGGTTGTGCAGTCTTTTTCTTTCTGTGTCTTGGCTTATTTAACTTGGAATAATGTCTTCAAGATTCATTGCAAATAACAGTATCTCATCCTTTTTTGAGTCTGAATAATATTCTGTCATATCTATCACAATTTCTTTATTCATTCATCGATGGGCTTTTAGGCTGTTTCCACATTGTGATTATGAGAAATGATGCTGCAGTGAACAGGGAGGTGCAGAGGCCTCTGGGCTGTGCTGATTTCATTTTCGTTAGGTATATCGAGGAGAAGGACTGCTGGGTCATCTGGAAGCACTATTTTTAGTTGTTTGAGGAAACACCATACTGTTTCCTTAATAGCTAAATTCATTTACATTCCCACCCGCAGTGTGCAGGCCTCTCTTTTCTCTACATCCTCACGAAAAATTATCTCTTATGTTCTTTTGATATTACATGAAAGCCTACCTTCATGAAGTTTACAGTGTAGTAAAGAAGAACAAATTTTATACACTTTAAGTGTGTACGTAACAATATAAAGCAGTATATACTCAAAACATGGTACCATTAAAATCTCTGATTTAGAAAACGGAGTGACATTTTATGGGCTGGAAAAGCGGGAAGGTCTTTCACAGGAGACTTCACACTCACGATTCTTCTCAGAATGCAATAAGCAAAAGCTCAGGCTTTGGAGTCAAGTAGAGAAGATTTGAATTCTGACTCTGCCACCTCTACCTGTGTGACAGATTATTTAAATTCCTTATGCCTCAGTTCTCGAAATGAGACATTAGAGTGATTAGTGTCTTCCCCCCCCCCCCCACCCCCAAATCCTCTTCTGAGGATATCTTTTCCATTAATTTTTAGAGACAGTTGAAGGGGATCAGGGGAGAGAGAGAAACATCGATGTGAGAGACACATCGGGATTGGTTGCCTCCTGCATGTGCCCCAACTGGGGCCAAGGATTGAACCTGCAATCCAGGTACATGCCCTTGACTGGGAATCAAGCGCATGACCCTTTGGTGCATGGGCAGGCACTGTATCCACTGGGCTACACCGGCTAGGGCTGATTAGAGGAGTTCTTGACCATGGCAGGTGGCTACTTTGTAAATGTGGTGGTGGCAGTAGGAAATGCTGTAAATGAATAGGGTTGAGAACGAACAGAACGATCAATTTTTAATGCACCCTTATTTTGTTATTTATGTACTCGATATAATTTTAAAGGAAGCAGTCAGGAGCTTAATAAATACCCTTTGAAGATTGTGATGAGCATGCTTTGTTTGCTATATTTTATTGAACTCTTTAATTATATACCAAAGATTATTCAGGATAAATTATTAAATTTAAGTAAGTTTAACAGCCAAAAGACATCATGAATCATAATTCTTTATAGGGTATACAAATTTTTCAAAACCTTCTGTACCATAATGTTAATTTTAAAACCAATTTATTTTCTAATGTTCTATTAATATTTTTACTCTATTTCATTCTATTTTATATAATTCTACTTTATATAATTTTATTTATTTTATAAAATTATATTTATTGTTCTCATGATAACAAATACACAGTTGAATACAAAACACAAAAGCCATTAGCAGTGAAGTTATTCATATACCTACAAGATACACATGATTACATCTCTGAAAGAAAAACCAGAGGCAAATATGTTGAATAATAAAAACTGCTTTGGTGCTCTATTCAATTATTAAAAATCCACATGGTAAATGTAGATTTTTTTAAGACTTGAATATTCATTATATCCCTTCCACTTTTGAATTTTCTCTCAGTTGACAAAAATATTACCATTTTCATAACCTTGGTTATACCAAATACCATAAAGAACTATTTTTGAAGAATCGCTTCATTATTGGGTCTTGGGCTGCTTTCTTTAAAGAAATCCATTGATTCCTCCTTTCAAAGTTTAGGTATTATCAGCATTTACTTCTCAGTGAAGAAAAGTTCTACTTTCGAAGCTGAGAAAGAATTAATTAGTCACAAGTTCCTAAGTGGCACTTGAATAGATAAAAGGAAATTCACATCCAGGAGGCATAAACCAAGGAGTCAAGGTTAAGGCACAGCATGGATCAGAGCAAATGAAGAGAGAGAGAAACAGCCAGAAGCCAGGCTGGAGCTAAGGGCTTGGTATCCTCCAGGGTGAAGGTGACTCCTCAGTCAGTGTGCTGAGGGGAGGCATCTTGAGCAAGGTGTGAGCTTCTTCGTGAGGCGATGGGCTTCGTGAGCCGATGTGGTAGGTGTTGCTTTGACAGGAATTCACAGTGGAGCTCTCCCCTTTCTCTGAGGCAGGTCTGGTATTTCTGTGGTCGCCTCATCCCTAATACTGACTTTTAGGCTCTGACTGTTACCTGAACTCCGATGGAATATTCACTCTCTTGGGAGGAAGTCTTTGATTTAAAGGTGAGTGTGAGGTGGGTGTAAGGAATCAGAGGGAGCCCTTTATATCCACAGTGTATGGACTGGAAGTGAATTTATTAATCTCCTTCTCATCCTTTGGAATTATCTTTTTCTGAAGCAGGCCCTCTCTGGTGATGGTTGTGTCCTTAGTCTGGCACTGACAGCTGTTTCTAAAATCCTGGCTCTACGGGACTCCTGGGTAATCCATTAGACACACAAGGAGACACATTACTCTTGCAGGTCCCTGGGACTGTGTTTATTGGATTTCTGCTTTAAGGTATTAAATGCTTAGTCAACCTGAGCACACATTGAGTATCTAGCACTATATTAGATGCTGGAGGCAGGCAGAGAAGATGTCTAGATGATGTTCAAGCCCCAGTGTAATGTTGATATAGGAAAATGAAATGTAAACAACAAAAAGGCCCTTGGCATGAGACATAAAAATGTGAAAATTAATAGAGCACATTTTGTGTATGTACCAGTCTATCATTGATCACTTATTATTCACTTAACAAATATTTATTGCACATAGCTGATGTGCTTTGATGTTGTAAACTTTTGACACAGCACAGCCTGCTCTTAGATCGCTCATTATCTAGAAATAGTTGTAGCAAATAGACAAGTGGTTATAATATTTGCAATGTTCCAAGTGACTGGTACCGATCTCAGATTGGTATAACTAAGAGAAGCGCCAATATGTGATGTTCGTGTTGTGCCTTCAAAGATGAGGAAGCTGAGGTGGGATGACATATACAAATAGATGGAAAACTCACACTAGAATACAAAGCATAGCCTTTCTGTGTTGGTTATCGAATGCTGCATAACAAGCTTTCTCTAAAATTACTTGCTCAAAACTATAATGTCATTAGTGATCGTTCATGGAATCTATGGGTGAGGAATTTGGGATGGCTTGGCTGGTGGGTTCTAGCTTGGGATCGCTCCTGAGATTGTAGTCACATGCTGGCCAGAGCTACACAAATCTGAAAATTAGACCATGGCTGGATTATTTGCTTCCAACGTGGCCAACTCATGTGTCTGGTGAGTTGATTCTGGCTACAGCTGGAATCTCAATGCCTTTTCAAATAATCTTTCTATCTGAGAGACCAAGGTTCTTTTGTATTATTTTATTGGACACACAGACTAGCACTGACTTAAAGCGGAAAGGGACCTTATAAAAGGTTAAAGATCAGAAGGTGAGGGAGTTGGGGGTCATCTTTGAGATTGGATACAATACCACCCGAAAAGAGAATGATTTAAAATAATAGTTGGTTTCAGAAACACTTGCAGACCACTCTCAGGGGTCTCTTTGCTTACTGTCCAGCTAGAGTGAGAGTACCTTAAAAGTGAAAATGGTGTCTTTTATCTCTGTTTGGCTCCTTGGTGCTAGAACATCACTAAGTGAGTATTAGACACTTCATACAGGTTTCTTGAAGAAGTGAATTAACAAATATATGAATGAGAGACACCAAGATGGCGGCATAGGGTAGAAACCCGAATGCAGCCTACCACAACAAATTTGAAGTTAGAACTGAAAAACAGGGGAGGCATTGCCCTGAAGTGCCGGACGGCTAGCTGAGAGGAGGCTCTGCCATCTGGGAAGGAGAGAGAAGGCACGCTGAACCTCAGGAACTGTGAAGGTACGGAGAACTGTGTGCGCAAAAAGGCGCTGACTTACTCCCAGCGCGGGGAGAGGAAGGGCCAGACAGAGATTGCGGCTGACTTACTCCCTGCACGCAGAGAGAGTGGGCCAGGCTGAGTTCGCTACTGGCTTACTCCCGGTGCGCGGAGAGGGCGGACAGCTAACGCGCAACTGGCTTTCTTGTTCCAGAGGAAAACAGAATCACCCTATTGCTCTGATAGACGGCTGCAGACAGGCAGAGGCCAGACTGTCAGGCAGTGGGCAGAGATCTCTCAGAGGTGTGTGAAGCCAGAGGCCATTACTGCGGGACTTGGGGAGGAGCCCAAGGGAAAACAGTTTGTCTGCACCAACCCGAGACTCCGCCCAATCTCTGGCTGAGCACAGAAGCTCTCCCAGAGGCTGGCTTTCTCTAAGGAGGGACTGGCAGGAACCCAAAGCTTGTCTGTGCCTTTACCAAAGAGGTGCGCACGCCTGCAACCAATCTTCCGAAACTCTCTGAGAACAGGTCTTTTCTAAGGCGAGACTGACAGGGAACCAAAGATTGTCTGCGCCACCCCGAGACCCCGCCCTATCCAAGCAGAGTACAGAAGCCCTCCGTGATACCAACAATAAGCAAGGCTTAACAACAAGACTGCACACACAGCCCACAAAGGGCTTCACCAAGACTGTCCTCCACAGGTAACTGGGAAGGCTGTGCTACTGGGCTCTACCAGAACACCTAGCACACAAAGCTATTCAATCAAATCAGGGAAACAACTAAAATGCAGACAAGAGGAAGCAGACAAAGGAAGGAGCTGGAGGAAAAGAAAAGATTGGACATTGAGTTCAAAACTACAGTTATAAGGTTATTCAACAATATCCTAAAAAAGGCCGATAAAATAAATGAGACCTATGAGGATATGAAAAGGGAGCAACTAGAAATAATAAGGGATCAACAAGAAATGAAGAAAACATTGTCTGAAATAAAAAATATTATACAAAGTCCTAAAAACAGACTGGAAGATCACAAGAATCAAGACAAAGATTTAGAACATGAAGAGCCAGAGGACACTCCTCTGCAAAGGGAGAAGATAAGAGAATCCAGAAAGTTGAAGATAGTGTAAGAAACCTCTGGGACAATTTCAAGCGAACCAACATCAGAATTATGGGGATTCCAGAAGAAGAGAGAGAGCAAGATACAGAAAGAATACTGAAAGAAATAGTGACAGAAAACTTCCCCCACCTGGGGAAAGTAATAGACTTACAAGTCCAGGAAGCCCGCAGAACCCCAAACAAAAGGAATCCAAGGAGGACCCCACCAAGACACATCATAATTAAAATTCCAAGAGCAAAAGACAAAGAGAGAATATTAAAAGCAGCAAGAGAAAAGCAGGTAGTTACCTATAAAGGAACACCCATACAATTGTCAGCTGATTTCTCAACAGAGACCTTGCAGGCCAGACGGGAATGGCAAGAAATATTCAAGGTGATGAATAGTAAGAACCTACAGCCAAAAATAATCTACCCAGCAAAGCTATCACTCAGAATCAAAGGACAGTTAAAGAGCTTCACAAATAAAAAAAAAAAAGCTAAAAGAGTTCATCACTGCCGAACCAGAATTATATGAATTGCTGAAGGAGGTTATTTAGGAAGAGGAAGAAGATAAAGATAAAAATTATGATCAACAAATACATAACTATCAACAAGTGAATCTAAAAACCAAGGGAATTAAAAAAATCTGATGAACAATATTAACTGGTGAATATAATAGAATCAGAGGTATGGAAGGGGAGTGGACTGACGATTCTCCAGGAAAAGGGGAGTGAGGATGCGGGAAGAGACTGAACAAAAACTGTGCACCTATGGATGAGGACAATGGGGGATGGGGAAAGGACACAGGGTGGGGTGGGAACCTGGTGGAGGGGAGCAATTGAGGGGGGGAAGAGGATCACATTTGTAATAATCTGAACAATAAAGATTTATTTTAAAAAAACCCAAATATATGAATGAATATGATCTGAGAGATAAATTTAAAAATATCAAAACCACAGAATAAGTCTTGATTCAGGAGGATGTGAGAAACTGCATAACTGGGCCATAGTCTGGATGAAATCTAGAAAAGGTGAGGCCGATCATAAGAATTGCAGGCGGCCGAAACCGGTTTGGCTCAGTGCTCAGTGGATAGAGCGTCGGCCTGCGGACTGAAAGGTCCCGGGTTCGATTCCAGTCAAAGGCATGTACCTTGGTTGTGGGCACATCCCCAGTGGGGGGTGTGCAAGAGGCAGCTGATCGATGTTTCTCTCTCATCGATGTTTCTAACTCTCTATCCCTCTCTGTAAAAAATCAATAAAATGTATATTTAAAAAAAAAAAAAAAGAATTGCAGGTGGTAACCAGTATTAGCCAAGGCTTACCCGGCAGACATGATTATTCCAGTCACTCAGGAGTCTCCTTCATGTGTGTGTGGGACAGTCATTGGATGAAACAGTTCTCAGAGCAACCAGAGACTTCAGATGATCAAGACAGAACTCTGAATCACATCTCTGAATTCGCCATTGAACAAGCCCCACCTAGAAATGCTGTCACAGGGGTCGTTGCACTGAGACATTTACTGTGACAAACTGCTACTCTTCACCTTGGAATTTCTTTGGTAAACACAGCAAAGAATTTGCAGCCGATTACTTATCGTATCATTTATTCCTCACAACTGTAACAGGTTACTTACTCCGAAGACCAAGTAGATCCTAAGGTTCAATAAGAAGCAAAGGAGGCTGTAAGCAATAATGTAGCTGAACCATTAGGCCTGAGGAATGCAGGCTGCCCCGCCCACCGCATCACTCTTATAAAAGGATGAAAGGGCCCTAATCGGTTTGGCTCAGAGGATAGAGCATTGGCCTACAGACTCAAAGGTCCCAGGTTTGATTCTGGTCAAGGGCTTGTACCTTGGTTGCAGGCACATCCCCAGTAGAGGATGTGCAGGAGGCAGCTGATGGATGTTTCTAACTCTCTATAAAAAAATCAATTATATATATATATATATATATATATATATATATGTGTGTGTGTGTGTGTGTGTGTGTGTGTGTATATATATATATATATATATATATATATATATATATATATATATATATGTTTTTTAAGGATAAAAGGCAGCAAGCACATCCTCTGACCCAGTGAGTTCCTCACTCTGCACAGCTGTCAGCCGTCCACATTTTGGGAGTGCATCCTGAAGCACAAAGGAGGCCTGGGGGCCAGGTCCACTCCCTCTGTGGGCATCCTTCACCTGGCACAGCCTCTTCGCTGGTTCCACACTCACACAAGGAGGAAGCAGGCTTCAGGGGGCCTGGGTGGGCCTTCACTTGTCCCTCCAACTTGGTGCGGCCCCTGTGGTTTGTCCTTGCTCCACCCCTGGCACAGGACTAACTAACCAAGTGCCATGTATGTACACGCAGAACTGTCAAAGTACCCAAAACACAGAAGTCTGTGTACCATCCCTTTTTTTCCCTTTTAGTTTATCTGAAGGAAATGTTACAGTGGATCCTGACAGTTCCATTAAATAGGAGAACGGAAATACTTTTCCCTCTATTTATGACCTACTGCAGGTGAAACCTTTCCCACTCACGTGCTTCCCTCCTGAGCTGTGCTGAGGAGCTGCCTCCTCTCATGGAAGCATCACAAGTGGGCGGAGGCAGGCCCCAGAGAGCATGTCAGGCTGGGGAGAGGTGGGCTCAGGGGAGAATGAAACTGTGTACAGTAGCGAAGTGAAGTCCTAAAGCGCTGCACTTCCTTTTATTGCCAACAAGATTGCTGACATCGTTTCCAAGAAAAGGGCTGGAATTTGGTTTTGACACAGTTATTATCACTTTTGAAAAGAAGGGCGTCCAAAAGCAGAGCTGGGAGGTGTGCACGTTCCAAGGGGAGCGCATGCCCCAAACCTGGGACAAGGTCAGAAACAGTTCCTCCTGCACCTGAAAGGCACAGAACCCGCAGCTCTTCTCAGACGCCCTCGCCCCACACCCACGCGCCCTCGCTCAGCTCTTCCCTGCAGCCCACGCGGCGCTGGAAATAGATCCATAGGTGCGCCGTCAGCCTTGTGCAAGGCTCCCTCAGACTGATGTTCGGAGTGGGAGGGAGTTCACTCAGCGGGTTAGGAGTTGAGGTTTCCTGGGGTCTCTCTGTGCGTGAAGAAAATCGATGATGGCGTTGAAATGCTAAGAAAACCAAACAGACTCAGGACTGTGACAGTCTTCGGGTTCCCATGTCCTGTGTCACCTGTCAGGTGTGCTCCCCTACCCCATCCCACCCAAATCCAGCTCTGCCCCAGAGTCGGGACCAGTTTTGTCCTATACGTAGTTTTGGAAAGAAATCCCATTTAACTGATTCTTGATTCAGGACCACGTCAGGGACGCTAGAGGCCCTTCTCTGACGTGGGCGGCTCAGCGTTGCCGTGACCACTGGCTCTCAGCCTCGCAGCCTCGGGCATGAGTCCCTATCCCGGGTCTCTCATTGACCAGGAGGTCTCTTTCATGTCTTGCCGGACCTGCTGAAGCCTCTTGATTTTGGGCTGCTAATTCCTGTTTCTCAACTCTGTTGCATATAATTGTGTAGGAAGAGTATGTGGGGATTTTTTTTTTTTTGAGGGGGGATGTATTTTTTCAAGTTTTATTAAGAGATAATTGACAAGCATCACTGTATAAGTCTAAGGTATATAGCACGATATATATATATATATATATATATATATATATATATATATATATATATATATTCTTAAAGTAAAATGATTACCACAATAGGTGTAGTTAACATCCTTTTTTATTATGGCAAAATATATATATTATAACATTAAATTTACCATTTTAAACACTTTCAACTATGCAATTCAGTGACATTAAATGCATTGTTGTGCAGCAGTTACCACCATCTATCTCCAGTATGTTTCATCTTCCAAACTGAAACTCTCTGCCCTTTAACCCCTTCATCCTTCCTCTCTCAGCTCCTAGGAAGCATCTTACTTTCCGTCTCTCTGAATTTGACTATGGTGGGTACCTCATATAAGTGGAATTACCAAGACATTTGTCCTTTTGTGTCTGGTGTTATTTCACTTAGCATAATGTCTTCAAGATTCTTTCACACTGTAGCATTTGTCAGAATTTCCTTCCTTTTAAGGCTGAATAGCATTCCATTCTATTTTGCTTATCCACTAATCCACTGATGGCCATTTGAGTTGTTTCCACCTTTAGGTTATTGCAAATAAACTTGCTGTGGATATGGACATACAGGTATGTGTTCGAGTTTCCATTTTTTTTTTTTTTAAATCATTTTGGGTATACGTATACCTAGAAGTAGAATTGCTGGGTCATTCGGTATTTCTATGTGGTTGTTTTAAGAAGAGTTGTGCTGTTTTCATTCCCACCAACAACACACAAGGGATCCACTTTCTAGACATCCTTGACAACACTTTTTTTCTGTTGGTGGTGGTTTTTTGTTTTTATTTATTTTGATAATAGCTATGTTAGTGGGTATGAAATGGTGCCCACAGTTTTTATAAAATGATCAGTGCTCATGGCTCACTGCCAGAGACTATGATTTAATTGCTTGGAGGGGAAGTCTTGCCAACAATGTATTTTTTAAAAAACTTGATGACATTAATGTGCAACCAGGGTTGAAAACCTCAATATATTCTTGGCTTATGCTGCCTGACTTCTGTCCCATGTTCATAGGCTGCCTTCCTGGTGTTATACAAAGAGACAAAGATCTAAAGAGGCTGGCTAAGTACACACAGCAGTAACTAACAAGGTCTGCTTGACCCCAAGCCCTGTGTTCTGTCCTCTGTACATGAATTGTGCCCTGAAGGGTGATTTTCACAGATTCCCAATGCAGTCTACCAGTACAGAATGCACTAACTCCTTGGATCTGGTTTGTGAGGTACATTAGTTTCCTGGGGCTCCTCTAACAAATTTCCATAGACTGGAGGGCTTAAGATAATAGAAATTTAGTCTCTCACTTTTCTGGAGACCAGAAGACTGACATAAGGCATTTGCAGGTTTGGCTCCTCCTGGAGACTCTGAGAATCCCTTCCAGGCCCCTCTCTAGCTCCTGGGGACAGCTGCTAACCCTCGGCATTGCTTGGTTTGTAGATTCATCCATCTTCACATGAATTTTCCTCTCCGTATATTTGTGTCTTCTCTCCTTTGTCTCTTATAAGAACACTGGTCATTCAATTTAGAGCCTGTCTGATCCCAGGATGATCTCATCTGGAGATCCTTAACTTTACTAAAGATCTGCAAAGACCCCTTTTTAAAATAAGGTCACGTTTACAGGTACCTAGGGTTAAGATTGGACATATTAGGGGTCAGATACAACTCACCACAGGGAGTTTTTGTAGGTCTTTCAAATTCTAATCAGTTCCATTGTGAGTCAAGAGTTCAATCCATATCAAAACCCAATATGTTAGGATCAAGACTGGACCTGAACTTGTTCTGGGATCAGAATACCAAAGTGGCCACAGAAATCTTTGCCTCAGGCCAAAGAGGCTGCTTGCCATTTTGTCCATCTGCATTGGGCTCTGGGGCAAAGTCTAGTCCCTGTAATAGTTTTTGGATTGTCTTGGAGTCAACAAGGTAGTAGTACCAGCACCTTAACTCAAGATCCCACAGAAATGTCCTGATCATAGCATGTACCCTGCTTTCTCTGCCCCCGTAAAAGGATCTGCTGCTGTACATGGTGTTGTGGCTGCTCTAGGATGGGACAAGGCGTTCTAATCATGGGAAGAAACTCTACTGACAGCATTTGAGACCTCCCTGGAAGAGCTCCAAGTGGATCATGCTTGCGTGGTGTTCCTTCTCCCTGTTTCCTTGCTCTAACTTATCCTATTTAGCCTTCATTGTCCACACAATGGTGATTTCAAGGCTTTTGGGAAAGGAAAGAACAGCAGGGACAACAACAAAAAATAGACCTCCTCATGGAAAGGGCCAGGGCTCCCTGCCCTGTGGGAGATGGGAAGGCTCCTCACCAGGCTGTCTCTCTCTTCAGTTAATTTTACTGTCCTGTCCAGCAACAAGGTTCCATCCCTAATGGTCAGTCTCCGGACCGTGTATACCCTGTGAGCAGCTGAGGGAGAAGGCAGTTGCACTTCATCTCACAAATACCTCCACTGTGTGTCGGAATCAGGGCAGCCCCCCTCTCCCCAAAATGCAGGCATCTGGGGTGTTGGGTGTCAAATCCTGAACGAAATTATTTTCAGTTCTGGAGCATTGGATAAAGTGTCTAAAGTGAGAGCATTTTGTTTCTCAGCTTTGCAGAGAATTGCACACATGGTTCTCACTCTCATTTTCTTTTAATATTTGGACTGATTTTATTGCAAACTATGACTCCTTTATGAGTGAATACACCAGAGAATCCAAACTCAGTCTCCCAGTGGACTCAGTCATTTGTAAAACTGGCAGGCAGAGAATCTACAGAGCAGAGGTTTTAAGAAGTGATAGAGGCAATTCATCAACTCGTCATGCATATTCTCCCGACTGCCAAGGAAATTAAATTTGTTTTCACCTCCTGAAACTCGGGCACATTTTTATTTTATAAATCTATTACGTGTTTAATGCTAACCTGCAATCAATTTGCCCATATGGCAAAAACCTACTCTTACTTTTTTTTTTTTTCTTATTAGAAGTTTTGCCTGACTATATTCATTGAAGGTCTAAATTCTGGTTCTGTATCTTAATGTTATTATAAATTTATAATTTTTTACATATGCAGTTGCCAAGCTGGTCATTTTCATATTTTAAAGTCTCCGGTGGAAGCTTAGTTACCGTATTTTTCGGACCATAAGACGCACTTTTTCCCCCCCAGAAGTGGGGGGGAAAAGTCCCTGCGTCTTATGGTCCAAATATAGCCTACACATATACTTTAAAAAAAAAGTTTTTTTACTTGCCCGGCTCTAAAATGGTTCTAAATGCTGCTGTTTACTTTACAGGGTTGATTACATGTGTTTATGACTGTGATGTTAGGTTTTAATGCACATAAAATATTTTAGGACACTATTTGTTTCAGAATCTTTTTTTCTTCATTTACCTTCTCTAAAAACTGGTGCGTCTTATGGTCCGGAGCGTCTTATGGTCCGAAAAATACGGTAATTATGTTGGAAACACAAGTTCAGGGGCAGGGTCATATGTTAATCTTTTCCTCCAAGAAGTCAGGTAGTGTCGGATTTGCAGTAAGCATCCCATGACTGTTGATTGGAATGCACATATGTGAAGTAGGCTTGTGCCTTACATACAACACAGAAGCTTACACTCCCCACGTGTTTCATCTTATCCATTTCAGTGGTTCTGTCTGTGTTCCATTATGTCTCCTCAAATCTCAATTGAGTATTTTTGTTATAAATACACAAAACAACATGAACATAAAACTTACAGTGTTACAAGTCGTCAATATATATACATAAATACCTTCTACCTCAATAATTAAATAAATACAAATGAAAAATGCAAGATAATTTTGTCTATCAGTATGGCACAAATGTAAAAGTATGATACCATTTTGAGTTGGTGAGAGTAATACCATACACTATTGGAGGAAATTGAAATAGACACATGAGTTCAGGAATGAAAATGTTTATTTTACTTGAGAGTCATCTCCATATTAGGAGTCTAGTTTACAAAAATAATTTCACAAGTCTGTAAACACCATACGCAAAGGACTTTTAAATAAATTATTTGAAATAAGATCAATGCCATCTGTAGGGGCATGAATAAAGAAACGTGGTTCACCCTAGCTGGTTTGGCTCAGTGGAAAGATCAGAGGCCCTTGGACTAAGATTCCCAGGTTTGATTCAGGTCAAGGGTGTGTACCTTAGACGCAGGCTCCATCCCCAGACCTGTGAGAGGCAACTAATTGATGTATCTCGCTCACATTACTGCTTCTCTCTCTCTGTCTCTCCCCCTTCCTTTCATTCAAGTATCCTTGGGTAAGGATCAACAACAAAAAGAAACAGCGGTTCATACAATGGAATATAATACAAGCTATAAAAAGAACAAAACAGCCCTGGCCAGTGTGGCTCAGTTAATTTGGGCATCATTCATGCACTGAACATTTGTAGGTTCGATTCCTAGTCAGGACATATATCTAGGTTGTGGGTTCAATACCCAGTTGGGACATGTACAGGAAGCAACCAATGGATGTATCTCTCTCACATTGATGTTTTTTTTCTCTCTCTTTCTCTCTTTCTCCCTCTCTAAATTAAAAGAGAAAAACAAACAAAAAACAAGGTAATTAGATTTACTAACCCAGAAAAAAATAGCCAGGGTATATTGCTGTAGGAGAAAAGGAGTTATGATTAATAACTAATAAATATTCATATATATGCGTGCGTGGGTGTGCGCACGCACATGTGTGTGTAAGTATATAGGTATTAAGAAATCAAATAGTACAAATTATTTTAATTTTTGTCTTGTTGGAAATACTGTATTTCAAACTTTTCAATCTCAGTGTTAGAGAAATAAAAATAATTCAAAAGGTTAGAAGATCATATATTTTCTTACCAGTATACTTTTAATGTAAGTTTCTAGTCACTTACTCATTAAATCATCTTTAGAATCATTGAGAATATCTGAGAGTCTGGAACTTATACATTCATTAAGAAAGGGAAGGAAAAATGAAATTTTATGGAGAACTGTACAGATCACAACATTGGAGGAAATTAAGGCAGAGATAGAGGCCTTAATAAGTTACAGTAAATATAACTTGTACAGATACATTCAGTTATTCATTCATTTAGTATCTAGTACCCTTGGAACTGTTCTAATTTTACAACAGATCAGGCAAGGCCCTGCTTCTGTGAAGATGGTGGGAATATTTGGTGAACAAATAAATATGTGACATTTTGGATAATAATAAGAGTTATGAAGAGCCCTAGCCAGTTTGTCTCAATGGATATAGAGTTGGCCTACAGACTGAAGGGTCTTGGGTTTGATTCTGGTCAAGGGCACATGCCCGGATTGTGGGCTCAATCTCCAGTGTTGGGTGTGCAGGAGCAGCCAATCAATGATTCTCTCTCATCAATGATTTTCTCTCATCTCTCTCATCTCCCTTCTATCTCTTTCCTCTCCCTTCCTCTGTGAAATCAATAAAAATATTTTTAAAATGATTTGGATGGAAACATTTAATTCTAATTTTTTAGTAATCAATTTTCAAACTATCTTTAGAACCAAATGTAATCATAAATTGCAAGTGTATACATGAGTTACTTATGCAAAGTTGAATTTTCAAAGTACAAATCAGAATCTAATTACTCTGTTTGCAGAAGTATTCACACTAGGATTCCTTTAAAACAGGAACTTCTTTAGTGTTTGTTTCCAGACCATTAACTACTTGATAGTAGCTCTATGGGTGGGGTAAGCAATCTAATGTACAAAAGTTTAAAGTTGTTAGACAAAAATGGATGGGAAATGAATGTTAAATAAATCATAGGGAGATAGGAAAATAGAATTGATTTATTAATCTATACGTTTTAGAAATAAATCTCTTTGTGAAAGTGAGATAGAGTCTTAATTGCTGCTCACCAGGCACAGAATAATTTTGTTGTGGTGGTTACTGGGAGTAATCAAGTATATTCTTCTTATAACATGCAATGCCAGCATTTTCTTATTGCATTCTATATAGATTTATCTGCATGCTATTTTACACACTTAATTAAAATGTTGATATATTTGCATGCTGTTAGTGAAAGTGCAGCCTCACTGCCACATATATCTCAGAGTTATTACAAAGTAATGAACGTCAATCAGTGATCAGTCCTAGAGTGACAATGTAAGACAGGATGGTGAAGCAAGGCAATTATCTGAGTAATTTGGGAAAATTCAGAGTTGTTCCACTTGAAAATTCTAGATATTTTAAAATGGTTCCTCTAGAATTTAATTAATATTTATACCACTGAGTGGTTTGACTTGGGCAGGATTATAGCAGCCCTGTCCACAGAGAGTCTTTGTTTTAAGCTGGCAACTGAATCACATGTATTAAAGGAAACATCTCGTGTTTTCCATGACTCTTTGGCTAAAGGTTGCAAGCTGATAAATACTTCATAATGCTTATTCAATTCAACTCAACAATATTAAGCTCTTATCACTGTGCTAGATGTAGAGATTACTAGTCTCACGGGGCTTATGATTTAGTGAGGAACACTAAAGGAACACATTAGAATTTATATGACACGCTCTAAAAACTATGTCTAAACAAGGTTCCCTAGGTATAAAGCAAACGGAGTCATTTGTTCTAACTGAGAACTCTTTGTGGAAAATATAACTTTTAAGGCTGACCTTAAGGGATGAGGACATTTTCATAGGCAACGTTGATGGAGAATAATTTTCCTGAAGGAAGGGCATGGAGACAGGAAAACATAAGACATCTTTACAGACCATGAAATGTCCCGTGGGACTAAAACTTAGGCTATGGACATTTGCTGTGGTATTTGGAAATAAGTTCCTAGATCAGAATTATAGTTTGACAAACTAAGACAAAAAAGACTAAACTTTGCTAATTGGCAGTAGGTACCTGGTGAAAGTTTTTGAGCATTGATTGTTCTGTTTAATGAAGATAACTAACTGTTATACCAGTTTGTAAGATTGGGAGGGGCTGAATCTGGAGTGTTGAAGATCAAATATTAATAGAAGATTTGCTTTTGACTAATGATGAGCCAGTGAGGCTTTGTATTAGTGTAGGAGCAATGGGAATGGAAAGAGGGGGTGGTTTCTAGAATCTACCAGGGTAGAATTATGATAACCTAGTGACAGAATGAGTCACATGGGATAGAGGTGATGCAGAAGCCTCCTACATTTATGCAGAAGAAGAGAAAGTTAGATAAAAATATTAAGAAGGAGCAAGTTTGGAGAAGAACTACACAAGATCTCAGAAACCAAATAAGGAGAGGATTTCAAGAAGGAGGGAAATTGAAATAAATGATTCAGAGAAACACTAAAAGGAGGGTAAAGAGGAAATGTATAGATTTAACAGATAGAGAGTTGCTGTTAGTTTTTAATAATGTAATGAGATCAGAAGCCAGATTGAAGTGGGTTGAAGAGTGAGACCTGTTACCTTGTTGGAAACAAAAGTAAAGATTTATTTTTGAGAAATAGTGATGAGGTGTAAATGAGAGACAGTTATAAGTCTTTGAGGAGAATAGGTTGGAAAGTTTTATTAGCATAGGGAAAGTTGATTTTAAGGAGACAATGAAGAGGCAAGGTGCTAGTCTGTTGCATTGGTGACCCCCCAGTGAACTATATCTTCTACTATTCATGTCCTTCTGTAGTTCCCTCCCCTTGAATTTAAAATGACTCTGTGACCAATAGAATGTAATGCCCTTGGACAGACTTTCAAGCCAAGACACAAAGAAGACCTGGCTAGCTCCTGACTTTGTCCTCTGGAGAAGGCAGCCACCAAACCAGTCTGCTGCAGGGAAAACCCAAGCCACTTACTTGGAAATCTCACGGGGGGGAGAAGGGGGGAGAGAGAGAGAGAGCCAGATCTCAGCTGTTCTAGGCATTCTAGCTGAGGCACCAGACAGGAGTGAAGCCATTTGGGCTTTCCAGTCCCAGAAGATACTGCTTGGATCACCTAGGAGACCTCCTCTGCCCAACTTGCATCTTGTAAGCAAATATTGACTCTTGTTGTTTTAAGCCATTAACGTTTTTGAGTGCTTGTTATGTAGCAATAGGTGTCTGGAATGGGTGATTTAGAAAATAAATAAATGATGTTAGAGAGGTTTGATGGATGGAATAAGGCCCCAAAGAAGATAAGGGGACCTAGGATGAAGTGGAAGGATGGTTCTTAGAAATGAGTAAGGACACGGTGCGTGTGTGTTTTTTGAGGCAGGAATAAAATGAGGAAGGGATGAATAAAAATTAAAGTTAGATGTGGATGGGAAGAAAATTGGACCAATTCAGATCAAACAGTGAGAATGAAGGATGCACCAAAGAACTGAGAGCTAAAGAGGGGGAGAAAAAAATGTGATTGTGAATGAGATAGGGATTCATCCTGGGAGGAGTAAATAATTAGCAGAATACCTGTAGGAGCCTGGGTGAGTGTGGTAGTCATGAACTTGTAATGAGGCCAACATCTCTGATTTTTTGCAGCCACCCTTACTAAGATTGGCTTCCTTCAGCAATCAAAACTTATTGTTTAGGTGGGTAAACAGTCATTCCTATTGAATTTAGGAGATTTGGACTCCAATTATATCAACAAGTGGGGAAATGTCACAAACTGAAAATTTTGAATGTTTCAGAGTCTTTCAGAGACCCTTCCCATTTATATATGGACCTGCTGCTTGCCCATTTGCAACACTGGAAATAATTTTTGTTAGCAATTGCCAAATCATATACCGAGATTACAGACAATGCTTTTTATACTAAAGAAATTGAGTTCACATCTATTTTAGCTTCCTGTCCTATTTTCATATTTCCATCCGTTTGGGTTTCTGTCCCATATGTTGTCCTCAGCACTGTCTTAAACTGCTGTCTAGTTTACAGCTCAAAAAAGCTTCTGCTCCAAATAGGACTTTATTTCAGGAGGAAGCTGTACTTTCAGTCTATTACTTTGAGGCTTAATTAGTAAAAATTTAAAAGCTCTCTGTGATGGAAACAATAAAAAAGTTAGTTTTATACCCTTGAATAGAACAGAGTGACTCTTCTTTCTAGCTTCTTATATAAAAGGTAAACTACTGCAGGGGTTTGGAATGTGACTAGCTGTGGAAAGCCAAAGCTTAACAACCCTATGACTTTGAGACACTAAAGGGAGTTTATTACATGCTCATGTCTTCACTGAATAAAGTCTGATTGTTTCCATCTCATTACTTGCCTTGTCTGGAACTCCAGCGGCTCCCTGTTCCCTGACTTCTCATTTCTCTGAGCCTCAAATTTATGGTTGGCCTTGAACTTCTGATCCTCCTTGTTTTTATTCCAAGACCTAACTGTGTTGTTTCTCTAGGCCTAGAGTTGACATACTTTCCACCACCCAGGATGTGGTTCCACAATAAGAAAAGAACTAGTCAAGGTGCAGTATCCATGGACTGGTGCCATGCAATGCCTAGTGTCATGGCTGAACAGAGAGGGTGCCCACTGATAGGTAAATTTAGATACGACTAATTAGGTTTGTTTACCAGAAATTCCAAAATGCCCTTTAAAAGGTACAGGTTGTCATGTCAGGGATGATAAATTATGCCCCAGTTGCATTCAATGAGAAGATCTGAATTAGAATTCAGGCCCTGGCCGGGTGGTTCAGTTGGTTGGAGTGTCATCTCATACACCAAAATGTTGCAGGTTTGATCTCCAATCAGGTATATTGTAAGAGGCAAGCAATCAATGTTTCTCTCTCCCATCGATGTTTCTCTGTCTCATTCTTTCCCTTCCTCTCTCTCTAAAAACGAATAAAAAAGTGTATCTTTGGTGAGGATTTAAAAAAAAAACAAAAAAAAAAAACGAGCCTGGCCAGTGTGGCTCAGTGGCTGAGCATCGACCTATGAATCTGACCTATGAACCATGAGGTCAGGGTTTGATTCCCAATCAGGGTAGGGGGTGTACAGGAGGCAGCCAATCAATGATTCCCATCATTAATGTTTTTATCTCTCTCCTTCCTCTCTGAGATCAATTAAAAATTTTTCATAAAAATTAGAATTCATTACTGGTTCTTTTAATAATTAGCTGGGAATGATTTAGGACCACTTTATGTTTCTATCTATGTGCTAGAAGTTAACACCCATTAGGATAGGCATAGACTCACTACCAACTTAAATGAATGTCAGGCTGAAGGAACCTAAGTTGATATATGATGATATATACCATGGACAATAAACTAAGGATTCCAAAACACACTATTGCTATACCAGTCCAGACTACGTGTTAAGTGGGTTTAGGGGGAAAAATAGTATGAAACAAACCTATGGCTTGGAACTAGATTGGCATCAATATAACTGGGGAAATTCAAGCCAGACTTGAGATGTGCTGAAAACCAAATTTCCTAAAGCCTGGGGGACTTTGGCTTGTAGTATCGAGCAGTTAAATTCTAGAGCTATTTCATTTGTGCCAGCCAGCTACTTACCATCACTAATATCCAACTTGCACTGTAGTTTTACTACTGAAAGAGAACCTTTCTCGGCCTGAAAGTGTGCAGAGGACACATGGCAAGAAGAGATCCTAACTGCTGTGCAGAAAGCTATAGAGAAACTTTCATAGGAAGAGTCTGAGCATAAGAAGCTCCTCACAGACATTTACACAACAATTTCCAGGTAAGGGATCGCCATTGTCTGGTTTGAAACAACAAACAAAGCAAACTCATATGAGGCCCTTCCAAAACAATATTGAGGAAACAACATGTCCCCAGGATCATAAAGGGATGAGAAGAGGTACAGAGAAGCTGTGCAAATAATGAAAGCATTTGGGATCGAAAGAGGTTCTTAAGAAATATCATTGTGCTCAACATGGCCCCTTCATGCAAAGAACTTGAATTGTGGGGAAATTAATTTTTGTGATTTGACTGCCATCCTTTTCCCAGGTTGGATTACATGGCTCACAACTTTTAAGTTCTACATTGAAATACAGGCAGCCTCATCTTTTGGTGTCAATGATTACGGCAGCAGAACCGCATATTTTAGGAGTGTCTGGGGGATGGTGTACAGTTTTACTACAGTACAGTCCATATTCTTTGAAGCCCATGAATTTGAGTCAATAAAAAATAGATTTATAGGGTCCAGCGCTTTAAGCAAAAGCACTTGTGATAATATAAAATGAATTAAACTATTGTTCCAGCCTTCATCGTGAGAGACAGTTCAACAAATAACAATTAAGATTTTTTTCCATAAACATTTACAAGTGTCACCCAAGCATATATAGGAATTAAGGCCAGCAGACTAATGGTAGAATGGTCTGTGGAAATTTATGGGCAGGAAGGCCAAGACACCCCTGCAGTAAGCATTTTAGCTAGTCTGTAATTACAGTTTTATTCTAATGCCCAACGGCAATGGCACATAGTACAATTGATAAGGAATCTTGTAGGCCGAGTACGTGCAAGAGCTTCTGCAGAGATGACAAGCAAAGGTCCTTCTCTTCTTAGACCATCTCAGCCCAGGAATACATCCTAATTAGATTCTCTGGAAATAGCTTGGGGTGGTTCTGAACCATGGAAGTCTGAGTTACAGGATGATGGATCTTCTTTTTCTTTTCTTTTTTCATTTAAAAGGAATTGCCAGGAACTTTTCTCAGGGGTAAAAATTTCTTGAGAATAAGCCTTCAACATATAAATAAGTATTTTTAATGATAAACTTAGGACAAGTTTTCCAAAGGTATTATTTCCACTGGGATACAGTTCAAAAAGCTAGTAGTGATCATTAGCTGTCAGCAGTCTAGGAATAAGATGCAATTATGTTTTAAATCTACCAAGATGCCCCAATTTATCATCCTTAGACTGGCTGTTTCAAGTCTTCACAGACAAACTTTTGTCTTGAGGATCCCTGTTTCCTGAGTTTCCTTGCAAAGACTCCAAAACCAGAGATTCAGGGACAATTGGGGAAAATCAAGACAAGAAGATAAACCATTCTTCAGCATAAAGGATAGGGTATGGTGGGTAGCCATGCCCCTCCTATGTCCAATCCCACACAGAGACCTATTAGGCAGTTTCTGAACTGTGCCCATGCACCCTGGACATTTTTTAAATTGATCTTCAGTAATCAATATCTATTAGCTTTGATTTTTTAATAATTTATTTTGTAATACAAATTAAAGAAGAGTTCAGGAGCATTAATATATTTTATTTATCCACATTTTATTTACCAGAGGATACATTTTTGAAAAATAATTGATTTTAGAGAAAGCAGAAAGGAGACATTGATGTAAGAGAGAATCCTCAATCAGTTGCCTCCTGTCTGCATCCCAACTGGGGATTGAACTCACAACCTGGGCACATGCCCTGACTGGTAATCAAACCCGCAACCTTTCGGTGTATGGGAGCATGTTCCAACCAACTAAGCCACATCAGCAGGGTGACATATCTGTTTAATAATGAATGGTATTTGGTATTGTTTCAAAACAGAAATATGTAGACATTTATTACTTCTTAACTCTTACCTTTCTTTTAAAAAACTTAATATTGAAGAATAGGTCAATAAATTTTCCTAAAATAAAGAACATCCAGTTCAAGAAACAGAACATGACCAATAGCCAAGAGCTTGCCCTGTACTCCCTTCCAGGCACTGCCTTCTACCAAGGTACTTGCTATCTTGAGTTTTTATTCCTTTGGTTAGTTTTGCCTGTTTTTTCTTTTTTTCTTTTGTATTGTATTGCATGTAATTGGTGAATCAATTATGCACTTCATGTATCTAGCTTCTTTCAATCAATATTATGTTTGTAAGATTCATCCTTATTATTCTATGTAGTTGTAGATGTACATTTTTATTGCATATCATTATTCCATTGTATGAATAGGCCACTAGTTATTTATAACTTCTTCTATACCTACAACTTCTTCATCTAGAAACATGGCCCCTACAACCAGCTACAAAATTCTAACTCCCATGACTTTGTCTGAATCACCGAGTTCAAATGAAGTCCTCTAGAGAGAGAGACTAACCTTTCTCGGGCTTTTCATCTCTTCAGTATCAAAAGGCCACCTGGTCCACTCTGGTAGCTCCTAGCTGCATGGGATTGCTGAGCACTTGAGATGTAGCTAGTATAAACTGAGACACGGCAGATTTCAAAGAATTGGCATAAAAAGTTATGTGAAATATTTTAATGATTTTTATATTGATTTTTTTATTGAAATGATTATGATTTGGACTGAATAAAATATATTATTAGAATTGATTTCACCTGTTTACTTTTTTTTCACTTTAAAAATGTGGCCATAGGAAAATTTTAAATTACATAGGCGGCTTTCATTATACTTTTATTGGTTAGTGCTGATCTAGATCACTAGTTCAGTTTTTCTGCTAAAAGTCAGGACATTGGACCAAGTAAACTCCCCAGTTATTTGCTCAAAAATTCTCTGAAGATCCAGGTGCACATTGGAGCCAGCGCATGGATGCTCAGTTCCTGGCAATTGCATAACTGAGATTGGTCCAAGTGAGAACCAACACATGCCTGTCTCAGTGCGAGAGTGCTACACACACATTATGCCTGGGGTAGCCAACAAGCTAAAATATTGCATTAAGCACTGACACCACTTAATTAAAAATGTGACGAGAGATGTTGATTATAAAAGTATACGAGGCTAAAAATGATGAGAGACTTCACATTTCCAGCCTCCGTGGGGAAACTACTTTTCGCTTCAGTTAACACTGTTTATAGCTGCTGTTGGTTTATATGGAAAATGTGGCAGCTAAAGTTCAAACGATTTATATTTAGCAATATAATTTGTATGGGTTCATTTTGGAGGCCAGCTGAATAATAAAAGTGGCAATTAATTTTAAAGTTTTTGAAAGTTTACGTTTTATCATCTACAGACCACATTCTAGATCAATTGCAAGCATTCAACTTAAGGTGGCCCCACAAGTCCCAGAGCCATAAAGAAATTAAGATAATACTTAAATGTAAGACTTTTTTTAAATGGACATATGACTCCTAACAACTTTACTGAAGTCCATAGTCTTCTCATATGCAAAGTTTTATTCTGCTTATGGTTTTAATCTGGAAGGATTTCAGGACTGTTAAACATTTCATTAAGAAAATAGATTCTTAAATTTCCCAGTACATCTGACATCTGAGTTTTCATTTTTTTACCCATGTTTTTCTGTTCTCCTTCTGTGTCATTATTACTCACTGTTGGCAAATATACTCACATACCTCTTATCTTTAAAGTCATAAAAGTTTTAAATTATTAAAAACCTAGAGAAATATGTCTTCTGGATTGTGCATTATATTATGCTTCTAATCCCCAATTGCCTAATCTTTTAATTAAAACTGTAGCAATTTAAGTCATTACAATGATGTTTTAGTGATTCTATATTTTAATTGCATTTAAGTGATGAATATTTGATGCTGTATATTTGTCAGACAAATAGGAATAAACACCATAATTCCCCCAAAGATAGTTAATGATGATTGAAAGCTAGAAAGGCCTTGATTAAAAGAATTAGGAAATTAGACAAAACCTGTAAATGTGTCCAAGGGGCAAATTCAAGGACTTCATTCTAAATACCTTCATGGGAAAAAGAAAAACCATGCTGATTTTAGAAAAGATTAAAAATTGAACAGGCCTAGAGTTTTCATCAGGAAATGATCTGGTTTTAGAATCTCCATTATTTTTAAGCTACTTTGGAGACTGTTTTAGAAACAGCTCAGCTTCTGTGGAATGATCCTCTGAGTAAAGCACGGCCTAGAATCTGTTTTTCTATCATCGGATCCTCACATAAAATCAGCCCATTAAAGTCCTCCCAACTTGAGGAGGAACAGAAAGAAAGCATTTGTTCAGAGCAAGAGTGAGAGGTGAGGAATGGGTGTCTGGGTGCTTGTCACCCACAGAGCAGTGTGCGGTGCATGTGAAGTCTGTGCAAGGCCACTGAAGACAGGGAGCAAAGGGCACAGCCATTTGGCATTCTTCACAGGCACAAAATGATGGTCTACATTGAACCCAGAAATATCAGAGCTGAAAAGGGACCGTAGAGATCATTGAATTCCACTCCTTCTCTTCTTGAGGAAGCCAAGGTCCAAAAGGGAGGGGGCATGGTCATTACTGACAGCATGTTCTGCTTAGAAAGTATATCAAGGCAAGGGCTGGAAAATGTGAGTGCATTCTTTCTCTCTCTCTCTCTCTCTCTCTCTCTCTCTCTCTCTCTCTCTCTCTCACACACACACACACACACACACACATACACACACACACACACACAGACTGTGGCCTTCTGTCCTCAATAAATTCTCCCAGAGGACTCTTTTGGTGTATTTTGTATATTTGAAGAGAGAGCTCTTTTAAAATAAATATTTTTATTTTTCCAGTTTTATTGAAGTGTGATTGAAAAAACTGCATATATTTCAGGTGTACACATGATGTGTTGATATGCATAGATCCTGTGAGGTGATGATTGCAATCAAGCTAATAAACAAATGAATATATCCATTGCCTCATGTAGTTCCTGTGTGTGTGTGTGTGTGTGTGTGTGTGTGTGTGTGTGTTGGGAACATTTAAGAGGCACTCTCTTGGCAAAGCTTAAGTATATAATACATATTATTAACTATAGCCACCATCCTATACAGTAGTCTCTAGAATTTACTTATAACTAAAAGTTTCTACCCTTTGGCAAGATATATATATATAACATTGCTTGCAAGCAGGTGGAGAAAAGGGAGCCCTTATACACTGTTGGTGGGGAAGTAAATTGGTACAACCATATGGAAAACAGAATGGCAGTATGCAGTTCCTCAAAAAGTTAAAATTAGAACTGTTCAAGACAAAACCACAGACCCCAAATGGCATCACTTGTGCTACAGCCTGTGATACCAAACTAGACTTACTACCTGACCTAATTGCAGTTTGACCTTCACCCCAAAGGTAATCTTAATCAGCCAGTTGAATATACTGGCCAAGCACCAGTAAGCTAATCAACTACATCCCCCTCTTCATCCTCCAAAGGAAGAAGAGATCCTCTATGATAAAATCCTTGCCATCTCCTTCCCCTCCAAGAGGTGTTCTGGCCTAAAAATAATCCTTTCTTCCTTTCTTCCCCGCCCCCCCCCCCCCACCCCGTCCCCCAATGATGCCTTTGCCCCACCCTCCTTCCTATAAAAATCTTTTAGTTTGTATAATTCCTCTGAAGGCTCTTCTAGTTGCTACTTGGGATACTGCCTGATTCATGAATCAAATGCATGATAAGGCCAATAGATACTTAGATGTACTCACTTAAATTTTTTTTTTTTTTTTTTTTTTTTTTTTTTTTTTTTTTTTTTTTTTTACCGAGCTAGCCTATCCTCCAGTGATCCTACTTCTGGGCACATATATCCAAAGGAAATAAAATCACTTGAAGAGATAGCTGCACTCCCATGCTCACTGCAGTCTCGTTCAGAATAGCCCAGATAAGAAAACAACTGAGATGTCCTTGGACAGGGGAGGGAGCCCTTTTAGTGGACCTGGACCTCTCCTCTGAGAAATCCTTTGCAGGGAAATATTTCCAGGTTCAGTGCTGTAGTCTTGAGGGGCAGCAGATAGCTCATTTATCTTAAGCCTAAGTTACCAATAACGTGATGTACACAAAGAAGAATGTATAACCTTTTTTTTTTTTTTTTTTTTTTTTTTTTTTAGCAGTCTTATCTGTGGCACAAAGGGCCCAGGTTTTATTCATTCATTGACAGCTTATACACTGCCTCCTTCCAGTTGAGCCATTTGCGGTCCTTCCCAATACATACATATGTACCAACAGAAAATGGAAGACTCACCTAAAAGGCAAGGTCATAACTTTAAGCAGCCATTGGAGAATACTACTATTTTTAGCAACAATTTGATACTGTTGTCTGATTCTGACGTGAAATATTCAGTCAAAAATAGCCCGCCTTGTTTGGAGGCCTCTAAACCTCTGAGGTTTAATGGAAAAGGCCAAATTTCTGCGTTCTACAGGGCTATCTGCTTCTTTCAACTCCCTCACGTTCAGCTCCTCCAACCCCCATATCTCAGGCTCCCATTCCCCCCGGCACAAGGTGTCTGTCTCACTTGGCTCTGTTGCCCTGTTGGGCCAGAACAGTCTTTGTTGGGGAGGGAGATGGATTGTAGGATATTTAGTAGGATTCCTGGCTTCTATCTCTCTCTCAGTCACCATAAAAGTCTCCAGACATTGCCCCACGTGAGAACCACTGCTCTGGCATGGTGAATCTGTGGGAAGGGGCTGCCTGTATAATCTGTAATGTCTGCCTACTGTTCCCCAGGCCCCAGGTGCAGTGCTTGCTACAGACCTTGCAGAGATGTGCAGCAACCCCAGGCCCTCCAGCAGGAACTTGACAAGTTCCTTTCCTGGGCATGATGACTACTCTGCTTTTCTGTAGCATGCTAAGAAGTTCTCTGGTGGAATATAAGAATCTCCACAGAGTTGGAAACCATGGAAGAAACCCTAGCATGGGTGCCCTCCTCAGGCCACCCCCACTTTTGCAGCTGACAGCATTTCTTAAGCAGACTGAGCCCTGGCTCCCAACGAGAGGAGTGGGAGACTTCTTTTTTGCTTAAGAGCCTCGTCCTGATTCTCAGGGGGCTGCCCCAAGCCCCTGATGGTGAAATAGTCCCAGAGAGCACTAGAGAGACATTTACAAAAAGGTAGAATGAGTGTCCTCCACTCCCAATAGCATGAGTTGCAAATGTGTCATCTACCAACAGGTAAGGGCTGTGGATCCTGCCTTGTAAAGGCCATGTTGATTTCAATCATCCTAAATAAGTTAGCTTTCCTCCTAACTCCTCTGGTGAGACTAAGGTCACATACCAACGTGACTACAGAAGAGGGTATGTGGGAACAGGAAAGCGTGGGAGAAGCATTTTGCACTTTCAGCACCTGTTGTTTTTTATATACAAAAATAAAAACCAATTTTTATATGCATGCTTAGACTCTTCCTGCTTCTGGACCCCTTTCTAGCAGTAAAACTATGTCATTGTATAGGGTTTGTGATGTTCTTTGTTGTTTTTACATCAGTGTTGGTGCTCAGATTCATAGGGCACAGATGAAAAAAATATCACTAAACAGCATCTTTTTCTTCTTCTCTCCTTAATTTCCTCCTTCACATGCAGGCACAGAGTGTAGTGCTTACAATGAGATTCTCGAGGCCATTCCAGGTGAGTGCAGGAAATAAATGGTGTGACAGAGGAACCCCTGCTGATACTAAGAGGGGGGAAAAAAGCTTCTTTCCAAGACAGCTAAATCTGTTTGCATAACTCAGCACTTCTCCTGGGAGAGGGCTCCCTGCAGGGTCACAGAGATGCCGCTGAGGGGTCACACAGCCTGTGCCCTAGAGGACATCCTGCAGCTGTTTGATGGTGGCATCTCCAAAGGCAGATGGTCTGACCTGGATGAACCCTCCTCTCTGGCACTAGCTCCTTCCCCTGGCTCCAGCCTTACCCCTGCTCTTCTCTCAGGAGAATGGTTAGATTCTGATTGCTGGATTGTATTTTTAAAAATTCATTGGGGTTACATTGGTTCACAAAATCATACAGTCTTCAAGTATATAACTCAAGCAAACCTTATCTGGACACTGCATCCTGCACCCATTGCCCCAAGCAAAGTCTTTTTCTGTCCCCACACCTACCCTTCCCCCACCTCCACCTACCCCACCCACCTTTCCCTCTGGCTATCACCACATTGTTGTTTGTTTCTATGTGTTATATCTGTATGTTTGTGGTTTTGTTTGTTTGTTTGTTTGTTTTGGTTAATCACTTCACCTTCTTTCATCCAGTCCTGCTCCATGTACCTATCCCTCTCTTCTATTTTGTCAGTTTATTTGTTTCATTAGATTCCACATTTAACTGAGATGATATAGTATTTGTTTTTCACTGACTGGCTTATTTCACTTAGCATAATTTTCTCATTAATCATCCATGCTGTCGCAAAAGGTAAGATTTCCTTTTTTTTTTTTTTTTTTTTTCTGACTGAGTAGTATTTCATTGTGTAAATGAACCACAGCTGTTTTAGTGTTTGTAATACATGGAGATAGTGAGGTGTAATTCTAAGTTTTAGCAATGTTAATGAACCTAAACACAATTTTTTTTAAAAGCATTTTTCAAAAAAGAAAGGAAGTTTTTTTTTCAAAGCAGATATTTTGAATCCCAGATCTACAGAGTCATCCACCAATGGACTTCATGGGGTCTATAAACCCCTTGAAATAAATTGAACGCACATGCATTTTGCTGAAATAGATTTCATATCTTTTATAAGCTTCTCCAAAGGGATTTATAATTAATGAAAGGTTAAGGACTACAGTCCCAGAGGCAGTCATGAAGATACCTTTTTTTTTGTTTATCTAGAATTTTGACGTGTGTGTGTGTATGTGTGTGTGGGTGTGTGTGTGTGTGTGTGTGTGTGTGTGTTTGATTTTGAGTTGTCTGGGACCAGATAGTTTCATTGGTGTTTTTCTATGAGATATTTTTCTAGGTAGTGAACCAATTTGGGGTTGAAAGTTTGGTTTTGTGACAGCAACAGTTTTCCACAGTAGCTTCTACCTTTTATACATTGGTTTAGTATATTCTATCTTTCTCATTCATACAGTGGCCTTTCAACCCCAGTTAAAACTCCTGAGATAGAACATGGCTCAAACCAATGTATTCTGTGGCCTCAACCACCTTCTAACTCATCGATAAAAGTAGTCTTCAAAGCAGATTTTAGTTAACCAAAATTTCATGGTGATTTTCTTATAAAAGTACACTCACAATTAGCACATTTACTTCCCTACACTCTTCAGCATTATTAGTATTTCTTTGCAAATGCATTCCCTTTAGAACATATGAAGCTGTCTGCCACTTTCCTTCTACAAAATTGTCACTTGTATGTAAAAAATTAACACATTTTACCCTGCTATCTTAATAAAGAAAATAGCACCCTACACAGAACCCTTTTGATCAAGATATAGAAATCAGAAGGTCAATATGGTAATCAAGAAGTTTCTGACTCAATATAGAAGCTTTTTTCCCCCCTTTCATAAGTCTTCTTCTAAGCTTTCTCTTTTTATTAAATCACAATGCCAGGCAAAGTCAGGACATGCTGTGCCTGTCATTGTGGTTTATAGATCAATTGAAAGCTAGAATTAATCATCTGTCTTGATTTTGGAACCTATTAATTTTCCTAGAACAGTACCCCAATGACACAAGTCCTTCATTCTGTGATCTTATGCAGTGTCATCTGCTTTTCTTCCTCTTAGAATAAACCTTAGAAAATGTTAGTTACATAAAAAAGCATTTTGAAGTAAATCTCTATTTTTCATTGGCCAAGTAGATGAAAGTTCAGTTTAACAAAACAATGCTTTGTTTCTCTTTTCCTCAGGAATCTTTAAATTATAGATGGTACTCCAAGTCTAGGTCCACTAACTAGAGATAAATTTGAGTCTCTTTTCTAATTATCATAAAGGATTTTATGAAGAATGGACTAAGCTCGATTCTCAGATCTGAGGTCCTCCATTATATTGGTAATGAGAGTTTGTTTTTTTAAGTGTTCAAATGTCGAAATTATGGCAAGACATTTAGATAGCAAAGTTCTGAGGAGAAAGTCTGTATATGGTAGGTCCTCAATAAATATTGTCCAGTGAATCGGTGGAGTTGAGAAAGGAGGATGGTGAAGAGGCTGGGGAATGCTACTAAGTAAGGCCTCAGAATATTCTGTATGGAACCTTGTGTAGCTGGGTCAATCCTGGGTTCTTCTGGAAAAGCTTTATTTCTGGGTAGCATATTACGGTATGAATGTATTATCTTGTAATAAAATGTGCACCCTTTGATTTGATTCCAAGTGTCATTAAATTAAACATTGAATGGTGTGGTTTTAGAGAATATGAATCAAATGTTTGTTCATTACAAGATTAATACAGTTCTTAGGTAATAAAGAGAACTTAGTCAATATCAGACAGAAATATCATAGGCCTTCAACTAAGATTTTTAATTAAGGGACAATTTTTATTCATATTTAAAAACAATCTAGATATATATAAAAGCCTAATATGCAAAGTGTCCCCTCGGAAATGTGACCAACTGACCACTGGGGGTGGTGCAGAACAAAGGAAGGCCCGGGCCAGCAGCCAGCAGCCAGCAGCCACAGGGACCTTACTGGTGCATGAATTTTGTGCACTGGGCCTCTAGTATGAATATACTTATGACACTATTAAAAATAGAACTACCACATGACCCCGCAAGCCTACTTCTAGGTATTTATTTAAATAAATAAATAAATAAATAAATAACATTAAATTGAAAGATGTATGCATCCCTCTGTTCTTTGCAGCACTATTTATAATAGCCAAGATATGGAAGCAACCTTGGTATCCATCAGTAGATGAATGGATAATGAAGATATGATGCAGACATCCATAAAAAGAATGAAATTTTACCATTTGTAATAACATAGATGGACATAGAGGGTATTATGCTAAGCGAAATATGTCAGAAAAAGACAAATACCATATTACATCCACTTATATATATGTAGAATCTAAAAAAAAAACAAAAAAAACACAAACTAAATGAGCAAACAAATATACAGAAACAGACACAGATTCAGAGAACAAACTGATGGTTGCCAGTTTGGAGGGAAATGAGAGGTGTGTGAACGGGTGAAAAAGGTGAAGAGAACTAAGAAGTACAAACTGCCAGTTATAGGGTCACAGGGATATTATGCACAGCATTGGGAATGCTGTCACCACTATCATAATAACAAGTGGCCCATGGTTCCTAGACTTGTGGTGACCATCTTGTGAGGTATATAAAAGTCTAGTCACTACGTTTTACACACCTAAAACTAATATCACATTGTATGCTAACTACAGTTAAAAAATACATATAAAAATATTCCAATTGATGGAAGGAAGAGTCCATTTCTCTTCCAGCTACCTATGCAAAAAACAACAGTCTTGTCTAGACTATAAGTGTACTGTTTATTGAGGTGACCAAATAGAAGGAGAAATTAATTGCATTATGCAGCTGGTTTCATTTCAGCTTTTCTCTGCCTCTTCATTTTCTGTTGTGTTTAAGGAATGCTAGTTTCCATTTTTAGCCTTGAGAGCAGGGAGAAGTGTAGAAGATACTTATAACATCTGTAGTGATGGGCAGAAGAATCTATAATAATAAAAAACATAATATGCTAATTAAACCAGACATCCTTCCAGATATCCTTCCAGACCACCTTCCAGACAAAGCCAGGACCCGGGTGCCGGAGGGAAGCCGGTGCCAGCAGCCGGGGTAAGGGAGGCCTACTCTTGCATGAATGTCATGCATAAGGCCTCTAGTAACTCATAATAGGTCATGTCTATATGCCATCTGGTATGAGCACAAATGTGTGTCTTCTTTAAAAATAAAATTCCTGCACTCTAAAATGGGAAGGTTTACCACACTCTACTAAAGTCAATACCCATTCTTGAGTGGCTCTTACTTAACAAGAAGCAGCCCTACTTGATAGTCGCCAATTCATTTCTAGAACTCCTTTGACAGGCATAACATGTTTCCCCTTCTGATTTTCAGTGTAGAAGTCACGGTGCTCTCCAGCATCAATGGACTAATTCTTTCATGTCTGGTATTACACATCTTACCTCATTAGGCACCTAATTCAGTAAATCCAGAATTAGGATATTCTGTGTTTCCTCTAAAACCTCATCATGTAGTTTGAAAGTTAAAAAAAAAAAAAAAAAAAAAAAAAAAGCTTAAGGTAGAATCGCTGAGGGAGATTAGGCATATTTTATTAGGTTATATAATTGTAATTCTTAACTGCACAGTAATCTTCACATAATAAAAGAATAAGACCATCTGCAAAACCAATAAGCCATTCATAGGGGAGGTTCTTTTTTGAAGCGTTTGTACAGCTAGTACCAACAATGAATTTACCAAACCTACTTACTTTTGGGGAGGAGAATTACGTTGGTGGTCTTTTTATTAGGCAACCCAAACTTCTCAAAGTCAGAGTGGTCCCTAGTGTATCTTCCTAGGATAAAAAGCTCTGAGACTATGTCCTTTGGGAAATCACCAACAAGTTTCATTTATTCCAGAAATAACAGTGTCGCTATCGTTGTAAATATTAGTATGTCGAGGGGATCCCAAGGGCAACCTGGAGTGTTTCTATGGGCCGCTGTCTCTGAGAAGCACAGTATGAGGAAATGTCTGATGAACATGGAAAACAATAAAAAAGAATTATGAAATGCCTTCGGTGATAAATGTTCCTAAGTTTTACTCCCCAAAGGAAAGAACAGGATTCTACTCTTGTATGGGTAGAATGTATGCTTAGGAAGATGTCCCTTTTTGCACTTCAGAAATGTACCTTTCAGTGGATTGGATCCATTTGTCTCAGTCAAAAGAAATTTAATGTCATTTTTAAAGCCCTCTGATGTTCCATCTCTCTTTCTATGAAAAAATCAATTATACACTTTAAAAGCACATTCTCGTTACTCAGCTTTATTAGCATTATTTAAAAGACATGATCCCTGCTCAGCTGGCATGGCTCAGTCGTTGAGCGTCAACCTATGAACCAGGAGGTCACGGTTTGATTTCTTGTCAGGGTATATGCTTGGCTTGTAGGCTTGATCCCCATTTTGGAGCGTGGAGGAGGCAGCTGATCAATGATTCTCTCTCATCATTGATGTTTCTCTCTCTCTCTCTCTCTCTCTCCCTGAAATCAATAAAAATTATATTTGAAAAAAAAAGAGAGAAAGGATCCCTTGTACTACTTACCTTTGCCACTCTCCCCTGTAACAGATAATTGACCTAATCGCAGCTTCATGTTCTGCCTGTCACCTACAGGTGCGGTTTCTCTGTTCTCAGGAGAGCACATGAACTCCCGTGGCACAAAGAATTCTCACTGAAGTTAGGAGATATTTGAAAACAGTAAAAATTAAGCATTTAGTCTCTAACCTATTGGCCTAGTGCATTTTGTTGGCTTGGTGTTCTCTTTGATTATTTTCTGGGTTATTCTTAATTTGGCAGACACCTGCTGACCATGTGCTCATTTGATGTATTCAGGTCTGATCTGAAAAGCTGACCTTATCTTGGTTCTTGGATTGTCTTGTTTTTCTCTCACTAAAATAAAGATACTAAAAAGATAAAACAAAATAAAAAGCTAACACAACTGGTCTCCACAGATGGACTCCATTTACCCTGTTTCTTCACAGATTTATTTTTCATTGTTTTAAGAACTTTTGACAACAGAGCATTACAAGAAAAATGCTGATAATTTCAATTTTACTAGCTCAAATGTCATTTTTCTTAATCTAAAAAATTTACAGAGCTTATCTAGAAAAGAATGATACAAGACAGTTGTTACAGAATAATTACCTAGCTCTACTTGTGGAGGATAGCATGATGGCCTATGCACTAACATTATGTGACTATAAACTAATTCTACATAACATATAAATAAACCATACACTTTTAAATTAATTTAATTTTTGTTGTTAATCTTCAGCCAAGGATATTTTTCCATTGATTTCTAGACAGAGTGAATGTGAGAGGGAGAGATACACAGAGAGAAACATTGATGTGAGAGGAACACATAGCTTGGTTGCCTACCACATGAGCCCCTACAAGGGCCTGGGGTCAAGCTTGCAACTGAGGTATGTGCCCATGACCAAGAATCAAACCAGGGATTCTGCAGTCTGTGGGCCGAGCTTTATCCACTGAGCAAAACTGTCCAGGGCATTTAAATTTATTTATTTATTTATTTGTTTGTTTGTTTGTTTGTTTATTTTTAATCATAGGCTCTTTAGAGATTACAGTATGATATTCTCTTGTGTCTACATGGCTCTGCTACCCTGGGAATGATAGAACAGGCAGGAGCAACAGGATCTGCACTTCTTTGCTGAAGAAGGATGTTCTAGGTTGAGTAAGCAGAATGAAAACTTGAAAGATGGGACAACTTCTGAACTGATGGCAGAGCTATAAATATCTGGAAGCTACCACCAGAATTCCCAGCCTAGCAAGTACTTATAAGAAATGGGGAGAGTTCTTTCAAGCAAAGATTGAAAGATTGCTGCCTGGCTGTAAGTCTGAAAAGAGGCAACAAAGTCTGAGCCTATCAATGAGTGACTAGAAATTGGCCTTGAGTAGTTATCACTGTGTTTCCAGAACAGAAAGGGTGGTTGTTCCTGCCTTTTCAGCTGGCTGCACAGATCCTTTTGTTGCTGAGTTTAATGTGGCATAAGAGCAGTGGCTTTCAAACACGTTGGAGCTCCCTACAGGAATATTGTTTATATTACGGCCCAACACTCAACTATACATATAAAATAAATGAAATTAAAAGTTTAATAAATGTACACTTATTTCCTATTTTTATTAATAGCATGCATGCATTAATTTTTTAACTTATGAACCATTCTCTTCTGCTTATATATATAGATAAATATATCTATCACAAATCTATTTATAAATTACAGGTAAAACTGAAGCTATATATTACCTATAAGACATACGTTATAGAGAATATATATTTTTTCTATTTAAATAAGTGTTCATCATAACTTGCCAATGGTCCCTGAGCACAGAGCAAAAAACAATAAGAAGTCCCAGTGCATTCTTCTACAATAGGAGAAGCTCTGCTCCCACCTTCCAAAGGGGCATCTACTGCTTTGCCTCCATTCTCCCGACACCAGTGCACAGTTTGCACGCAGCTAATTTGCACTTATTATTCTAAGTGTCCTGACATTTTCTCTTAGGTTAATTTTGTATGCTCAGCTTGAATGAAAACTGGAACAACAGGGGACATGGCTGCTTGGCTCATGCATCTCCTTTCACAGCTCTTCCTGGTATCCAGCACAGTGTGTCTTTCCTCTGGATGGCTGATAATTGCTGCTGACTGTTAACACAATTGCATGAAAATGCAGAAGGAATGCAGTTTGGTTATTAGTTCAGGGTCAGAGTGCAACAGTGTATATCCTCAGGAAATGTCAGCTAAAAGACAGGTAGCAGCTTTTTCTCTGAAATGTGGTTTATTCAAATTAATAGTTAAATTGTCTGATTTTGAGTTGGCGGGTACAAATACCTTGTTTATTATATTCTTGCATTCATTATATAATCTAAAATATGACTTGAATTTTTTTTAAAAAATTCTTACAAAAATGCACTCAGGAGCATCCTCATTTACTTCCCACTTACAGCAAACTTTGGACCTTCTGGGCATGGAATTAGATTAATCATAATTCTGCATTCATCAAAATTATCATCCTTGGCCCATTTGAGATTCATTATTCTATCTATCTACCTCCTGAGCTATCATATCCAAATTGGTTGATAGATTTACTATTTTACCAAATATGACAATATATTATAAAATTATTGTACGTAGGGCAACATTTAAAATACTTGGTGGTTGAGGACATAACTATTTAATTGGCCAGAGGAACAGAACAGAGAATCTGAAACAGACATGTGCAACTTTTAGTATATGTAAGAGTTTATGGTAAGGGGAAAGGAAAGGCAATTTAACCAACTGAGCTAGGAAAATATGTGTATCACTAACACTGACTACAGATGGATTACAACCCTAAATGTCAAAAGCTAAACTTGGAAATGTTCAGAAGAAAATATAGATGCATATCTTTCTAACCTCAAAGGAGAGAAGCATTTCTTAAACAAGTACAGAAGTGCTAATCATAAGGAGAAGATTGATAAATTTGACTACTCTGAAATTAAGAACTTGTGCTCCTCAAGAAATCTTTAAAAAGCAATAGACGACTAGTTAAAAAAAAAAAAATGGGAGTAGGGGTGGGACATATCTATTTGCTAACCAGAACTAAGAAAGATCAGATTCAAAATTATGTGAAGAATTTCCACAAATTTAAAATGGTCCACACCTCTCTTCTGTTCTTACCAACTTGCCCCTGCTCTTTCATTTTCCATTGGCTCTGATCCCTTTATCCACCCAACAACAAATTAGTTGTTCATTTCTACCTCTGTGCCATTTCCTCCAGCTGGAATACGGCCACCACCAGCTGGACCACTAACACCGTAAAGACTTCCCTGAGCAAAGTCCATCACTAACAAGTACCTTCCTTGATGACTCATCCCATTATTGCATATTTCCTCAATATTCATAGACACTCACGTATAGTTGGTTCCTCTTATTACATATTTCTCTTTTGTATTCTGATTTTTTTAGATATCCTATCTACCCTATACCCAACCAACACTTTAATTTTCTCTGAATTTAGAACATTTGTATTCCACTCTATTTTCATGGTTTTTCTTCTGCCTGGCTTTTCAATCCCAAGATTTAGCACAGTGTTGTGATGCAAAGGGGTACCCAGAAAGTGACTGATCAATTGCAAACAAAGATTTTACTCAATTTAATCATAAGCCCTTCAACAAATAGGACACAATGAAGGTTTTATCCAAGGAAATAATAAAGAAAGGAAAAGACAGCAGTTCACACAAATAAATGCCTAACAGTGATCTTAAGCCAGTTATAGAGACATATGGAAGAGATTTAAAAATATCTGTTTACAAAGAAATTGTGAAGGATGAGGAAAGCAATGTAAACAAGCCAAATTGAGAAAATATTACATATTGGAGTAGAGAAAAACAATAAGCAGCAAGTTTTATAATAAAAAAATGGCAGTAAAATATTCTAATCGGATGGCAAGAAATAAAAGCCAATGGCTGGACTAATTAGGACTATACGCAAGACATTGTTTAGAAGATAAAAACCCAGATGTGTTTATATCTTTTACTTTGGAAAAAGCAGGTGGAGATCTACCTTTATCAAACAATAATTTTTCAGGGACAACAGATGCAGGCAATTAAGAACACAAGTTATCTACAAACAAATTAGAGGAGGCAGCAATTTTAGATAGTTGGTGTTCATGATTTTTTTTTATAAGAAAGTAAGAAAGTGATAAAGCATTGATTTAGACATTTTTTTAAAGATGATAGCAGGATAGTAAGAATTTCAGGATGATTAGAGTCTAGCAAAACCTATATAACCTTTCATTACTCTAATAATGAAAGGTTATATAGGTTGAGAATTTAGTTTGGGCAATTAAGATGCTCCAGTTTCTTTATTACTAAAAAAAATACCTGAATAAATGTGATTATTTGCTAATTGTAAGGTCACTAAGACATTACTTCCTAGTAATGCAATCTGATAAAAGGAGAGTTCATCTGCTCTTCTCTTTGAGGCTAATCATTCTTCAGGCACCAAAAGATCCTAATTTTCACCAAAAGATCCTGGTTCGCATACAGGCATACTTCATTTTATTGCGCTTCACAGGCTTTGTGTTTTTTTCACAACTTGAAGGCAAGACACTCCACTAGCAAAAAGATTACAACTCACTCTATTACCATACTCACTTTACCGTGGTCTGGAACCAAACCTGCAATATCTCCAAGGTATGCCTGCATAAACTACTTTTGTGACAGAAATCCTAAGGACAGCTTTTTGGTACAACTAGGTCCCATCTTCCCCATCCAGGTACTTAACGTAGGCATGCATTTTGTATTGAAACCTAGATAGCAACAATTATTGGGTACTAACTCTATGCCTAGTGCTGCAAGAAGTGTTGTCAGATTAGGTGAGAAAAATGTTTTCAAACAATTTGTAAAAATTTAAAACCTCATCTGAGGATATATTTCCATTGATCTTTATAGAGAGAGGAAAGGATGGGGAAGAGGGAAGAGAGACAGACAGAGAGATTAAAAGAGGGTGAAACATCAACCAAACATCAACTGGTTGCCTCCCGTATGTACTCCATCCAGGGATTAAATCTCAAACCTAGGCATGTACTCTGACTGGGAATTGAACCCAAAACCTTTGAAGTGTATAGGACAAATGATCCAATCAACTGAGCCACACAACCAGGGAAAACATTTTCAAGCATTTTGCATTCTGTATGTATGCAGTTGATTAACATAGATACATCCATTCATTCATTTAGTCAGCAGTGGCATATGAAATCAACTCCAGGCTATGGCATGTACTTGCTGGGCAACCTCAGGTAAATAACTTACTGTTTCTGAGGCTGAGCTGATCCATGAGATTGGGCAGTTGGAGTTGTGATGGTAAATCTTTTTTTTTTTTTTTTTTTTTTTTTTGTATTGCTAAGACTAAAATTCTTTTTTAAATTTTCTTTATTGATTAAGGTATTACATATGTGTCCTTATTCCCCCATTACTCCCCTCCCCCCATTCTTTACAAGGTTATTGTGACAATTAACTTTGAGCATACACACGAAAATACTTTGGCAATTATAAAAATCCTCTAAAATGAGCGAGGTCAAAAAAGAAAAGAACTAGCCGAAACCGGTTTGGCTCAGCAGTAGAGCATCGGTCTGAGGATTAAAAGGTCCCGGGTACGATTCTGGTCAAGGGCATGTACGTTGGTTGCGGGCACATCCCCTGTCGGGGGTATACAAGAGGCAGCTGGTCGATGTTTCTCTCTCATCGACGTTTCTAGCTCTCTATCTCTCTCCCTTCCTCTCTGTAAAAAATAAAATATATTAAAAAAAAAAAAGAAGAAGAAGAGAACTGGACGAAAGATGAAGGTATTAGCCGAAGAATAAATATGCATGACCCATAGACACAGACAATGGTGTGGTGATGGCCAGAGGGAAGGGGATGGAAATGGGTGGAGATGGGCAAAGAAGAGGGGGAATAGAGACATTTGTAATAGTGTCAACAATACAACAATAGAAATAAAGCCCGAGAGAGAGAGAGAGAGAGAGAGAGAGAGAGAGAGAGAGAGAACTGAGAAGCCTTTAGACCTAGGTATCAATAGATCATTGATTTTATTGGAATTGGAAATTTGACTGAGACGATGGATCTGATTCAGAAGAAGGTGAGAAACTGCAAGCAGCAAGTTTGTTGTGTCTTTGCTGCCCCCAAATAGATATGCTTTTAAATCAGAGATTGTATCTCATTTATTTTATGCCTCTAGCTCTGCTGCAGAGCTACATGGGATGGTTTCATGTTAAAATCTATAATAATAAAAGCATAATATGTTAATTAGTCTGGACAGCTGGATGACCTTCTGGATGACCTTCTGGATGAAGCCGGGCTTTGAGGACTGAGGAAAGAGCCAAGCCCCTTGCTCGACTTTCATGCATGGGGCCTCTAGTAATTTGATAAATGTTGATGACAAAGGAGTGAATGAAAGAGGACAACAGCTTTAAATGAAAGCAAAGGGGTGTTTTATTTTTTTCTTACTTTGAAAACAGGAGACTCCTGAGTATATTAATTTTAAGAAAGCAGAGTGGGTAAAACAGGAGGCATCGAAGCTATTTCAGAGGTGCAGTTATTATCTTGAATGACAGAGAGAGGCAAGAAGAAATGAGATCAAGAAAACAGAGGAGGACCTTGGGCAGTGTGGCTTAGTTAGTTGGGCATTGTCCCCTACATCAAAAGATTGCTGGTTGATTCCAGGTCAGGGCATGTGTTTGGGTTGTAGACTAATTCCCAGTAGGAGGTGTGCAGGAGGCAGTTGATGGATGTTGCTCTCTCACATGGATGTCTCTCTCTCTCTCTCTCTCTCTCTCTCTCTCTCTCTCTCTCTCTTTCTAACAATCAATAAAATATTCTTTTTTTTTTAAGGGTAACAAGGAAGTCTATATTGAAAGCAACAAAGGAAATGAGCATCAAGTAAGCATACATGAAGGCAACCTCACCTTGGAGAGATAAAGTTAGAAAATTCTGAGATGTTCCTTGTGGTGAGGAAGAAAGCTGATGATGCTCAAGGTTGATGGTTCCTACCTTCCAGGAATGCAAGAGTTAAGCTTTTCCTGCTGGATAAGAGGGGTTGGGGGTTTTGAGATGGTTGAATGGTCCACGAGAAGTTAATATGAGATCAGAAATGGATAGCTGAAAAGGACCTGGTGTAGGGATATCAGCATATCAGGAGTGATGAAAAGGAAGACTGAGTGTGAATTACAGGTTAGGAAGAGTAGAGAGGGAGGGCTTAGCAGGGAAATCTTTAGTTGTTATTATTGGAGCATGTGCAGGCCAAGAAAGGTATGCTGGTGCCTTGCCAGATTTTACCTCGGACATCCCCAATTCAGGTTTGTTCTCCCTTTCAGTGGAAGAGAATAAGCAGGGAGCCTTGTATGCAACTTAAAAACTGCTTCAAAGAAATAAGATTTTGAAATACAAATGAGGAAAATAAAAATGTAAACCTGGAATTACTATAAAAAAGAAACATCTAGAGATGACAGGGTTTTCTTGAGAAGTGTACGTTCCCAGGATTAGGGAGCTCATATAGGACAGGAAATACAATGATTAGTTGGGATTAAAACAAATGAAGTGTAATTTAATGAATCTCAGGATAAGCTTGAGTGGAATCCTAATGCTAACCTAGATAGACTATGCCTCTTCATTCCTTATCCAAGTTGTACTTAATATTTATTACTTTTTCTAAAGCAAAATAAATACATAGGTAAGCACAGCTGATTTTTAGGTTTTAAAAGCCCTAATAATTCAGCAGATTTTTTTTAAAACTATCTGCACAATGCTAAAACTGAGTCTATATTACTTCATTCTCTGCTAACTGCTTCTTTGAAAAGAATTCGTTACTTTTATAACAAAAGTTAATATTGATATATGAATGCATTATGCTTATAAAATGTTTAGTTAACATATAATAGCACAATTTATTTTACCATTCCTCGGTAGTTGGGCACTTAGTTGGCTTCCAATGTTTTTCTTACTCAAAAAACATGTCATGAACATCTTTGTACATTATGCTTTGCTTAGATGTGTTAGTGTGTCTCTTGGATAATGGGGGATTGCTGTGTTGAAGGATATGCACACTAATAAGGTAACGTCCTGAGAGGTTATATCAATTTACAGTCCCATCAATAGTGCATGAGAGCATGCCGATTGTTTAATAGTCTCACATAACGTATAACTGCGTCCTTAGTGTGATGAAGAAAATGGGAAGCAAACTCTCTTCTCAGGCTTTAAAATCAAGAACACATAACATACGCATGTGAAAGAAACATCAGATGATGTATATCACAAAATGCAACTAGGAAGATCTATCCAAATATATGCTACGTGACTTTTATAGTGTATTTAAAACGTTGTGTCAATCAAAACTTTTGTAAATCAATTTATATGGATGGGTTTTTCATTTCCTTCAATCTTTCATGCATTGATTTATTTTGCTTAGTAGTGATGATGCTATTTTATAGTTATTTTCTCCTTTCCTCTTTACATTGCAATCAATAATTTTCCATGTTACTATAAAGTTCTAACAAATATAATTAAAAATAGCTACATAATATCATTTTAATGGGATGTATTTAACTATTTCCCTTAGATTGCCTTCAGTTTTTCTTATCATTAGCAGAGCTACAATAAACATATTTGTGGCCCATTTTCCTCTACATTTAACACTATGTTAATAAAATATAGACCCTAGATTAAAATTACTGAGTCAATAAGAATAAACATTTTAAGAGTTTAATAAATATGGCAAAATACTGTTTATAGAAAAAATTGCACCAATGAATAAGTTATCTATTTCACTATACCTTTGCCTCATTATTTTTTTTATAACTTTTTAAAGTCTGCTAATTTGATGTTATGCTGTTTTAAATGTTTTTAATTTTTAGTGAGCATGAATATGATATATACCTGTTTTTTTTGTTTTGTTTGGTTTTTTGTTCACACAAAATTGTCTTTCAAATTAATTTCTCAACCTTGGGTATTTTTGAATAGTTCTTAGTTGTGGGAAGATGGCCTGTGTATTGTAGCTTGCTTAGCAGCATCCCTGCCCTCTTTATGAAAGATGCCTACAACATAACCACATTGTCCCCAGACATTGCTCATTATCCAGTTAGGGACAAAAGCAGACTTTTTGAAGAATCCCATTTTTTAGCAAACTAATTTTAAATAATTGAGTGACCTTCCTATGTAGTTGATCTGTTTTGGAAGTTTAGATGTTTGTATCTAAAGTAAGAACTCTTCACTTATAAGTGTGGAATAACTGTAAGCAAGGACGTGTTAAAAAGTGAAGAGCTAACAGAGGCTCATTGAGGCCAATCTGGAAAGTGACATGATAGTGCCAAAGCTGAACAGACAGCTTAGGGAATTTAATTCCACTGCCCAAGTTTGCTTTCCAAGTAGCTGGGATTAGAATTTAAGTCTTTGTCCCTCAGTCTCTAGGTCTTTTCATAATCCTACGCTATAGCTCATGCCATCTCTGCTCTCCATTGCCATTCAGCTGGGCCCATCTCCTTCATGGGACTTTTTCAGAAAACCCACCTGAGCTACAATAATGGCAATCTCTCCACTAGAATATGCCTTTATTTACTAACTAGAGGCCTGGTGTACAAATTCGTGCACAGGTGAGGTCCACTGGCCTGGCTGGAGATCAGGGCCATCTTTCTCAGTCCTGATCAGAGCCTGCCGGCTTGGGGGAAGGCTGTGGGAGGTTGGCTGTGGCAGCTCCTGTGTTGAGTGTCTGCCCCTTGGTGGTCAGTGTGCGGCATAGCGGCTGGTCGAGAACTGTTAGGAGGGTCACCTAAGACCATCAGAAAACACAGATATTTACATTACGGTTCATAACAATAGCAAAATTACAGTTATGAAGTAGCAATGAAAATAATTTTATGGTTGGGGTCACCACAACATGAGGAACTGTATTAAAGGGTCGAGACATTAGGAAGCTGAGAACCACTGGCCTAATCATTCCTCTTGATTATCCTTAAGCAGCATAAGAAGAGCTTAAGTTAGAATGTTAGCTCTGCCAGTGTGTGACCCTGGGCATATCCCCATCTGTAAAATGATGTTAACATTTTCTCCCTCATGGATTCCTAACAGTAAAATGAGACAAGGTGCTGTGGAGTTGGACATGCTTGAGTAGAGTATGTGGAACATAGTTTTCTTCAATAAGGGCTAAGTGTTGGCTACTCAGACACTGGAAGTTTTTGAAAGTGATTTAGCACACTAAGTTCCACATTAGTAATTTATCTAAAATGATGACATAGGTAAAAATGTAAAACTATTTTTCAAAATACAGCTTTAAATCAAAAGGTTTTAGTCATTCGAAGCTTTGCCAGTTACCAGGCAGTTGTGAGTTAAATGCAAACAGTAGGACCCAGTTTTCGAAAGGAGTGTTGCCACACCTTCAGATTTACAAAATGTGGGAAGAAGCAAAAATGGCAAATGTAGTTCAAAGAAGATTAATTATTTTATATCTATTTCAGAGCAAAGCGCCTGACCGGAATATGTGCTAACCAGGGTAATCACCTTGCAATCTAATCAGGAAAGGATTTGGAGGTATTGTGAAGTCCGTCCAACCCTCATCTTGGGCCCAAGGCAGTGTTGGATTAAGTTTCAAAAAAACAGATGCATAAGAAGAGAACACTGTTATTACTGCAAAGCCGTAGTTAGGTCCTAGAAGGAATGCTTTTACATTATTAATCACCTCTGGACACGTAGAATATTATTGCCTTGGAAAGGGGGCACAATGTCACCGCAAAGCACGCATTCCACTAGATCTCAAGAAAATAAAATTTTGAGGAAAGGTTGAAAACAAACAGATCTTGGCCACACTTGGGAAAAATGCCTAAATAATTAGTTTGAAAACGAAGAAACCATAATGTGCTCATTGCAAAAAGGGAAGACACATATCAGTGAGCAAAGAATATACATACATGGCCCTTCTCTGCTAAGATTATTCAAATTAGACAGGAAGATAAAAGGAAATTCAATCTTCAGTCAAAAAAAAAAAAAAAGTGTAGGCCAAGAGGACAATTCTTTTTCACAGAACACTAGTGATTCACATAAAAAACAATCCCCTAAGACAGGGAGGAGAAAGATTAGCCTAGCTCCTCAAGTAAGCCTGTCATTTAGCAATGTGCTTTGGATCCCTTCTTCCAAAGGCAAATACTTAAAAGATGACAGAGTTAGGTTTAAAAGTGAGACAGAGGTAGAACACTAATTGATAACTCAGAAATAACCTTAAGATTTCCATTTAAAACTTCCTATACTTTTTCATATTGATTTTTCTAGACATAAATGTCTGGGTCAAATTCTAGGTGAAATTTCTGCATAAAACCAACTCATTAGCTTTGAAGATCTATCTCATTATTTTCTCATCACACTTATGAGAAAATAATAATGAAAATTAACTAATCTGAAAAAACCCCTCGACATTGTGTTCCAACTCATTGCTACCCATCTTCAGCAGGCAGACATCCTTATAATAATATCAGTGGTTTTGAGCAAATATAAAAATTTTAGCCGAACCTGAATTGGAGCTTTTAAGAACACGTGATTCATTAATTCTCGTAGTATGTGAAAGTTAAAATAGATTTTCTGATATTTGTAATATTCATGCCCCCTTTTAAACAAATAAAATTTAGTAGCCTATTGAGAAAAAATCTTGTTATCTTCCATCTAGTTCTAAGTTCCTGTGAAATGTCCATATATAAATATTTTTGTATGTCTAAGACACTTTAGACCTTATTGCCCAATATTGAGCTAGACCTCCTATTTACTTCCCAAGTGGTTGTTAAATTACTTGTTAGATCTTTCTCTGTTTGCAAAATATTTTCCCCTTTGCTGTGGTCCTGTGTTAACCCTGTGGAGATGGGATGTTTATTTCCCACATTACAGATGAGGAAACTGAAGTTCAGAGGGAATGAAGGATACCATTCAGCAGCAAGTGAGCAAATACTAAGTCAGAGCTCAAGTCCTGTTCATCTAGCTAGAACTCATGCTTTCCCCATTGCATGATGCTGGAGCCATCCAACAGTAGTGATCAGGAAAGATTTGTAGTAGAAATTATTAGAGAACTGAAGACGAGCTATAAGACATTGAGGAAAAGTTTGTAAGATATCTCAAAAGCAATGGAAAAAAGCCAAATATGAGCAGGACAATTATCAACCAATGGTACCGATATTCCTATATACCTGGTTTTCAAAATGTTTCACATGCCATATGTCTTTTGACTATGACTATAACACATTGAGACAATGCTGATAGAATTAGTCCTGTCTTATAAATGAAAAAAAAAAAATTGAAGTCTCTAGGCTTAGAATTGACAGCTGAAATTGGAACTTCTATTCCTAGTTCCTAGTTTTCTTCCGTGTTAAGAGTGTTTTTTTTTTTTTAAATACAGCCTCTGGCCTTGCTACCCAAGTGTTGCCGATGTCTGCAGAGCAATCTAAAAGTCTTTAATGCCTTGTTCATAGCATCTTACCGTGTAAGCTCTTACCGGTTTCTTATTGAGTAAAACTGACTTAGCAAGTCTCCAAATTTGTTGACGCTGTTGAATGTATGGACGCAGTTAAAAGCAGTTTGTCTGTCGATGATAATCAATATTTAGGAACCAATGCACCCCACACCTCATAAACACAAATAGTAGGAAAAGGCTTAAATGGTTCCCTGTCTGCTGTGTCCCTCCTCCATGTTTCGGGGACCTCTGGGTTGGTAACCTGACAGCCCTCCCAAAGCTCCTCACTTAAGGCTAACAGTTCTCAGAGTTGATTTACTCTGTTATTGCCAGGAATGAGCAATAATGGCTCCAGGAAGATGGCGGTGGGAGGGCTTGAGAATCCCCGACATTAGGTAGCACTGGAAAGACACAGGCAATGCCAAGTTATCCAACAGACACACATTTGCAATCAGAAACCCTAAAGAGAAGCTGTTGGTTTTTTTTTCTATATATTTGAATCTTGTGGTTTTTTTTAAAAAAAATATTTTTTATTTTTTATTTATTTTATTTTTTTCAGAGAGGAAGGGAGAGGGATAAAGAGTTAGAAACATTGATCAGCTGCCTCTTGCACCACCTACCGGGGATGTGCCCACAACCAAGGTACACGCCTTTGACTGGAATCAAACCCAGGACTCTTCAGTCCGAAGGCCAACGCTCTATCCACTGAGCCAAACCAGTTTTGGCAAATCTTGTGTTGTTTAGTTTAATGTTGAATCCATGTTGAAGTGCATTTAGAAAGGAGGCACGGAGACTGTTTCTGAGCTTGGGCTTTCAGAGGCCTTCCTAGCAATCTGGCCTTGGCCGAGGACATGAGGCACAGTTCTTAGCATGTCACAGAGGGGACATTGGGTGTGGTCTGCATGTATTTAATGCTTCTTTCAGCTGTTGTTAAGAAAAGCAGCCCTCCAACTATTCTCTGCCCATAGGTGATTAAAAATAGACAGGAAGGAGAGAGGGATCCAGTTGTACTTTGTAGGACATTGAAAAATGCACATGCTGCTAAATTGTGCAAGCCACGGGAACACTTCTCAGAGGTGCTTCACTCCGCAGAGGTTACTCATTTGCCTCCAAGCGCCATCCAAGGTGTTGACTTGATGCTTTAAGGGCCCCTGTCAGGTACTCTGGGTCTGGGTTATCTGGAGACACCAAACACTTATCTGAGCTCAGTAGCCACCACCCTGTTCCCAACTCTGAAGTGCAGGGCGCTGGAAGTTGGGTGTTTTTCTCATGGAAGGCTTTCGCTTCTGGAATTTCCTGCCTGTCCTCATCCGCCAGAACCCCACCTTACTGACCTTCAGGGACTCATGAAAGACTTCTTTTCAAAATAACCTTTCCTGATGGCAAGAGACCTTAAGACTATAATATTTTATAAATGACAACTGAAGCCATCTATCACAGCTCGTGTTCTCCTGGGGGGATGATTTAATTTTGGTGCTTGCTTCCTGCAGCAATTTCAAGCAGGGTACAGTTTGGAGACCAAACATACCCGTGAGTGTCTGCCCCTTAGTGATGATTGAGCATGCCTACCTGGGTGTGCAAATATTTAGAATTCTGAAAATATATATTTAAAAAAAGGCTAGATTACCGCTCCTTCTCACCGTGTAGCTCAGGTGTGCCGTTGCCTGCCACTGCCCTGCATTCCGAGATGAGGAATGAAATTGCTCTTTCCAGAAAGCTCTAGGATGGTGTGCGTGTGTATCTGTCAGATCTCAAGCCCACCCTGGAGAGCAGCGCTGGCTCGGGCTGGACGCTGAAATATTTACTCTGGACCACTATGCCAAGACATTAACAGCTGCTGGGTTAATTATTGATGGAGTTAGTGTCAGTCATCTCCGAAGAAACCAAAAGAATAATATTTTAAAGTCATCTGGTAAAAAAAAAAAAAAAAAAAAAAAAAAAAAAAAAAAAAAAAAATCTCTGCTAACACAGCTCTCTGTTGTCCTTTATGACTCTTGCACTTCTCCAGCCAAAGAAGTAATCTCAGCAAAGCGCTCTTCTGAAATTATTTTTCCTCTTCCCTGAAATGTTTTCTTTCCAAGCACTCTCTCTCTCCCTTTCAGAACTCAGCACCTGGCTGTGTGCTTTGTACGGCGTTCAGAAGATGCCCTACATCAGGGCAACCGATGACACGTTTTCGTTTTGGAAAACTTAAACGCGGAAGAGAAATCCGGAGAGCAGGAGCCCCCCAGCCACGCGTCCTCCAGATCCTCAGCGAGGCGGGGATGCTCCCGCGCCCTGGGCCTGCCCGGCTCCGCTGTTCCGTGCGATCCTGCAGCCCGGAGCCCGCTGAAGAGGAAAAACACACAGCGGGGCTGAGGCTCTCCGAGGAGAGAGTTTCACTTGCCTAACATTTGAAAGATCCGCCCCACCGCGCCGCCGCCTGGCACCCGGGCTTGGAGACCGCCGCCTTTGCCAAGAATTTTATCTGAGCCCCGAGTCCCGAGGAAGCCGGAGCCCGCGGGGACCCCGGCGGGGCGCGCAGCGGGAAAGGCGGGCTTGGGAGGCGGCGATGCTGCGGGAGGCTCTGCAGTGTCCACCGGCCCCCGAGCGCTCCCGCCTCGCTCGCCATCGCGAGGGAGCCTCCCGAGCCCCGCGCTGACACCCCGTCGCCGGCTTCGGGAGGGGCGTCGGCGGGTGTCCCCCCTTCATCCCCTCCCCCCCACGGGGCCCCCGGCCGGGCGCGGCGCACCCCCCGCCCCGGGCGCGCCCTCCGCCGCGGGCTCACGCCCCTCACCTGGGCGAGGCCGGGCGCGCAGGCGCTCAGCGCGGGGGCCGCGGCCGGCGCCTCTGCCCGGCGCCTCCCGCAGGAGTTGGGCTGTTGGGACCGCGCCGCCGCCCCTGCTGTCGCCGCCGCCGCCCCCGCCCCCGCCCCGGCCCCGCAGATCGCGGGAAAGCGTCAGCGCCCAGCCCCGGAGCAGCCCGGCGGGACCGCCGCAGCCGCCAGCGCGAGCTCAGCGCCCGGCGGGGCGACCCTGGACCCGCGCCGGCGGCCCCCTCCGAGGTAAGTCCGGGCGCCCGCGCCCCCCGCCCGCCCCGCACCTGGGCGCCGCCGGGGATGGCGCGCAGCCCCCTCTCCGCGGAGTTCCCACTCCGGCCCGCGGTCCCACTTGTGGAGGAGGCTGCCCGGCGGCTGCTGGCCGGGCTGCGGGGGGTGAGGCTCCCGGAGCCCCCGGAGTTGGGAGTGGGTCCGAGAAGCCGAGGAGGAGAGGGGGCATCCCCCGCGCGGGCTCCCGGGCTCGGGGGGGAGGATGGAGAAGGGAGGAGGCAGGGACAGTGCCCCTCCGTGGTGAGCCGCAGTGCCCCCGCCGCCCGGGCTGGGAAGTTTGGGGCTGGCATCTCCTCCCTCTTCATTCTGAGGATAAATGGGTCTTGGGGGTAAGGATGGTGGGAGGAAGGGAGCAGTGGAAGAAGCTGGGGTCCCAAGAGAGCTCTGCGGCTGGTTGAAGGTGAAACGGGGTGGTGGGGTGGTGGGGTGGTGGGGTGTGTGTGTGGGGGTGCGGGGTGAGAGACAGTAAAAAGGTCTCAAAGTTTGCGGCTTGCTGGGATCCCTGAGCGGGGTCTGGGCTGCAGGGCGCCGGGGGAAGGTGTCTGCGCAAACTGGGAGCACCCTGTGGGGCTGCGGAAGGGATGAAGAGCAGGGGAGGGGAGGACCATCTGTTTGGACACTGTTCTTTGCGGGGGCCGGTGGGGAGAGCTGGCAGGACCACGCTTTCCGGAATGCTTTCCCAGGCTCTGGAGGACAATCGTTTCCTATGGTGAACCTGGATGGGGGAGTGTTAGGATTCTTCAAGGAAAATAAATTGCCACCAAGCCCTCAGCCCTCACCTGGGTACGAAAGAAACAGACTTTTGGAAGGCTCTCAAGTTCATGGCGTTAGCCAATGTCGTTTTCACGCAGAGGTGTGGCTTGCAGGTCTTTCTGGTTTTGCTTTGCTCAGGAGCACCACACCAGGATGAATGAATGCAAACTTTGTTAAGATGTAGCAAAAGATGCTCAGAAAGAACAAATAAAAACATTTGCTTCAAGGAGTCCAGCCTGAAGCTTGGACACTGGCAGCTTCAGAACAATGCATGAAGCAGTAGGAAATGCACTTATCAAATTAAAAAAAAAAAGAAGCTTTTCATAAAGTCAATAAGCTACATCTTAGATAAAGTTCAAGGTTTTGGCTTGAAAGAATTTCCTGGGCCTGGTTTCACTGCTTTTCACGGTCCTTTCATCTTATTTTGATGCCATATGTGCAGTGAGTATGCACCACCCCTTCCCTCTATTAGATAAATTCCCCGAGAACGCAAACACTGCATTGCAAGTTCTGATGTTGCTTGAGGGTTTTAAGGTGGAAAATGCTTATTCGGTCCAAGTGTGGGTTGTAGTTCAGATTCTATATTCCCATAAATCAAATATTGGTGGATTTATAATTTACGTTCCTCCTCATTTCCAAAGTGATTGGAGGAAGCTTGGAATGAAAACCACAAACCAAAGAGCTATTCTTGTAGCTCTCCTTGACCTCTCTTGCGTTTGTAGTAAAATTCTTTTGAGAAGGTGAATCCTCCTAACAAAGGAAAAACTACCTCTGTGGGATCATCCTGGTGATATAAATACTTTTCAGTATCATTCCTTACTCAATTTGTTTGCATTCTATTATTTTACATTACCTAAGAAATCATCTTTTTATAGATTATTGCCACTAAATAACAACTATAGGAGCAAAAATTTGAACTTGACCGCACTTGACCAATAAACAGATTCCCAGAGCAAAAATAGAACTGTGAACTTAATGCATCCTTCTTTTTAAAAATTTTCAATTATTTAATTTCTTTTAAAAAAAACCCCACATTCAATCTCTTAAGCATCTTCCCCATCACATAGTTAATTAAATTTTTTATTTTTATTAAATGTATTAGGGTGATATTGTTTAACAGGATCATATAGGTTTCAAGTGTACATTTCTATGATATAAGATCTGTATATTGCACTGTGTGTCTCCCGCACACCCCCCCCCCCCCAATGTATCCTTGAACTGAAGGAGAAAGGGAAAACAATTTGAGTGGTGTCTTCTCTACAGTCAAACCAGAGAAGGAACTATTATTAGTACTTGTCACCAAATATATAGACAATTATCAATAGTAAGACCTGTGAGCAGTTGGAGGAAACCTATATGAAGAGTAACTATTATATGAGGGTCTATCAAAGTATATCAAGTGTTCTCAGAATCTTTTTTCTTAGGCTAGTGACCTGGCTTAGACAGAAAATCAAAATCCTGCAGAACAAACACAACTCTCCAAGGGGAGATGTCTCTATGGAACAATGCTGTGTGGAGATTCTCTGATTAAACCCTTGAACTGGGCACCTCCCACCCTTTAGATTTGTTTCTGAATTTGAAGATATTTTTGCTTGATTTTTAGCAACAATTAATACTAAAAATACAAGCAATTGTTTTGCTTCTCATAGGTGTGACTTCTTTGCCAACACCTGGAACAGAAGGAAAGGGTAAAATTGATTGTCTCTTGTTTCTATAAGATCACGTGTCTTCAAAGATTTAAAGAACAATGATCGTTTGTCCCACTTTCCCACTGCTTTTCATGTGCTTCGAGGACTTCATGGTGACAGTCCCCCTCACCCAAACCCACCATTTAACTATGTCTATTTTGTCACCTCCCCTGCTCCTGTCTCTGTTCCCCATGAGTCTTAATGTGGTCTTTTCAACCTGCCTTTTCTTTTTCACTTTTCTTAGTACTGTATAATTCTCTTGATCCTCTTTGTTTTATAGATAATCTCCTTTTTGCTTTTGGTTCTGTGGTGTCCTTTTATTAGTGCTAGATTGTTTTCCTAAAGTAACCTCTTTATCTCTACTTTCCCTCCTAAATTTCATGTTGACATTTTGAACTATCTACGAGATGGCTTTTATATTACTCTCAGATGCTTCAAATCTAACAGATCTAAAGTCTAATCAACATCTTTCTCCTTCCATGGACAGGGGTGACTGCTAATTTCTGTCACCCAGAGCCTTCTCAATATCTTTGCTTTCCACATACAATACACAGGCAAATCCCAGAGACTCCATTTCCATGATGCTTCATGATGTTCTCCAGTCTTGTTATTCCCTTGGTGATGGTGATGGCTTTGTTCAGACTCTTTTTATCTCTTTTTAGAGACCACCATGATGTCTTCCTGACGAGTTTCCCATCTCCTGTCTCTCTCATTTCCAGGCCATTTACACAATTTACACTTGGTTTGCAGAAGAAGCTTCTTGAAGCAGAGCTCACCTCAGTCACTGTCTAATGAACTTTCCCCCAGTGCCCAACCAAATGCCACATACTCATCTTCCCTGATGTTTAAGACCCTTTGCAGTCAGTCCAGACCCACAGTAGCTCCACAGTTTTTATTTTGATCTCAGAGATTCATTAACTCATTTGTTAATTTATTCAATGGACATCTGAGTGCCCCCTAAAAGCCAGGCAAAGTTCTAGGTAATCATTTTAGAAGTACCTAAGTATTGGTACAGTGACATGTTTCAAATTTATTTGTCAATGGTGGAATCCTCTGTTAAAATATGATCTTATCTTTTTGGCCAGCATGGCTCAGTAGTTGAGCGTTGACCTATATACCAGAAGGTCACATGCCCAGGTTGTGGGCTCAGTCCCCAGTTGGAGGGTGTACAGAAGGCACCAGCCAATGATTCTTTCTCATCATTGATGTTTCTGTCTCTCCTTCCCTCTCTGTTCCTTTCTGAAATCAATACAAGTTAAAAAAAAAAAAATCTTGTATCGTTGAAATGGGGCCCCAGCAATCTCATCAGCCTCCCCGCCCTACCCTTACGGATGATTAGAGGAAACCTATTAGTAGTCTCTGAGGCACCATCACAGACTTCTGAGTCTGCTTGAAACAATTCAAAAAACACTGCTCTAGGCGGAAGGCAATGTTCCTTTAACACCCAGCAGGCCTGTGAGTTCTGCATCTTTGCTTGTGCTGTTCCCTTGGCCAGAAACAGGGCCTCCCACTTTCCCATAACCATTCCTGCCCGTCAGAGTCAGTGCAATTGCTGTACACTTTCTATCTCATTTGGAATTCAGTGTTTGCTCCTCCAAACCATTTTGCTTGACTTCCTCTTGGAGCACATCATGGTCTTCCTCATCTATATGTGCTTTCTGCATTCTCCCCTAAAGGAACTATGCCAACCACACCTGACCTCAAGCATCTGTTACCAAAAATACCCAGCTCTGGGCCTGACATATCGTGGGGGACATTAACAAATAATTTAATTAGATTGACTTCTACTTAGTTCTCTAGTTCCCATCTCTGCCTGTAATTGCTCTTTGTTTTAATTCCTCATTTTGGTTCATATAGTAGAGCCAGGGCTTCTTAAAACTGTTTATGCATCTTAATCACAAGGGGATCTTATTGAAATGCAGACCTTGGTTCAGAAGGTTAGGGATGAAGCACCCGGATGCTGCATTTCTAACAAGTTTCCCGGTGATGTTTCATAGCTGATCCAACAACTCCACTTTGAATGGCAATGGTAGTAGATGCCACTTCCCAGGTTTGGGAGTTTTTGGCAGCCCCCACCTCTTTGTTTGGTGATTTTTCTCCAGTCAGTGTTTGATTTGATATTATTTCTATTTTGAAAGGACTTTAGGCTTCAGCATGCTTCCCAAGACTGAATGGAAAGCATGGCGATTCTCTTGTATTTTCCCCTTGCGTTGCTGTTACGGCATTGCAATGGCCGGTTCTCGCTATTGTTCTCTGGCCCGTTTATTGCTTTATTACATATCTCTCCTCATTTACCTGTCAGTCAATTTCAGATTGTGGCTGTTCTCCTTTCTCATCATGTTATGATCTTTTCTTTCTTTTGCTCTTTCTGGTTTTTTACATTCTCTTCAGATGCCTTGGCTGACTCCTTGCCCCAACTGTTTGCCTGCTGCTTCCAAAACTTCGCTGTGAAAGGAGCAGTGAAATTGGGCGCAGGAGACTCCAGCTCCCATTCTGCCTTTCCTGCTGCTGGGGGACCCTGGGCAAAGCTGCTTCTCTCCAGGGCTCCTCACTTGTGGCTGGAGGGTGTGGATTGCATCTCCTGGGTCTGCTTCAGCACTGAGATGCCAGGTGGGATCTTCATGTGGGGCAGAAAGGGCAGACTGGGAAGGAAACAAGTATGGCCTGCTGATGTAGGTGTGGATGGATGCCCCCATCTAGTGTTTCTGTTCCAGATAAACAATTGGAGCTTTGGTTGTTCTGCCACTACTTGGAGAAAGACTCATATTAAAAAACAACAACAACAACAACAAAAAGCACCATCCTTGGCATTTGCTAATAAAGTTGCTTTCAACCCTAGATTCACACTAAAATTCTCTCAGAAGCTTAAAAAAAAATAGTGATATTTTTTGCTCATCTCGAGGGAATGATTTATCAGTATTTTTAAAATCTCCCCAAATGATTCTAATTTCCAGCCCGGGTGGAGCATCTGGTCTGTAAAGAGAATATGGACTGGTGGTTAGGAACATAGCATGTGTTGAGTCAAACCCTGGCTTTGCTCCTTACCAGCTTTGAGAGGTTAGGGAGGTTACTTAACTTTTTTGGGCCTCAATTTCTTGATATGTGAAATGGATTGACTTGGTTATAAGGAATTGGTAAGATCCAGCAGAAGGGTGCTGTGTACATCTGGTTGTTTAAGAGAGAATAGGGGTTGTTTTTCATGATAATCACAGTATTACAATTTACATCCCTCAATCATGTAAGGGTCATCTTGTCTTAGTCCAGTTAACACTCTCATCACCCCTTGTTTACCTTTAACATATTTAGCAGAGTATAATCAGTTTGAAAAGAAATTTATGAGCTTTTTTTTTTTTTTCAAGTTAGTGACAAAATACAGAAGGTGGGTATATTAATAAAAAGCAATCACCCTTATAGTTTTGATCCATTTGGTGCCACATCAACTCTATGATCTCATAAATAGCAGAGATGGATTAAAATACTTATAAACTGACATAAGAAGATGACCAGGCTTTTATATCCACTTCATGAAAAATAACTAGCTCTTTAATAAAGACAGTTCTGTCACCAACAAATAGAAAGGTTTGAAATTCATGGATCTAAGAGAGCATTTTATTTTGGAAATAAATATGAATGTGCTGCACGTTTGCATTTTTACTTTATAACGGGAGATGAAGTTTTTGTTTTTTTAAAAAAGCACACACACAGAGATATTCTGTGCTATGCAGACTAAAACTAATCAACTCTTCTCTTTTTGGCTGAGATTCTGGAATAGCCATTATGCTATTATGGTATCCTTATATCAGCAATGCAAAGATGGAATAAATGGACATAAGCAATATTAACTGAAGGCCCACATTCCTTTTTTATGTATGCATCTGAAAATAAATAACAAGAGTGCTTATTAATTTCTCTAGGCCTGGCATGAATATCAGCAGTTGTTATGCTGATGTCCTTTACATGTGAAAGGACTGCAGATGGATCCAGTTCGCCTCCTTTTTTCTTGGAATAAAATGTTTCATTTCATTTCTGCATTATTTACTCCGTTCAATTAAATCCTAACTAAAGTTTATTTTTCCATATTGTGATGTGTTCTTTTTAGCAACACAATTAAGAAGATGTTATGAACTTTTAAAAAGAACTTTTGAGCTACACTAAAAGAGGCCCATTGTGAGAGTTAATTTGCCAATTCTTTTAAATCTTAGCTTTAATATACTCATGTTAAATTGTGTAAAATTCCACAGAGATCTGTGATATTTGATGTTTATTGGTTAGAGAGGTCAGTCTGATCGTTACTCTATTACATAAGGTTTTCAGAGTGTAGAGGCCTGGAATCTTGGTCAGTTCATCTCAGGCTTAATAGGTTGTTATCTCTCTGAAATACTACTTAGGAATATAGAAATGACTACTATGCAGTAAAATAAACTCATTGTTGTTAGTGTTAAAAGGGATCTTTATCCAAAATCCTTATTGATAAATTAGAAAAATAAGATTCAGAGAATTTATAATATTTAAATTTGAGCCTAGGCAGATTAAACATTACAAGTAAGGGGTAGAAAAATTCTAGTGATATTAAAACTAGAATTTAAAGTTCACATAGAAATTGAGTGAACTCACTGGGTGATGTCCTTAGATTTAATACTTTTTAAGAATTGATTAGAGAGAGAGAGAGACATCAATTTGTTGTTTTATTTATTTACGCTTTCATTGATTGATTCTTGTATGTGCCCTAACTGTGGATTGAACCTGCAACCATGGTGTATCAGGATGATGCTCTAACCAGCTGAGATATCTGGCCAGGACCTACATTTGATACTTTAGATATGGAAAAACTTTTCCTTATAAAATTGGGAGAGGTATTACCTATATGTTATGAAAAGTATAATGCTGAGAATAAGAATACAAAATATAAAATGTCATTGTTTATGTTTAAATGTTACCAGTGATGTCAGCTCTCGGTTCTCGAGTTCAGCAAAGAAAGAATTCAGAGCTAAGAACTCTAGGGCAAGAGGAAGTTTATTTAGCATGCAAAGCAGAAGTACACTTAAAGAGAAGATCCCAGTGGGCTGCTTTGGGCCTTTTAGAAAGAGTGTCACGAGGCAAAAGAAGCGAGCCAGCTGGGCAGCATGGACTCAGGAAACAACTTACGGAGGCAAAAGAAGGGCTCTTGAAGACAGGTTCAGGGAGTTAGCCCGGGACAAGCTGCCACTGTCCACTGTTCCCCTGGTTGCAAGTCTCATGGGACTCTTAGAGCTTAGGAGAAAGAAAACAAAGATACACACCTGAAGAAAGAAAGTGTGGGCATGTTAGAGAGAGAGCCTATACTGGGTCCTTGGTCTTAAGAGTTTTTATATGTTTTCTAAAGGCAGAAATTTTAAAAGAGATCTCAGGGGAGGATAATTCATCAGCTTTCCAGGTGTGTCCTTTAATATGCCAGTTCATCAGTGTTGTGGTCTCTACTGATTGGTTGACACTAGAGCACATGTGTCAAACACAAGGCCCGCGGGCCAAATCCGTCCCGCCAGGCCTTGCAATGTGGCCCGCACCGCGCTGTCATCACTGCACTCCGCTGCGTTTCCATCACAATGACAGCTTATGACTGTTCAGTAAACCATTCAGCCCGCGATTTAGGCTGGATTTTAGATTTTGGCCCCTTCTCTGATTGAGTTCGACACCCCTACACTAGAGGCTCATTGATCATTGCATCTGATTCTGATGTCAGCCATGGCAGCATCACTTTGTCTGGTTTTGTTGATTTTCTGGATTTGGAGCCTAAACAACAGCTGAGGCCTAGATGTTATCTCTAGTTTGACCAAAACTCTGTATCTGTGATCAACAGACTGAGGATTTGTTCTTAAGATTATTTGATGCTGATCAGAACCTCACTGTCCCAAGGGCTTAATGCTTAAGGGAGTGGTTGTGCAAGGGAAAAGAAGGCAGATGAGGCCAGTTTAAATAAGCTTTCTGTCTCAGTATCCCCATTCCACTTGCCAAGGAATTTTCCTAACTTCTTAATATCCTGCCACACTAATTTACTTGTTTATAAATCCAGGCATTTTGATTTTATATATATGAAATATTTTTACTTAAATAAATTGGTCATCGCACATAGTCTTAAATAACATCTGGGAATGCTGATGATAAAACACATCTCTTTCTCTGCATGAGTTGTATTAATGTAGGTGAAATTAGTTTAGCCCAGTGGTCGGCAAACTGTGGCTCTTGAGCCACATGCAGTTTGCAGCTTTGTTGACTAATGAGTTTGCCGACCACAGGTATAGCCTAATGGTTGAGTTCAGGCTCTGGAGTTGGACTTCATGGATGCAAATTCTACTTCTTCCATTTATTGCTGTGTGACTTCAATCAAGTTACTCAAATTCTCTGTGTCTTAGCTTCCCAGTACGAGTGAATTTTTCGTGGGATTATTGTCAAGTAACATGAGATAATACACATAACACAATTAACCAAGTTCTTGGTACCTACAGTACCCATAAAATAGCCATGAATAGACATTATGTAGTTTAATAATTGATATCTGTTACCTTCTAGGGACACTGATTTCTTTGCCAAGAGAACGTTTGCAACTCAGATTTTTTAGCCTTCAGTTTGAAACTTTCTTTGTATTTTTTATTATGTTTTTCTCATCTATTTTTCCTTGTTTACTTTAAGAGAACAATGAGACAAAAGGGAGAATAGAGGTGTGGAATTGTAAGCACTGTAAGGACTCTTAAAAATTTGCAATCATGTGAAACACTGACAAATTTTTAATAACAAAACAAATAACCTGGGCTCTAAAATTTTTGGAAAGACCAAGTGATCTTTAAAAGTAACTTAAAAAATGTAGCTTCTGCATGAATGTGCTTCATGAACTTGGTAGGCATGTTTAAATCTGGGAAGTTTGAAAATGACCCATATCGGAGAGTGACTCAGGTATAGGAGCCAGCTTATGTAACTATGGTGTGTGTAACCAGGGTGGACTCATTCAAGACAGTCTCTTCTTAGGCACCGGAATTGCAATCGGATAATTACTTGAATCCTCCCGGGTTCAAAGAGATTATTTTAATACTTGTAGTGGGTTTTCTAAGTTAGAATTTAGACAAAAATAATTAGCAAGAAAAAAGCATAATTTGTGCAGAATCATTGAAGACTTTAAGTCCATATATACTATAGTCTGAATCATCAATCCCACTTCCACAGGATGAAAGTCATCCCTACACAGAATGTGGAAGCTGAAGTGTTAGTCTTGTTCCTTTAAAAATATGTTTTTACTTATTTCAGAGAGGAAGGGAGGGGGAAAAGAGATAGAAACATCAATGATGAGAATCATTGATCCCTTGACTCTGGCATGCCCTCTCCTGGGGATTGAGCTCACAATTCAGGCATATGCCCTGATAGGGAATCAAACCCTGACCTCCTAATTCATAGGTCCTCAACCATTGAGCCATACTGGTTGGGCTTGTTCCTTTTTTGGTATAGCCTTTTCCTTGTGTCTCATCCATGTAGTCACTAGGGTGGCTCTACAAATGTTTCTAGTGATGCTTGAACTTCCTAGATTATCTAAGAGAATTCCTGAGGAGCTTACAAAAATAAATGCAGTTTCCTGGAATTCACCCTTAAAATTTCTGACTAGCCAGGTCAAAGTTAGGACCCAGGAATTTAAACATTTTATCTAAATACTTTATAATTATCTCAGTGGATTCACAGACCACACTCAGAAATGAGTATTCATTCTCTAAATTAGCACTAGCTTTCAACCTTGAGATACGTATCAGAATTACTGTGGTTTATCTTAGAAGAAAGATCTCAGGCTCAGTTCTTCCATGTTGAAAAACCACAGGACATTCCTTCCTTTAGTTGCTCGGAGTCACCCTGTGGAGCCTATCCAGTGTGAATTCTAATGAACCAGACCACTCTTTCACTGACGTCCCCTGGCCTTTGCCCACAGGATTTAGTTCACCATGGTTGTCTGTGGCCATGTGGGCTACCTGCCATCTCCCTCAGCATCCCTGTGACCTCAGATTCCAGGGCCCAAATCTAACCCTACAAAATCTAAAGGGAAGTGCTGGGAGGTAAAGCATTGCAGCCAGAATTCTTCCCTGGCTCCCCAGCTGATGATCTCCCAGTGACGTTCTCTAGCCAGTGCTGTGTGGAGCATTGCCTTTGCCTACATGTCTCATAGCTTCAGACAACCCCAGTGGTTCTGGTAACCACATGGATGGCAGTGCCCATATGGGTGGTTCAGAGACCACCATGGCTACTGAATGTCAGCACTGTCTCTTCCCTTTCACATCTCCAGGCTTCTTCATTCTCTGCATCCTGAGAATAGCCATTTCTCCTGTCCTTGTGGTTTTATGGTGAGAAACACGGGCTCCTTTCTCTCTGGCCTCTTTCTGTTGTCCCTTTTCCACAGCTGCTAACTAGAGACTCTAAGGACCATGCCAAATGGACAGATGTGATGGCTCATATTCAAACTGCTGCTGTCCTGGCAGCGAGACCCCATTTAAGTCCTTTCAAATCCCTGAAGAATTTCTTGCCTCGCTGTATATAGCTTACATAAGCAAGGTTTAAATTTGTCAAGAATTTCACAAGTTCCCAGATCTGTTGTCTTCCTCTTATACTGCATTGGAAAACGAATAGTACAATGTGCTCTTGGCTTGCATGGGAAAAAGGCAACCTGATCTTTGGAAATATTTGATTTCTTGAAATCGTGTTTCTGAATTCTCAAGAATTGTAGCAAGAACAGTTGTTTACTGTGTATGTGTAACAATTCTGAGTCTCCAGAGTATGTACTTCAATGGACCCATTTTAAAAACACAAATTATGCAATGTTTCAGTGAAGCTACATAAAATAATGATAAATATGCCATTAAAAGTGATTAAGTATTATATTATGAATACTCTATTGTGGTTAATTTCAAAATCCAGCAATACCATTCTCTCTTGTTAAAGAACCCTTTGTTATTGAGAAAACCTCAGAAAGTGACTGAGGGTAAGGTGGCAAAAAAGTTGACAGTTTAGTATCTCCTCATTGCAAGGTCATGTTATGACAGAATTCTACATTCAGCCTGACTCAGCCCTCCTCAATGTCAACTCCTTTTCTCAACTATAAGGAAAGCTCACTGTAACTGAAGGGAGCAGGGGTGGGTGAAGATGGGTGATTGGCAAAAAGGTATACCTACCTGCTCTGGCTGGTATTGCTCAGTGGGTTGGACCACCAAAAGGTTACAGGTTCAATTCTTGGTCAGGGCACATACCTAGGTTCTGGGTTTGATTTCTAGTCAGGCCAGGCATAGGAGGCAACCAATTGATGTTTCTCTCCTATATGAATAATTCACTCTCACATTCTCTCTCCAATTCCCTCTTTTTTAAAATCAATGGAAATATCTTCAGATGAGGATTAAAAAAAAAAAAAGGTATTCCTATTTGAAAAGTCTTGTCACCAATTAAATTAAATGTGAGAGTGAATTATGCATATAGGAGATCTACAGGAGATAGCAATGTCAGACCTTATGGATCTTCTCAAAACAAAATTATTGGTCACATGGCAAGTTTTTAAAACATTAGGAAATATTTTAAAAGGCAGCCTCTGAACTATTAGCATCAGAAGGCTAGTAATGGTGCTTGTTTGAGAGGCCTTCCACAGGACAGATTTGCAGTAGCCTCCTGGGCTGTGCTGAGTTGGGTAGGTTGTAGCACTTCAAAATCCTCTCAGTCTAGCCCACTTGCTTGTGTCTGTTATTCTGACCATGAGAAACTGTGCACTAGGGGCATGATTTCAGCACTGGATGACGCCACTATAAGTGGTCCAGAATGAAGAAAGACACAAGCTTCTGACCCCCATGCTGTCATTTCCTAACCACCTCTAGCAACAGAACAAGGCACATGTCTCACCATCTAGTACCAGATAAGATGGCTTTGAACAGACATGGCAGCTGCCTGTAAGGACATGAAGGGATAACATGTGGACAAAGAAGTAGATTCACCTTTCTCAAGTTCCAACAGGCATGACCAGACTCAGTGAGTTGGACCTTAGGGAGGCAGATTTCAACTAGATACAAGAGAGAGCTTTCTAATGATTCAGAGCATCCAGCAATGGCCTTGAAGTTTCATGCTTGCTCCAAAAGCTAGTATGCGACATATAAGAGGATCAGCCACCAGAAACAAGACAGAAGGAATTACAACGTTGAGTAGAAGCGCATCTTGGCTGATCACTACAATCTGTTCCCTTCTTAGCATTATTGATAAAGTAATTTGAGGAGTGGCAGTAGGAAGGGGAGACATAAAAAAACAGGTGATTTTCTCTTAAGAAAATCCATAAGGCCTGATATTGCTATCTCCTATATTATCTCCTAGGAAGGCATTCTGCTCCTACCTGTACAATGGCCAAAAGGGCAAAACATTTCAGTGATTGGAAATATATTTATTTTAACAGTAGAGGCCCAGGGCACGGAATTTTTGCACAGAGGGGCAGGGTCCCTCAGCCCAGCCTGCTCTCTTTCACAATCTGGGGCCCTTGGGGGATATCCAACTGCCAGTTTAGGCCTGATTCTGGGATTGAGCCTAAACTGGCAGTCCGATATTATTCTCGCAATCCAAGACTGCTGGCTCCTGCCTCATCGCCCCTAACCACACTCCTGCCTTTCTGATCACCCCTAACCACTCTGCCTGCCTTCTGATCTTCTCTAACTGCTCTCCTGCCTGCCTGATCACCCCTAACTGCCTCTGCCTTGGCCCCCACCACTGTGGCTTAATCCAGAAGGTCATCCGGAATATGCAGTCTAATTAGCATATTATGCTTTTATTATTATAGATTTGCACAAAATGTTCTGGAGGAGACACTGGAAGTAGGTGTGATCTATCTTAATCCTATATAATAAAAGGCTAATATGCAAATTGTCCCCTCCAGAGTTTGACCAGGAGTTCGATCGCTTGCTATGAGGTGCTCTGATCACAAGAGGGCAGCATGGAACATGGCAGGTGACCAGTGGCGGCAGCGGGACACTGAGGGAGCCAGGGAAGGAGGAGGCGGGGAGGGGGGAAACTTGATGGGCCATGATCGCTGGCCAGGCTTAGAGACCCCACCAGTGCACCAATTTCATGCACCAGCCTCTAGTACTGTATAATATACCACACACAGATTAAGATTCCTTTGTTTGAAAAAGCTGTCACTGAGCAATAGTGACATAGCAGCTCCTGAGCCTGACAATAAACAAACACCTTATAAAAATTTATGAAGTTCAGGTTGTAAAGAACACACTGCACATACCAAGTGAGTACCATTTCTTATGAAAATAATTTTATCTGTAAGTCCGTTGTTTCCATATGGCCCATAACAGAAGCTTGTGCCTCAACAGCCTGTGAACTTTTATGTGGGCTTTCAAAAGGGGATGATAGTTTTATGAGATACGATTTTCTCATCTCACCAAATTAGATTATTTGAGATAGCGTCCCTGGATGTGGAATTTCCATCCTGAGTAGATCTGCACCTCTGAGACTCCGTGCAGCCTGCTAGCAGAGTGGAAATGGAGCATAATAAATCTGGCCCGAGCCCATTTCTCTCCACACAACTCCATAATTCATTCTTTGCTTGGTACCATGACCACTTTTTTTTTTTTTTTTTTTAATAGCTAATCAGTCTGCATCCTGGCTGGCTCCCTTCATGTGCAATACCTCCTCCTTGGTCCAGATCTCGCCTCCTGGCACACTCTACTGCTTCCATGCTTCTTTCTAGAGCCGGATGCTGTCAAGGACCCTGGATCCAAGCTGTTCCTAATCATATGGCCAGCAGTTAGTCTACTTACAGGGTGGCTGATTTGTTGTCTTTACTTGAAAATATACGTTCCGTTTAAAATGGATAAAGACAGACAGCATATCTCTGGAGTACTTCTGTGACCCAATACGTCTGTTATTCTCTCCTGAATCTCCTCAGAGGGGTCAGAGAAGTGATCTGCTACTGAAGCCACATGGCTCTGTGTTCCAGTTCCTCCCATGAGAAATGCTTCCTCGCCGCTCCTGTGGCTTTTCTCCTTTTCCTTTGCTTCAATATTGCAGGTGACTTTTAGGAGTTTGGAAATAAAGAAGAGTTTAGGGAAATATTCTTCAAGGTGGAATAGAGTCAATCATACTCAAATGCACTGGAAGTCTGCATGCCCATCTCCAAACTTAATTATTTTTATGATATTGGGGAAGGAACTTATTTTTATTTAATTTATTTTTTAAAAATATATTTTTAGCCAAAACCGATTTGGCTCAGCGGTAGAGTGTCGGTCTGCAGACTGAAAGGTCCCAGGTTTGATTCCGGTCAAGGGCATGTACATTGGTTGCGGGCACATCCCCGGTAGGGGTTGTGCAAGAGGCAGCTGGTCGGTGATTCTCTCTCATCGACATTTCTAGCTCTCTCTCTCTCCCTTCCTCTCTGTAAAAAATCAATAAAATATATTTTAAAAAATACATATTTTTTATTGATTTCAGAGAGGAAGGGAAAGATAGAGAGAGATAGAAACATCAATGAAGAGAGAGAATCATTGACTGGCTGCTTCTGCTCCCTACTGGGGATCAAGCCCACAACTGGGCATGTGCCCTTGACTGGTATCAAACTTGGACCCAGACCCTTCAGTCTGCAGGCTGACACTCTATCTACTGAGCCACACTGGCTAGGGTGGGGAAGGAATTTATTTTTACTGGCACTCACCTTCATCATGTGCAAAATAAGCATCAGTAAGTGAATTTTAAGAGAGAAAATTCTATAAATTGTGAATTGTACAGGCATGGAAAATTGTCCTCTTATCTTTCCTACAATTAATTTAATAATTATTGTCTTAAGATTATGTCAATGGAATCTGGTCTTCAGAAGAAGAGTTATCAAAAGGATTGTGCTCCCCCACAGAGGGTAGACCAGGGGCCACTCAGAAATTACTTTGTGTACAAGGCCAGCTGATCAGCTGCAGTTTGGCTGTGGGGTACGTATCACACATAGATTAAGATTATCACACATAGGCAGGCACCTAGAGCAGCAATTTTATGGAGAATGTAAGACTAAGCATGCTCAGTGTGACACAAAACTGGCAACAGAATCAACAACATCTAGTTTGCTGGTTTCAGGGAAAGAGTTATCTTTATGTCCTTCAGTGATTTTAAAGACTCTTAATGAAATAGCTCCTTTAATTTTTTTAATGCTTTCATCTGAATTTATTTCCAACTCCCAGAATTTGTTAAGAGCCTCCATGCCTTACCTTGTTTTACAGAGGAAAATAAAGCACCGAGAAGTTACCTAATGAGCCCAGAGTAGCACAGCCACGTAGGGGCAGAGCAGAACTGGGGTCTCCCCAAGGAGGGGGTTCCTAGCTCCCAAGGTCGGTGCATCCAAATGGCAGCATCAGCATCACTTGGATGCAGAATCTTGGGCCTCACCTCAGACCTGCTGAATCTGAATCTCCATTTTAAACCTGGACGTGTTGCATGTGCACATTGAAGACTGAGGACAGTAAGTGAGGTGGAGCCATCACTCTCCATTAACAGTTCCTCCCTGCTTTCGGCACATGGCCAGCCCTTTTGGCTCACTGAGAGGCCGCTCTGTAAAGGGAAAAATGCCTGAGGTGATTCAGGACAGCTTCCTGGACTTTATAGGTGAAATAAAGCAGAGCGTTACTCCCCCTCTTTCAAATATTTTGAGAGGTTATTTAGAGCCACACAAATCGATAAACAGATAGGGAATGCTTATGTCAGTTAATTCTTTGTAAGTTCATTTCTGGTTAAACAGCCTTCTAATATAACCACCTTTGTCATCCAAATTCCACTTGAACAGGGCAAGGGAGTAACATATCTGATTAGACATCTGAGTGATTAGAACAATTTAAATTAAATCTTGTGCTTCTGTTTCTGAAATGACTTCAGGATGCTGAAGTTGTTGGACATCCTAAGTTCCAAATTCTGGAAACAGTCATTCTAGATTTTTTAAAAAGAATATGTCTTTACCATGTAATTATAAAAGTAACTGAATAACACCAAGTATGGGATATAAATATGCTTTAATTATTTATCTGATAGTCATTAACTTCTCCAAGAAGGTGACTTTGCACAGTCAACTAAAAGTATGCATTCAGTCACTATCGTATGCAAGTATGTCAGTGGAGAGAATATTGTCTAAGAAGAGAATATTTGACATGTTCCCTTTTTCTCTCATCATCTTGCAAAAGAACCAGTTGGCTTTGAAGAAGCCCTGCAAGCCATACAACATGACAACGTTTGATAGTGCCAACATAACTGAATGGGACAGATGACAGTGATTTACTTTGCTCAGAGATTTTTAGGACCACCTAAACACACTCTGGATTCTAGGGCACCTGACATCAAGTTGTAAACGATAATGGATGACTTAGTCCTTACATTCCTTCGGAGTCCCTACGATTTCCCAAATAGGGAAACTCTTGCCAGTTTCCTGGTGTGACCATCTGAAAGGGTCATTTGTGCACATGTTGCTTTGCACATACGAGCTCAGAAAATGCATGTGATCCATGCAGTGTTTTTTTTTGTTGTTGTTGTTTTTTTTTGAGAGGCAGATGCAACATGCCTTTTTTTTTAATATATATTTTTTATTAAATTATTATTTTTGTACATATACCAATGCCCCCCCTCCCGTACATACCCTCCTTCCCCAGAGTTTTGTGTCCATTGGTTGTACTTATATGCATGTATACAAGTCCTTCGGTTGATCTATTATCTCCCCTAGATTTCCCCAACCTCCCCGCTATAATTTGAGTCTGCTTATTGCTTTACTGTCTCTATATCTATCTTTTGGTTCTTCAGTTTATAATGTTCTTTATCATCCATAAATAAGTGAGGTCATGTGGTGTCTCTCTTTCATTTACTGGCTTGTTTCACTCAGCATGATGTTCTCCAATTCCATCCAGGTTGCTGCAAATGATGAGAATTTTTTCTTTTTTATGGCAGCATAATATTCCATTGTGTAAATGTACCATAGTTTTTGGATCCAATCATCTGCTGATGGGCACCTAGGCTGTTTCCAAATCCTAGCTATTGTAAATTGTGCTGCTATGAACATAGGGGTGCATATATCCTTTCTGATTGATGTGTCTAGCTTCTTGGGATATATTCCTAGGAGTGGGATTACTGGGTCAAATGGGAGCTCCATTTTCAGTTTTTTGAGGAAGCTCCATACTGTTCTCCTCAGTGGTTGCACCAGTCTACATTCCTACCAGCAGTGCACGAGGGTTCCTTTTTCTCCACAACCTCGCCAACACTTGTCGTTTGTTGATTTGTTGATGTTGGCCATTCTGACAGGTGTGAGATGGTACCGCATTGTTGTTTTGATTTGCATTTCTCGGATAATTAGTGACTTTGAGCATGTTTTCATGTGCCTCTTGGCCTTCCTTCTGTCTTCTTTTGAGAAGATTCTATTTAGATCCATTGCCCATTTTTTAATTGGGTCATTTATCTTCCTTTTATTAAGTTGTATAAGCTGTCTGTAGACATTGGAGATTAAACCTTTATCAGTGATAACAACTGCAAATATGTTCTCCCATACAGAGGGCTTTCTTGTTGTTTTGTTGATGGTTTCCTTTGCTGTATAAAAGCTTTTTTTTTTTTTTTTTTTTTTTTTGATGTAGTCCCATTTGTTTATTTTCTCTTTAGCTTCCATTGCCCTAGGGGAAGTATCAGTGAAGAAGTTCTTTTGGCATATGTCTGAGATTTTGCTGCCTGTGGATGCCTCTAGTATTTTTATGGTTTCCCGTCTGATGTTTAAGTCCTGTATCCATTTTGAGTTTATTTTTGTGTATGGTGTAAGTTGGTGATCCAGATTCATTCTTTTGCATGTATCTGTCCAATTTTCCCAACACCATTTATTGAAGAGACTGTCTTGACTCCATTGTATGTTTGTGCCTCCTTTGTCAAATATTAACTGAGCATAGTGATTTGGGTTGATATCTGGGTTCTCAATTCTATTTCATTGATCTATATGTCTGTTCTTGTGCCAGTACCAGGCTGTTTTGAGAACAGTGGCTTTGTAATACAGCTTGAAATCTGGTATTGAGATCCCTCCTACTTTACTCTTCTTTCTCAGGATTGCTGTGGCAATTCAGGGTCTTTTGTTGTTCCAAATGAACTTTTGAAGGTTTTTTTCTAGGTCAGTGAAATATGCCGTTGGTATTTTAATTGGGATTGCATTGAACCTATAGATTGCTTTGGGAAGTATGGACATTTTGATGATGTTGATTCTACCAATCCATGAACATGGTATGTTCTTCCATCTGTTTACATCTTCCTCTATCTCTTTTTTTCAGTGTCGTGTAGTTTTCCATGTATAGGTCTTTTGCCTCCTTAGTTAAGTTTATTCCAAGGTATCTTAATTTTTTTGGTGCGATGGTAAATGGGATTGCCTTTTTAGTCTCTGTTTCTACAAGTTCACTATTGGTGTATAGAAATGCCATAGATTTCTTGCATTAATTTTGTATCCTGCTACATTGCCAAATTCATTTATTAAGTCAATTAGTTTTTTAATGGATTCTTTTGGTTTTTTTTTTTTATGTACAAAATCATGTCATCTGCAAATAAGGGTAACTTTACTTTTTCAATTTGGATGCCTTTTATATCCTCTTCTTGTCTAATTGCAATGACTAGTACTTCCAGTACTATGTCAAACAGGAGTGGTGAGAGTGGGCAACCCTGTCTTGTTCCTGTTCTTTTGCCCATTGAGTATGATGTTGGCTGTGGGTTTATCATATATAGCTTTTATTATGTTGAGGTATGATCCTTGTACTCCCACCTTGTTGAGAGTTTTTATCAGGAAAGGGTGATGGATTTTATCGAATGCTTTTTCTGCATCAATTGATATGACTATATGATTTTTATCTTTCAATTTGTTTATGTGATGTATCATGTTTATTGATTTGCAGATATTGTACTATCCTTGCATTCCGGTATAAATCCTACTTGGTCGTGGTGTATGATCTTTGTGATGCTCGGCTGGAGTCGATTTGCTAGAATTTTGTTGAGGATTTTGGCATCTATGTTCATAGGGACATTGGCCTGTAATTCTCTTTCATTGAGTTATCTTTATCTGGTTTTGGTATTAGGGTGCTGGGTTCATAGAAAGAGTTTGGAAGTGTTCCTTCCTCTTGGATTTTTTGGAGTAGTCTGAGGAGGATAGGTTTTAGTTCTTCCTTGAATGTTTGCTAAAACTCTCCTGTGAAGCCATCTGGCCCTGGGATTTTGTTTGCTGGAAGCTTTTTGATGACTGTTTCAATTTCTTCCCAAGTTACTGTTCTATTGAGATTTATAGATTCTTTCTGATTGAGTTTTGGCAGTTTGTATTTTTCTAGGAATATGTCCATTTCCTCCAGGTTGTTCAGTTTGTTGGAATAGAGTTGTTCGTAGTATTTTGTAGCAATCCGTTGTATTTCGGTGGGGTCTGTTGTTATTTCACCTCTTTCGTTTCTGATTTTGTTTATTTGAGTCCTCTCTCTTTGTTTCTTGGTTAGCCTGGTTAGAGGTTCATCTATCTTGTTTATCCTTTCAAAGAACCAGCTCTTGGTTTTGTTGATCTTATGTATTGTTTCTTTGGTCTCTATGTCATTTATCTCTGGTCTAATTTTTGTTATTTCCTTCCTTCTGCTTACACTGGGCTTTTCTTGTTGCTCTTTTTCTAACTCTTTGAGTTGTAGAGTTAGATCATTCATTACCATTTTTTTCTAGTTTTTTGCAATAGGCTTGTAAGGATATGAACTTCCCTCTCAAAACTGCTTTTGCTGTGTCCCATAGATTTTGGATAGTTGTGTTTTCATTGTCATTTGTTTCCAGGATGTTTTTAATTTCTTCCTTGATTTCTCTGGTAACCCAGTCCTTGTTTAATAGCATGCTGTTTAGTCTTAATGTGTTTGATTTCTTTGGATTATTTTTATTGTAGTTAATTTCCAGTTTTATGCCATTATGATCTGAGAAGATGCTTGATATGATTTCTATCTTCTTGAATTTGAAGAGACTTTGCCTATGTCCCAAAATGTGGTCTATCTTTGAGAATGTCCCATCTGCACTTGAGAAGAATGTATATTCTGTGGCTTTGGGGTGGAATGTTCTGAAGATGTTGATTAATTCCATCTGGTCTAGTGAGTCATTTAGGATTGATATTTCTTTGCTGATTTTTTGTTTAGATGATTTGTCAAAGGATGACAGTGGGGTATTAAAATCTCTTACTATGATTGTATTGCTATTAATCTCTCCCTTAATGTCCTCCAGTAGTTTTTTTTTTTAATGTATTTTGGTGCTCCTGTATTGGGTGCATATATATTTACCAAGGTTATTTCTTCTTGTTGGATTGTTCCCTTTAGTATTATGAAGTGGCCTTCATCATTTCTTGTTATGTCCTTCACTCTGAGATCTAATTTGTCAGATATAAGTATTGCTACCCCAGCTTTTTTTTCATTTCCATTTGCCTGGAAAACTTTTTTCCATCCCTTCACCCTCAGTCTGTGTGCATCTTTTTTTCTGAGGTGGGTTTTTTGTAGACAACAGATGTATGGGTCTTGTTTTCTTATCCAATCTGTTACTCTATGTCTTTTTATTGGAGCATTTAAACCATTTACATTTAAAGTTATTAATGATAGGTACTCATTTGACGCCATTTTTATTCTATACCCTTGTGTTCCTTCTTTGCTTCCTATTTCTTTAATTTTACAGTAGACCCTTTAGCATTTCTTGCATTGCTGGTTTGGTGGAGATAAATTCCTTTAGTCTTCTTTTGTCTGTGAAGCTCCTGATTTCACCTTCAATTTTGATTGATAGCCTTGCTGGGTACAGTATTCTGGATCCAGACCCTTCCTTTGCATGACTTCGTATATTTCATCCCATTCCCTTCTGGCCTGATTAGTTTCTATTGAGAAATCAGTTGTTAGTCTGATGGGGGTTCCTTTATATGTAACTTTCTGTCTCTCTCTGGCTGCTTTTAAGATTCTTACTTTGTCGTTAGTGTTTGCCAATTTAATTATAATGTGCCTTGGCGTCGGTCTTCTGGGATTCATTTTGCTTGGGACTCTGCAAGCATCTTGGATTTGTGTGGGTTTTTTCTTCTCTATCTCAGGAAAGTTTTCTGTCATTATTTCTTAAAATACGTTTTCCATGTCTACCTCAGTTCCCTTTCCTTCCGGAACCCCTATTATTCGAATATTGTTTCATTTTTCATTGTCCCAAAGCTCCTGTAGGCTCTCCTCATGCTTTAATTTTTTTTTTTTTTTTTTTTTTTTTTTCCTAGAAGCTGCTCTAATTGGGTATTTTTTTTCCATCTTGTCTTCTAGCTCACTGATGGGGTCCTCTGCTTCTTCTAGTCTGCTCTTGATGCTTTCTATTGAGTTCTTCATAGTAGTGATGTCATTTTTCATTTCTTCTTGAGTCAACTTCATTTCCTCTTGGTTCTTCTTCATTTCCTCTTGGGTCTTACTCATATTGTCAAATTTGTCTTTCATTCTTTTTAGCCATCTTATGATCATTACTCTGAATTCTTGCTCTGGTAGGTTGCTTGCCTCTAACTCATTTACTTCCTTTTCTGGTGATGCCTGCTTTTCTTTCATTTGTGGGCTGTTTCTTTGTCTCCCCATGGTCTTTCTTTTCAGGATGTCTCTCTCCTGAGTTGATTTCTCTCTCCTTTCTGTAGAATCCGCGTGTCTGTGCTGGTCGGGGCTCCACAGTAGTGGTCCTTTCAGGTCTCAGGTAAGATCCCCCATTGCAGCACTGATATGGTTGTGGGAGGCAGCCCGTACAAGTGTTTACCTGGCCGTCATCTTCCAGGAAGTCTCCTAACATGTCTTTTGTATGATGACTTTAACTTTGATTCCTGTCCCTGTTGGTTTCTGTGGCACTTGCTTTCAGCTTTACAGGTGGAAGGACATTTTTGTTCTGGCTGAAGTGCCCTGGGTCGACTTCCTTCACCAACTGCAGCTCATCTACTACTGAGATTTTCTATCTCTCCAGGCTGCCATTATGTCACACCACATTATGCAGCACTGGTCCTTTTAGTATTATTTTTTTTCTCATTTACTTGTCTTATATTCTTTTACCTTTTTTTCAATTCATTGCATTTGTACCCTGTCCAATCATGTGATTCACCAAAGACCTTAACTGAGATAAGGCTACATATATAAGTAAATCCGTGTCAATAACTTGCTGCTGGAGTGTATCATTTATGTAGAGAAAAATATTCTCAATAGACAACCTAGTTTATTCTGAGAGTTTTAAACATTACCACCTTTAGGGGTGTTAGGGTCATTTTTGGAGTGAGAAAATCAATTGGATCTGAGAGAATCAATCTTATATGGTCTTGCAGTAGTGAGCATTATGCTTTTGACATAAGAAGGAAGGAATATCCCAGCTACATTGATATTGTATATGTCATCAAGACAAGTTTACAAAGAAAGACAGTGGAAAAAGTAAGTCTTCAGCATGGTCTTCCAAGTTGAGTAGCTTATAAACCTTATCATCCATTAGAGAGTTATGATTTTACCTAATACTGTTTATAATACCAATTTTTATTAAATTTTTATTTAAGTTCTGTGATAGAGCTGGAGACAAGTAGTGTTAGCTTTTTTTCTCAGGTCATAATTAAATATCCTGTACATTTTCACATGTCTGGAGAGTAATATTGATTCTTTCTTCTTCTTCTCCCCAGCTCTTTGCACTAACGTTGAGCCAAATGACTTGATCTTATTCAAAGTTCATTTGACTGAACAATTATGGTATTTTTCATATTGGTTGGTGTTTTTTCTTTTAAAAAATATAAAATGGTTTCATATAGAAATAACAACAATAACAATAGTAACTAGAGGACATAGGCTGCTTTACTATATAGTTTTGTTTTAAACAGCATGTATTATATCATTTAATAACAAGGTAGGTACTATTATCAACTCTGTTTTATAGTGATGAAACTGTTGCTTAAGAAGCTGAGGAACTTTTTTTGATTATAAGACTAGTGACTGACATATCATGATTTTGAACCCAGGCCTTACTGACTCTATTACCCACCTTCATAATGAAAACCATAAAGTAAGAGCAAAAAGAAAATTTATATATCTTTAGTTCAACTGTTCTTTCTATATATGAAGAAATAGACCAAGCAAGGTTAAATGCCTTACCTTAGATTACAACTAGGAAATGGGAAAGGCAATTTCATTGGTTTCCATTTTCCAGGAGACTATGCAGGCATATACAATTCTATCTAATTGGTTAGCTTATATAGGTATCTTCTTTGGACCAATCTGTCATCACAAGAACAGGCACACTACACAGAATTGTTCAAAATGAATGCTACCTTGCTCACTTTGCTAAGATTAAAGGAATCCCTGCAGCTGGGAATACTACAAAAGCTGTTGGCTGTATGGGGTTGTTATCTCCCAGGATGGAAGCCCACTTCCAGCCAAACTCTTGCAAAACCAGGAAGCAAGTCCCTGCTAGAGACTTTTCCATGTTATTAGCACTCCTTCTCCTTTCAAAGTCAGTCAAATCCAGGGTGAACCCAGTGTGCCTTCGTTGTCTTTGCTCAGTGCACTCTCCAGGCCCTGCTTCTATGTTGAAGATAGATTGGGTTGGACAGATGGGAAACCAGCAGCAGTCCTGAGACTGGCTGCCAAGCGGGACAGAGGAGGAGGTGATCTGATGGGCTGTGGCATTGAACTGCACAAATGAAGGCAATGAATGGGGACCCTCCGAGGTAATAGCAGTATTTTTCATCACCAAGTGAACAGGTTGAAAGTTTGCAAAAGGGATAAGGCAGCTCCTGGGCAGGCCACTGCTTTTTGTCACCTACCTATGTTATAGTTTAACTTGCATGATGGTGCTGCAACATAGATTTTTCTTTTCTTTTTTTAATTAAAAAAATATATATATTTTTTATTGATTTTTTTATAGAGAGGAAGAGAGAGGGATAGAGAGTTAGAAACATCGATGAGAGAGAATCATCCATCAGCTGCCTCTTGCACACCCCCTACTGGGGATGTGCCCGCAACCAAGGTACATGCCCTTGACCAGAATTGAACCCAGAACCTTTCAGTCTGCAAGCTAACGCTCCATCCACTGAGCCAAACCTGTTTTGACTAGATTTTTCTTTTAATAGTATATATATTTTTTCTGACGAAAAAACCTATTCTAAACGTATTTTAGGAAAGTATAAAGAAGGGAATTGTGATGCCCTGAGATGCACACACAGGTGGAGTGCTGAGTCACTGTGACACGGTGTTGTTTCACTCTAGATGTATGTTTCCTTGCCCTTTGCATCAGGCAGCCAGGCCTCTGTGCTCCTTGTGCCTCGGGGAAGAGTTGGGTTGTAGAGATGAAAGCAGAACTTGCCTATATATTAGAAATGAAGCTGGCTTTGGTGTTCTGAAGGCCCCCAAGGGGGACTATATCCTGGGAAGGAAGAGTAGCAGGGACTTAGCGAAAGGGAAGCAGGGAAATAGGAAAGAACAGAAAAAGAGGTTGATTTTGTAAGGTTAGTGGATCCAACTACCGTATTTTTCGGACCATAAGACGCACTTTTTCCCCCCCAGAAGTGGGGGGAAAAAGTCCCCGCGTCTTATGGTCCAAATATAGCCTACACATATACTTTTTAAAAAAAGTTTTTTTATTTGCCCAGCTCTGTGTGGTCTTTGTGTGTTTGCCCGGCTCTAAAATGGTTCTAAATGCTGCTGTTTACTTTACAGGGTTGATTACATGTGTTTATGACTGTGATGTTGGGTTTTAATGCACATAAAATATTTTAGGACACTATTTGTTTCAGAATCTTTTTTTCTTCATTTCCCTTCTCTAAAAACTGGTGCGTCTTATGGTCCGGAGCTTTTTATGGTCCGAAAAATACGGTATCTCCTCCTTTGGAGCGCCCCAGTGCTGTGGCAGAACTTTGAGGAGGAATGTGATCATCTAGAGAACCTATGCATTTTACATAGGGACCCCCAGCCTTGGTTGAGAGTCCACAGCACATGAAGCAGCCCCCTGCCCCTGACCCAGTACCAAAGTCTCAAAAGTCCTCCTGTCAATGCATTTCTTTTAAAAATTGCAAATCTGAGCATGTTCTTCAGCAAAAGATCCCCTCTGTAGGATAGAGAAACATATTCCAAGCACATGTACTGTGTACCAGTGTCTGTCTCCAGCTGGATCATGGGGTTGTGTTGATGAGCAGCTGGATGGATGGGGAAGGGCTACTCATGGGTGGCCTTGGCTGCCATCTGTTGGAATCTCCATCTAGTAGGCCAGTGAGTTTCAAACATAGCTTAGGAGCACCTAGAATTTTTATATAAAATCTCCTACAGAAACCCATTGGATCTTCATGCCACACTGTCCACACAGCCGTGGATTATTGAAGCACCTCTGTGTGTCTGTCTATAACTATGGGTAATGGAAAAGCCATTGTCTGATTAGATTGGAAGTTTAATATGATGACCAATGGTGGCATGAAGGTACATTGAAGGGTGGAGACAGAGAATGTTAGACTGGATGCAGAGACCAACTATGAATTTCAGTTTCTACTGTGAGTCTCACTGGATTTGATGGTGGAAATTTAGTTACAATCCAAGGTCACACTCTTCTCTGACTTGGACTTAATTCCAGGGCATATTTATAAACATGGTAAGAAACACTACTCATTCAAAACTTTATTGTAAAGAGCAGGAAATTTACAAATTTTAATGCATTTAATTACTATAGTAATCCTATGTGATATATACTCTTATCTTCATCTTACAGACAAGGAAACTGAGTCTCAAAAAGTTGAGTGATTTGTCAAAGTCAAAAAGCTCTTAATGGTTAGAGCTGAGATTTGAACTTAGATAGCCTGCCTCCTACTATGCTTCAGTATCTCTGGTCTTAACCAACACAGCTATAATGTGGAAGCATCTGGCGTAGTATGCCATTTTGTCCTTGGGAATGATCAGTCCTCTCTAGCATCTATTGTCATTACATTTATTTTTCTTTATTCATGTTCTAGTACATTGTCCATGCTCTGGATCCTCCAGAATGATTCATTTAGGTACCCATAACCTGTACTGCACCTGGTAGAAAATCTTTGAGACTGGACTCTATCTACCCAGACCAGTGGTTCCCAACTGGAATTTTACCCCCGGGACTTTTGGCAATGTCTACAAACATTTTTGGTTGTCCCAACTGGGGGTGACAATTATGTTACTGTCATCTAATAGATAGAAGCCAGGGATGCTGATAAACAACCTACAATGTGCAGGGCAGTCTCTACAACAAAGAATTATTGGGATCAAAATGGTAATAGTACTGAGGTTGAAAAATCCCAGCATAGATATGAAATTATATTTTAGCCATTTTATTTACAAGTCTTGTTTTGTTTTTTCCCCCCCCCCCCTCAGGCTCCATCTTCCCAGGAAGGCACAGATTCCCTTGGTTCTTAGCTCCATCAAATCTTCTGGAGTTTCTATCACCTCTCCCTCCATGATGGCTCAGCACAGAGGTGGTGAATGGGCTGGGACCTGGGTCCCCTTTTCAGGTACCCACGTAAGTTGAAACTCTCTCACTTACCCTTTGACTATTTCCCCCTCCCTTCCTTTTATCTGGCCTGAATGTAGGAAGCTTTGCTTTATCTCATATTCTTCAAAGTCTGTTGACCATGCGCTCCCTTATGGTTTGAAACTCAAACTGCAAGAATTGATTACCCCTTTCCTTGCTTTGCATTATATAATCTCTTTCCTGGGGACAATAAATACAAAAAAAAAAAAAAAAAAAAAAAAAAAGTCAGCCGCCTAACTGAAGTTTTACAGAAATGCCAGGACAACCATAGTTTGTCAGCATTTTGCTATCTATATTTTGAGGTATACCACTGTGTATGGAGATGTCACCAGATTTTTTTTTATGAAAGGAGGAACCCCTCTCTAGGAATTCACAAGCCATATAAGCAAATGATTCAAATGTGTTTATCCCAGATCTTGCCCAAAATATTTGGCCAGAAGTCTTGTAATTTTCATGGAATCCCCCAGAACGGTTTGCACATAATTTACGAAATGCTGGTCCGTGTTATGCTAGTAAAGGTGGCCTTTATCAAAGCACTGGCAGAAATAAGAGGAAAAGTAGAAGTTAGACTCACTAGGACTCAATGAATGATTGGTCCTGGGAGGTAAAGAAGCAAAAGGAATCAGTGAGAGAATATAGAAACTTTAAAACTGAAGGAACAAATTTCGTATTTGGCCTTCTATATCACAAAATATTAGGCACCAGGGATTTTTAAAAGTATAAGCCACAGAATGACAATACTGAATTTATCTCTCTCCTGGATTGTTGTAATGGATTTCTAAATGGTCTCCTATATTTCATTCTTTTCCTCTTCTAATCTGAACACCCCAATGCCACCATAGAAATCTTTCTGAACAGGAATGTAATCATGGCATTGTTCCGATCAGAGAACTTCTGTGATTCAGTTTTGTGCATAGACAACCCAAACTCCTTTGCATACTGTTCAGAGAACATTATGTCAAAATCTTCCTGAATATGGATTTAACTTTGTGTCGCCAGAATGAGCAACTCTTACTCAATGAGATGTTGCCTCACACTGCCAGTGCTGCTGTGCTCCTTTGCCTTTTAGGGACTCTGGGCGACAGACAGGCTGCTCTAGGGAACTTGCATCTATTCCTGCACTGTGTGAATGCCTTTATTCTCTCAGATTTATAAATATGTCAGTGATTTAATCTTAGAGTGGGAGTGTGTGTGGTCTGTCTCTGCCCATATGGATATCTTTTGTTTGCCCCTCTATATCCAGTCTCACCCTTGTTCAATCAGTTCACTGCTCTGGAAGGCTGACCTGCATGGACTGAATCTAAAGAATCCCTTGGCCTCTGCCTTGTAATAGTTGGTTTTGGTTAATGGAAAATGCTGACAGGAGATAGGATGAAGGCAGGAGAGTGAGATCAGAGTATACGTCTCCTATCCCCCCTAGAAGGGCACCAAAGACTGGTTGTGTCCCCTGCTGGTCACTGCTCCTCTCAAGGTGGCTTCCTCCAAGGTCTTGTCTCCTTTCCAGGTTCAGTAACTGCCCTCTCCTCTGCTCTAACCCCTGGTTCCTGAGTATCCCGGTGGCTCGTGTGTACCCTGACTATATGCGCATAAATAGTCCTTTAGACATAAACCCTCTTCTAATATTCCCAGTTTGAATGGTGCACTTCTTTCTCACTGGGGCCCAGATTGATATAAGTTAGCCACTTGAAACACTTTGATTTTGAATGTCTGTGAATGTAAAGATTTACATGATAAAGAACTGAATTACATGGGGACATGCCACAAGATGTCCATTTTTGTGTTTTACCTCACATCATTTCAAGTGGTACCCTAAAGTTGAATATTCAGTTTAAAAGTAGTTGTGCATAAGAATATTTATTCTCTGGCAAAGAAAGGCCATTTTATTTTGTGATCTATTGGCTGGAAAATTTTCTATTTCATTGACTAATGATTTTCCATGAAAATTATTGGGTGCAAGCTCTGAGTTGGTTTGGGTGATGGGATAACATCTTTAGGCAGTTGTCTCTGGCACGGTCCATGGGGTTAGGTGTGTTGGGAGGTTAATGGGAGCAAGAGACCCAGGAATTATGGGATGGTTCAGTGACGAGAGTGTTCGAAGCTGTTCTTTAATATGTCTCCAAAGAATTTTAAATTATAAGTAAGAGGCCATTAGCTGACTACAGCTCAGGAGTTGTCTTATAGATTCAGGCATGAATCTTCTTCAGGGGAAGAGTTATTTGAAAGAATCCAGGTAGGAATGCCAAATCTTGATAGTTTTTCTCCTTTAGATAGTTAAGGGCTTCAGTGTTGACTTTTGAAAGGGACAGCAACATGCCATTTTTTATTTTATTTTTTACAATAATAACTGATATTTAGCTCTTAGTCTATTTATTATTGTTTCATATGATTTTTAAGTGAGAAATATATTTTAAAGATAGTTTTATATAACTTTATTTCATTTCTATGATTCCAGCATTCTAGCCATGTAAAATAAAATTACTGGTTCTCTTTTAAGGCAGAGTGAAGAGTACTCAAATAGAGCAGACCAGAGATAGCATGAAGTTTCCAGTGTTCTCATTTGTTTTTTTTTTTTTGCCTGTAGACTTAGCCATATAGCTTTATATCCCTGTGCTTTCCTTTTCCTAAGGAATCTTCTTTTGGGAATGGCAATTCAGTAAGCATTTTCTTTGGAGCTGCAGAGGGGATGGTGCCCTATGTATTAGATTAGTGATATTGGGATGAAAAGTAGCAAACGAAATTAACCACACTTTCCATGTCATCACAAGTGAGGCATTCTGTGTGCTTAAAGATTTTGGTATGAGGTATAAAAAGACAGATCTGTTGTACAGACAGGATTTCCTGTATAGTTTTTCTGGTTTCGCACATACTGAAGTGCCATTGTTGTGATCAGTAGTTCATGTTCAAGACATAAGATTAGGAAAGATCCAAGAAATCTCTTGAATGCTGTATGTAGTGCTCAAGCTTTTTTTTGTTTGCTTGGTTGGTTGGGGTTCTTTATGTTGGTTTTTTTTTTGTGTTTTTTTTTTCACCTCCTATACTTGGACACAGAGAGAAATGTGTTTTAAAAGAGGCTTTTAAAACAGGCATAGCTTTGAAAACTTGATATGTATAACTCACTAATTCTCACCTTGTTCACCTCTATCTTCACAGAGAGAAACATTCTTTTCTATTGTAGGACTTGAACAGGAAATATTGGAGATTCATATTTTTAAAGAATTAATACATACCCTATGGGTATATTTAACATTTGAAATTTCAGCTGTGATTCTGAAGTAGTATTGAAGATGGTAAAATTCTAATCACAATGCTAAACCTCTGAAAATGCACCTTGTTTTTAGTTATTAAATTATAGGAATGATAGAAAGTATCTTCTTTTTAAAAACTATAATCTAGTCTATATCTGACTGTGCTATTTCATTGTGTTAGATCTCAAGCTTTCATTTATAACTAAACAGATCTTTAAAAGAAGGAAAATAAATGGTTTTGATATTTTTTATAGTGTCTAAGTAAGATAGTTTTTCTTCCTAATGTGGAAGCTCTTGGTTGTCAGGAATGCAAATATAAAATACACAAACTTGAATACCCTCAAAATACCTTCTAAATGAAGCAGTGTATTTGGAAGAGGGAAAACCACGGTGAGTCAGCTGTCTCCAGGTTCTGCTCTCAGAACAGTTACTGACTTGTTTAGTGACCTTGGCCATCTTGCTCTAACTCCATTTTCGTTTTCTCTCCTGACGAGTGGAATTTCTTTCTACAATCCTGCTTTCCCTGGATGTACTTTGGAAGAAAGATGCTATCTAAATACCACTAAAAACAGTAATATTTCCTATCTCAGGAGTGAACTTCAGTCTGGAATGTAACACAATCCATGTATTTTTTTTTAATTTTTTTTTTACTTTAGTAATTCTTACCAAATATAAAATAAAATAAAATCTGAGTATATTTTAATGGAGCACCCTGGGATAAACGGACTAAAATTTCATTACCATATAAGAATTATATTCTATATAGATTCTTTTATGTGTGAAAACATGGCTTAGCAAGCTGGCAGCTTGAAAGTCCTTGCTTTATTAGTTAGCAAATGGTTCTGGGTTTTATCACAATTATTGGCAATCTCAGTTTTTGGGTGCCTAGGAATTCAAAATTATATGCTCAGCTGACCCTTTAATTAGCTCTCATTCTGTCTGACATGATTTATAGCCTGGCGGCTCATGTGTAAAAAGATATATGATTTAATGAAGTGGAAAGGCAGGATTGTTTCCCACCTCCGATTGTTTAATGCTTTCTTCTGACTGGTGACTGGAGCTCTGGGGGCAAACAAAGCAGCAGTTATATTCCCTGGTACAAGGACAGGAAGGTCCAGTTTGCTATGATTTGTGATTGTTTGCAAAGATGCTTCTGTTTCATTAGGAAACAAAATAATTGATTCCGGTATCTTGAAATAGTCTTTTAAAAGAAATGTGAAAGGCTGTGGACTGAAATTCTCTTATTTTGCATTTTTATTTTATTGCTCTAGATGCAAATATTATGGGGGAAGCCATACAGCATTTAATCTGCAGAGCTTTGCAGTGGTTTAGCACCATCGGTCCATTAGGTCCGTAAGTGTTTATGGAGTACATTAGGTATTGATCGAGTCACCGGGTTACAACAGTGACCAAGAGAGACAGAGACAAGGCCCCCTCCTGAAAGGATAGATAAAACACCAATAAATAAATACGTAAATATGATCATTTCTAACTTGTGCCATGGGGTGAGTGCCGGAAAAACAGTTTTTAACAGGGTGCTCTGAGAGTGCGTGTGGGGAATGGCAGGCAGTTGGTATCAGGGAAGGACACCCAGATGGAGGGGACCTGGGCCAAGACCCACAAGATCTGAATGCTGCAGAAACAGGAGGGTCTGGAGGCTGAGCACAGAGAACACAAAGTCCAAGGAGGAAGGACCTTGATGGACTTGAGAAACAGAGAAAGGAAAGAGGGAATGAGGCAATAATGTATAAAGCAGAGAGGTAGGAATCAAGAGTGAGAGGGGCAGGTAGTGCAGGGCCCTGAAGGCCACAGTAAGGAAGGGACAGTGTTCCGTCAAGTGCCATATTCCAAAGACCTGTGCTGGGGTTCTCGCAGCCTGCAGTTCCACCAGCCTCCCCGAGGCACTGTGGTATGTCTGTTTACTTCCATGCACCTCATTAGGTCCAGGCCCCACCTGAAGAATATGGAGTACAAAGCTATGGAGCCAACACACATATAAAAGTATCGTTTTACCTCAGGGTTCCCACCCTTCCCTAACTTTTTTTTTCTTTTTTTTTTAATTCAGTTACACAGACAAGTTATGAAACCATTCATGTAGAGTCACTGATTGATAGTAATTTGTCAACTTTGTTTTATCTCTCTTCTTTAAAAAAAAAATATTTTATTGATTTTTTTACAGAGAGGAAGAGAGAGGGATAGAGTTAGAAACATCAATGAGAGAGAATCATCAATCAACTGCCTCTTGCACAACCCCCACTGGGGATATGCCCACAACCAAGGTACATGCTCTTGACCAGAATCGAACCTAGGACCTTTTCAGTTAGCAGGCTGATTCAGGCGTCTTCAAACTACGGCCCGCGGGCCACATGCGGCCCGCAGAGGAGTCTGATCCGGCCCGCCAGGTTTTTTGGGCAGTGAGCGCAGCCGAGGTGTTACAGTAGGAATTAGTAGTTCATATAGTCCAGCCCTCCAGCTCTCTGAGGGACCGTGATCTGGCCCCCACTTTAAAAAGTTTGAAGACGCCTGACTGAGCCAAACCGGTATCTCTCTTATATATATATAGAGAGCAGTCAAATTGCCACAGAGCAGAGGTGGGAGAGGCTCCTGCCAGTGCCGCTGTGTTTGCCAGCTGTAAGTCTGGCTTCTGGCTGAGTGGCACTCCCCCTGTGGGATCACACTGACCACAACGGGACAGCTCCTGCGTTGAGCACCTGCCCCCTGGTGGTCAGTGCATGTCATAATGACCAATTGTTCTGCCATTCAGTCGATTTGCCTATTAGCATTTTATTATATAGGATACTTGGTTTGTTCTGTTTTGCTAAAGCATTTCAGGTTCTTGTAGACATTAAGACATTTCACACACTCAGAAAATTTCCAACATAATACTCCTTGTATTGAAATTTCCAAAATTGTCCCAATCATGTCCTTTATAGCTGATTTCTTGATGATCACATGTCTTTTGTCTCCTCTAACTCAGAACAGTCCCTTAGCCTTCTCTGTTCTTTATGATATTGACATTTCCAAGGAGTATATAAGCCAATTGTTCTGCAGAATGGAGGGTTTGGATTTGTCTGATGTTTCCTCTTGATTAGATTTGGGTTAAATATATTTGGCAAGAAGGCTCCATAGGTGATGCTGTATCCTTTATAGTGCATGATATCAGGTGGCTCAGGACGTTATGATAATATTAAACTTGGTCATTGGCAAAGGTGATGCCAATTTTACCCATTAGAAAAGCATTTTTTTCCTTTTGCAATCAATATATAATCTGTGGAGAGATACTTTGAGATTCTGTGAATATCGTGTTTCCTAGTAGCCTTTCAGTTAATGATATTAGCATCCATAACTGATTTCCAGAATCAGTTATTGCTGTGATGATTGTGAAAATGATGACTTTCTACTTCTCTTGTTTTTTTCTTCTATACTTATTAGCTGTCTTACTTTTGTAAATAAAATGTCTCTTTTCTCGTACCTCTTTAAAAAAATCGGTGTGGACTCAAGGAACTTTAAAAAATTCATTATGTTATAATCTATTATCCTCATTATACATTTCAATACAGTAATTGTACCAAATTTAATTAGTAAGAGCTCCCACAAGCAGACCTTTCCAGTCAGGTTTTGAACACCTTTCTTCTTTTCCCTACCACAAGAGGCTTCCGGCTCCCTTTGTACTTACCCTCCTCCAAACCATAAATCAACAATTTCCCCAAAATGCCCTGGTTTCTTTTAGTGTGGATGTTATTTAGAAACCAATATCTTGGAACTGGATGTGTTTATTGAATCAGGGTGTCATTGTTTTCAGTTTGTAGTCTCATTGCTTCTAGAGCCATTCAGTGGACAGAGCTAGTAAATAAATACACACACAAATAGGTTCTTAAGGATGCCTCTAATTCTAATTCACGCCGCAACATTCTTTTTCTCCTTCCCGCATCTCTCTGTATTTTCTTTCTCCCACAAAGGAAAAACACTGGTTCCCAACAACAACAATACGTTCATGTTTATTCATTTATAGCTACAATAATTCTTTTCCCAAATTTTATAATTGTTATATCAATGCAAACAACAAATAACTTCAAGATATGTCTGCACTTTTTTAAAACTTTATTTATCTTTATTTTGAGGGCATTAAAGATGCCCCCCCAATATCCCCCATTGCCCCCCTCCACCCAGTTCCTGTCCTACCCAGGCCTTCACCACACTATTGTCTGGGTCCATGGGTTATGCATATAAGTTCTTTGGTTATTCTATCCTCCCCCACCCTCCCCCTTCCCTCTGGAATTTGTCAGTCTGTTCCATGCTTCTATGTCTCTGAATTTATTTTGTTTATTTTATTCCAATATAAGTGAGATCCTGTGATACTTATCTTTCTCTAACTGGTTTATGTTGCTTAGCATTAAATTCTCCAGGTCCTTCTATGCTATCTCAAAAGGTAAGAGATCCTTCTTTTTTAATAGCTGCATAGTATTCTATGGCGTAAATGTACCACAGCTTTTTTCTTCACTCATCTACTGATGGACACTTGAGCTGTTTCAAGATCTTAGCTATGGTGAATAGTGCTTAGTGTCTGTTTTTGTGTTTCTGATTTGGTAGGCTAAGGTGCAGTGAGTAAAAGGCAGGATGTCCTAGAATCATGTTCTTTCCTTTCCGAAAGACTAATCAAAAAATTTAAAAGCCCACAACACTTCCTCTTACTTGCCCAGATTCCACTTTTGGAAAGTGTATGTATATTAACATTCTGAAAATGCAAATACTGACCCTGGAAGGATTAAGCTCCTTTTAGCCATTTATACTGTAGCCTGATTAATTTCAATCTGTTTGCTTTCTCTAAATCCTGGAGGAGCTGCAGTGAGACTGCACTTTTCAAAGAGGTGAATATTTTGTAGCACGGAGACAACCTCAAGGAACAACCTGGGATGCAAGCCCAGTGAAGGAGGGAGGTGAGGGAGCAAGCAGCCTCCGTAGGAGGAGGGAGATTCCTTTGTAAACACAGTACTAGGCCAGATTTTTATTCTTTTTCAGTTTTTCATAGAGCCTTGGTTATCTAGATACCAAGATACCAAGTGGAGCTCATTTTCCTAACGCTAACACAGTTTAATTAATTAACTGTTCAACGACTCAGCGGCTTGTCTGTTGCAAGAGGCTCTGCCTCAGAACTTCAAGCCCACGGCTGGTCATTACACCAACGCAGTTCTGCCTAAATTGAAACTCCATGCCCTTTCATAATTTGTGAATGCTTTATGACTGGGTTTTTTTCTCTGTCACAGACTTAATAATCTCCATGTTCCAAAATGCACAAATCCGAGAACTAGAAGGTCCTCAGAGATTTTATCTATCAATCTTTTTAAGTTGAGGTTCCAAGAGACAGGCATGCTTGGTACAGAACTGGCAGAGCTTGAGCCACAACATGGGTCTTGGACCCTTGGTCCTTGTACTTATTACCTGGGACACCAAAACTCACCTCTCTTTGTTCTCTTGGAAAGAGCATTTGATCAAACTTGTAGGTCATAAAACCATTCGATCTGCTTGTAAGCATTTCTACTTATGGAAAATTAGAGATTTTACTTTCATTTCATGCAAGGATAGCCAAGTAGTATATGGAGGTCACAGATATTTTTAAAAAATAAAACATAATTTAGATGATAAGCCCCCCATTTTTTTTTAAACCTAATTTTTAAAGTGATCTAATCATTCATTTGGAATCCTTGGGAAATGTTCACGCAATTTTATTGAATCTCCACTTTGCAGTAAAATGCAGTGTAGCACTAGGTTAAGGATGCATAGTGGGATCAGTCTGCCTGCTTACAAATTACTAGCTATGTGAGTTGGGAAAGTTCCTTTCTCCTTATTTGAAAAACAAGGATAACAATATCTACCTCATGAGGTTATGTGTGGATTAACTTAGCTTGGAGCCAGCAGTAACCAGCTTGTGGGAGGGATGTCCGACTGCCAGTTTAGACCCGATCCCTGTGGACATCCCCCAAGGGATTCCCAATTGGAGAGGGTGCAGGCTGGGCTGAGGGAACCCCCACCTCCATACACTAATTTTGTGCACTGGGCCACTAGTAATACTATAATAAAGCTGAAAACTTGCTATTGCTTAGTGATGTTGTAGCTATAGTGATGTCATCATTATGACATTCTAGCACAACATATCACTCACATATTTGTGGTGATGCTGGTGTAAAGCAGCCTGCTATGCTGCCGGTAGTATAGCAATATAGCACCTACAATTATGTGCACTACATAATACTTGAAGATGACAAATGATTATGTTACTGGTTTCTGTATTTACTATATTTTCATAGTGATTTTGCAGTGTACTTTTTTTCTATTCATTAAGAAAAGTGCTGTAAAACGTATTCTGTGTTACGCTGGCAGCAACCTCATTCATCTCATGTTTATGGTATCTTTTGATTGCATCATTTCTCTTGGGCTTGATTTAATCTCTTGTTTTATAAATTAAGTGTAGCCTAACTGCACAGATTTTATAAAGTCTACAGTCGCGCACAGTAGCCTCTTAGCCTTCATATTCACTCACCACTCACTGGCCAACCCCTTCAGGGCAATTTCAAGTCTTGCAAACTACATTCATGGTAAGTGCCCTGCACAGGTGTAGCATTTTTTTTAAAATCTTTTATACCATATTTTATGTGTTTTGATATGTTTCTATAACCAAATACTTATCATTGGGTTAACATTGCCTACAATATTCAGTACAGTGACATCTGTACCGGTTTGCAGCCTGGGAGCAATAGGCTAGTCCACATAGCAGAGGTGTGTACAGGCTATTCAATCTTAGTGCACTCTCTGATGTTAGCACAAAGACAAAATCACCTGACAACACATTTCTCAGAGCATTATCCCACCGTTAAGTGATGCATGACTGTGTTCCTGAAGACATTTACAAGAAGATATTTTAACCACTGAAGACCTGAGAGAGTATTTAATGCTTTTTCAGCGAACAAAGCATCTTCAGCTATGTGGAGAAATATTATCAAGTTTATGGAATTGTTTATCAGAAACATTTTCACATTTCATTTTTTATTATATTTTAGAATGACTTGGAAAGATGTGGAATGGTGTGTATGCTTTAGAGCTGGTTGTATTTCTTAACTAAAACCTAGTCACTCAGTAAAATGTTCTGTGTAGTTATTGTTCAAGCACTTCCACTCCTTTATAATTTATTTATTATCTGTCCTATCCTTTGAGTTACTGTTTGGGGACTTTTTAAAATGCTTGAGTTCCTCTCTCCCTTTTCCCTCCCTCCCTCATTCTCTCTCTCCTTTCCTCCTTCCCTCCCTTCTCTGTTTATCTGTCTCCCTTCCTCTCTTCTTCCCTCCTTTCTTACCATCCTCTTGGTAACTCCATCCCCTTCTTTCTTTTTAAATCCCTGTACTGGGCTAACAAGCTTTCACATCTGCTGACACTATTGATCCTAGGAATAAAAACATGAGATGATCTCTGGGAAAATATCCAGGCACAGAGCCCGGGCAATCCATAAAGTCCATATATTTCAGATCAGGCACGTCTCGTGAAATATTTTCAGAAATACAGTTGCCTGTGATTTGGTTTTGTAGGCCTGTGTAAAGGAAAGGTTATATAGTTTTTCTTGAAGTGGTTTGTATTTTTTAAACTCTTAACCTTCATGAAAGCCAAGAGTCATTTCTTCTCTAAATGTTTCCTTTTAGGTTCTCTTGGCATATCCTTTTTAGCAGTAATGTAGCCACTCACCGAATGATAGTTGAATGTTGAAGAAAATTATCTAAAAGATAAAATTGAGTAAAGGATTTATTTTTTAAAAGTTTATTTAATCAAGCTACAAAACAGAAATGAGTTCTTATTATATTTAATTTTTAAAATAAATGTATTGGGGTGACATTGGTCAACGTGAACATATAGGTTTCAGGAGTGGGTTTCTATGTTACCAGATCTGTATATTGCATTGTGTGCCCACCACCCAAAGTAAAATCTTCTCCTGTCACCATATATTTGGGCTTCTTTCTCCCCCTACCCCTTTCCCTTTGGCAACCACCACACTGCTGTTTGTGTTCACGAAAGAGTTTCAGTTATATATCATGTTATACTTTAAATAAAGAGTTTCTTCCCTAAATGATATGTGATATGGTGAAAGAATTAATAAATAAGTAGCATTTACAGTTCGATCCAGCTGTTCTTTATATTTTTACCTCTTACATTCTTCTTTGGTTTCATCCCTATCCCTATCTTATATTTACTCTGTGTTTCAAAGTATTAATGTTACAAACAAATGAACAATACTAGATAAGGCAGGCCCCTCAGTTCCACAAGTATATATTCCTATGTCCCCAAAATGCAGGATGCTCATAGCAACATAATTTTCAATAACCACAACTAGAAAATACTCAAATGTCAATTTACAGTAAACTGGATAAAGTATGATATAGTCACACAATAGAATACTACATATAATTGACAATGAATGATTTATAAATCACACAACATAGATAAAACTCACAAAAAATAAATACTGAACAATTCTACTTTTAGAAAATTTAAAAACATTTCCTACCCTTGAGGCAGGAAATGATTATCAGGGGCCTGGAGGGAATTCTGGGAGTTTGGGGAGATTCCATCTCTTCCTTTAATGCTGGTTACATATATTGTATCCTAACAACTTTTGCTTGTATGTATGTATGTTATATTTTAATAACATGCTACAAGAAAGACAATAAGTGCGTCCAACTCAGCCTCAATGAAGGCAGCATTTAATTGGTAGCAGATAATAATGGGTGGGGAAAGAAGGAAATGTGAAGCAATTCTGATTTTAACATACATGTTTAGTCTATTTTGAAGGAATATTTAATATTAACATTGTGAGTTATTATCTTTTGCATATCAAAGTTACACATTTCAAACAAATCGTCATTTATATTTACAGTATACAAATGCAAGGCACTAATTTCCCACTAAACCATCACTTCCTTAAAATGGTACATGTGATGTTATGAAATTAGCTATTAAGTATTCGAAATAGTGAAAGAGAGGTCCTTTCTTCAGTCTTAAGTGACTTACCCTGTGGACAGCATGGAGCTCTAATTTTAGGAGGAAGCATATAAGGACTTCTCTGACCTAGACTCTCCCTGAATCTCTATTTACCCCTCTCTCCAGCCCCTCTTCCATGCTTTCTCCAAAATGCCCAGCTATTTGCAGTTCCAGTAGCACTCTTTCCAAACCAGCAAGTGTTTGCTCTTGCTGTTCCTTGTGCCTTCCTTCTTCCTCGCACTCCCACCGTATTTGCTCATGTTGACTACAGCATCCCTCGTGCTTAACACAGTGTGTGGTACGCGGTGGGCTCTTAGTAAATTGAGGGCAGCTTAAAGAATTTATCAGCTTCTGATAATGCATTACATTATTATGTCCCCTAAAATAATTGTACGTCTGTTAGGTTTTAACATCACTCCAGGTAAGGCAAGTTTCCAATTTGCCTTCTGTCTACTGTAGTACTTAGAACATGATAGGAACTTAATAAAGACTGAATGGATGAAGGAATTGAATGTTTTGAATTGATTCACAAGCCAGAAGTCAGCTAAAGTTGTCTTGGGTGTATGCCTTATGAAATTTTAGAGTTGAACTTAGCTTTCTTGTTACGTTATTTATAGATGCAAGAGCAGTTGATATTTATTTTTAGTATGTATTTTGTGGGTAGGTGTTAGGCAGTGAGAGGAATCTAGGTAAGAACTTTGTGAATAATTTACAAAACAGATTTTAAAAACATACATTCATTAAAGATATAGATCCATTGTGTGTACTGTGGGGAAATAGTTTGCTACTGACCCCCTGCTTTAAGAGATGGTATTAAATACTCTAAAGGCAACTCTCAGGAATATTTTTGCTTTTCAGCAAAGCTATCAATAGCTCTTTGCTTTATAGAGATTGATGGGGCTGGGGAAAGTCGGGTCTGAGTTTTGTTTTTGTTTTTGTTTTGTTTTTAACAGGAATGAAATCAATCATCAAGTTAGAGTTGAAATGTCATCTTTTCCTTCTTTTTAACAAGCCTGCCTTCCACATCCATCCCTGAAGAAAACCCATAAGTGCTTCAAAACCCTTGCCTGTTTTGCTGTTGTTTTATTTGTAGCTTTATAGAGTTGTTTTAAGAAATAGTGCACAATCGGTCTTTGTGGAAATACTCTTTTCCTTCCTAATGCCTTTAGAAAAATTTCTTCCTTATTCCTTTAATCATTGAATTCCATTTCTGTTTGTCAGTTCCAAACTCCAGATGCTGTTGTGTGGAGGGTGGATATTTTGGATTTTTTTTTGGATATTTTTTTTCTTTTCTTCAATAACATTTTTTTTTTTTTGTCTACCCATTCTTTTCTAGTATTAGACTCTCATTTCCATGTCATGTGGCTGACAGAGGGGCATTTAGAAAGGAGGATCCCCTAAATTGTCTCACTGAAGCCTGCAGAGGGAGTGAGGTATAGCAGGGCTAACAGTGATCTAGGGTCCTTAGAGGAAGGGGATGGCAGTAAAGGAGATGAAAGTCAGGGCTGCCAGATGGTGAAAGCCATAAGCTAAGGAGGTATTGTCTCCACCTGTACTTCACCCCATCATGTCCTTGAAAAAGGCACTTAATCTCTAAGGTTTAGGGTGAAGCAAGACTTGACAACAGTTTATGACATGGCAAAAGGCAAAAAGGCTCATTTTAGAATGGTTTGGTGAGTCATCTTGTGGGGTCTTCTGCTTTAAAAGGTTTAACTGATAAAGTTTAAGGGAAGCTAACTGCATAATCTGAGCTCCAAAATAAACTTTCAGGTAATTTAGAAAACAGGAAATGAGGTGATTTTTCAACTTGACTTCATTCTTCTACAATAGTTTAGATAGTTTATTTTGTTAATCTGTATTCTTTAGAAGGAAAAGCATTGTGTTTTGTAATAACATAATTTAGGCTATCAAAATGTGATTTAATCACAGGTCAAAACCTCCAAATACTTATTTTTTTTGCATTAAGTTTAGACTGCGTGAATTTAAAATTCATTTTAATTTTTGTCACTTTTTTTTTTTTTTAAGGAAATGAATAGTAGCCACCAGAAACTGGACTGGCTTTGCTGTTGTAAACTGGGGATTAGGATTTGTCTGTCCTATAAAGGACACACTGCATTTGGATTAGACATAATCTGATTGTATTACAATACAAAGGCCATTCAAGTCAGCTTGGTGTGCAGGGTCTGTAAGCACCATTCAACCCCTGATTGGTCCAGGGAAGAGTATTAACAGAAGGATAATGATGAGTTTTAATCCGCATCCCTCAAGCACAGCAGCTGTGGTTTCAAATGAGTTTTCTCTCAGATGTTAGAAGTGAGACTATATTTCTTACATTCCAAAAAATGTACATGAACATTTTTTACCCATATGAAGTGTATGCCTGTTTAATTTTATTTGATAAGATAGTTTTCTTACCTCACATTTCTTTCAGAATGTAATATAAATGTTTGGCATTAATTTAAAATTAGAATTAACAATAATTTATTGCCCAAAGGACTTTCCTGAGAGTGAAAGTGAATACTATTGACAGTTACCCGGGGACAAAAGGCCACCCTATGTAAAAATCATACTTTTATCTTCCTATAAAGTTATAAAATCAAAATGAAAATATTAGAAAAACAAATGTCTTTTCCAAGTGTGATTCTAAATGTATAGGATCATTGGAAGTGAAAAAGCAATAAGAAAAGCAAAACATGAGTCTGTGGTCACCAAGTCTTTTTTTTTAATGACAAGTTTGTTTAAGTATGATTCATAAATTTTATTTTCTTCTCATTTTGTGATTCCCAAATGTATTGATCTAGCAAGCATCTATTCAGCACTTATTCTCTATATGTTTGTGTTACTAATACCACCATTCATATTGTACCTGTGGTTTAGAGAGCATTACTCTATTCTGTGAGGGATATTATAAGGAATAGAAAGTGCAGAAGAACGACAGCCTGATAAGCGTTCAGGATTTAGTTTTGTAGTTAATGTTGGTTAGTTGACTCCAGAGCATCCTCTCTCTCTTTTGAATGCAGAGTCTCACCTGTGAAGTTTAGTTGACAAGCGTCATTTCCAAAAGGTCCCTGATGAGTTTAAGCAGTCATTGCTTCCCATCCCCTTAGCCACAGCCATACATTTAAGTGATGGTCACGTAGTCCTGATAGGGTACCCTTTTTCTGCTAAGGACCATTTGGATATTTACAACATCATTCACTTAATATATATAATTCACTTAACATAAATTTTTATTGCTATAAAAAAAGCTCATAAAATTATTGAATTTCAAGTCCTGTCTGTGGTTGTCTTGGCAAGGCCTTACATGGCCTGTGAGCTGGATGTTCCCCATCCCTGCTAGACAATACTGGCATTTTAATTGAGCTTCTAGGGAAACAGCCTATGACTTTCCTACTGAAAGCAATTGAAGCTGAAGCCTTAGGAGGTACTGCAGATCATCTGAGATCAAAACAATCCTGAAGGTGAATATAATATCTAAGGTCAGAGGGTGGGTATAAAGATAGTCTTGGTGACATTGTTCAGCGATTGGATCAAGCCAAATTCTGTCACTGTTTTTTTTTGGTTATGTGAACAAATAACCCTTCTTGTCTTTTTCTAAAAAAATAAAATAAAAATAAATAACTTTTATTACAATTAGTTGTATTAATAAGTTTTATTGCTCCAGCCTTTGAGTTGGAGTTTCAGTTACTTGCAACCAAAGATTTCCAAGCCTAATACAAGATTTAAAAATAATTGCAAACCATTTGATTTGCAAATATTTGAGAATCATTATGTGGGAAGATAAATGATGTGCTATTTCTGTGACTGATATAGGAAGGTCTTTGAGCCTTCATGTTGGATTAGGGAGGTGGAGACAGGATGAGCCATAAAAATGCAAGAGAAACTATCCAAGTCAGGATGCTCTGTACAAAGAGAAACAATGGGAACAAAGAGAAAGGAGGGTTAAGGAAAATGTAAGAAGCTAAGAAGTACTTTAAAATGCACTCAGCTTTGTCTTCTTGGTTGGCCTGCAAGAGCTAGCTAGATGTAAAGGCAAATGTATCCAGTCATAGCAAGCATCTTCATCTTTTTATTTATAATGAAAACTCACTTTTGTGTGTGTGTGTGTGTGTGTGTGTGTGTGTGTGTGTGGTGGTTGTGCTGCACCTGTGTAACAGAGTAAAGCAACTCTAGCCAATATTTGATTATAACTGAAGAAGTTGATGTGTGGGGATAAGACCCAGGCAGAAGAGTGGATCTCTTTACCTCAACTACTTTATCCCACTTATGCAATCAAGGTTAGTAAATTGGAATATTTCTTGGCTAAGCTTATATGACCAGTGCAAAGTTATCTTTTAACTCATTATGAGTTTTTGAGCTCTCGAGTATTAGATATTTGAATTGCTATTTTTTTTTAACTTCTCAAATGGAGAGAGCATCTGTAGGAGAGAATTTTTATACATGTGCTGAAATCTTTCTCCCCTCATAACCTCCAAGCTTATATATATTTATAAGCAGAACTTTAATATCTTCATAGCCTCTTTTCAAAAAAAATTTTTTACACGATCCAAGACCTTAGATGCAATTGATGGCTTACTACCATAAACCTAGAATTCCTGTTTTGGTGTGTTCATTTTTGTGTGCAAGAGTAATCTTTTAGAATGGAAAAGTATTCCAATGCTATAATTTTTTAAGGCTTACTGGTCTGGGATCTTTGGCTTTTCACTGGGGAGATATCTAGGTTGACTCTTTCCTTCCTTTATAGCCAAATGGTATTCACATGCAGCCTTACTTACATATTGAAGTTCAAAAGTCTGGGGGGTTAGGTTCAGTATATGGAGATGGTATTGAGAACACAAATGTCCTTCATGGCTTAGAAAGGGCACCCCCCTCATGAGTGCAGGACTCTGCTAAACACTTTTGACACCAAGGTCCATGCTGCTGCTGCTGCTGATGATGATGACAATTAGTATTCTACTGAGTCAGACAGAGTATACAATTTTCATCATTATTATAATACCTCATGTTATTCTTGAACTTTAAAGTACGTTACCACAAGAACTTGGTTTTACATGTTAGTCTGTTTGCCTTTAGTTAAAAGCTAGTTGTGAGCAAAGGGATGTACAAAGGCCCATTAATTTAATAACTGTAAACTGTGGAATGGCCTCCCACTTGGGCAGTGTGTAGCCAATGGGAGTGACAGGCAATCCTCCTTGAAGAGAAGGCCTGAGGAACCTGGAGAAGAAGGACAACACCTATTTATCCACCCTTCCCTATGGTCTTTTGTAAATCACTATGCTCAGTACACTTTTATTTAGCTCATTATCTCAGTGTAATATATATTGTAGAAATCTATTGTCTATAAAATTTTCCTCTCATGGAAAACCAAAAATTTTAATCACTTAAAAAGAATTCTTTATCCTTATTTGGAGATGAATATTTTTCTCAAAAGGAGGAACATAATGTGTGTGTTGCTGTTACTTTTTCCTTTTTTACAGGAAACTTTGTATTATTTAGCAGAACATGGTGAATTTTAAGCAAGTGTTATCACTAATGAGCCATCTCATCTTTGTCTCTTTGGACATGATAGAGGCACTCTTCTTGTAGCCTATTTTGTCACTCCAGTCAGATTACTAATGAATTATGAACTATACCACTTCATTAGGTTAATAAGAATTAAGATAAGATGCTTCCTGGGGACTTCTGCTTGGAATATATCATTAGTCATAGCTGTGAGGACTATAGTCAAGGCTTAACTGTGAGCTCTGGTTTGTCTGCCACATACCAAGGGGAAAACAGGTAGTCATTTATGCCTTCTTGGGTAAAAGTACATCTTAGTAAAATGGCTAGATGAGGAATGGCTTCTTAAAACTGCCTCTCTTGTTGATCTCTGCCAGAGGCCCAAAGGATCACATGTGAAACTAAAGTCTTCTTATGAGAAGTAGAAGTCATTTAACAAGAATATTGTATTTAGTTTCATGTGTGGTTTCTGACCAAGGGATATAAAATATAAAAATAACCGAACTCTGAGTTAGAAGCTTCCCTTATTTGCTCAGCTGCCCCTACCCTGTTCCCAAACTCTTGAACTCCCCATTCTTCCTTTGTTGGAAGAAACCCAAATGTCTAACAGATTATTTAAAGTAATTAACATGAGCGTTTCTGATAATAAATGGCTTTAAAGACTCTTAGTCACAAGGACCTTAATTGACCTCAAGTGACTGAGTTTGTGATTTCTACTTTAAAAGGGGTGTAGCTTGTCGGAAAGAATGACAGAGTGCCAAAGGGAGGAAGGATGAAGGGTGCTCTGACAACCAGAGTTTGTGTCCACTCACCAGTTGCAGCACCCTGCAAGGACTTCCTGTAAAGGCTAACAGTCTTTCCTTCAATAAGTGCTTTGAGTAGAAAAAGGAAAAACTGTTCTGTAGAAAACGTTTCTAATAGTCCCATTTGAAATTTTCTATTGGTTTTGATAAGTTGGACTGAAATGCACAACTAGGAAAATTTGCAGTTGTTTCTAGGCTAGCCATATGTAAAAGAGTCATGCAGTAATACACTGAGATTTATCAATATTTAATTATATCATTAAGGTTTTAATGTCTTAGATAGAGACCCTATTCATTAAACTCATTTCCAAACTTAGAATATTCAGGAGGAAAAGCAAACATTCTCCCTCCTCCAGGTCAAAAAGGAAATAAAAAAAATATAAATACAGGCTAAGAAAATTTTATATCAAAGTTATGCTTTGTAGCCAAAATATACTTATAAATAACTTCATAACAATAAGAGGATTTCTTGTTAAATATAAAATTTAAAAGTAAATTAGTGAAATATTCAACTCTAGATATTTAGAAGGAATAAAATCTTGAAACAGAATAACAGCAATAAATTGAACTATTATAACACAGTAAGAATAAAATAATAATAAAGGTTAAACAGAATTTAATGTTGGTAAACTGAAAAACAATAGAATTGGTGATTTTAAGACTGGTTTAAAATCAAATAAACTTTTGTTAAATGGAATAATAAAAAGAGAGAAAAACAAATAAATGCGTTTAAGAATAAGTAAAGGACTATGGCCATAGCCACAAAAGATTAAGAGTTATGCCAATACTCTGTGAGTGAAACTTTATGTAGATATACTGGAAAATCTTGATGAAATCTTCTGCATGTTAATTTTCATTAACAAAACCAAAGCCACATAGTTAACTGGAAAGGAGATTTTTAAGTAACTATTATAGAAAAGTATAAAATTTTTATTAAAAAGCTCTTACAGCTCAGCAAAATATATCAGTAGAAAATTTTAAGTTATATATAAATATATCTAGATTTATAAAATATATATACACACACACACACACACACACACACACATATGCACTCCCAAGGCATTTGAAAAATCTGGAAACCTATAATAAACTTATTTTTAACAGTATGCTAGTTACATTTTCAAAAATATTCACAGTACATTTTTCTTTGATTTGTAGACATCATTTTGGAAGAAATACCCAAAGTACTATGTCTAATTCTTATATATCTAATTCAGGAAATTATACAATTCACATATAACAGAGTGTCCAGAAAGCATGTTACACAGGGGGGGAAAGTGTATTAATAGAATCTCAGCTGTTATTGACTAACATGTACCAAGAAGAAGAGGCCAAGGTTTGTTTCAGGAGTCTGAGCATCTCACATTTTACTCCCCTCTCCAAGGAGAAAACTGAGCAACTTTGGGTTTTATTTTCTAGGGGAGCATTAAATTGGGTTGCCCAAGAGAGGATGAGATTTCAAGACTTGAAAGAAGTGGAGGGTCCCACCTAGACTCATGAGTTGTAAAGTGGAGAGAAGAGTGGCAGGGACCCACCCTCACTCACATGAGTAATGTGGCAGAGGGGGAGGAGTTGTCAGGATAGGTGGTGTCACGAGGGAGACCATTCTATTCTGGGCATTTAAAGACTCCAGGATCTGCTACAGGCTTGGAGAGAGTGGAGCCAACTACTTTGGACCTGTCCTTGGGATTTCTTGGTGGTGACCACAAATACTGAGGCCATATCCCAACCTAAAGTTTGCTGCATTTCTTGGTACTCTTGTAAGACCAGGGCAGGAAGGGATGTGAACTAACAAATACTGTCTATTGGCAAGAGGATATTCAAAGCTATACTTTATTTGATTTAGGATACTCAGAGCTAGACTTCATTTCATTAAGAAAAATTAAACAAGATGACATTAGATTGTGGAGCAAATTTGTGTTTGTATTGTGTATTTACAAATCCATATATGTATGCACACACACCTATGAGATGCTGACATAAAACACACCAAGATATTAGTGAGTGCTAAAAAGAAAGCCCACCTTTGTTACCTTTCATCTGATGAAGAGTCTTTGGAAGTGTAACTATGGGGAAGAGTCGTGCCCCTGGATGAGTTTGATGTTCCTCTAGATTTATCTTGGGTGATGAGAATTAGGGCTAGCACTGGATATGAGAACATTTGTATCCTTTTCATTGATTTTTGCATGGTACACCTTCTTCCAGTCGGCTCTGGAGAGTAAGGCAGGGTGAACTGACCTGAAGTGTCCATATACTGTGTCAGATCTTTCTGGTAGTTAGTTGGAAAAGTTGGAACATTTCTGGCAAGGGTGTATTTCCTGTTTATGTATGACACTAACTCACTAACAAGGGATTTAACTGTTTAACTGTGACATTCAGAAGTTATTTGTCTGTTAAAACATAGGTTAAAATTAGGTGATGTTTGATCAAGAGACATTAATCAATTGTAGTACTGATTTAAAGAGCCTTTTAGTGGAGGGGGAAAAATAGTTCTTTATATCAGATAATTTTAAACTGAAAGAAAAATAGCATTCTGCTAACTAATAAAGTGGAATGCTTAAACTGACTGAGTCTCCATGTCCTGCTGCTAAATCATCATAAGCTATTTTTTACACTTAATTTGTATGTTTTTAATTAAGACATTTGGAGGTGCCTGCCTCTTACGTGGGAAAGGAAAATTTATAAAACTGTCTGTATTTTCATAATTTTTTTTTATAAAACATTCCCATTATGCAGTATGCAGGGACAAGAAAAGGACTCTATTTCTTTCTACCTGTTATATGTTCTTCTTTCTCTCTTTCTTACACACACACACAGAATAATGCCTGCACATTCATAGTTAAACTATTGCTCTTTTTTTTCTCTCCACTGTTTTGTAACCTACTTCTGACTTTATCTTTATTGTTCAGATTATTACAGATGTCTCTCTTCCCTCCCCCACCCCCCCTATTCTCCCTTCCCACCTGGTTCCTTCCCTGCCCCAAGCTTTCACCACCCTATTGTTTGTGTCCATAGGTAATGCATATCTATATATATAAAATCATAAGTGACCGTTATGACCAAATGACTGGATGACTGGCCAGTAGCTACACTGACCACCAAGGGTCAGACTCTCAACACAGGAGCTACCCCTGGGTGGTCAGTGCGCTCCCATAGCCAACCTCCTGCAGGCCTGAAAGGGAGGGCAGTTGTGGGGGGACCAGGCATGCAGGGAGGACAATTCAGGGCAACCAGGCCGGCAGGGGAGGCAGTTAGGGGTGACCAGGTCATCAGGGGAGGGCAGGTAGGGGTGATCATGCTGGCAAGGGAGGGCAGTTAGGGGCAATTGGGCTAACAGGCAGGTGAGTGGCTGGGAGCCAGCAGTCCTGGATTGTGAGAGGGGTCCCAGATTAGAGAGGGTGCAGTCTGGGCTGAGGGACACCTGCCCACTCTGTGCACAAATTTTGTTCACCAGACCTCTAGTTTCATATAATACTGGTTTGGTGGTGATGAACTCCTTTACTTTTTCTTATCTGTGAAGCTCTTTATCTGACCTTTAATTGTAAATTATAGCTTTGCTGGGTAAGGTAATATTGGTTGTAGGTCCTCGCTGTTCATCACTGAATATTTCTTGACACTCCCTTCTGACTTGCATAGTTTCTGTTAAGAAATCAGCTGACAATCACATGGGCATTTTCTTGTAGGTAACTAACTGCTTTTCTCTTGCTGCTTTTAAGATTCTCTCTTTGTCTTTAGTCCTTGGCATTTTAATTATGATGTGTCTTGGTATGGTCCTCTTTGGGTTCCTCTTGTATGGTACACTCTGTATTTCCTGGACCTCTAAGTCTATATCTTTCACCAGTTAGGGGAAGTTTTCTGTTATTATTTCTTCAAATAAGTTTTTTTTTAATTTTTTATATCTTGCTTTCTCTCTCCTTCTGGCACCCTCATAATGATAATGTTGGAACACTTGAAATTGTCCCAAAGGCTCCTTACACTATCTTCATATTTTTGGATTCTTATTTCTTTTTGCTCTTATAGTTGTGTGTTTTTTGCTTCCCTGTAGTTCAATTCATTGATTTGATTCTCAGAATTCTATATTCTACTGTTGAATCCCTGTATGTTATTCTTTATTTCAGTCAGTGAGTGCATGCCTAATTTCTGACTGATCCTTTCTATTTTTCTTTATTTTCTTCCTTCCTTCCTTCCTTCCTTCCTTCCTTCCTTCCTTCCTTCCTTCCTTCCTTCCTTCCTTCCTTCCTTTTTCCTTTCTTTCTTTCTATCTTTCTTTGGCATTCTCACTAAGATCCTTGGAGATTTCTAAAAGATTCTTGAGTAACCTTATAACTGTGGTTTTGAACTCTATATCCAGTAGTTTGCTTTCTTTCATTTCTTTTATTTGTGGTATGTTTTCTTGCCTCAGCATTTGGCTGCTTCCCTGTCTTTGTTTCTATGTATTAGGTAGAACTGCTATGTCTCCTTGAGTTGGTAGAGTGGCCTTGGGTAGTAGGTGTCTTATAGGGCCCAGTGACTTGGCTCCACAGTCACCTGAGCTGGGCACTCTAGGTGTGCCCCTTTGTGGGCTGTGAGCAGTCTTGTTGTAGTTGAGACTTGATTGCTATTGGTGTCACTGGGAGTAATTCACCTCCAGGCCAATTGGCTGTGAGAACCAGCTGTAACTACAGTAGGAGAGCTGTTATGCAGAAGACACCCCTATACAGCAGGACTTGCTTCAGTGGGGCTTTAGTGCTCATTGAGTCTGCCCCTAGACTGTGTCTCTTATGGATGTGTAGAGTTGTAATCTGGTATGGTCTGACACTGACCACTAGGTACACTGACCCTAGGGACTCCAGGGATGTGTAAAGTCAGCCACTGCCTGGGGCCACCAAGCAGGAGCTACAGAGAGATCTTCAGATTCCTCCTCTTTGTATTGGGTTTGGAAGTGCCCATATGAGGCCCAGCTATGAATCAAGGCAGGCTGTGCCCATATGAGGCCCAGCTATGAATCAAGGCAGGGCCTTTTATTGATAGGTTTGGGGTTTCCTGACCAAGCTGCAGCTTGTTTGAGATTTTAACCTGAGCAAGGATGGCCATTCATATGCAAAAGCTTCTGCACACACCTTGGGTGAGGTTGTAAAATAGAGGAGGTATGGTCTTAGGGAATCACTTAGGCCAGTGGTCGGCAAACTCATTAGTCAACAGAGCCAAATATCAACAGTACAATGATTTAAATTTGTTTTGAGAGCCAAATTTTTTAAACTTAATTTTTTTCTAATGTCCTTTCTTCAAAATAGACTTACCCAGGCTGTGGTATTGTGTGGAAGAGCCACACTCAAGGGGCCAAAGAGCCGCATGTGCTCACAAGCCACAGTTTGCCAACCACAGACCTAGGCGGAGCAAACAGAAATGGCTGCCAGTTGGCCCTGTGACCTGGGAGGACCCAGCATAGGAACAGTGATCCCTGTAAGTACCTTCATCTGGGAGAAAGCAGCCCCTGAGTTCCTGCCTGGATACCAGACAATCCAGTTTCTCCTCATATGTGTTTGTGTCCCCCAAAGCCTTAGCCTAGTGCTGGAACTCAGAGGAAGCAGGATCTTGTAAGTTCAATTTATGGTGCTGGCCTTTTAAGAGGAACAGTTAGGTCTCCAGCAGCCTCTGTGTCACTGAGCCCCAGTCTGCTCTGGTTTTTACAGCTCGTTGCTATGGGGACTTTTCTTCCCAGCTTTGGGCTGGGGATCTGGTGTGGGGCTGGAACTCCTTGGTCCTCTGGGCAGCCTCTGCAGAGACTATCTGCTTCCCTATTAAAAAAGCGGCACACGTGGAGGCAGGACCAGCCTGGGACCAGCCTGTTCTGTGACTATATACCTTCTACCAGTCTCAGTGTGCTTCCTTCTTTACTTTTTTATTCAGCCAGATTTCCAGTGGTTCTGGATGATGGTTCTGTATTTTAGTTGCAATTTTGATGTGGTAGTGGGAAGCAGCGAGTACAGGAGTTTACCTATGCCATCATCTTGGTTCCCTTCTGACTTTTTCTTTCTTTGATTTACATTGTCTTGGTCTTTGACATTCAGGTGAGTGACCCAGACCAATTATTTCATGTGATTTACATTGCAAGTGAGATTGATGATTTTGATACTGGCTCACTTTTATTATTTCCATGTAATTTAAGAGAACTTATTCTGCTTTCACATACAAAATTGAGGGTTGAGGAGATTATATAAGTAGATGAGAAAATTCCCTTTCAGGCATATTTGTTGAGTCAACAGGGTCAGATGAGAAATTGGCAAAGAAAGCATCGTGAAATTCAAGAAACACCTATTTTGCCCTATTGCAGCATTCTTCCTGCCTGTCACATTGTGCTACTTTTTATTACGTGCTTTCATTGATTATATTGAATAATTAAGAAATAATGTACAACAGATGAGTAATAAAAGTTAGTATGTCAATAGAAGACTAAATAAAGGTGAGCAGTTCATTTGCCTGTTTGACATTGAGCACTTTCTGCTTGTGAATGTGTAAGGGCAGATGTATGTCATTCTTCTGCTTTTGACAGAGTTGGGAATGACCACTGTGTTTCTTCACAGTGAAAGCTTTGTTTTGTGTGTAAAAAATTGGAAAGCACCATCTGGGACCCATCGTATGTTCATGTTTCTTCAAGTGAATCTGGAAATCATACTTTTGGGATTTTGTTGCTAATGAAGAAGAGAAAAGGAGGGAAAAAAAAACAAAAAACACTTCCATAAATTATACCTGGACCATTGGTACGTTTCTTGAAGAAAAAAAAAAAGAAGAAGAAGAAAAAGAAGAAAGAAAGAAATGAAAGGAGAATGGCAATTAAAATATACTATATCCTATCTGGAAGGGTACCATTAATATTTTTGAAATTTCATATTTAAAACTTGTGGGCTTTTATTTAAATATTTTACTTGGTCACTTTTTGTTCTTGCTAGTGGATGAGAAACTTTTGGGAAAACACATCTAGGAAAAACATTGGACTTCTATTTGGGAGAGCCCCTACTTGGGGTGTGTTTAGGGAAATTTTCTCCTATATGGAAATCTAAACAGAAGGAAGATCCTATTGCTGCCTCTCTCCTTCCCCAATAAGACCAGCATATTCCCATTGACCAAGCCAATAACTCACTTTAAAAATAAAGATAATCCAGAATGGTTTCTACTGTTTCTAATTAAAAACCCTAAGCCACACAGAAATGTTCAGAGCAGAGTACTTAACTTCATTTTTCAGCATCTGGTACAGTAGTAGTCTGCTACATAGGTAGTACTGAAAAATATTGGGTCTAGTAATAATTAATGTCGTTTTTAAACATTCGTTTAAAATCTTGCTTGGCGTTGACTTGTATTGACATAACCTTCAAACACGTGGTATCTACAGAACGTGTGAAGTGCAATTAACAAGTTTTACTTGAAAAAGTTTGTGTTTGGTTTGGTTTTTGTTGCAAAACTACGGCTAAGAAGATGGCCGATGAAGAGCATATTCGGCACTGCATGCTTTATGAGTTCCAATTAGGAAGAAAAGCAAGTGAGGCTGCAAAAAACATCTGTAGTGCTCTTGGTCAAGATGCAGTTAGCGCTAGAAAATGCCAGCGTTGGTTTGAGAAATTTCGCGAGGGAAATTTTTCGTTAGATGACAAGAGTGGTCGAGGCCATGTGTCCAATTTTGATCAAGAAGCTCTTCAAGCTCTTTTGGTGCAAAATCCTCAAATTACCCAACAAGAGCTTGCGACAACTTTAAATTGTTCACAAAAAACAATTTCCAATCAATTGCGTGCACTTGGCAAAGTCTAAAAGTTTGGAAAATGGGTTCCTCATGAGTTGACCGACAACAACCATAATCAAAGAGTCACAATTTGCAGTTCGTTCCTCTCTCGTCAAAACCGTTTGCTGTTTTTAGAGCAAATTGTTACCGGAGATGAAGAATGGGTGCTGTATGTTAATTTGAAAAGGCGGCCTCAATGGTTGGACAAAAATGAGGCTCCGCAGCCCACGCCAAAACCTGACTTGCATGTGAAAAAAGTGATGTTGTGTGTTTGGTGGAATTTTAAAGGAATTCTTCATTATGAACTTTTACCATCTAACCAAACCATTACAAATGCAGTGTATAGTGCCCAATTGGAAAGGTTAGCCCAAGCTTTAAGAGAAAAAGAACCCGCGCTGATTAATCAGAAGGGCATAATTCTTCACCACGATAACGCACGACCGCATACTGCAAGAATCACTGCTGAAAAACTGCGCCAGTTGGAATGGGATGTTCTCCCTCAACCTGCATATTCTCCTGATATTGCCCCTTCCGATTACCATTTGTTTCGTTCTTTGCAAAACTTTCTTCTTGGAAAAAAATTTAATAATGAAGAATGCCTCAAAAATGCATTGACCAAATTTTTTGCATCAAAATCACAAGAATTTTACAACAGAGGGATTAAAATGCTTCCTGAGCGTTGGGCACAAGTAGTAGAAAACAACGGCAACTATATTGTTGATTAAATTTTGTTGTATTGTTTAAATAAATTCGATTTTAAAAAGTATCATATTTTATCCACTCCTTCATTTAGCAGATATCTATGAGCATCTACTATATAATAGGCCCAGGTCCTATAAAGAAAAGAAAACAGAAAAGTGTCTGGTACTGAGGCCCATATTTTGAGTAGGAAAGTATAACATATAAGGTGGGTATGGGTTATGAAAAAATATATTAGAATATATAAAGCAGGATAAGGGAATGGGTTGCCATTTTTTATACAGGGATATCATGGAAGACTTCTCTGAGTGAGCTTTTCTTCACATGGCCTTAGGAGAAAGACTCCTGAATAAATCTGTGGAAAAAGTGCCCCAAATAAAAGGAAGAGCAAGTGAGTGCGAATGCCCTGAAGCTGGAAAGCAGAACGATGCCTGGCTTGTTGAGTTAAGGGGAGAAGCATGGAAGACTCAAGGTCAGACATGGCAGGGGCCAGACCATTTGGGCTTAAGGACTTTGACTTTTACTCTGAGAAAAATGGGAAGTTAGTAGAGAGCTATATGCTGAGGAGTAATATGATCGGACTTGTGTTTCTTAAAGAATCCCTCTGGTTTCTGTGAGAAAAAAGACTGGAGGAAGTAGATAAGAGATGAGGGAGAAGGCTCCTTTGGGGATCAAGACATTCTAGGTGAGAGATGTTTGAGGCTTGAGCTAGAATGAAAGTGGTGAGAAGCAGAGATCCTGGTTTGTCCTGAAAATCTGTGTTGAGTAGAGAGTTCTCTATGAGTTTGAAGTTCAGGTGAAAGAGTGAGATGCTAGTGTATATAAGCAAATTAAGGTGTCAGTCATAAGAACTTTATGTCTAGTTGGGGGAAACCCAGTACAGAAACTGGTGATTTCAGTATAGGTCAGTCAAAAAGAGATTTCACATGTGAGCGATACAATATATAGGCAAGTTATCGGTATACAAAAGGATGAGATTACTTTGTGAATGAATGAATGTAGAGAAGAGGTACAGTGTCTGAGTTTTGGAATACTTTAGCATTTATAATCAGACAGAAGAAGCACCAGCTAAGGAGCCTGTGAAAGGCTAGCTAGTTTAATAGTATCAAGAGAGAGCCGTGGCCTAGAAGCAAATGAATTTTAATCATCAATATTGAAGGATTTCTAAATGTGTTATAGGAACAAATATAAAAATAACATGAGGATTGTGAATTGAATGCTGGTTAAGGGCTGGAGTGGTGTTAAATTAATTAAAAATTTTGAATTATTTAATAAAGATACCGTATAGCTATGTTCTCTGATTGACAAGATAGTATTATAACTGCATTTGGTTCCCACAGATAAATAATATCATGATCTTAATATGTAGCTATTTAGGTATTTACAGAAATACTGGACACTATTTTTTCATTATTTTTAAATTGCTTCCTCTCCCATCTCCCTTTTATAATCATTATTTATCTTCCGAAATTCCCTAACCACCCTCTGCCCATTTTGATCTTAGCTTATGAACTTGCCTCATTCTTGACTTAGGTAGTAAAGGTAAACATTTGTGAACTCCATGAATTTCCTGTCCTCATTCCCTGCAAATCTGTTTACCCCTATCTGGTACTTCCTCCTCACAAGTATCAAAGGAATGATGTTCCTCCTAGGCAAGTCTCTCCACCGGATCTCTTCAAAAAAAAATTTTTTTTTTTTAAATTACAGTCAACATTCAGTACTGTATTAGCTTCAGATGCACTTCATAGTGGTTAGTCATTTATATAACTAAATATGGTGATCTTCATAAGTCTAGTACTCCCCTGATACCATAAGTATTGATAGTTATTAGAGTGCTATGAACTGTATTTCCTATGCTGTACTTTACATCCCCATGAATATTTTGTAACTGCCAACTTGTATCTTTTTAATCCCTTTAGATTTTTCACCCATCCTCCCAAATTCCCTTCTACGAGGAAACCATCAGTTTATTTTCTGTTTCTGTTTTGTTTCTTTTGTTTATTAGAATCCACATATAAGTGAAATCAATATGGTATTTATCTTCATAACTATGACTTATTTCACATGGTCTCTTGTTGCTCCTTTACCTCAGGATCTTCACAGTATCTATTCCCTTCTTTAACACCTTTATATTCTCTCTCTCTCTCTCCCTCCCTCCCTCCCTCCCTCCCTCCCTCCCTCCCTCCCTCCCTCCCTCCCTCCCTCCCTCCCTCCCTCCCTCTCTCTCTCTCGCTTCTTATAGCAACTAAATATTTGTTTATAGTTTACCCATCTCAAAAACATAGGCCATTCTCAAATTTATATTCCTATCCAGCTGGATAATAGAGACATGTATTTGAACTAAGAAAACGAAGAAAATAATAATCACCCATAATTCCACTAATTTCAGAGATGATCATTATGTGACTTTACATCCCCTCCCTCATGTATTTTTACTCATTAGGATCCAATTAAATAAAGAACTTTTTATAAGTTCCTTTTTATTTGCCTAATTGATATCTTAAGACTTTATACATATCATTAAACAGTTTTAAAATAACTGTTTTAAATAGCTAGCATATTCAATACTCTAGTTATGCTATGATTTATATATTTATTATTTTATTGGATATTTACCTAGTTTCTATTTTTTTTTATAAATAAAACTAGGGTGACTATATTTGTATATAAATCCTTTACTAAATTTCAGATTATTTTCTAGGCTAGGATCTAAAGAAAATTGCTGAATCAAAGAATAAACACTGTTTTATGACTCTTGTTAGATATTCCTAATTATTTTAAAAAATGATTCTGTTCATTTACATACCTCCTGGGGTGTGTAAGAGTGCCTCTTTCCTCTGATTATTTTAAACTTTGAGGACTTAAAAATCTATTTTATGAAACAAATTTTTCTAATTGGGCAGTTTAGTGAGCATTATTTCTTAAAGTTATGTTTATTTGCTTAATAGAGATGTGAAAATCATTTTTCAATGTTTATATTAGTGATTTATTTTTCTTCTTTTTATGACTTTTTCCTCATGTCCTTTGCTCATTTTCCATGCCCTCCATTGGAGTTCAGAAGTTGTTTTTGTTGGCTTGATGATTTATCATATTAATGTTTTCAACCATTGGCCTCTCATATTTGCTGCCATAATTTTTTCTAATTTGTTGTCTTTTACTTTTATACTGTTATTGAATTAAAAGTTCTAGTTAGTCAAATCACCAATTTATAAATAAATTAATTAAATAAATAGCAGAATGGCATAGGAAAGAGACCCAAGTAGATAGAAGAATGTAGCAATGTCTAAATTCATTGGGGACAAATGTCAAAATTTGGAGGACAAATATTGTTAGAATTATTTTTCATACCTCATACCAAAAATAAATTTCAAGTAGACTAAGAATACATATAGTTAAAGAACAGAATAAAATAAAACATCAGTATGTGAAAGTGCTTAAATGGACATTTATGTTATACTTCTGGATCTGTTCTTATACCTGCACCTCACATTTATAACAAGATTGCTGTTTATTCGGGAGTTTAGATGGTGGGATAGGACTCAGAGTAATGTGCCAGTGAATTAACACATAGTTGCACACAAAGTGGCTTTTTTTTTTCTCCCTGAATTTTTACCTTTGATATTCCAGAGGCATTAATCATAGTTCTACAGCATCTCTCTGCTGAAGACAGCCAGCACTCTATAAAAATGGTAAAACATATTTTATTTTCATATTTCACCTGGTGTTATCTGTCTTATGGCATATTTTTTTTTCTGGGTGAAAACCAACATGTTGCTGATATTATCATAAACATTTTGTCACTAATTATAATTTTCCTGTTAATTATAATGTGTTTTGCAATTCCTCTTACTTGGTTATTTTATGCAAAACTGTAATGTCATTGCTGTAATAGAAAACTTATTTTGTTAAATATCTGAATGGGAGGCATCAAAGTTAAAGTCTCGGAGCAGCAGATGTTCCTATGGAGCAATGTGTTCTCAAAAAAGAACTTTGATGAAATATATGTCAATTGCTTTTTTTTTTTTGTCACTAATTTGTGGAATGTTCTCTGTTATGCCACATTTCATTTGTTTTTATATTTTTATTGTGAGACACTTTAAATGTAGATATAAATATATAAACTAGATTACCATCATGCACCTGCCACCCAGTTTTATTAAATCTAGACTTATTTGCCATAGTTGAGTTGTTGTTTTAAACCAGTCCTGTATTACAGATACAGTTAAAGCTCGTGTGTGCCCTGCCTCATCCTTTTCCAAAAGTAACCATGCCTTAGAGTTGTGTTTATTATCTCTATTCAGGATTGTGTACTTTACTGTACACACATGTATCATTGAAGAATATATGTGATATTTTTTCATTGTGGTTAGCTTCATATATATAAATGGTAGCCAACTGTATCATCCTTCAACTTTTTAATTTGAGACTGTTTTAGGATTCATCTATTATAAAGTTCTTCATATCATAATAGTTCCCATTTATTCATATCAACTGCTGAATAGTATTCCATTTTATGCTTATACAAATTTACATGGTTTTTCTCTTAGATATTTATATAATTAATATATATTTTTACTATTATTATGGTTGAAATGTACTTTCTCTACTTATTTTCTTGGCAGATATTTTCTCTACCACATATATCTAGAAGTGAACCTGTGAGAAGCATGGAGAATACACATAATTCCATTCTCATAAATACTAGCCAATGCACCTGACAGTATTTGCACAATTATAGGCCCTCTAGAAGATCACTGATCGCTATGGCTCCCCATCCCCATAGCGCTCATCATTGTTAGGTTTTTAAATGTTTGCCATTCTGCACATAATGTGAAATGGTGTGCTGCAAAACTGTGAGATTGTCATTAGTGAGATTTAGCATCTTTTCATATGTTCATAGGCAATAATAACATATAATGAAGAGCTGATATTGGAACCGGATAACTTGGGTTTGAATCCTGACTCTTCTAGATGATCTTGGGCCTGTCATTTTGTGGTACATTAGGAAAACTGGAATAATAATCATAGCTTTGAAACTGTTCTGAGTTAATATATGAGAATCTCATACAACTGTGTCTAGTCTTTACTAAGATGATGTTGTTATAAAACATCACCAAGACATGGTGAGATTCAAAAAAATTCAGTTATGTGAAATGTCAGGTCACGTTATTAAAGGTTAATGACTCTAGTCCTCCTGACCTGAAAAGATTGGGATGGAAAAATTCTGGAGATGTTGATCATCTTGCCCATTGGGTTGTTTGCTATTTATTATATTGTAGAATAGCAGGAGTTCTTTCTATATTTTGAACACTAATCCTGACAAATTTCTTTTTCCCAATCTCTGGCTTGTTATTTACCTTATGGTATTAAATTTTTTTTTAACCTTTAGTGTGATCAAATTTAATCATTTCCTTAGTGGTTTATCCTTTTAATATCTGGTATAAAGTTTCTGTCCCCCAGCCCCCAAACAAGTTAATAATGACATTCTCTTACATTAAAAAAATGTTATGACATTTCTGTTTTATAAGGAAAATTATCTTTGGAGTTTATTTTTGTGTTTAACATAAATTAGAGAGCTAATTGTACTTGCATTATTTACTGTCCAGTGGCCCTTATGGCTGTCCATTATCTAAAATTACACTATCTTCATTACTACATATTTTTAATTATGGTGGTGGTGGTGGTGGTGGTGGTGGTGGTGGTGGTGGTAGAAGAAGAAGAAGAAGAAGAAGGAGGAGGAGGAGGAGGAGGAGGAGGAGAAGGAGAAGAAGGAGAAGAAGGAGGAGGAGGAGGAGGAGGAGGAGGAGAAGGAGAAGAAGGAGAAGAAGAAGAAAGAAGAGAAGGAGAATGAGGAAGAGCAGGAGGAATAGTGGCATCAGCTAACCAGTCTTTAAATATATTGACTTATTTAATCCTAATAGGGCCCTATGCACTAGGTACTCTTATTATCTTCATTTTAACATTAAGGAAACAGTGGCACCTACAGATTAAGTGACTAGCCACACAAATGTGTCAGTGGGTATCAATCTCAGACTATGAAACTGAGATTAAACCCAAACTGCCTGGCTACAGAGTCCACATCTATAACCACTCTATTAACTGTCCTCCAAGGAATTGTGCTGTGTAATAAACACAAGTTTCCACCCTGCCAGTATGGCTCATTATGGCTCAGTGGTTGAGCATCAACCTATAGACCAGGAGGTCATGGTTTGATTTCTGGTCAGAAGACATGCCTGGGTTGTGGACTCGATCCCAAGTGTGGAGTGTGAGGAGATAACCAATCAATGACTCTCTCTCATCGTTAATGTTTCTATTTTTCTCTCCTTCTCACTTCCTCTCTGAAATCAGTAGAAAGATATTTAAAAAAAAAATAAGTTCTCTCTCCTTGTTCTTCTTAAAAAAATAAAAATAAACAAGCAAAACAATATCAGCTAACTTTGGCCACATTCTCTATTTCATTCGTTTTCATTATCTCTCTCACTTATCAGGAGACAGTGGTATATAGACAAGGTTCTAGATAGAAATTATAACATTCAATCATCTGTTCATCATTTTGAAGTAATAAATATACCCTTCTTATAATTTCTTTAAATCTACAAGGAGTCAATGTTTTCCATATTGATAGGCTGGGGGTGACTTCTGAATTTTTCTAATTTGTCTTACTTCTGTTCTAGATATTATAAATTCTACTTTTCTATTTGATGACAGAGAGAATTAGAGATGGCAATAAGTAGTGTAAGAATAAGCAAACTCATTTGTGTAACCCAGTTGTATGTATTTCTTTGAATTCCAAATGACTTTCTACTCTTGAACTCATGTCTGTCTCTCCAAGCCTGAGCTGAATAGGTCTTGGATTTCTGTGCATTTAGATTATATGATGGAAACACCTATCTTCTCTATTTCTAAACACCAGCTTATTGTCAACCCCTATGAAGTGGCAGAACCTGAGAGAACTTCTATTCTTATAATTACATGAGCCCAACTCACATGGATATTTAGTTCTTATTAGATGCTTTGTTACTGGTAATATTTTTGAAGATAGAGACTGACACTTTTTCCATCTAGCCCAAGGCCTTGCATTCAGTAAATGCTAAAAAGTTTATACTTGTTGATCAATTTTTCTATCCATTGGTATGTTAAATATGTATATTGGTCATGGCCCAATGATGATAATGTGCAAAATATCACATACAGTTTATAAATCTAATTTTATAAAATGTATGCTTCTACTTCTGAACTGTTCCATTCACTAGAACAAAGCATTTATCTAAAAATTAGTATTAAAATAATTTCATATAAACAGCTAGTGTTTATAGTAAGATTTTTGTTTACTTAGATTTAGAGAAGTCTATGTTCAAGTATTAGGCATACACATTCATGTGCTAGTAAAAATGTTCTAGCAGTTTATCATTCGCCATGGATGGGAACAACAGCCACCTGAAACCATATTGATTAATTTTTCTATTTTTTTGTTTTAAGTAAGATAAAATATTATTTTAGAAATGTTTACATTTACTAAAGGACACATATTTACTTAGGACACATATTTCCTATGCCACAAAGAATTTACAATATAAGTTTTGGATTAATGACACAAACCTTGGAGCCTGATGCCCTGGGATTAAGTCCCAGTCAAATCATGCATGACTTTGGGTTCTCTGGGCCTCAGTTTCTTTATCTGTAACATGAGGATGATTTAAAAAATGTCTCTATTAGAATGTAAATTGGTTCAGCCACTATGAAAAACACTGTAGAGCTTCCTCAAAAAATTAAGATTAGAGATTCTATATGACCCAACAATTCCTCTTCTGAACATCCCTCCTTCTTCCCCACCCCCCAAAAAAAATCGAAAATATTTATTCATAAAAATATATGTACTTCTATGTTTATGCCAGCATTATTCATAACAGCCAAGACATGGAAACAACCTAAGCATCCTTCTGTGGGTGATTGGAAAAAGCAGATGTGGTAAAGGTATACAATGGAATACTACCCAGTCATAAGAAAAGAAGAAATACTGCCATTTGAGGCAAAATAGATGGATCCTGAAAAAAAAAATGCTAAGAAAAATGAGACAGGAAAAAAAAGAATCATATGATTTCACTCATATGTAGGATATAAAAACAGGAAGAAAAAAAATAAAATAAACAAAGCACTAATAGATGCAGACAACAGTATGGTGGTTATCAGAGAGGAAGAGGTCGGGGGAAGTAGAAGAATATAAAGAAAGTCAAATATATGGTGATGAAAGAAGACTTGACTTTTGGTGGTGAACACACAATGCAATATACTGAAGATATATTAGAGAATTGTACACTTGGAACTTATTAACCAATGCCACCCTGATAAATTTTTTTTAAAATATATTTTATTGATTTTTTGCAGAGAGGAAGGGGGAGAGATAGAGAGCTAGAAACGTCGATGAGAGAGAAACATCGACCAGCTGCCTCTTGCACACCCCCTACTGGGGATGTGCCCGCAGCCAAGGTACATGCCCTTGACCGGAATCGAACCTGGGACCTTTCAGTCTGCAGACCGACGCTCTATCCCCTGAGCCAAACCGGTTTTGGCCCACCCTGATAAATTTAATAAATTAAAAAAAATTCTGAACTCTTAACCTCTGATCCTGTAGCTCTACAATAAATAAAATTTATGACATGGCAAAAACATGTTTATGTTATAAGAGTTTTCTGAAATTGAATGAGTTAATACAAGTAAAGTATTTATAAGAGTACTAATACATAGCACTATAGAAGAGTTAGCTATTATTTTGTTACTAGAGGCCCAGTGCACAAAAATTCATGTACTCTGGGGGGGTCCCTCACCCTAGCCTGCACCTTCTCACAGTCTGGGACCCCTTGGGTCCCACTCCCCAGGAGAATCAGGCCTAAGCTGGCAGTCCAACATCCCTGGACAGCCCAGGAGCCCTCAGAGAGCAAGGAGTGAGAAGTGGGCCTAAGCCGTTAGATGGACATCCTTAGCATTGCACTGGCCAGCCATGAGCCAGCTTCTGTCTAAGCAGCGCTCCCCACTGAGGAAGAGTACTGACTGCCAGGGAGCAGCTCCTGTGCTGAGTGTCTGCCTCCTGATGATCACTGTGGTCATAGTGACTGGTAGTTCCTGGTCATTCCACCTTTAGGGTCAATTTGCATATTACCCTCTTATTATATAGGATTATTTACTGTTATTTTCAAAGCTTAAAAAAGGCATTTTTGTTTTAGCTCTATTTCACTAGCAGTTATATCTGTCAACGTGTCTCTGTAGTAGTGTAGCATCATGGAGAACACTTGCTGTTCGCTTTCTCTGGGACCTTCCACTTTACCTACCAGACACAGGTTTCAGATTTGTAAATTGTGAGCAGGGTTATTTGAACCGATATTCAGTTTTAAACAGGCTCAAGCATTCTAAAGTATTAGAGGGTGACATGATGGCAGAACTCACCACAGAACACTTGCAGAAATGCTCAAGGAATGATTTTGTGAGGTTTAATTTATGCTAAATATTCACCAACCTATCTCCTGGAAGGCACATCTTCCCAAGACATATGCAGACTCGTTCTAAGGTTGGCTTCCTGATTCTTACTGAGACAGTTTTAATTTTATCATTGGACATTTCAAAACAAAGGATGAAATGTAAGTTAAATTATCATCTAAAATAAGCCCTTCTGTTAAGATGTCGCAAGCGGAATGCCCGAGTTGAGAGGGAGGAGGACTTAATGTAGTCCATTGAACTAGACACATTAACAGAAGGCACATGGGGAGAGGTGAAGTTGTGATACCCAGAAGAGGTTAAGGAATGTAGCACAAAGTGGACTATTTAAAATGATGAGTTACAGAAAGGAACATTCCCAACAGGATGCAGAGGGGAAGGGTGTGAAGAGAACTGCGTATTTTAAGGACTGGAATAAGCAGTGCATATTTGGAGGATCTCAGAGTACATAAAGAGATCTGCTTAGCATGGCAGCCAGCTGCTCACCTCTCATGATGGAAGAAGGAATGTGCTTAAGCTGAAGTGTAAGGGATTTAGGTTCCCCTTTCTAAACAATGAAGATTGTTAAAACATTGATTTGATTTGTGTCACTTCAATGCTGGTCATACTGAAAGATGGCTTAACTGTTAATAAGCCAGAGATGTTCCTGTGCAAAAACAAAGTGACAGATCCATGACCTCTTACTACCTACAGTTTGGTTTGCTTTATGTTTTTGTACTTTAGAGAAATTTCTTACTTGAAAGTGTGTCATTTTCCCTTTGGATTCTTTTCCCCTGATACCCTTTCCCTTCATTTTCTTCATAAGTTTTATTACTTTGTATATTACCATTTTCCATGCCTCAGTTCCTCTCTAGTGCTGTGATTTTGTTGTGGAAGCATTAGGGGGGTTCCTCTCAGATAGATGATATACCTGTCTCTTAAACATATTAAAAAAATGGGATATATAATTTCTTTCTTTCTTTCTCTTCCTTCCTTCCTTCCTTCCTTCCTTCCTTCCTTCCTTCCTTCCTTCCTTCCTTCCTTCCTTCCTTTCTTTCTTTCTTTCTTTCTTTCTTTCTCTCTTTCTTTCTTTCTTTCTTTCTCCACAAATTGTTAAATACTAGGCAGTGTGCTATTAGCCCTGGAGATTCCAAGTTAAATAAGGCATAATTTATATCCTGCTGGTATTTACCATGTAGTGGATTGAAGACAGATATGATACAACTAAAATGGAAGAGGTGATATAATAGAATTGCACAGAGAAGGGAGTTAAGAAAATTGTTTTGGCAGAATGTGTTTATCAATCACATTTCTAGTATAGATCCTGAGGGAGAAGATAACTATTTGACTCTAATATAGCTATACTAGAGGCCCAGTACACAAATTCATGCATGGCTGGGGTCTAGCAGTTTAACTACATTTCCCACATAGCCAACATCAGAAAACATTATTCTTGTTTGTAAACTTGTTAAGATGACCTGAGATTTCAATGAACTGAGAACATTACTTGCTTGATGGATGAGTCCGATTTGTGTGGAGCAATCTATGGAATTACTCAAGTTCCCTTCTATGCCAGAGGCAGGTACCAGGGAGCCAGGAGAGCTTGTTCTTGCTTCACAGGAAGAGCTGCTGGAGTGGCTCCAGGGCCTGCCTGCTCAGGAGGGGTGTTTAAGGTTGCTGTGGGAGGAGCACAGCTGCAGAGCCTGCCCTTGCCCAGACCTCCATGCTCAGTTATGATTTCAGGTTCTCCCTCCTGTGTTCTGCTATCTCATGCTTCACCGTGGTGCCAGGGAGAGCAGAGGGTGAGTAAATCCAGCCTTCCCAGTTTCTTAGCACAGAGAAGGGAGTTACGAATGTTATCTTGGGAATATGTGTTTATGAACATATATTCCCACAAATCTTGCAGGGAGCACATTCCTATTATACACTTAGAGAGAGAAGATACCTACTAAGAAAGATTCTTGGTATTTAACTAGTCTGAAATTAAAAAAAAAAAAAAGAAGAGGGAGGGAGAAGGAGGGAGGGAGGGAGAGAGGAAGGAAAAGGAAGGGAATGGAAGGGAAGGAAAGAGAGAGAGAGAGAAAGAGAGAGAGAGAAAGAGAGAGAGAGAGAGAGAGAGAGAGAGAGAGAGAGAGAGAGAGAGAGAGAGAGAGGAGAAGGAGGAGAAGGAGAAGGAGAAGGAGAAGGAGAAGGAGAAGGAGAAGGAGAAGGAGAAGGAGAAGGAAGGAAAAGGAAGGAAGGAAGGAAGATGAAAGGAAGAAGAAAGAAAAAAAGAAAGAAAGAAAGGAAAGAAAGAAAGAAAGGGAAGGAAGGAAGGGAGGGAGGGAGGGAGGAAGGAAGGAAGGAAGGAAGGAAGGAAGGGAAAGAAAGAAAGAGAAAGAGAGAAAGGAGAGAAAAGACCAACTTAGCAGTCATTTCTACACTGGGCCTCACATCCAAATTGCACTTCAGGGAGAAGCCTTCACCGAATTACCCACCTACCTCTGCACTGAGCTGTGTTGCTGCTCCCTGAGCCAGTCCTTATAAAGGAGGTTCTGGAAATTCTATTTCAACTAATAAAACTGAGGTTTTCCTCATCCAATTGGTGCTCCACAGCTATATTCCCAAAACATCTTCACTGACTAGAGTGGCTGTATTTTGGCCAATCCAGGATACAGTGCCTTTTGGATCAATCACTATGAAGAGGATTTGGAGTCCTCATTTGCATGAAGATGGACCAATCAGAGATCAGGGGAGGGGAATTCTGTCTGTGTAAGTCAGCTCTCATCTGGCACTAGAGCACATTTTCTCTTCCAACAAAGACTGCATTTTCCTGGCTAAACTGAAACATTGAAGAGCTCTTGCAGGACAAAGCAGGTCAGCACAGAGCAGAGAAGAACAGGGAGGAGCAGAGCAGAGCTGAATAGCCTGGCCCAGGGCCACTTCACAGCCAGGATGTATCACAGTTGAACTGTTTTGCACTGCAAAAAGTAACCTTCTTTGCTGCATCCCACATTGGGGTTCCTGTTTACCAACCATCAGTTGACACTAGGTAAGGGGAAGTGACTGGGGGCACTTGTCACCGAGACGTGCTTTATATGAGGCTTAGTCCACTGGCTCCAATGATCACTCCTTAGTATGGCCTCTGTTGGCAGCTGCTTCCCAGAAACAACTACAGATCCCAGAGAAGAAAGCCCAAATTTTGGTAGACAAGTAGCTGCGGCTGCCACATTACCACCTCAGGATATTTTGAAATTAAATTGGGTGATAAATGCAATAGCACCTAGCAAGAAATCGGCACTTAAGAAATGTATATTTCAAAGACAGGGAGGGTTTCTCCAACAAGAGAAAACCCATGTCAGTGGATGGGGAAAGTTGGAGGAGGTATGTTTCTGCATTAAAACGGGCTTTGGAGAAGTAACAACCAAATGTGATGTGTAGACTTTATTTTGGTTCTAATTTGAACATATCATCTCTAATGATTATTTTGAAGGAACTGGGAAAATTTTGACTATGAACTGGATACCAAATGAATCAAGGACCCATTGGCAGTTTTGTTATGGTAGAAATAACATTGTAGTCATGTAAAGAAAGTGCCCGTCCTTTTTAGAGATATATCCTGAAATACGCTTGAAGTTTGAGATTTGTTTGAAAGGCTCCCACAAAGCAATAAAGGGAAGATGATGTAAACGTGGCAGTTCTTGAGATTGTTACATGTTAGATGACGGCTCTGTGGAGGCTCATTAACTTATTCTTTCTGTTTTACCATGTGTTTGACAAATTTAATAATTCCTTTACCCCCCCTTCCCTCCCCCAGTGAGCTGTGCATGACTACACTGGTGGCTTAGACATATAGCTGCTGGCAGGATTTAAATGGAAAGAGGAAAATAATATGTAACTGAAGTTTAGCGTTAAAAGTTGTATGTACAGTATTCTTTGTGTTTACATGTAACTTAGGAATCTCTTCAGTGTGCACCCACAAAGCAGATTTCAGTTTAAAAACAGAGAGGTAGATTTCTTCAGCTTCAATAATAAATAGAAACTATGCTTGGGGTTCATTATCAAAAATGAGTAATTTCAGTGGGTATGATTTGTAACAGCCAAAGAAAGCCACTATGAATATACTGCTTTTTAATGTAGTGTCATAACTCTCTTATTTATTCCTGTTGTTTTATCACTCGCTGAATCACATTCAAAGGTCTTATACTATAATATTCTTTCTTTAATGATATTAAAGTCTGTTAAAAGTTTTAAGAGGAAATGTGATTAATTTTAGTGTATTATTTCCCCTTAACATAAAATATAGATCTATTTCTTCTCCAACTTAGATTCTGTAAAAACTTGGGGTATGCATTTTCAAAATGAATTTCTATCTAAACATGGGTTTTCTATATTGAATAATCAAAGTTAGAATTAAAAGTCACTTAAGATTAACAGGTTGCCTTTTTTTCTTCTTCAAAATGTTTTATCTGCTTTTAGAGTTTTAGCTCTTGGATGTCAGATTAAAATTCTGAAGAATGTTCGATTCATCTTAGAATTGAATGTCAAATCCAAAGACAGATATTTATAACCGAGTTCTGTTCAGGCAAAAGTCAGTTTCCAGACTGCAGCTTAGATGATTATAAAACTCTCATTCACAGTCAAATGTTATCATAATTTTAAACAAATTAAAGCTTTAAGATAAGATCTTAAACCAGCATATAATTCCCTGTTTATTATTCTTTAAATTTTCAGAGTTTTTGAGGTTTATTTGTTGCATCTAAATAATTATTTTTCACAACAACACTCTGGCTCTGGTAGCATTATCTCCAGTTGACTGATGAGAGAAATAAAGTTTCTTAGAGGTGAGTTGACTGACCTAAAGTTATCCAACTAGTCAGCAGCTAGCTAAAATTTTTATTCAGTTCTTCAGACACCGAATTTTCCCATTATCAAATTTTTACAATCAAGAAACTGGTAAAAATGAAAATAAATTACATGCATTCTAGAGCTCTTTGCGAGATTTTAGCTAATGGAATATTGTTCTTACAAATGCTTAAAGGGCATAAGAGAATTCATATACAAATTTTTGACAAATTTTCGTGTAAAGGAATACAACACTGGCTCTAACAGAAACAATTAGTTTTTAAGAGAAATAGCTTTATGAGTTTTCCTTTTTTACACTGACTGGCACCTTAAATGAAGGTGGAGCAAACCAGTGTGCAGGGCAAAGCAGGATGTAAGATATGCTGGTTTATTGAGCTACTAGAGGCCCAGTGCATGAAATTCGTGCATGAGTAGGGTTGGTAATCAGGGCTGATCTGTGGGGTAACCAATGGAGTGATTGTGACCCCCCATTGTACTGCCTGCTCACTCGCTTTACTATCCCGCCATTGTCCCACTCTCATTGGGGCCCCTTGGGACCAGCAGTGCCTCCACTGCTGCCTGCTGCCAGTGCCAAGGTGGGTGGCATGGCCTGAGATCCCCCTGCCCAGGCCAAGGTGGTGGTGGGGCTCCGTGAGGTCTGTCAAGTTCTGCTGGGTGGGGGGTACGGCCTCAGGTCCCCCGTCCAGTGCCAGGGTGTGGGGTGCAGCCTCAGGTCTCCTTGCTCGGTGCTGGGGTAGGGGGCATGGCCTGAGGTCCCCTGTCAAGCTCTGCCGGATGTGGAGCACAGCCTGGCACTGGGGCAGGGGCACAGCCTGAGGTCCCCTGTCAAGCCTCACCAGGTGGGGGGCTCAGCCTCAGTCCCTGCTGTTTGCTAATTAAGGCTTGTTATGGGAGATTGGCTTCTGCTGTGGGCACAGCCATCTTGTTACAGAAACCCGGCCTCTGCTGTGTGCACAGCCATTTTGTTACAGTGTGATGGTCAATTTGCATATTATCTCTTTATTAGATAGAATTATCACCATGCTTTATATTACATCCCCAAAACTTATTTATGACTGGAAGTTTGTACCTTTTAACCTCCAAAAGTGAGTAAAAATAGGTGAAGGAGGTAAAAAACTATGTTTTTTAAACTGACCATTACTGGGTCAATAGACACGAAATATGAGGCCTTTTTAAAAAATTTAGACTACATTGCCAAATCTCACACACATGACAGTAATATCTGATGATCATCACATTATCTTAACTAGCATAAGCAGTTTAAGTATAATAATTAATGAAAGTGATAAGATGCACAAACTATTGATTGAAATAAAGAAGTTGGAAAAATGTATGCATAGTATACTATTGATATCACTATCATTCTTATAAGAAGGAGAATGGATGAACTACTAAGTATAATTTTTGTAGTGGAAGGTTGAACAAGTAGTAGATATAATTTTTTGACTATACCTTTTTTGTAAATATGATTTGGAGCAATGTAAATATTTTAAATAATTATTTTAAAAGTAAATGTAGTATCTGGCTGGTTACTCAGTGTTTAGAGCTTTGGCCCTCAAACCAAAAGTCATAGTTTTGATTCCCAGTCAAGGGTACATACCTCAGTTGCAAGTTCAATCGCTGGCCCGGGTCAGGGTGGGTGCAAGAGGCAAACAATCGATGTGTCTCTCTCACATCAATGTTTCTCTCTCTCCCTCTCTTTCTCTTTCTCTCCCTTCATCCCTCTCTGTCCTCCCTTTCACTCTCTCTAAAAAGTGAGGAAAAAAAAAAATCCTGAGGTGAGGATTTAAAAAATATTAAATGTAGCCGGGACCGGTTTGGTTCAGTGGATAGAGCGTCGGCCTGCGGACTGAAAGGTCCCGGGTTCAATTCCGGGCAAGGGCATGTACCTTGGTTGCGGGCACATCCCCAGTGGGGGGTGTGCAAGAGGCAGCTGATCAATGATTCTCTCTCATCGATGTTTCTAACTCTCTATCCCTCTCTCTTCCTCTCTGTGAAAAATCAATAAAATATGTTTCAAAAATAAATAAATAAAAATATTAAATGTAAAAAGCAATCCCTAAAAGTTAGAAACAATGTGAAACCAATAACCTACTTAATGAACTAGCATAACCACACAGAAAAGAACTTCTGAAAACTTTAAATCATTGGTAATTTGACTATAACTAAAGATATGTACCCTAAGAACAAAAGGGATGCTAACAGAATAGAAGAAGTTATATTGTGATCCTAAGACTAGTATTTGAGATAAAATAGATGAGTAATTATGTTGGTGCCTTTGAAAATAGGAATTTGATACATTGGAGTAGGAAGATCAAAAAATGAAAATCACTGAAGACAAACAGGGTTAACAGAAATCCTCAAGTCCTGAATTTGAATTACAACATCAGTGTGATCCTGTGATAGAGTTTTTAAATGTATTTTCTAGTTCTGTTACTGAAAAGGCTTAGGAACTAATTTTGTAACAATGAGCAGCCTTCCCACCAGACTGTGGTATCTAAATGCCATTTCCACCTAAGAGGAAGTAGGGTCCTTCGAGAAATGGTTCATTAAGACATGAAAGATGAGATGGAAAGTAAGAACGATGTAGACCACTAGGCTTGTGTCAAAAGCACTCACTAAGCAAAGGTAACACTTTGATCATCAGTAGAGTAATCTCTGTAATGGATTGAAACACATCTAATATGTTAAAACACACAAGTTTCTAATGATACTTAAAGAAAAAAACAAACAAACAACAAACAAAAAACTAGACCCCTCAATAGTCACCTGTTCAAAATGCTAGCAAATGAACTCAGTATTTTGAAAAAAATAAAGAGAAGAAATGAAGCAATTTTTTCTACATTTCCAGGAGATCAAAAGTTGATAATCAAAAATTGAAGATACTGATGGAACTCCACAGTATCTTCCCTGATCTACTTATGAAAAAGATTAGACCTCATTTTTATCAGGCCTCTACATTGCTATTGTAATTAGCTAGTTGCTAATATTAATAACAGAAAGAGAGCCAAGGGGAGGCCAGACATCATAAGCATGGTCATCTGTGCCGCTTCACCAGGAAGCTGCAACATCACACTCCCCAGGGGACCATGGGTTCATTACCTGCAAATCACTGAGAGAAGGGATCCAGCAAAGGGGGTGATGGACACATATGTGGTGAGTTGGGGCAATGTAGGGAAGGAGTTTACCTGTCAGTCTGACCTGAGAAAAAGATAGTTTGCTAGGGAGGTAAAGCTACCTCAAGCACTTGGAATCTTGAAGGGCTAATTGGTTAAGCTCTTGGTTATAATCCCGAAGCATTCCTCTCTCGTCTTGCTTTGTTCTTGCTTGCTTGCTTGTTCTTGTAGGCTTGTTTCTTGATTGGTTGTGACCAGCACTCAGCCATGCTACCTCCATAGTCATGTGGCCTTAAGCAGCTTCATAGCCATGACCATGCAGACCCCACACACAGTGGACTACAGCTGGGAACACAAGCTAACCTAGCTAGATGCTGGATTGGACTGTGCTTTAATATGGAGTGGAGACTCTGGGCATTGTCCTTAAACCTAGCCCCACTGAAGACAAGATTGTGCTTTCTCCATGATGGGACAGAGGGAGTTGGGACCTTGGAAGGGAACCCCCTTAATTTTACATCTTCAAAGTTTTTCATGATACCACATCCTTCCAGGGGGCCTCAGGAAATTCATTTCCCCATGGCCCCCCAAGAACTCCACTTTTATGGATCACAGGTGGGGATACAGAAGACACTCCATTGATAACAATATCTCATTACCAGTTTATAGAAAGAAAATAAAACTAGACACAGTGAGCAGAGGGTGGAGGCAGGCTTGCAATGCAACCCTTTTGGCTTTTAAATAAACAATCCTTCTCTGTATACATGCATGATAAGGAGAAGAGAGATCTCACCCAATGATGTACCTACCATCCTTCCTTTTCTTCTAGCAGCATGCTATGCCATGCAAATGCACTACACTAGGGAAGTAGCCTTGAAATGATTCATTAAGAAAAATATTAAAATGAAATTATAGTTTTCTCCCCCGCCCCCCCCCCCCCAATCTTGTGGGGAAGGGGAACAGCTTGCCTCATTAAAAATTCAGGAGTATTGCCTTGGAGCAGCCTAACTAGTTTTGGAGTTTCTTATTTAGTCAACATGCAAATTACAATCTCCCTCAAAAGACTTGAATTTGGACAAAGAATGATCAAGAAAATGGAAATAATTCCATTTTCATATATGTACAGAAAATATGCCTATATCATTTAGATATGACTACATTGTCACTCAAAATCTCCACCCCATTCAGGCTGAACAGAGTAGGGGGAGCACACCAGTATTAAATATATTTTTATTTATTTCAGAGAGAGGAAAGGAGAGGGAGAGTTAGAAACATCAATGATGAGAGAAAATCATTGATGGGGGGAAACCCACAGCCAATAAGAAATGCCATTTTCAGTACTAAGAGATGAAGACAGCTCTGATGTTCCCCAAGGGGGATAGCTCCTTCATCTAGGACCCAAAGGAGATAATATAATATTTTTAAAAGTGAATATTCCAGTCCATATGTCAGGACTTTTGCATAAAGTAATCTTCAGACAAGTAAATTAAAAATTTCAAGTCAGTAAACTCTTTTGTAAAGTGACCCTCTCCATGAATGGGAGCAACTATAGTTTGTGATGACTGAAGCTTTATTGGTAAAATGGCAATGCAGGAGGATGGCAAAAATAAGTTTTGGTGCTTCAAGCAGTTCGATGACTTACTCCAATCACACAAAACTGAAGAGATTTCAGAAGCCTTGAGAGATAAAAGCCAGGCATCTACTTCTCACCTCATTGAGATACCAGTAGAAGTAACTTTGGACCCTGTTCCTGAAATTATAATGCACACAAAACATAATGAAGCAACTCTTTAAAGAAGGTAAAAGAAATACTAGAAAGTTTGATTTCTAGTCAGCTGATGATTATTTAGAAATTGGCTACAAATTTTCCCAAAATTGTATGCCCTTCAAGCTTAGTATTATTTGTTTTTCACCCTTTTATGTGGCTGGGTTTTTCTATACCCCCAGTAAGGATAACTAAGTTATATCCTTCATAGCTTCTGCCTCATGGAGGAAAGATGGAAATGAATTAGCATTGTGTATAGCAGTCTGTTCTTTGATTTAAATCTAAAAGTAATTATGCTCAGAGATGTTTCATACTTACTTTGCAGTTTTTGAACAGCTTCCTGATATATGGAAGGTCAAAGAGACTTGCAATTAAAATAGGGCTTGCTCCATACTTTAAGACATGGTTGCTTTTGTCAGGAAGTTAATGTTAGCTCTCTGATATTACTTATAAAATTGTATGTCACTTATAAAGCTCTGCCAACCCAAATTGCTAACACCACTGCTTTTATATTTCTTAGCATTGTGTAATCACCTCAATTACTAAGTTTTTAAAAAGTTGGTTGACTCAGAATTTTTTTAAAATTGTAAAAAAGTGAAAACTTGAATTCCTTTCCAGATCTTTAAATATATCTAGGTTTTATATTGTTTATACTTTGTAATCTCGAGGGAGAAGGTATAGATATCTCTTTATATACAATTTATAAATTTTATGTAAAATTTAAAATCTTGCTATATAAGAGTGACTTACATATATAAGATTTAACACACATAGCACAGCAGAGTGTGATCATTGATCATTAAGATAGCACTGACACCCTGTAAAACTCACTACCACTGTTACCTGGAACATTCTCATCTACCTCCACAGCTGATCTCACCTACCACATAATGACAAGGATGAAAGCCAGATGGGCTGAGTTCCCTCCTAGGCCTTCAATTTTCCCCAGCAGTTCTCTGCATCCAAAGCTCCCCTTTAAGGCTTTCTCTTCCCCTAGAGCAGTGGTTTTCAACCTTTCTAGTGCTTCAATCCTGTAATAGAGTTCCTCATGTTGTGGTGACCCCCAACCATAAAATTATTTTCGTTGCTACTTCATAACTATTATTTTGCTACTATTATGAGTCATAATGTAAATATCTGTGTTTTCCAATGGTCTTAGGTTCTACAGCAGTGGTTCTCAACATGTGACTCATAAATTACAGTTATGAAGTAGCAATGAAAATAATTTTATGGTTTGAGGAACTGAATTAAAAGGTTGTGGCATTAGAAAGGTTGAGAACCACTGCTCTAAAACTTCCTTGTCCACTCTATTCTACATTCCAGCCCTGTCTCCTTCTTCTGGAAACTCACTGTCATAGTTACGCTTCTTCTCCTTAATTGCAGACTTTTTGGATTCTGTCTTCAAAGCCCTTCAAATCTTTCTTTCTAGAGAACAATTTTAGTTGCTCCCTACAGCCTCTTCCTTTATTAGTCAGCATCCTTTGATCTGAGATTTTAAACTATTCTATATTTTTCACTCATTCATTTTCTTTTTAAACTCCCTCTGCACACTCTCCTTGTTACAAAATTTCATGACATCAAGTTTTGTTTAGGCTGATGACACCCCTGACTGTATCTTCAGCCAACATTTCTCTCTGTATTTTAGGCCCAAATTATTCTCCTTTACATACAATAAAATCCTGCCCAACAGTGTTCTCATCTCATCCAAGACAAATCTTGAGGTAATATTGATCCCTCTTGCCTCTATTCTAACTGAAATTTAATGCAACTTGTCCTAAAATTATATGAGCATTGGTTTTTATTTTCTCAATAAGATTTTTATTTTCTCAAGACTATAGCATGTACTTCTCTTCTCTACCCCTCCTCCCAACCAGATCTAGAAAAATAGCAAGAGTCTAATGGTTATTAAATATCTAACTAAAGGACTTGTATGCATGCATATGAGCATAACCAATGAACACAACGAGTAGGGGTTGGGGGCAGCCAGGGAGAGGTTAAAAAGGGGGGGGGGCGCCTATATAACACTATAAACAATAAAGATTTTAAAATTAAAAAAATAGTAGAAATGTATAAATATATTCTTTTGGGGAGAAAAGCTAATTTCAGTGACAGGTGATTAATAGCATTATAGAGCTATTGCCTTACAAAATTGTATCTTTTTATTTTCATTCTCTTTACTAAGTGTTCATTGTTTTATATATATAGCATTTTATTAGGTGACAGAGTTTCTGTAATTAAGTTTTAGAATATTTAAACACCTCTAGAAGCTGAAAGTCTGTTTACAAATCTAGCCATGATGTAGGTACGCTCTTAAGCCAAACAACACAGGCATGGGTACATAAATAATAAGTGTGTAAACGCAAGTTAAGGCTGGGTGGGCATAATGGTAAGGTGTCAAGTTTGGGATTACGTTGAGTTAAACAAAATGATTTCCCAGAGATGGATTTCAAATCGTCTGACTTAAGAGTTTAAAAGCAGAAGACTGGCCCAGTAAGAACAGCTTGAGTTCAAGATCAGAGACAGAAGGCGCCAAAAGGCAGGGTGGGGGATAAATCCAGGGACGTAGGCTTGTCGTAGAAAATAAGCTCATGTAGGCTCAAACAGAAAACAAGATGTTGTTCATCCCTCATTAAAGTAAATTATTGTCACATCTATCAGTGTGTCATTTCCTCATATAATGGGAAGCATAGACATAATAGTTGCCTTCTCATTTTGAATTTTAAACTGTACAAAGAAACAGTTGCATGTACACATTACTTTTACCTCCTGAATTGCCCTGCCTTGCCCCCACTCCACCATTTGTTACCCTTTCCTTTCACCTGGGCACACCTCCGACACCTGTCCCAGCTGCCTGCCACTGCAGGCTGACCACCAGCACTTTGGCTGATTTGGATTCCTGGATCCAATCTGGTGCCCCTGGTATGTGGTAGCATTCACTGAACAGATAACATCCCCTTTCTTTCTCATGAGAGGCATAGAGTTCAGTGGAAAGAGCCTGAAGTTTGAAGTTAGAAAGATCTGGGTTGAATTCTGATTTCTCCACTCATTCAACATTTGAGTTTGCAATTGTCTTATCATCTTGGATGTGTTCTCCTCATATGTAAGAAAGGAGCATTCATTCTGACCTTTAAGCTTATTCAGGGACCATGAGAAAATGTGTTCCAAATACATAGCCCCGTTTCTGCCTGGTTGGGTGCTTCTCATCAACATTTTTCAGTGTGTGGTCCCTAGAACTCTTGCATTGGAATCACTTAAAATGCAGATTCTGGGAGCCTTATTTAATTCAAATCTATAGGGATCACCATAAGACTCTACATTTTAAACAGGTTTGCCAGGTGAGCCCGAGGCACTCTGAGTTTAAGCATCCCTGGGCTATGTATTCGTTCTCCTCTCTGCTATCTTTCTCTCTCCTTTTTTTCTCACTTCCTCTCCCCTCCCCCTTTCCTTTATTTATAGAACGTGCATGGGGCATGTCAGGTTATTTTCACTTTTCAAGGTTTCATATTTCTCATGTAAAAAGAAAATTTCCTACTCCTTTAGTCACTGCTTAGAACGGTGGTCGGCAAACTGCAGCTCAGGAGCCACATGCGGCCCCTTGAGTGTGGCTCTTCCACAAAATACCACTTGTGGGCACCCACATAAAGTGCGATTGAAACTTTGTGGCCCATGCGCAGAAGTCGGTTTTCAGCTCTCAAAAGAAATTTCAATAGTTGTACTGTTGATATTTGGCTCTGTTGACTAATGAGTTTGCTGACCACTGGCTTAGAATAAATCATTGAAATGCTTTCAATCACCTAGAAAAGGCACACACAGAGATCATAACTTTAATATAAATAATTAGAGCTGTTATGGGGTCCTTCCTTATTATGAACATGATGCAGTAACATTCATGTGTGGCTTAAAGCAGAAGGTAAATTATCCAATGGCTAGATGTAAGGTGAAATGAAGAAGGCAAACTTTAAGGCTTTAAGGGGATGCCCCCAAATTGTAATCAATATAAAAACTGTTTTTTATCTTTCAAAAAAAATCAAAATTAATTCAGAAAATTTACCAGAAACAAAAATCAATATTTTGCATAAAGAGAAGATCAGTATTGATCTTTTTGTCAAGATCAGTTTTCTTTTTGTCAGGTTCCAGTATGGCTTGCCACACATTGTTACAAATCTAAACTGTTGCATTAACATATTGTTTTTCTTGGTTGTTATTTTCTTTATTAATGAGGCAAGTGTCTTACTTGCCTCATTGTAGTCCTGGCCCTGGCTTATCTCCATTGCTAAATCATTTTAGTGTTAATTAGCTAAAACAGAACAGTACATTTCTACCCACATTTCACCAGAATCTCTACTTCATATTCTAAATGACAGTTGTATAAATACTCTATTTTTGCTATAGGTATTGGGAAATAGTCACATTTTGGGAATGTCAGTATGGATGTTAGGGATTCAAATATGTCTCAGAAAGAAACATTTTGCAAATGACACTGTCATTTAGAGATTTTATTGGGTACAAAAAGAAGTAGCAAGACTATAAATCTAGTGTTGGAGGCTCATTTTCGATTGTTCTCAATAAGGACTGGCAAACTGGGAGTCAACAAAAAGGAAAAACGTACCAGTAGATCAGAATCAGCCTGGCAAGAGAAGTGATCGCGGAAGGAAATTTCTGTATAATTAAATGTCAGTTTGCATTTTGAAATATTGCCTGCTGCCTCCCACTCAATCACCAAGTGAGATGAGAGAGAATATTCTCTCTGTGCAAACCCAGAACTGACAGCAGTACTTGGTTTCTCCGAGAAGGGTGACTTATACATAGATCAGAAGGATCAGAGCAGATCATTTTCTCAAGACATTAAATGCCACCAACAAATTAAGGTAGACATTATGATTTTCTCCTATAAGAAAAGCAAATAAACAATAGCCTGGCAGCATGGCTCAGTGGTTGAGTGTCAACCTATGAACTAGTAGGTCACAGTTTGATTCCTGGTCAAGGGCACTTGCTTGGGTTGTGGGCTCAATCCCCAGTGTGGGCATGCAGGAGGCAACAGATCAATGATTATCTCTCATCACTGATGTTTCTATCTCTCTCTCCTTCCCTCTTCATTCCTCTCTGAAATCAATAAAAATATATTTACAAAACAATAACAACAAAAAGATAAACATGAAGCTATATAAACTTTTGGAATTTTAAAACACAGAGAAATTTTAGAGTTTGTCTAATTCATTTTCCACCCTTTACAGAATAGAAATTTCATGCCCATTCAGTTGCATGGTTTCTCAAGGTAACTCAACTACCAAGTGACTGACAGAGCTGTCACTTTCTTCCACATGATGCTGAGAGCATTTGTTAGGTTAAGAAGGGTAAATGATACAATATGAGGTGATACTGGTTTCCTGTTCCTGGTAGGCAAATGGTATAGATGTTTTTAGATCTGGTGTTATGGGACTGAGAAGTGGAAATACAAACTTGGTTAAGTGCTCAAGGCCAGCTGAACACCTATGTTTCTTAGCTTTTCAATAAATATTTTACTTCTTTTTTCCTATTCTAACCAATTACACAAATTACAAATTTACAGCATCAGTGTCTACAGAGGTAAAGCTTGGACATTATGGATTTTGGTAAAAGCCTCTGGATATTTTTTAATATGTTTGTGTTTTATTTATTTATTGATTTTTATAGAGAGAGTAAGAATGAGGGAGATAGAAAAACATCCATGTGAGAAAGAAACATTGACTGGCTGGCTCCATCATGCCCCCTACTGGGGATTGAGCCTGCAACTCCCACCGGAAATAGAACCTGTGACCTTTTGGTGCATGGGACAGATGTTCAACCAACTAAGCCACACTGACCAGGCCCCGTGGGCATTTTTGATGTGCACTGCTTCATTAGAGCTTTCTTTCTTTCTGACAAAGTGGTATTTATCAGTCAATAACAACTTAATGTGAGTTAACTCAAGGGTAGGCTTGAGAGTATAAGAAAAGCAATCAATAATAACACCAAGAAGGAAATTCTTCAAAAGCAAAAATTGTTTCTTTTCAAGTTTGTCCAGTCCCTGACAAACTTGGGAGGAGCAACATAACCAGACTAAGCACTTGAATGCCCCTCTTAGAGCTACTTGAGAATCTTACTTATATGAACCTGTTGTCATCGAACGTAAGACTGCATTATTCATTGTCACGTTGTGGTTTCAAAACAAAAAGATATTTCCTAACCTCAGGAGTAGAGAATTGAATTAATCACACTCCTCAAGTCAGAGCATGCTTTCACTCATTTGTTGGAGAGAGGCTCCTTTTTTGTATTAATTTATTTCCTTTTATTCCCATATGCCTTCTTCCTCTCCCTCAAGAGGCAAACACTCTTATGTATTTGGCATGAGTTCTTTTAAAATTATTCCAAAAGATATGAATATGTTTACAGTTTTGATATATTTTACATTCCTCATCTGTGTTATTGAGGTGAGAGGAGAAGGAAAGAAGAAAGAGTTTGATAGATGCTTTAATGCATCTTTCAACAGACTTACATTTGTGGCAATTGTGAAGGCTGCTCCTTTTCAAAAAGATTAAGATTCTTCCTTAATTTTTCTTAGTGATATAGTACCACATGAATTTTACTTGGTGATGTAAACACATAGTGTTTCAAGTATTCAAACTGGTAAATTCAGGTAGTAGCCTCATGCATTGCCCCATCTTGCCTGTCATTTTCTCCATAATCTTATGCAGGTAGGATGGTTGATTGTCAGCTACCTATAAATCAAAAATACCTGTACACAATCCTGTATTTGAAAATATGAAGTTAGCTTACAACCTGCTGTAGTCACCAGTAGATAAAGACTTATTCGACTCGCTGAACAAGTTATACACGAGCTGTCCTTTTCCCAATGTATAAAAAAAATTATACATTAATTTACATTATACATTGTGCACAGTGTAATTCTGTGATTTTTAACAACTTTGCAATTAACTTCCTTGTTTCCCTGAAAATAAGACAGTGTCTTATATTAATTTTTGCTCCCAAAGATGCGCTAGATCTTATTTTCAGGGAATGTCTTATTTTTCCATGCGCTAGGTCTTATTTTCAGAGGATGTCTTATTTTCAGGGAAACACAGTATCTATCTAAAAAGAGTTGGGGGACTATCCTTCATGTACATTTTATGGGGTAAATTTAGCAGTTACTCTTAGGGTCAAAAAATAAATTTGGCCTTCCCTATTTTTTGCTGCGATTTTTTTTTTATAATGGAATTAAGTCAAATCAGTCATTTCTTTTCAGAAGGAAAGTGAGAACACAAAGACTTTAAATGTCACCAAATGGACCATCACAAGCCGTGGATATATTTGGCAAAGAAACATTTTTAGAGATCAATTTTAAAAGGGCAAAAGACCATTTAAAAGAAAATCAATATGGAAAGAACAGGTAGTCAGAAGTGGCAATGAATTAAAAGTTAAAAGAAAAAAAGTTTAAGCAAAGTCAACTTTCTTGTCATCAGACTCTTATTCTGCACAATCCTTTTCTAGGTCATCTTCCTAGCCCTTCTCTATCTCACATCAATTCCAACCAGCAGTGGGGTGATGACATAATGAACCTGGAGGGTCCTCTTTCATTTGAAACCTGGAGGCTTGGTTTTGCCCCCAGAACATTAGGACACTGATTTTCAACAAGGCATTTTCTCCTGTTCTCTTCTGAGCGGTTTCTGATCTTGATTCTTACAATCAAAACCTGACAATCTCAAATGCCCTAATATTTGAGTCTTTGTGATCTGTTCTTATCTATCTTCTTTTTTATACCTGACCTCCTTCTCAGTAATTGAGTCATTCTCTGCCTCTAGTACCTTTGGGATTAATTTCTCTAACTGGGTGTGTGGGTTCATTTCCAGGAAGCCATATCGCACCCACAGAAGCTGTCAGCTTTGAATCAAGACCCGGTGTTCTAAATTCTTACAAGAGGCTTGGGAATTGCTATTTTGTTCTCATGTTACTCTTAAGTACATTACACACGCTGTGTGCTTTGACCCAGTAGAACACAATCCTTTGTCTAAATCTACCTTAGTTCCTTATTAGTAGTAGAAGCTTGTAATACGGTAGCTATAAGGGGAAGATAAGAACTGGCCAAGGACCAGATAAAATTAATCACGGGAGGCACTGGCTTTGAACTCACTGATGTCTTCAGATTAACTATTACTTGTGTGTGTGTGTGTGTGTGTGTGCACGCGCGCGTGTGCGTGTTTATCACTCACACACACACACACACACACACACACACACAGCATTGCATTTTCAATTATTCCAGACCAAGTGTTCAACCCTTACAAGAGAAGAAATTAATGAAAATTACATTATTTTTAGCAGTTACGCTTTCACATATGAAAAAGCAATCATCAGGACTGGAATCCTTGTAGGAAAACTTATATTCTATTTTTGAATCTCCACAGATGTTAAAACTGCATCTGCTGCACATCTGTCATGGGAATTTCTTTGACTTTTGAAAGAACAAATGACAAAATGATAACTCATCTTTGTCCCACAAACCTCGAGTGTCCAACTTTGAGGGTGGGTGAAATAAAGAGCGACAATGACCGGAGAAGCTGGGTGTGGGTTATCTATTGGCCGTGAGTTCTGCTCCTCTTGTTTCGAGTCAGAGCGAGAGAAGGGAAGCCCTGTCCTCCTCCTCTGATCTGATTCTCTGGAGAGGTCTCCCAGATACATCCTAGACCCTTTAACAAGCTGAAGAGGAGTACAGCCCATCACTGCAGGCTTTAGGAAGGATTTTCTGTGAGTGTCTAACAGGAACCTTTTCTGCTTTATCTGACTCCTGACCCTAACCTTTCAATGCAGCCATGCAATAGCGGCTATGGCCTTTTACACATTGTCTCACTGCCCTTAACTCCATTAACAGATCATATTGGTTTTTAGGATGCTTCTTGTTAATCAATGTATTATGCTTAAAACAGTAATGGCAATTGCGAAATTATAGCAGTCCTTCTTTGTCCGTGGCTATGCCTTTTTTATTTTGCTCATGAAAATATTAAATGGAAAATTTAATAATTAACTAAACAGTGCACATGTTTTAAATTGTGTGCCAATCTGAACAGTGAAATCGCAAACCAGCCTGCTCTGTCCTGCCCAGAAAATGAATCATCCCTTTGTCCAGGGTATCTATGCTTCATATACTACCTACCCTTCAGTCACTTCAATGACCAGATCCGCTGTCTTGGCATTGCAGTGCTTAGGTACAAGTAACCATTACTTTACTTAATAATATTGGCCCCAAAGCCATTCCCATACCTTCAATAATAGTATGTTATAATTGGTCTATTTTATAATTATTTATTACTAAACTCTTACTGTGCCTACATTATAAAATAAAATTTATTGTAAGTGTGTATAGATAGGAAAAATCATAGCACATATAGGGTTCAGTACTATCTGTGGTTTCAGGCACCCACTAGAGAGTCTAGACTGTATCCTCTATGGATAAGGGGGAACTACTTCATATAAAAATTAAGAATTTCTATAACATGGAAGGATTTTTCCAAGCTAAAGGTAGTGGTCATAAATGAAAACATGGATAGATTTGATAGCATTAAAAAAAAAAGAAGTTAAGTAAATCTGAAAATCTTCATGAACAAAATGAAAGGTAAATGGAAAAATATCTGCAATATGTGACAGAGTTAATGTGTTTAATAGACAAAAAATACCTCTTACACTCAATAAGAAAGCCAAGCTTCAATTGAAAAACAAAACGAAACAGAGACCATGAATAGGAAATTCACAAATAAAGGCTATAATACATAGTCAATGTGCATATGAAACACTGCCCAATTATGCAAGTAAGTGCATTAGAAAACATTCTGTGCTTGTCAGATTGACTAGGCTCTCTCAGTGTTGTTGATGGTGCAGGAAATAAATATTCTCTCATGCTGCTGACAGGAGTGTAAATTGGTATGGCTTATTCAGAAGTCAAATTGTCAATATGTATTAACAGTGGACATAGGAATTCTATTTCTCAGAATTTATCCTAAGGCAGTAATCATGAATATGCATAAACACACAGATACAAAGAAAAAAAAAATCTTTTCCAGGATTATTTAAAATAGTCAGAAAATGGAAGGGAAAAAACCCCTATCATACTACCTCCCTGGGTTCTAAGAAAATTGAAATGGTTTCGGGTGGTCCTTCATTCTCTCTAATCTAATATGAGAACCAGCTACCCTATTATAAGCTACTGCCACTTAGGGATTACCCAAGACTCCATGGTCCTTCTCAAGTCCTCATAGGAATGAGACTCCAATTTGGCTAAATTATCTCTGTAATGTGAATATTTTTCTGTCATTAGGACTGATATTAAAGACAAATATTTAATGCATGGAAAGATGTTTATGATATATAAACTGAAAAAGCAATATACAAAATTATAAGTATAGTAATCAGATTTTTATAGATATATAGTCACATTTTTTTAAAATCTAGAAAAAATACTCTAAATTAAAATGTGTATCTCTATTAGTGGGTTTGAGGGGGCATTATTTTTATTTTTTAATGATATTTCTCAAAATTTTTATGTCAAACACATTAGTTTTTTAATATGTATTGAAGTTTAATATACATCTAGAAAAGTATGCCTCATACATGTACAACAAAATGAATTTCTGCAAACTAACCACACCTGTGTAACTGTACCCAGCTCAAGACACAGTACACAATTTTGTGCTTAATTTATGACATTGACCACCACCTCCAAGGTGATGACTTCTAATGGCATACATTAATTTTACATGGTGTTGTACTTCATAAAAGTAGATAAAATCATATAATTCATAATCTTTGGTCTGGCTTCTTCTCTTTAATATTACTGAGATTCATCCATATTGGTGCTTGTAGTTGTGAATCATTCCTTCTTACAGTTGTATGTTATTCTCTTGTGGGAATTAAGACTGAATGTTACAATGTATTTACCCATTTTACTGTTGATGGATATTTGGATATGTTTTCAGTTTGGCTCTATTGTGACTAGTGCTTCTATGAACATTCTAGTAAATACTGTACATTTGGTGAACCTACCTATTCCTGTTTGATATATGAGAGTAGAATTGCTGGGTAATAGAATATGCATATGCCCAGCTTTAGTACATATTGGCAGTTTTACGCAGTAGCTGTACCAATTTGTACTTCACCAGCCATATTTGACTTTTTTTGTTCCATATCTACATCAAGTACTTTGTATTTTCTGTCATTTTCATTTCAACTATTTTAGTGGGTATAGTGGTATTACATGATATCTTTAATTTGCATTCCTCTAATGGCTGATGAGGTTGAGTGTCTTTCCTTAACTTTATTAGTCATTTGGTTATTGTTTCTTGTGAATTCAAGGCTTTTGCTCATTTTCAATTGGTTATCTTATTGATTTGCAAAAGTTTTCCTATAAATTTTGGATGCAAGGCATTTATTAGGTAAGTATATTGGGGATATATCATCCCCTTTCTGTGAGTTGCTTTTTAAATATCTCAATGATGTATTTTGATGAAGAAACCTTTATTTTTTATTTTTTTTCCTTTAAAAGCTTTACTATTTTTGAAACATTTAGATTTGCAATCCTTCTAGAATTGTTATATAGTGTGAAGTGTAGGAATCAAGATAACTTTTTCCCCATTATGCATATCCAGTCAACTCATTCCATTTAGTATCTTTTCACTACTACATTATCATCTTTATTATAAATTAGGTGACAGAATATATATACTGTGTGTGTGGGTGAGTGTGTGTGTGTGTGTGTGGTATGTTTAGACTCTCCCATTGTTGTTTTTTTCTTAAAACTTGACTGTTTTAATTGCTATAGACACATAATAGGCTGTAGTATCTGATAGGTAAGCCCTCCAGCTCTATTGTTCTTCAGAGCTGTCTGGGCTATTCTTGGCTCATTGAACTTCCATATATATTTTAGAATCATGTTGTCAGTTTCATAACGTAACCTTTTTGGTATTTTGGTTAAAATTGAATTGAATCTAAAGATTCATTGGTGAGAATAAATCATTTGTTCATAATGAGAAAATGCTAAATAATTTAAAATACTAAAACACTATTAAGTTAAGATTTTTTGTGTGTCAGTTTTGTTTTCCAAAAAGAAGACATATCTTTTAAGTTTTCAATTATAGATATATTCAAGACATACCTATTTTAGATATATTCTAGAAGATAGTAAAGTAACAATGAAATCTAGTTATTAGTCCTATAGGAAAAATGTAAGATTTCAAGGTTTATTTCTTATGCAAAGAGTATGCAGAAAGTATATTTGAAAGCCTAGACTGGATTATTGCTTTCTTGGGTTTGGCTCATCATTAAAAGCTTCATGTCACAAAGCAATATATTGTAAGCATAGGATGACCATATGCTAAGACAGCTCTAGCTTGTATTTTACATCTACTGAGCGGGCATCCTGTCCACCTGTCTTCTATTTTTCATGGGCAAAAGTTCCCTGACTTGGCTAATTAATCACACAGTTAATTTATGTAAGTTAGTTATTTTTATTACAAATTTCATGCTGATACATTTCCTAAGAAAACAGCTTTCTTTGGGAATAAGTTATTCTGAATTAAAACGTCTAAAATATTATTTTTACATAATATTATCAACAAAGTTCCCAGGAAGGGTGAGAAAGACTACCCTATTGTGATACTTAGAATAAAAAGCTTTCTTAGCTGGGATAAAAGGGAATTAGCAGAGAAGTTGCCTGCAGTCAAGGATGAGGTCTTAAAGGAGGGCATGGCATATTCAATTCATTTTTAGGTAGGTTTTGGGAATTAAGTGAAAACTGCCCAAGAAGGTAGGATGGAGGTGTGTTAGCCAAAGAGGAAATTCTACGTATTAGAAAATGAGAGTTAGGCTAGCATCTGAGAATTGACTATAGAGCTCTAGCTTCCTGAATGTGACGTGGTTCAGAAAGCTCCATTCTTCCAGTCCCCTGAGACACCTGTGTCTTGAAGAGTAGAGAGAATCGTTCATGACCTGCGGAGAAGGTTCTGTGGAGGCTATATGTATTCTGGGGAATTCTGTGTAGTATTCTGGGGATTGCAGTCTAATGGGGCCCATAAGTGCTGGTGCTTCTCTCTGGAATGGAGGGATCACATGCCCTTTCCACACCTAGTTGCTGTGAGGGTAAAATTGATTGGCAGTTTTCAGAAGGGCCCCAGACGAGGGCAGAGATTACTTCAAATAGCTGTGTGATCTATAGAGCAGTGGTTCCCAAACCTGGCTGCCCATTAGGAACACCGGGGGAGGTTTCCATTGATTGAAGTTTTACTCATTATAAAAGTAATTTATATCACTTGAGAGATTTTGGAAAATACAAAGAACAGAAAATAATTAGGAGAAATTGTTCTATGTTCTTACCATCAAAGTTAACCAGATTAGGTTGTGGTTCAATCCCAGACCAGTTACATCAGAATCTCTTAAGAATGGGGCTCTGACACCAGTCTTTTAAAAACCTGTCGCAGGCCATTCTAATAAACGATCAGGGTTTAGAATAATGGAATCCTCGTTGACACCAATATCTCCTTCTGCCCTCCTACTCCAATCCCATTTAATCCATCACCAAGTTCTGTTGATTTTTCTTCTCAAGTTTATTGAACCTCTCCACTTTTTCCTTCTGCTGTCACCATCATCTTCAGGCCCACCCACATTTTCTCTTCCTTGGAATTTGTCTATATTCACATGGAAACTTCTCTACTGTATACCACATGTTTTATCTACTCTGAAGCCCAAGTGGTTTTTTCACAAATCAAATCTGTTCCTGTCAGTCCTCCGGTGTAAAACATTTCTGCCCCTTCTCTAGGCTGACACTCCAGGTTGGCCTCTACTTAGTGCCTCCGCTGGGCTACACATCTCATTCCTCTTTCTCTGCTCTAGAGGGACTGGGCTTCTGGACCTTTGCACATTTCATCTTCTTTGTCTGGAATGTTCTCTTCTTTACTCCTATTCATTCTTTAGCTCTTAGTTCAAACATGACCTCTCAGACTGCCTTGACCAGTGCGGTCCCTATTGAAGGCATTCATAGCACTGTTTCTCTTCTGCAGAACACCTGGTACAAGTGCCTTTGATCCTCATCAGAAAGATAAAATGTTGACTTCTTGTTCATCTAAATGTAGGTCATATAATCAATTGAGAAGTTTGGCTCTAATATATTTATATATTTGAACTTTTAGCAAGTATGTGTTGTTGAGCCAGAATTATGTGAAAACAATTCATGCATTTAAAAAGACTAGAGGCCAAAACAGGATTGGCTTGGTGGATAGAGCATCAGCCTGTGGACTAAAAGGTCCCGGGTTCGATTCCAGTCAAGGGCATGTACCTTGGTTGTGGGCACATCCCCAATAGGGGTGTGAAAGAGGCAGTTGATCGATGATTCTCTCTCATAGATGTTTCTAACTCTCTATCCCTCTCTCTTCCTCTATGTAAAAAATCAATAATATATATATATATAAGTTTAAAATAAATAAAAAAGACTAGAAATAAATAGCAAAATATGGTTAACTTTGATGGTAGGAACATAGAACAATTTCCCCTAATTATTTTCTGCTCTTTGTATTTTCCAAAATCTCTAGAGTGATATAAATTACTTTTGTAATGAGTAAAAATTCAATCAATGCAAAAAATGTATCTAGATGATATCTAAAGAGAGTATGACTGGAGATTAGATGATGTAACATGGTCTCTTCAGTTTAACTACACTTTTCCACATAGAAAAAGCCAGAAAACACTATTCTTATTTGTAAACTTGTGAAGATGACCTGGGATTTCAATGTACTGAGAACATTACTTGCTTGATGGATGAGTCTGATCTGTGTGGATCAATCTATGGAATTACTCAAGTTCCCTTCCAGGCCACAGAAGGTGTAATGTCAGGTGCCCAGGGAGCCAGGAGAGCTTGTTCTTGCTTCACAGGAAGACCTGCTGGAGCGGCTCCAGGGCCTGCCTGCTCAGGAGGGTGTTTAAGGTTGCTGTGGGAGGAACCAGGCTGCAGAGCCTGCCCTTGCCCAGGCCTCCATGCTCGGTTATGATTTCAGGTTCTCCCTCCTGTGTTCTGTTGTCTCATGCCATTCTGGGGTGCCAGGTAGAGCAGAGGGTGAGTGGAACTGGCTTTCCTCATTATGAAGAAGTCTACATAGCCCTGTCAATAAGCATTGTTCTTTCTTATAGCTGCAGAAAGTATTGTGTTAAAATCAATACTTGCCCAAGGCCAAAGTCTAAGACATCATTAAAAATAAGTTTCCAGATATTGAAATAGAAATTATATTATATTATTAGTTTAAAAATTATTTAATTATCTCTTTGAGGTAATAATTTTGAGGTAGCAAAGCCGGCCTTTTACTGGTGTGTGTGTGTGTGTGTGTGTGTGTGTGTGTGTGTGTGTATGGGCACACACGTGTGCCCGAGTATGCTGTTTTATTCATTTGCTCTGCTGCCATATGGGATATTTTTTTCTTTCTTTTTTATTGACATACACCACTGTATAAGTTTAAGGCATATAGCATGATCATTTGAATTACATATGTCATGAAATAATAGTTGTAATGGGTTCAGCTAAGATTTATCTCATATAGATACAACATACAGAAGTTGAATTAATTATAACAATAATTTTATTTTGCCAAAGTTTCATGGAACATCTGTTAAGTGCTGGGCATCTGATTGGCTTAGGATCTACAATAATGAAATATAATAAAATAACTTTGACTTACAGTTGGGTAACTCAAATGTCTCAGACTATTTACTTATTATATTACCTAATTTAAAATAGTTCAAACCTTTTCCCTACTTAACGCAAGAATTTCAATATGTTATCTGCTTGCCCTCTTGCCCACTTTTTTGAACACCTGAGATACTCCAACAAGTCAGTTGTTTATTCAACATCTCAACCAGCTGCCTGGTCTGGACCACTGCCTCATTTTTTTATCAGTAACATCTGCAGCCTCCTGCTGCTGCTTTCCCATGCTGGGCTGTAACCCTGGGTGCCATTCCAGACTCTCACAACTTCCTACACTATTAGAAAGAGCAGCTGTGATGTTTGCATGACTTCACTCATGGCTTTTGGATTTCAAAAGAATAAAGGAAAGAAAATATAAGTGGAGAACTCCATTCTTTTTTTTATTTAATATATTTATTGATTTTTTACAGAGAGGAGGAGAGAGGGATAGAGAGCTAGAAACGTCAATGAGAGAGAAACATTGACCAGCTGCCTCTTGCACACCCCCTACCGGGGATGTGCCTGCAACCAATGTACATGCCCTTGACCGGAATCGAACCTGGGACCTTTCAATCCGCATACCGACACTCTAGAGAACTCCATTCTTGTTACTAGATATGGAAATTCTCTGAGTTCACAGACCAAAGCCCTCCCCACCCTCCCATTCCCACCATTTAGGCATCTCTGTTGTGCAATCTTCTCTGCCCAGGCTGAGGCCTGTCTCCATGTTTCAGGGACCCATTAATTTTCCACAAAGGGAATGCCTAGGACAAGTCTCTAATATCTGGATCTCCCAAGGCCCAGTGACAGTCAGCTACAGCTCCCCCCTCTACCGGTCTATTTCCTGCTCCTGTGAATCATTTTAGACCAGTGGTTCTCAACCATTCTAATGCTTCGACCCTTTACTATAGTTCCCCATGTTGTGGTGACCCCCAACCATAAAATTATTTTTGTTGCTACTTTTCCGATGGTCTTTGGGCTACCCTGCTAGCGGTCGCAACCCACAGGTTACGAGAACTGCTGCTGTAGAGCCTAAGACCATTGGAAAACACAGATATTTACATTGCGATTCATTAACAGTAGCAAAATTATAGTTACAAAGTAGCAGCAAAAATAATTTTATGGTTGGGTGTCACCACAACATGAGGAACCGTATTAAAGGGTCGTGACATTAGAAAGGTTGAGAACCACTATTTTAGACGGATACTGGAAAGATCTCTTCCTTTGTGGCAATCCTGCTCCCATCCACAGAGTTATGGTCTTTTCCTGTTAGGTCTTGAGATAATTCAGAACATCAGTACTTTTCCCAAAGTTGAGATGATTAATTTGAAGTGATCACAAATATGGGGCTTGAAAGATGTAGTCCAGTTGGAGCATCAGTGATCTTAGGTTATTCTTCTTTCTGAGTTAAGAGGCATTCATGAGCTTACTGAATTCCAGTCCCCACCCATCTCTTCTGGTGAAGTGCTTGATAAGAAAACACATCTAACAAATACTTTTAGGGACAGTACCACTTAAATTGACTTACAGAGGGGGGGAAATGTGTGAAAGAAAATATAATTTGCAGAGATGTTACTGTGCTGCAGTGAAAACAACTTTTTATATAATTATGAGAAGCAGATTAAGCTCCTCGGACCATATTATCTCCAGAATCTATGGTTTACTTTCACATCTCCACTTAACTGGAGGATACATCAAGAGGTTTTCCCCAAAACAAAAGAGCAGTGTGCCGCCAAAGCTGAATTTAAATCTTTTCCTCAAGGGAAACAAGCTGCTAGAAACATTAAAATGTCAGTGTTTCTTATTCAGCAATTAGTGTCAAAATCTCTTGGGATTCACTTTAGGCCAGAGCACCCCATTAAGACCTATTTTTCTAGATATAATTCAATAAGGTGTCAGTAAGTGATCGGAAAAAAAACCCTCAGATAGATGAACTGCCTACTGAAATCAAGCACTAAGCAATAATTTCAGCCCAATACAATAAAGTTAAAATGCTGTAGAAGTGTGCTCAGAGTACCTCAGGGGCTGGTAAGCAAAGAATTCTCCAGAGTCACTCTCCCGAGCAAGAAGCATCAATGTTGCTTCCCCTGGTTTATTTTACACTTTTTATTTTTAAAGATTTTTTATTTTATTCATTTTTTTAGCCACTGTAGTTCCCATATCTAAATTCTATTATAACATAAATACTGAAACATACCAAAACATGAACATACTCTAGTGACCTCTTAATTTTTCCAAAAATTGTGTTTGAGGAAAGGTTGTTGTTTTTAGCCTGATACCCAAGAAGGCAACTTTTTACCTTCGATCTCTGCATGCTTTTCTCTTACCCAGCGAGGATTAATAAGTTGGGACGTGGTGGACAGAATACACATTCCCCACCACCCAGGCAGGATTTCTTTCCTACAGTGCCTCCTTTCATTTTAAAGCTTCCTTTCTAATTACTTAAAATAAATATATATTTAAATAAATCTAAAGCATGATTCATTTCTAGGACAAATAGCAATCAGAAAAGCACAGGTAACCAAACAGGTTTTATCTTTTATAAGATAATACAAAGAAGTCTTTTTTTTTTTTTTAGATATCAAATTTAAAAGTCATGAAGTATGTCATGTTCTTGTGAACTACAGTGTGTTAATTAGCAAGGCCAGCCATGTCCAAAATGTTAACTGTTAAGACCAAAGTGTCATTAGTTCTCAGCTGAGTCAAGGATCTTGGTTGCTCGAGCTGAATCTGACTTCAGTGATTCAATGAGATCATGTCTGACCTGGCCTTGCCAGGATAAAAGTTATTTGTTTTCCTTATGTTTTACAATCAATTGTTTTTTCTAAGCATGAAATGATATATTAATGATGAACTCTTTTTTAAAAATTATCTCTTTATCATTTAGTGTAGTTAATTCTTAAGATACATTTTAGTATTTTAAGAGAAAACATAAAGTAATCCTATCTAATAAAGAGGGAATATGAAAACTGACTGTCATGTATCACAAAGATGGTGGCGCCCATGAGATGCAGGCAAGCCTTGGATGGCAGCCGTTCAGCACTGCCCGAGGCTCAGGTAACCAGGGCCAGCCAAGGCTTGCACCGCCGGCACTGGCAGCAGCAGATGTGTGATGGGGTGTCTCCTCCTGATCACCGGGTTGCCTCCCACCCCTGAGGGCTCCCAGACTGTGAGAGGGGGCAGGCCAGGCTGAGGGACACTCCCCCCTCCATTGCATGAATTTTTGTGCATCAGGCCTCTAGTAGAACATAACTTTACAAGGCACTGATATTTTCTAAAGTTTTATGAGAAAAGTTATTTTGTGATCCCATAATATTTTGGATTTAGGGAATAAAAGAAAAAATATTGGTATATGTGCAGTTTAAATGATGTTTTGTTTAAAACTCAGCTACAGGAATTGCTTAAACCTGATTTATGTATGGTTTGAGTAGATTTTAAGGAGGATAACTGCCTTTGTGGAGAGCTAAAAGGGATAAATTCATTTGGAAAATTTTGGAAAATAGAGTTCCTTAAAGTGGTGGCATCAGAGTAAAGTGTCCATGGGACAGATAGACTTACCATATCAAATTGAGGAACTTTCAAACTGAGGATTATGATTTAGGCTTTGCTATAAGGGTGTATGGGTATAAATAGGAGTTCTTTCTGGCATGCTATATGAATATAATCAATATCTGTTTCCATGGTCATACCTGGCGCTATAACTCATTTTCAACCAGTGAACACTCCAAATAATGGACTAATCTCTACTTGCTCCTTCCTTCCCATAGAGCTCCATGCCAACTTGGGTCAACACAGCTTCTCAAAGCCAGTACTTTTCAACCACTTGCATTTTTCCCATGGGCAGAAATCCTTCACAAGCCATGATCCTGTGTTTATCTGAATCATTCATGGCACAGTACTGTCCACCTCAGCCAATTCTTTCTCTTGCATCCCCATTTTCCTTTGGTTTTTGACTAGTATTCACAGACTCTTATACTTATCTTTATTTCCACGAGAATGTCATTTTCTTTATTCTAACTGAGAACCAAAAACCTGGCAATAATTGCACTAAGTATGAAAATACTTGTAATCCTGGTATTGCTAAAATGAAGACATTGTATATGTTACTTAGATGTGTTACGTAGAACTGAACAAGATACAAATTCAAGGCTGTCTTCATCAGCTAAGGTTCTTGAGGAACTGAAAAGTCTCCTTTAAAATCTTCACTTAAGTTATAATCTATCACTATACCCTTAACTAAATAAATGAAAAACTTAAGTGCTTAAAAGTAAAGAAATTATGTCTTAATCTGTTTTACTCTTTTTCAAATATTGCTTTACCATATATCCCATTTCTATTAGTTTGTATTTAAGATGTGCATTTCAACCTCATAAAAGGTTAAATTGATATTTATGGGCTATTCTGGAAACCTAAATACAATTTGTTTCACTGCATCTAGGAGAAAATATGTTCAAATTTCCACTGGCTTTTGGAACACAACCAAATAGAAGGTTGCAGACATACTGTGTTTTGGTCTTTGTTACTTGCCTCCTCCACTGGTTAGGGCTTGTGTCTGTTTGCAGGTGTGTATCTGTGTGTCTGTTACATATACCTTTGTGTCTATACATACACTTTTCACAGTTCTTGGTTCATAACATCATTTATTCCTTCCTTCAATAAATATTTGAATTCCTATTATGTAAAAGGTCTGTTATAGGCCTAAGGGATATCCAGAAATGAGGTTACGGCCCTCAGAGAATCTACACTCTAATGGAGAATAGACATAAACCAAATAATTGCAAAAACACACATAAAATACATGAGTAATAGATGCTATGAAGGGAGGCCACACAGTACTGTTCAAGCGTGGGACCAGAGATCTGCCTTGTCTCCAGACGCAGGCTGGTTTCCTGGAGATCTCCAGGAAGGGTAAAGGTGGAGGTGAAAGTGCTCCAGATAGAGGGAGTTCATGTTCAAAGAACTTATTTGCTCCATTAGGTTCTCTTTATAGTTTTTTCCAAGAGTGACCACTGTGTAGCTGGGAGACTTTTAGCTTCAGCCATATAGTGAAAATTAATTGTAATCATACTAGCAAATAAGAAGGCACATATTTCACAAGCAGTGATACCTGTTTTGTTTTGTGTTTTTCAGGTATGAAGTACTACTTAAGCCCTGACAACTACCCTGAAGATGGAATTATGAATATGGCAACTTTTCTGCGGGGCTTTGAAGACAAGAGGATAAAAAATGACCGGCCTGAGGACCAGTTCAGTAAAGAGAAAAAGAAAATCCTGTTCTCCTTCTGCGAGGTCTGCAACATCCAGCTGAACTCTGCAGCCCAAGCCCAGGTCCATTACAACGGCAAGTCCCACCGCAGGCGCGTCAGGCAGCTGAGCGATGGGCAGCCTCAGCCCCTGGCTCAGGCTGTGGGGCCGCTGCTGGCCAGCCCCAGCACCACCAGCACAGGTAGGCAGCAGGGTCGCGGGCTCCAATTACCCTGGGAGAAAAGCTTCTGTTCTAGAAAGTGAAGGCTTTAAGCAAGACTTATCTTTCACCATAAGCTACCCCCATAATAATCTGTATTCTTTTCCCTACAGGTAAAATCCAAGAGCTGTTTGTTACTTCTCAGTATATGTTTACTATTATCATATACATATTATTTTAGACACACTTAGATAAATAGATACACACAAAATTTGTGCGTTGGGCCATTGTCGTGGTTCCATACCCCCAGAGTGTGTGAGCATTTCTTAAAGTATTTTAAAATGTGTTTAAAATGGATCAGTGACGTCAATATTTGCTCCCTGTAAAATTAGGCTATGCTGGGTTCCCTCTGCCTGTGCTCTATTGGGTAGCACACTCCTTGACGGTGTATAAAAAGCTACAGCCCTATTTATAACACCCCGCGGTGCAGGGAAGGAGCATTAATCTTGTGTGATAGACTCCGTACATTCTTTTAGAGACTTGCCAGCCACAGCGCTTTCGCCTTCGTGCGGGCAGTGTTCTAACAATAGGAACAGGCATTGCCCAAGCCAGCCAGGCTCACCTCTGAGGCGGCACCACCGCAGCACTCTTGCCTCTCACCCTTTCCCGGGGGCTGGGTACAGGCAGAGGCTTTGGGACTTTTGCATTCTTGCATCTGCCTTGAATTTCACACCATCTTTAAAATCTTTTATCGTATCCTTGGGCAGAGCGTCCTCCTCCTCCACATTGCTGGGATGGCTGATCTTCACGGTGACGTAACTAAAGACGTTACCCAGGGTGAAGAGTCTACAAAAAGTGAGCCTTCTACCCAGGTTTACCTGGGAGGGAGGCCTCGATAAGCCTCCCCCTGCCTGTGGAGGGAGAGCTCCAGGTTCCACTCCAGCCAGCGTCTGCTCTGGTGACAGGCAGACCCGAAGGGAGAGGATACTAGAATTCCACTTGGGGCTGTTCCATAGTTCTTGGTTTTGTGACATTATGACATGATCCTTATGAAACTCCAGGGTAAATTGTATGTGTGCTGTGGGTACATATTTTTTTTTTGTATAGCAATTTAATTTCATTATATTATTTCCCCAGTAGATAATGGTCATGCGCTGAAAGACTTACAGGAATTTATAGGATGCACGCTTAGTACGGAAATTATAATTGGTATAAATATTGATAGGTAACATTAATGTATTTGTACTTGATATATCAAAAATTAATTTACATATTAAAATATAGTTGATGTTAGGTTAAGACTGATTTCTGTTTTATATCTAAACCAAGGAACAAATAACCCTGAGTAAAGATTTGAATTACATCAAAATATCCATGGTTAAAATGAAGTTATCTTATAGCTTCTGATAATTAATATTAGTAGCTAGCATTACCTGAGTATTTTCTAAGGGGTGGAGGATTGGAACGGGGGGTTGAGGACAAAAATGTTATACCTTAGTCAATCAATCAATCAATCAATCAATAAGGGTTATATTTTGATCCTAAGAAGCTTACCAGAATTTTCTCACTTAATCCTCTCATTAACCCTGAGGTAGTTGCTATGATTATTCACTACTTACAGGTTAAGAATAGAGAGATTAAACCACATGTCCAAGTTTACATGGCATGGAAATGGCAGATCTAGAGTTCCAACCATAGTTAATTAATAGTGAGGTGATTATTCTTCATCACTATTTTCCTGATAGTTCCTGCGATGCAGTAACACTCAGGTTAAATTCAGACCTGTATGCTGTCATGTTTGTGGTCATGAATGGTTGCTTGCATAGCAAACTCTTTTACTTTGGTGGGTCTTAAAAACAGACGTATAAATCTCAATTCATTAATTTCTCTATTGTCCTCCCATGCTAGCTGGCTGACATAAAGTAAGTTTAACAAAGATATAGACAAATAATTATGGGTGTATTCTATAAGTAAAACATAGATCATCATCTAGAATAACACAGTGTATTAATATATAGAAAAATGGATAAGAAAATGAGACAGATTTTCAAGTCTATATATTGGGCATAAAAGACAATTTTCATATATTGATTCCAAAATATTAGATGTGTCCTGAATATCCAGTAAAAGGAAGATTAAATACCTAATAGTACACTTATAAAATGATGACAGAAACCATAGTCATTAAATTTATCTTTCTGGCTCAGCTGGTGTACCTTTGTGGTTGAGCATTCATCGTTCAATTACTGGTCAGGGGACATGCCTGGGTTGTGGGCTCGATCCCCAGTCAGGGGCATGCAGGAGGCAGCCGATCGATAATTCTCTCTCATCACTGATGTTTTTATATCTTTCTCCATCTCCATTCCTCTTTATGAAAATCAATAAAAACATATTTTTAAAAATTATCTTTCTGAGGAATACTGAATAATAGGAGAAACTGTCCATAATATCATGCTAAGTGAGCCATCAGGAACTTAAGTGGATTATACCTTAATGTTGCTATGTGTGCATGTGCATATTATCCACTGTTTGAGTCTCAACTCAATGAGAAGCAAGCCTGACATGGTTTTATTTTTTCAGTCATTTCCTCAATTTTGATCTATCACATGTCTGTTTCCTGCTGGGTAGTGGCTTCCTTACCACCTTTTCTGCCCAGATCTTCTCAATTTTGTATTTTTAGAGGGACTGTTTATTTATTGTAGAAGATTTGGTTTTATTTAACTTCTATGCCATAACCAAATTAAGATATGATGATTAGCCAGACCCTGGAGTTTAGAGTGAATGGTGGGGCACAGCTGGCTCTCATGCTGCTCCTCTGTCTACCTGCCCTTTCACCCAGGTAGTGGGAAAATTTGGAGGAATGGTGGGATGGAGGTCTTCTTGCCTTATAGACTTGGCAAGGCTGTGATGCTGTTCTCGGTAAATGATCACTATTCTGGTTGTCTCTGTGGGACATAGATGCTCCTAACTGACCCTGTGTTTCTTTGGGGATTGGGAGTCCCTTAGATTTAGTTGCAAATCCCAGCTCAGCCCCAGTTGAAAACAAAAGGCCCCTTTCCTCAACCACATGTACTTCTTTCCCCCACATTGCCGCAGATAAGGATATTGTGTCCTCTCTTCTCATTTATTGTACATACCAACTACTAGGGCTTGAGGTCATTTAGAGAACCAATCTGACAACTAACATCCCTCTTGAAAACTCAGAGCTGCTGGGGCCCAGGCAGGTAGACTTAAAGTGGGGTGTGGAGGCTCCTCTGTATTTCTCATCTCTGCTCAAGTGCATAGGGAAGACTGGCAAGTCCATTAACAAAGCAGGCACCTAATTATGGATTCAAATGCTAGTCTCTCTTTTATGCTAATTGCTTGCCAATAAGAGTATTATGGGTTGAAGTTTGTTTCCCCTTCAAAAAATATGTTGGGAGTCCTAATCCTCAGTATTTTCAAATGTAACCTTATATGGAGATAGAGTTTTTGCAGAGGAAATTAATTTAAAATGAGGTCATTGGGATTAGGTTGACCCTAATCCAGTGTGATAGATGTCCTTATAAAAGGGCAACAGTTATAAAAATTTACAAAGACAGACACACACAGAGGGAAGATGCTATGAACAGGAATAGGAACAAAGAGGCCATCTGCAAACCAACAAAAGAGGTCTAGAACTGATTTTCCCCTCAGAGTTCTCAGAAGGAGCCAACCCTGCAACACCTTAATATCAGCCTTCTAACCTCCGGAACTGTGAAATGATCTGTGTCTATTGTTAAGCTACCCAGTTTTGGGTACTTTGTTACAACAGCCCTAGCCAGTTAATAGAGGGAGGAAAATAAAAATCTATAATCGCCCCAAAGGACAGAAGATGCAAAAGTAGAGATAATCTTCCCCATAATTTTTCATTTTTAGAGGCGACTTCCCCTCCTCTTTGTCAGTATTATTATATTGTTGAGTTTGGCAGGGCAGGGGTAGGAGTTGGCTTCAAGGAGTGATGGTTGAGACTTGAGCCATTTCTCTGAATTCGTGACTGATACCTACCTAACCACTGGCAATTCTTCCAGTATACTTAGAAGTTAGGGTGTTCATAGAACCTTTAGATCTCAGCTTCTGGAAGAATAGGAGGATTCTCAGAGTGCACCTAAAACCATTTGTGTGTGTGTGTGTGTGAGAGAGAGAAAGAGAGAGAGAGAGAGAGAGAGAGAGAGAGAGAGAGAGAGAGAGAGAGAGAGAGAATATAATTTTTTTTTCCTGAGAGAGAGAGAGAGAGAGAGAATATAATTTTTTTTCCTGAGAGAGAGAGAGAGAGAGAGAGAGAGAGAGAGAGAGAGAGAGAGAATATAATTTTTTTTTCCTGAGAGAAAGATTAATGATAAGTAGCAGCAAGTTTCCTTTCCCAACACTGTCCCTAACCAAATATTGTAAGAATACTCTGGACAGCAAAAAAGAGAATCAAAGGGGAAGCAAAGAGACCTTAGACAACTTAGCCTGTATGTGAAGGATCCCTGTTCCTTTCCCCATCCAGTCTCAGGGGGTGGGTGGAAATAACAGAAACCATAGGTGGCTTTAGACAAAGTAGTTGCATGCTTTTATTCCTCAAAAGGTATACAAATACAGTAAGACCCTAGTTTTCCCAGCCCCTAACAAGGATGGGCAGATGGACCCAAACAGTCTCCTGATTTGCTTGTGGGCTTAGTGAAATTGGGCTAGAATTAAACAGTGCTAAGAAAAGAATTTATAGCAATAAGTGCTTATATTAAAAGATGTGATGCATTTACACCATGGAATACTATGCAGCAATAAAAAAGAAGGATCTCTTACCCTTTGAGACAGCATGAAGGAACCTGGAGATATTATGCTGAGTGAAATAAGCCAGCAGAGAAAGACAGCTATCATATGATCTCACTCATATGTGGAATCTAAAAAAAAACAAATAAACTGATGAATTAAATAGATCCAGAGACACAGAAGCATGGAACAGACTGTTGACTCTCAGAGGGAAGTGGGGGTGGGTGGGTGGGTGGATGGAAGAGAATAACCAAAGAACTTACATGCATGTATGCATAACCCATGCACACAGACAATAGGACGGTGAAGGCCTGGGGTGGGGATGGGTGCAGGTTAGAAGGGGTCTATAGAAAAAAGAGGTAACATCTATAATATTTTCAACAATAAAGATAATTTTTTAAAAATAGAATGTCATATATGCCTCATTTTCCCTTCCTGTCTGTGAACCTCCCAATGTATGTGGGATTTCCATTTGTATGTATGTACAAATTAAATTTAATTATTTTATCTTGAAAAAAATGATAAAAGATCTCCAATAAATAAATGCATCTCTACCTAAAGAAGGTAGGAAAAAAAAAGAGAAAAAAATGAACACGAAGAAAGCAAAGCTGGACAAATCTGAAGAAGTTTGATAGTTTGTATTCATATCAAAACCCTGATTATGATATTTTTTTGCAGTTTTACAGAATGTTGCCATCAACTAAAGCTGGATAAAGTGTTCAATGGAACTCTCTGTATTTATCCAACTACATATCAATTTATATTTACCTCAATACAATTTTCAGTTTAAAAAGTCATAATAGCCAAAACCGGTTTGGCTCAATGGATAGAGCGTCGGCTTGGGGACTGAAGGGTCCCGGGTTCGATTCCGGTCAAGGGCATGTACCTTGGTTGCAGGCATATCCCCAGTAGGGGGTGTGCAAGAGGCAGCTGATCGATGACTCTCATTGATGTTTCTAACTCTCTATCTCTCTCCCTTCCTCTCTGTACAAAATCAATAATATATATAAAATAATTTAAAAAGTCATAATAAAGATAACCACTAAAAATGTCCAGTAGCATAATCAGAGATGACAATGAGCAAAAATTTGGGGGTTTGGCTTTTTAAAAATTATCATGTCTACTTTAAAGATATTATTACTAAAACACAATCTCCTTTTTTAAAAGATAAGTGTCAAGAGAACCTAGATACCTAAATAACTTAACGATAGTGTGGTATGCTAAGCACAATAATGATCTATATATAAGCTAGGTGTGGAACAGGGAAAGGAACAGTTAACTTTATAGAGGTCAGGAAAAACTTCCTAAAGGTGTTATTTGAGGTTAATATTTAAAAATAACTTTTGAGTTATTCAAGAGAAAACAACATGCTAGGCAAAGGGATATCAAAGCAAATGCATGCAGGAATAAATTATAAATCATTTATTATCATTGGAGTGAATTAGGATTGAAAAAATTTAATAAGATCCCTGTGTCAAAGTAGAAAGTAGCTAGAATGGAAGGGTCTTCCTTGTCCTGTGGAAACTGAGGCAAGGGAAAAACACAGTTGCCCAAACACACATATTAAAAAAGTATGGAACAGCTGCTGGATTCAGAGGTCTCCTAAGTTCTCTTTCTATTGTACGCTGGTTTATGGCAATCCGGAGCCTCACTGTCGAGTCTAGACAGCCCAGTTTAGGTGTTGTTTCACCATATGGCTGCTCAGAGGTTATTTTTCCATGACCTACATACAACTTCCAAGTCCAGATAAAATGGACCGTATTTATTCTCTACGTATCCTTCCCTCTGCTGGCAAAGGCTGAGACCTATTCTTTATCCTGAGCGCCTACTGCTGCAAAATTTCTCCATCAGTCCTAGGACATTCACCCTTCTGTTCTCTGAGGTGAATCTGAATTTAAAAACTGTAAAGCAGTTGGTGTGTGAGTGACTGATATTCTAACCCAGTGGTTTTCGAATTTTAGCTTGCACCAGCGTCACCTGAAAAGGTATGCTAAAATGCAGAGTATGTTAAAAAGGCAGACTGCTGGGCTCCATGCCCAGAGTTTTTTATTTAGGAGGTCTGGGGCGGAACCTGAGAACTTGCACTTCTAACAAGTTCTGAAGTTGTTCCTGTTCTGAAATCGTGAGAACACCAATCTAACACACCGAGGAGGAGTTATATCCAGAAAAGGAGCTTCTATCTTAAATAAATCTGCATTTAAGAAATGGTCAGAAAAGAGAAAGGCAGCCTTCTTGTGTTTCTTATCTTCTGCTGGTATACCCACGACCCATGCAAAGAAAGGGATGATGTTGTGGAAATAGAATGCATAGCCCCAACCCCATCAGCCAACCCTTACCCCTAAGGGTGAGCTTTATAAGCAACTTTGCACCTTCCACAGTCGCATGAAAACAGTGAGAGGCTGTGGCCACATGGGTGAATGGGACCTCACCTTGTGCCAGGTATTGTGTAAAGGAGGTTACCTCATTTGAATCCTCAGATTTATGAAGGTACTATTATTATGACACACAATGTGGGTGAGGAATAAAGAGGTTGGATAACAGCTGGATTTAGAATAAGTCGGCCTATTTCTGTGGCCTGATTCCTCACTCTAGTGTTATTGCCTTTCAGTTACAGATAAATGTTAGGCTGAACAGCAATTGCGTAGTTTGTACTTAGAGTTTACTGCTCATAGGGTACCTGATGTGGGAGGTGAATCAGAAAACATCTCTCTAGGCAGCCTGTTTATGTGGTAAGGCCAGCTTTTGCTGTTTAGAGACTTTCCCTAAACATCATTCAGCAATACTTGATACACTGATACCTTCTTCCTTCCCATCAGAAACAGGTAAATCACCAAATATAGTAATAAATATTAACTTTGTATTTTTTTTTCTCTTTATATCCTCAAGAAGCATTTGCTCCTGTCGTGGAGAATTATGTTGCCCCAAGGAATATGGTTGGGAGGAGTACTTGTGTTTGGGGGCTCTTGGGATGTACATTTCCTCATAATGGAAAGGTATTCTCTTTTAGGGGGAGATCTCTGATCCTGCCTTTGACTCTATTTTGGCACAAGTAATATTTAATTAAAACTATAAAACATCAGACTCAGAATATGAAGGTTCTGCTGAATTGAGGTAAGAGAGACACATCTGTACTTGATTTTGAGATGCACTGAAGATACAGGTTATATGAAATTACTGAATAATAACTTCAGTCTTCACAGCCCATTAAGATAGAAATAATTTTCCTTATATTGTAAATAAGGAAACAGAATTAGAGAAATTTGGAGGCCTTTCCTAAGGCCACACAAAGATTCAAAGTCTAATATCTGTCTTGGATTCTACATTGCCTCTCATAAATTTTTACAATGTATTTTCCAAAAAGTAATAATAAAAAGAATTCGTGACCATTTCCTTATTATCTAATGTTTGTTTTTCCCAGTTGCATACTAACTAATATGCACATTTTCTTGCTCATCTTAAATTAATTCCAAAAGAATTTCTAATCACATTTAAGGTTAAGCTTTTAAGACAGAACAGGAGTTAGTAAAGCAAAGAGACTGGAGAAACGTGATTCAAAGACAGTAAAGAGAATGTTTAGAATCTTAAATGGAGAAAAAAATTTGTCATGTCTACAAACGTGAAAGTTGGTTAAAACTGAGTGAAAGAATTAGGAAGAAAAACAAAAAAATTGGAAGGTAGGCAGGAGTCATTAGAATTTTTTTTTTATAATGTTTTATTTTAATCATGACTCTATGGGTCAGAGATCGGAGCTTTTCTCAATTAGGCATTTCTTGTCCTGGACTCACTAGACATTACTCAGATAGCCAGCACACTGACTGGGTTGGATGGCCTAAGACGCCTTTAACATATGTCTGCAGTTAGTGTTGATGTAGATTGGATCATGCTCACCAGTAGACCCTGTCTTTGAGTTACATAGACAAGACTTGTTACACAGAGGTCACAGAGCCGCATTTCAAGACAGGAAGAGCAAACACTGCAACCACTGCATTCTTTTGGTCAGAGCTATTCACAAACCAGTCCGAATTCCAGTGATGGAGAACAGACTCTGCCTCTTGATGTAAGAAGTGGCATCTTTTATTTGGCCTTAGGAATTTTTAACTGCGCTTGAATAGATTTTAAGTAGAGGACCGTTTGGAGGTACTGTGAAGAAGGTAAATTTGATAAAACCAGGGGATTTTGCAGCAGGAAGTGGAGAGAATAGTTTGGAGGGGGAAATGAAAAACAAGATTAGGAGATAGGTTGTCAGTTGGAACATAGTGTAGAGTATTTTTTTCTTTGTTGCTATATTCTATGTTTTCTCTTTGATGCTTCCAGGATCCTCCAGGATCCTCAACTGTGTTTTTACCGTCTCTTTTCTAATGATCCCTTATTTTTATTCACATTCTACATTAAAGAAGTTGTTAATAGGGTTAGAACACTGTGATAGGTGTTATGACTATTAAAATATGTGTATGGGCTTTAAAAAACACAGGTCATTCCCCCCTCTTCCCCCACTGCATCTCCTATGTATTTAAAATGTAAAATTTGGCAGATCCAAAATGGCAGCAGAGTAGATAGATGTTACATTCACCTCTTCTCGGGACCAAAGTCAACTACAGCTAAAATATACAGCAATCAGCCGAAGCCGATTTGGCTCAGTGGTAGAGCGTCGGCCTGCGGACTGAAATGTCCCAGGTTCAATTCCAGTCAAGGGCATGTACATTGGTTGCGGGCACATCCCCGGTAGGGGGTGTGCAAGAGGCAGCTGGCCAATGTTTCTCTCTCATCGACGTTTCTAGCTCTCTATCTCTCTCCCTTCCTCTCTGTTAAAAATCAATAAAATATATTAAAATAAAATATATAGCAATCAATCTGAATAACCAACTGAAGACTAGCTGAAGACAAGTCTTATAACCAAGGACTTACAGAAGTCATATTGAGACTGGTAGGAAGGGCATTGATGTGAAAAGGTTGGCCCTGCTCCCATAGGCAGTGGCTGAGATTTTGGAGGGATAGCTAAAGCTGTAAGTTCCCCTGAGAAAAATGCGTTATCAACCCCAAGCTGAACTCCCCACCCAGAGCACCAGAGCCAGGAATAGGTGCCCATATAACATCTGGCCATGAAAATCAGCAGGCATTCTGACTACCAGGGAAGAAGAAAGTCTGCTAGAGACACATTTGCTCTTAAAAGGCCAACACACAAAATCTCATTCCCAGCCACTCACTCTGGGCTCCAGCAGAAGGAGGGTGGAGCAGATCTTCAAAAAAGAAAATCAATGAGAAAACAGTGGTCATAAATGACACAGTTGATCAAATGGATTTAATTGATATCTTCAGAGCATTTCACCCCAAAGCAGCACAATATACATTCTTTGCAAGTGAACATAGAACATTTTCTAGGATAGACTACATGTTAGGACACAAAACAAATCTTAATAAACTTAAGAAAATTGAAATCACATTAAGCATATTCTTTGATCATAAGGTATGAAACTAGAAATCAATGAGAAGATAAAAAAAAACTGAAAAACACATAAAGATATGGAGACTAAACAACATGCTACTAAACAATGAATGAACTAACAATGACTTTAAGAAAGGAATCAAAAGATACCTTGAAACAAATAAAAATGAGAGCTCAACAACCCCAAATCTCTGGGTCACAGGGAAAGCAGTCCTAAGAAGCATTACAGGCCTATCTCAAGAAACAAGAAAAATGTCAGATAAACAATTTAGCATTTCACCTAAAGGAACTAGAAAAAGAACAACAAACTAAGCCCAAAGTGAATAGAAGGAAGAAAATAATAAAGATCAGCACAGAAATAAAGGAAATAGAGTAAAACAAAACAAACAAAAAACAAATCCAATATTAAAAATCAATGAAACCAAAAGCAGTTTCTTTGAATAAACAAAATTTATAAACCTCTAACCAAATTTATCAAGAAAAGAGAGAGAACTCAAATAAGTAACATCAGAAATGAAAGAAGTAATAACTGACAAAAAGAAATACTAAGGATTTTAAGAAAATATTTTAAACAACTATATTCTAACAAATTGGACACTCCAGATGAAATGGAAAAATTCCTAGAAACATACAATCTTCTAAAACATAATTAGGAAGAATTAGAAAATCTGAGTGGAGATATTGTAATATTGAAGCAATAATAATAATAATAATAATAATAATAATAATAAAGTCCCAACAAAATAAAGTGCTGGACCAGATGGCATCACAGTTGAATTTACCAAACATTCAGAAAAAAACTAACAGCTGTCCTCAAACTATTCCAAAAAATTCAAGAGAAGTGAAGACTCCCAAACTCATTTTATGAGGCCATTGTTATATTAACCTAATTCCAAAACCAGATAAAGATACCACAAAGAAAGAAAATTATAGGTCAATATCCCTGATGAACATAGATACTAAAATCAATAGAATATTAGCAAACTGGATTCAGCAATACATTAAACATGATCAAGTGGGATTTATTCTAGGGATGAAAAGTTGATATAATATCTACAAATAAAAAATGTGATACACCACATAAAAAATGAAGGATAAAAATCACTTGATCATATAAATAAATGTAGAAAAAGCATTTGATAAAATCCAGCACCCATTTGTGATAATAACTCTCTAAAGATCAATGGAAAAAATATCCTCAGGTGAGGATTAACAAAAACAAAAACAAAAATAATGTTATAGACACAGCATATGGTGATTACCAGGGAGAAAGGGTAGGAGGAGGTATAAGAGGGTAAAGGGGAATAAATGGTGATGGAAGGAGACTTGACTTTGGGTGGTGAACACAATAGTTGCTATAGTATATATAGTTGTTATAGTATGCGGATGACATATTATAGAATTGTACACCTCAAACCTATATCATTTTATTAACCATTGTCTCCCTAATAAATTCAATTTGAATAAATAAGTAAAATAAAATTTTAAAATTTATCCTCAAATGGGTTTTCACAGACATTTTTGAACCTTTGAACATAAACTTGAAATTGTAACAATATTGGTTCACCACAAGATGGTGCCACAAGAATATTGAAAGTGAGATATTTTCATTTTAATCATGTAACATTTTGTTGGAATTTAATGGGTAGGGAAAGCAGAGAAATACAAAGAGGTGAGGACATGAGTGACATGCATGTGTAGGCAGGAGCATGCTCATTTGACAGACACTTTTTATGAGCATCTTCTATGTATTAGGCTGAATATAGGGGTAATATCAGGGTTTGTGTATTAGAGTGTTAAGAGAGTGAGATATGAAGAAAGTAAAGAAGAGGAGAGGAGAAGAGAGGAGAGGAGAGGAGGGGAGGGGAGGGGAGGGGAGGGGAGGGGAGGGGAGGGGAGGGGAGGAGAGGAGAGGAGAGGACAGGAGAGGAGAGGAGAGAGAAAGAGAAAGGTGTAGAGGAGATTTTCTTCAGTTTTCAGGAATAACAATTATTGCTGAAACATCTAATATTGACCTCTGTCTGGAAAAGATGTAGTTCAGTTTAAGAGATATTTAATAATGCTAACTTAGGTTTGTGAGATCAGTGAAGATTTAGGGCTAGAATCCATCAGTATGATAATGTATTTTGCAATAGAGATATATGGTTTTTAAATGCCTGCTTTTTCTTCCTTTTTGATGAGCTAGTTTGCCATTTATCATTTAACCAAGAAATTTTTTGCAAAATGTATCTACCAAGGTGACAGTATAACAAATCATTGATGAATCATTAATAAGTTTCTACTTTAAGTAAATAAAACACTTTAGTGTAGAGGCAGGTGAGTTGATTTTTTTTACAATGCACTTTCCCCCCAGACCTATTAATTATAAGTCTATAATTTTTTTATGGAAAATTATTATACAATCCATTTTTAAGGTAGAGCCTATATGACTTCCTACAGGTTCCTATGAAAGAACCAATTTAAAAGGACAAAGGGAAGCCGGTTTGGCTCAGTGATAGAGCGTCGGCCTGCGGACTGAAAGGTCCCAGGTTCGATTCCTGTCAAGGGCATGTACATTGGTTGCAGGCACATCCCCGGTAGGGGTTGTGCAAGAGGCAGCTGGTTGATGTTTTTCTCTCATCGACGTTTCTAGCTCTCTATCTCTCTCCATTCCTCCTCTCTGTGAAATATCAATAAAAGGACAAAGGGTCTTGGTTAGAATATGCCAAATTGGACCCTTGAAAAGAGGGCATTTGATTTACTTGGTTTAAATTCTAGATCCTGTGAGAGAGCCCAGGAATGGTATGTTACTTGGAGTAATTCAGACCAAATGATGATACAATAGAAAGAATATTGATATTATTTTCTGACTATTTGTCTTACCCAGGATTGGTCACTATAAGTTTCCAAGTATTCCAAATCTGAATGTCATTCTTTCAAAAAGAATAATTAGTGCTCCATATCTGTACTTACCAGGTAAATTGAGTCAAGAGTTATATGATATGGTTTATTGAGGTTGAGGTTTTTATGAATGAAAGCAGAGCAATTTGGGAATAGGAGAGCTCAAGTCATAATTCCAGCCCCCACAATGCTTTGAGATAGGGCCCCAGATATTTTGGGTGGTTTCAGAAATCTGGAACTACACCTAAGGTAGACCTAAAAACGGCATTAAAAACAGCTTTTTCTGTACACGTGGTTTTAAAATGTTAGACACGGGAATCAATTATATAAGTGTGGAACTCAAAAAATTGATATGTAAAGTTTCTGATTGGAACTTTTATTAAAAAGAATTTACAAGGGTGTTTGTCCCATTTTTAGGGAAGGGTGGATAGTCTTTTTCTTTAAGAATGCTTTGAATTATGAACTTTTACACATATTATTTGTATTAACAGATACACATTTTATATCAAGCCTTGATTTCTTAGCTTTCAAAAGCTAAAGGCTGGCACCTTTCCATGTGGAAATGGAATCTTAGACAATTATAGTTAGTGTGTGGGTGGCTGAGTGTTTTGAATCATGGAACACCCACTTAAAATCCTGGTGCTATCTTAGAATAGAAGTGTAACCTATTTATGTGCGTGCGTGTGTGTGTGTGTGTGTGTGTGTGTGTGTGTGTGTGTACCTGTTTTAAGCTAATCTGGGGAGAAAGGCTTTTGGTAGAGGGCTCAATAGAAATTTAAATGACTGAGTGTATCTCCTCACTGTGCGGTGAATGTGGTGTCATCCTGATCGACCTACTTTCTTCACACACATGTGCTCCTTTCATACTTTGACAGCATCAATGGCAAGGAGGCTGTTGGGCATCATTCTGAGTTAGGCATCCCGTTGATATGGGGTTGGTTCTTAGGCCAAATGTGAAATATGTTTGCTTTTTCTCCTGATTACACAAAGAGTTTGGAGGATCTAGGTGGGCTGGTTATTGCATTTTTATTTTAATAGGCTGAGTGATAAAATTTACATCATGTTGACTGACTTTGTTTCCAGAACCAGACCTCTGGTGAGCCTGCCTTGCAATCCAGAGATCTTGGCCTATGGATGCTGGAAGTTAACTTTCTTCTTATGTGGACATGCTGTAAAAGGTATACGGAGAGGCTGATTTTGATCCTGGCAAGTTTCCCAGTATAGATAATCAGTTATTAGTACTTTCAGAAGTTGCAACAGTTCCATAGGACACCAGGTTGTTGCTAATGAAAGAATTCAACAAAATTTTGTTGTACTTTGAAAAATGAATAAGTGCAGTTTCTCCATCACATGGAAAATGACTTTGTGTTCATATTCTAGAAGCTAGGATTAGAGCCGAAACTGGTTTGGCTCAGTGGATAGAGCGTTGGCCTGTGAACCAATAGGTCCCGGGTTCGATTCCGGTCAAGGGCATGTACCTTGGTTGCGGGCACATCCCCGGGTGTGCAAGAGGCAGCTGATGGATGATTCTCTCTCATCGATGTTTCTAACTCTCTATCCCTCTCTCTTCCTCTCTGTAAAAAACCAATAAAATATATATTTTTTTTAAAAGAAAAAAAGAAACTAAGATTAGAGCCATACATTCTGCTGTAGTTTGCATGGTGAATAGGAAGACCAGTGTTTTAATAACTGCCCGTAGAACTCCGCTCCACTCCAAGTCTGAGCCCCAAAAGGCACTAAAGAAATGCTCTCTTTTTTGGGAGAAGGATACCTAATAGTTTTTATTTTTAAATAAAAATTGTATATATTTAAATTGTACATGATTATATAATATACATTCATATAGTGAAATGATTACTACAGTCAAACCAATTAACACATTCACCTCCTGATACAGTCACTTACCAGTGTGAGCACCTGAAATTTACTCTCAGAAATTTCCAATATTCAGTACAGTATTATTAACTTTAGTCATCATGTGGTATAGTAGATAGCTAGAACTTATTCATCCTATATAACTACAACTTGTACCCTTTGATCAAGATCTCTTAGAAGATGGTGAATGATATAGACCCAAAGTCTATGTCCATACAGTGTCAATGTTATGTTCAAGTTTGTTCTTAATATAAAAAAGTACATAATGTCTAGGAAAATTCCAAGTAAATACAACATAATATTTTCATAGAAATATTTTTAAAATGGATTTTTAAAGTTACAGATTTTTAATATTGATGGTAAAGAATAGTACTACTTTTTTTTTTCTACAAGTGGTTTTGAAAAACTCCTATACCAAATTGTATGTAGTATACAAAAATAAAACAAGGCCTTTTACTTCATAAGGTGAATATTTTTTTGTTGTTGTTTCTGACATTCTTACATATATTTTTAACATTATGGATGTTTTGCTATTGGTTACATTGAAAAAGGGGTGCGATCACCCAATGTTTTATGCTTCATTCTAGAAATGTGTTTTTTCTTTTAAATTTCCTTTTGAAAATTATAAAGTAGGTTACTAAAAGAAATATTTATTTCAATTGCCTTTCACATTATTGGGTCTAAATTAGGTAATCAATGAGTGGTTGATATTATCATTATGCTTTGTTATTTTCTTGACACAATAATTCTAAATTGTTTCTTGCCTTTCATTCCTATGTCCTAGTTTTGTCATTTTGCATTTTAGCCACATCTCTGCTCTAGTTTGTGTCTCAGTTCTAATAGCATCTTCTCTCATATATTTTTGTCCATCCTGTTAAAGCAATGTTAATCTTCAAATCTCTTGCCCAAGCAAGAGAACATTTGCTTAGGTACCATTTCCCAATCCTTAACCTCATAACAGTTTCGGTAAACACTTGTAGAGGTCTATAATCTCTTACCTACAATTTTTAAAATCCAAGAATCTATGAAAATACGAAGGTTTTGTACTTCATATTGATGGCAAAACTTGACCTGAACTGATGGGAAGTTGATGATAGTCTTTATTTATCCCATGTAGTATGGACAAGCACATGTTTTGCTACAGAAATGTTAATGTATCTGATTATAGAGTATGACCTCAGACCCCACTGGAGGCATTCTATAATTCATGTTATATACAGAGTATCATCATTCTAAAATTGAAAAGCATTTGAATTCTGAAATGCATCTGACAGTGAGGGTTATGGATAAGAGATTGAGGACCTATCCTTTAGTATTATGTTTTCATTTTTAAACTTTTACTACTAAGGAGCTGCAGGAATGGGAATATTAAAAGCATTTTAGGCACATAATCTCCCATGGATTACTTCCTAAAACAAGAGAACTACAGAGAAAGAGTGAGAAACAGAGACCACTGAGCAGTGACTGAATCAGTGATAACCAGTGCCAGCCATTTCTCATAGTACATTCAAATGCTGTGCTAGGGGCTTCATGAGGCGCAAATGAATGGGATCCAGGCAGTAAAAGTAGGATATTCTTCTATGATGTGGGAATACACACACACACACACACACACACACACACACACACACACACACTCATACTCATGCATGTTTCTTTGTGTGTCCACTCATGTATATCCATAACTGTCTATGATGAAGGGAGTCTAACCAGCAGCCTGAAGGAGTCAGCTCTGCACATAGAGACATAATGAGGATGCCCATGGGTGTTCCATGGTTAACATTGCTCTAAAGTGCTGTGTTATGTAAATGCATTTGGTGGAATATTGCTTCCTTCACACAGATGTTTTGGGTTGAAGGCACTAGTAAATGTGGCACCTAAGAGCTAGTATTACTGGAACCGAACAGTCATGTACAGAAGATCCTCTATTGGCTTCTGATTTGCTCCTCTTTAGAGTTTTAATGAGATCCTAAAACCCATTTAAAGAAATCTGAATGAAACCTTGAACGTGTGCTTCATCAATGATGCCTACTAGGAATTCCTTCTGGTAATGATTTTTAATAAATATTTTATGTCTTTTATGCTCTGTACTTCGCATACACAGGTCAAAGTTTTGCAACTTGTGATTTCATATCATTGCTGCTACTTTCTGGGCTATAGCTACTTTGTTCCTTTTTAAGATTATTTCAACTGGCTCTCACATTTTACAGTATAGTAGTGGAAGAGGGAGGATGGTGAAAGGTAAAGATATAAATTTAGGGTCTCTGGAGTAGGGATGTATGGATTTAACTATAGACTTCTTAAAAATAAGCAGGCAAAGACTATGATATTAAAATAATCTCTAACTTGCATGTTTATTTTCTTCTTACACAGGGTACATTTAAATTTTTATTGCTTAGAAATTTGTTTTAAGGTAAAATTGGTTGTATTTTTTGCCCTGGTGCTAGCATAGCCCTGCACATTTTTACTACTAATATTTTTATTTTAATCTAAAGACAGGCAGGTAAGGGTTAACATATATTTAAACTTGCTCTTTAATGGGTATCTATGTCAAACATATGGTCATTTTTGGCATTCTAATTGTTAATAGCCTCTAGTGATTTCATTTGTCTATAGAGAAGTCCCAGGAACCTCCAGCTATTTTGATTTTTGCAGCTTTTATGATAAGTCCTTACAATATAGACTACTGATTTCTTCTCTGTAGCCGGCTCATTGTTGAAAAGCCAGAGCTATTTTTAACATTTACACAATTTCAGTAGATGAGTCTCCATTCCACAAGGTTTGGTGCTAAATCTGTGGAGCCTTTCGTAATCATATCCTTTCTGTGGTTTGCTTGAATTTGATCACGGTGGCTGATTTCATGCATTGATAATGAAGGCTTAGGTTGCCTGTTTCTCGGCTTAAATCCACCTCAGACTTGGAGGTTGACAGTGCTGCTGGCTTCAGCACGCGCAGAGATACAGAACTGAAATTGCTCTGCTTTCTTTACAAATGACTCTGAGAGTGCTTGTCCTTCCCTAACATGTTGCCAGCGTGTGAAGGATTTTCAATGAGCAGTGCACTAAGCCAGCATCTGGGAAGGTCCGGAGCTGCGCTGATATAGTGTGGAGCTGTCACACAGATCTTGAGGGCTGGAGCCAAGCCTTGGGAGCACTGCGCCTCACGCCCGTCTCCTACTGGAAGTTTTGTTTATCCAACTTGGTTGCTCTTGCAGCTGGCGAGAGCCCTGCCAGGATGTGGAGTGGACTTCCTAGCAGAGGTGAGCATTTTTATTCTACGACTCGGACTCAGGGATCTGGGGTGTCGGTAACAGATTCTTTCAGACGCTGTGTTGAATCCTGTGGAGTTATCAGTTGTGTTCATCACGTCTCGCTGACAGATCCGAAGGGGCAGCACTGAAGAGCAAAATATATGATGCTTTAATGTTATTGGGAAGTTGCTCCTTGCATGGGTGTGACAGCATTCCTTTCTCTCTGTGCTAGCTGTTTTGCCAAGGACATCTTACCAGTAGGTGACTTCCTTTGTATTCAAACATTTGGAACAAGTCAGTGATATTGTGTGATTTGCTATCCTTGCATGAAGCAGGTAACCAGCAGTGGTATTATGTGCTTCAGGTATTAAAAAAGAAAGAAGAAGAAGAAGAATAATAAGAAGAAGCAGAAGCAGCAGCCTAGGAACTAAATGTACTTTGTAGTGTAGAATCTTTGGCGTGAAATATATACAGGAGGAAACAAGTGATGTGAGGAGATAACTGACAAAGTGAGTGAAATGGATTACATACTGGAGTTGGCACCTTGTTAAGCTTGACATTATTAATAATTAAAAGTTATGACCTAGTCGTGCACTGGACAGCCTACAGTAATTGGTTTCCAGAGATGGTATACTGAATGAGGGAGGAGAAAATTAGCAGCATTACCTCCCAAAGCATGTTTTAATTAGATGTGACATCTTAAATGTGGCAGATTTTATCATTTAAATCTAACTAAAGTGCCGACACTCACCTGGGAAGTTAAGCTACTAAATCATCCTGCCCAGGGAGGTCTGATGTGGTGTCGTAAGTATCGAGTATTTGAAAGCCAACGGTACAAGAGCAAAGTCAAAGTTAGCCTCTGAGTAGATGGAGTCCTATTGCTTAGGCTCATCTAGACTGTGATTCCTGCACTGTGAGAAGCTGCTTCTAAAAAAGAAAGGACTGTGAGAGTCAGGATGCATCCTAATGGCAGTATTCTTATTAAGTGTCTGGTTAGAACATTAGGACTGCAAGAAAATCTATTTTTATTTGATTGGAAGCTAGCATGGCACATGGGGTGCGTATATCTGTGTGCGTATGTTGATGTGTTTTTCCTGCTAAATTTATTTGAGGCAGCTGTCTTATAGCTTTCAGCTCTCACGTTATAGATAAGTGTGCATTTGTTTGACAGAAGATTCGAGAACCCCATTTACTGCCAGTACATGTAAAGCTTGGCTAAGCAGACGCATCAGGAGCAAACCGTTTGTGTTCGCCAATCTGTCTCAGCAAGTCCCAGGGCCACTATCTTGCTAGAAGCCACTGTGTGCTTTTGAAAGCATGAAATTAGTTTTATACTGAGCACATGGTTTCTCATTTAGCAGCTCTTTTTATGGTAATGGTCAATTTATGGTTCACCGCCAGGATTTTGGTATTCTGTCAAAGCTGATAGCTTCTGCTAAGGTGTCTCTATGAGATAATTATTTTTAAAACACTGAGATGGGGGGCACCCAATTAGACCCTCAAGGAGAGACCTTTACCTTCAAACTAGTCTACTTTCTGAATGCACTGTCATTTCTCCAAATTTCCTTTATGTTGTTTAATCCAGGACCTATAAACCTTAAGCTGCTAACATTTCCCTCTTTGGAGCTAACTGGACATGTGCAATTAAAATAGCTATATTCTGAAATGTAAAGTGTTTATTCAACTTTTTTTCAATGTGTTTGTAGAAAACCACTCTATTATTGTTGACAATTTTGTGCAATCCATCTTTAGGCTTACCTGCTTGTTTCATAGACTATTGGAGAGGATCCAAAGCTTTTTATATTTATTATAATTGATATAAACTATCCATACTTTATTGTGTATATGTGCTATGAGGAAGGGTTAGTTACAAATAAAATTAAACAGTCTCAAGATACATTAAAAATGTTGAAAAAAATGTCTTCTTTTCTAAAACTGCTTCATTTTGAAAAGTAAAACCCCTCGAATGCTAACATTACATAAATATTAAAAATAGTGTTTATTTTCACAGAGTGGCAATAGATGGAATGTACTTGTACATGTTATAAGAATGATTTTTCTAGCCTTGTTCTTTTCATCAGAAAATGAACTTTGTTGAAAGTTTTATTGGTAATAATGCGTTTTGAAATAGAGGTAGTGAAAATTAATTGCCAATGACATTTAATGAATTATTTATTCTTGTGCTTAATCTTGGTATGCTGGCATATGTGTGTGTGTGTGTGTGTGTGTGTGTGTGTGTGTGTGTGTGTTTGTGTGTGTGTGTGTGCACAAATGTCATGCATTGGGCCTCTAAAATATATATATTTTATATATATATATATTTTAGAGGCCCAATGCATGACATTTGTGCAAGGGCTCAGCCCTGGCAATCATGGCAGCTTTCCTTGGCCCTCACAGCCCCCCGCTTCATCCAGAAGGTCATCCGGAAGGTCGTTTGGCTGTCCAGTCTAACTAGCATGTTATGTAAATGGATTAGGGTACTTGGTGGAATAGTGTTTTTATATTTTTTCTTTCATATGGCTTTGACAATGGAACTGTAAACACTTCTGAAATATTGTATTTTATTGTGTTGTGTTTTTTTTTGTTAACTCTTGGATCTTTGCCTACATTAATGATTATACCTGATTAAGGATTCAAGATAAAATGTTATTTATTGAAATGCAGATATATATATATATATATATATATATATATATATATATATATATATATGTGTGTGTGTGTGTGTGTGTGTGTGTGTATACATATATATATATGATATAATTAAATATTTTCTGCATTTAGATGAAGCAGAAATTTTAAACAACTTATTTTTCTCCTATTCTTTTGGGAATTTTATGTCACAAGTCATCATTAGCTTGTCAAGGGGATTTTGTTTTAGCTTTTGACTTATAAATAAGTATCTCATATTTCTCACTTTCCCAAAGCCCATAAAATAAATTTGGTTTGTGGATTGAGATTTAGAAGGTTAAAAGGTCATCAAGATTTTCTCTTCAGATTTCTTGATGATGTAATGTGTTTAGAAAACAAAACCTTTAAAGAAGTTTTAGAATATCAGAATTCTCTTAGAATATTGAAATTTATCATAGTATATAGATCATAGAAAATTTGCTAAAGGAAGTGAGGTATAATTTAGCATATTTGCCTGAATTCTTAGCACTAATTTCTCTTTCACACACACACACACACACACACACACACAAATAGGATTTAGAAAGTTATAGTGAGGATGTAAAATACTCATGCAGCTCAGTGGCTTACCTGCATCTTTTCACTTGTAAATCAAGAGATAACAATCTGGAATTTGCTTCAGCAAATTAAAAAATGACTAGTTATGAAATATAGCAGATGTAGTAAACTTGCCTTAGTTGAGAAACATTATTAAAATTAAAGTACTCTTCAAGTTCATGGAGCTTTCTCAATATATATGTTCAGTAATTAGTTTGCATGATTTATATAGTTTGTAATTCATTTTAGAATATTTTCTCTTTTTTATTGATTTCAGAGAGGAAAGGAGAGAGAGATATATATAAAAACATCAATGATGAGAAAGAATCATCGATTGGCTGCCTCCTGTATGCCCCACATTGGGAATCAGCCCTCAACCCAGGCATGATAGGGAATGGAATTGTTCATAGGTCATGCATAACCACTGAGCGACCCTGGCCAGGCTATATATCATTTTGAAATATGTTGCTGTAGTGACAAATAATTTTAGTATAAGTATATCCCATGCAATATTTGTTACATACTTTTATTAAAAATTATTCATTGTTTAGCTGAAATTCAAATTTGACTGAGTATACTATACTCAGTAAGGGAACCCTACCTAATTTCTAACTAAGGTGAGTCTCTGATAATTAGCTAGATAACTGGGTCTACCTAAGCCAAAATGGAGGCTTTGAATTTCTGTCCAAGCAGTCAGTTTCTACTGGTAGAGTTTATGCTTGGAAACTCTTATGAAAAGAACGTTTTCACCTGAGAAACTTAAAATGGTATAAAAAAAAATAGGAGGGGTGAAGCAGAAATTACTAGTAAGGACAGGAAAGCCTCCTGTAAATATTTAGATAAACCAATAAAGGCATCACATTAAATCATGTCAGTAACATTTTAAATACTAGTAAATAATATTGAGAATTTTGCAATCAATTTCCAGTTGTTATCCCTTGCTAACTAGAACGTTTTCAGGATTGTCCTCCCTCAACAGGTGTGAGATGCATATGAATTGATTTTATTTTGTTCTAGTTAAAATGCCAAAGGGGAGATCCCTTCTTCAATGCCCCTTCATGCCTCCATCTGGACTTTATTCACATGTCCATAGTCCTTTTGATTTTAGGACTTTTTTGACTGCCACTTCCTATGTTTCTCAGAGAGGCAGAGTAACTTACAAACTGGACTTAGAGGAAAATCTATGAGACACTTTTAATTATTCATACACCATAGCTGAGTAATATAGGATAGATGTAATATTTATTGTGTACCTACTATGTGCCTAGTAGGATATAAAAATATTTATAGCCAATTTTTATTGAATTTTTAACAATGTATTAATACAGCAATACATTGTTTAATACCCATTGTGCAGATGCTAAACTATAAAAACAAAACAAAACACTGTTCGTAGCCCCAAGTTACTCCAATTTTAATGTCATCACATTAGAGTACAATACTCTATCCTGATTCTGAATGTCACTCTAACACATCTGGCAACCTTCCCACAGGAGAATAAGGAATAAAGGCTCATTCATCTTCTGCATCTCACCCAAGGCTGTATTATAAAACCCTCTTTGCTCACTCAGCTTTCTTTACTATTTTTCTTCTCTCTTCTCACTTCCTAATGTCTCCCTCTTCTCCACTATTTTTGTAATCATTCCCACCAGGAATGACTAGACATCACTGTAAATTTTGTTTCTCAAAAGGAGGAAAAAAATAGAAGTCAACTTATATATACTGTAACAGAATTTAGGTTAGGCTATCTTGCAGTTGATTAGTGAATAATGTAGAGATGTTTGTAGTAAAAAACTAATTTTTTTGTACCCAGTCTAAAATGTCACTTTAGTTCTCTCTCCATCAGTTATATGATATGTCAAATCAGGAAAACTATTCTGAATCCAAACTGATCAGCTGGATGTGAGAGCAGTTAACCCAAGCTTTGGAAATGAACTCTACCAGCCCAATACAGAAGTGTTCAGTACCTCATATCTTCTCTTCAATCAAACGCCACCCCCATTAATCTAGGGCACTTCTCAATGTATGTTGTCCTATAGGACAAATTCTAATTTACTTCCATTTTTTATGTCTATTAACAGTATATTGCTCTTTCAATATGATGATTTTCAATCTCAGAAGATATTGTTTACCCTCCCCTCCCTACACACCCATTAATCTGTTTTCTTACTTCTGTGTAATCATAAATGTTATCCACTACTTCTTAATTGTTTATAATGGTATTTGTTACCTTTTCTGGTATCAACACTGTGTTCTTTGGGAAAAGATGCCCATTCCTTTTTACTGTAATTATCATTCTATTCTATTCTATTCTCCATGTCAATGCCAGTGTCCCCCTCCTTACATCAGTCCTTTTTGGCTGTGCGGTCCATTTGTTATGATAAAATACCAATGTGAATCCATAACCTAAATTTCAATCAGAAATCATCTTCAAAACCTTTTTTTTTTCAATTGTCTTCAAATTTTTAGAAAAGGCACTAGTAATTTAAAGTGGCTAGTAGTTTGAGAGATCCTATCTTTTAATTTCCTATAAGGTGAAATTGCTCCATAGCTATATTTTCTTGGCAAATGGCAATTGTATAATAAATAGCAGCCTCCCCCAGGGAGTTCTGTTCTTTCAGAGTGAGGAGATTTCTATCTTCTGATTCCGTCAGGGAGTCTGCAACACCCCTGGGACATTTCACTGCACATCTTTTTGCTGACATTTCAGAATGGCATGTGAGTTTCAGTGGGAGACCTACAGAACTTCTCCTTTTCCTCTCTGATTCACTCTTTGGTAGAGTTGGTTTTTTAGAAGATGATGGAGGGAAAGACTTTACTTCTCAAAACCTTCTGTTTCTTCCAGCAAGTTACAGTGGTATTTTTTTACTCAAGTTTTATTTGAGGGGTACTAGAAAGGGGAACCAGAATTTTGAAAAAAAAATAAAAAAGTCAAAATATCCAGGAGTAAGATTCAGAAGTGAATCCACAGGGACATCCTTTTCTGGCATTTTTCTTCATTTTTCTGTATTTTGTATTGGTGCACAATGGATATTACTAGATTTATGATAAGTTAGTTAACTCTGCTTAACTGCAACTTTTGGATTTTGTGTGGTGTAAGTACACAACCACTGCTATGCACATTAGGGGAGCAAACAGAGGATGTCACTCTATGTACACAATAGTTAGATATCCTATAATGGGTTGTGAATAATGCTTTAATAGGGTAAGGAGAAAATGGAGATGGCTTGGGAATGATCTCTAACACTTATTTCTTGTTTCAGCTACAATTGATTTAACCAGTATCAGATCCCTATCAGTACATTTTGTCATTGTTTTTCTTTAATTGACATCTAGGCCATATTCCACACCAAATAAATCAGAATCTCTGGCAGTACAGCTCAGGAATCAATATTTGTAAAACTCTCAAGGTGATTCCAATGTACAGCTCCAGTTACAACCACCGTTTTAAAAAGGTGGATCAACCCCAACATGGTCAATTTCAATGATATTAAATGGAAGACAGACTGAGAAAAGATTCAGGGGTATGGATGGACTATAAGCACATATGAGTCAAAGTATGATATAACTCCTCCTTCCCTCCCACATCTTAATGGTGTCTTAGATGGCAGTAGAAGAAATGGAGTATCTGTAACAATTAAGTTTGCTCAAAAGTCATGCCTGGACTTTGGGAGAAGTGCGGAGAGCTTTAGGTACTTGCATTTGAGAGTGACCACCATGACCAATGTGCACTGAGCACCATGTCAAGGAGAGATCATTAGAGTATTTGTTATATTATAACATTCGAATTACAGATTTTCAATAAAACTTCCATTTAAAATTAAGAGCAGTGGATGGGCTTTTCAAGAGCAAAGATTTTCACTTGCTATAAACAACTGCCCAGTAAAGCTCTTTGAATATGAAGAGATTCCTTTTTGGGGCATAGTGCATGACCCTTATTGGTAGTTGTGAAGCAGAATGTGACTTAGGTGTGTGAAAAGGAGGAGAAGGCTTGGATTGATAGTTAAAATAGATGATGTTCTAACTTCAGACTCTCTAACTATAAGAGCTTGCTAAATTAATAAGGTAGTATGGCAAGACCATTTGTTCATCACATTAGTTCTGCGCTGTGGGAGGGCATTCTGTGAGGTTTAAAGCACAGCTCCACCATCACATAGCTGCAAGTCTCAGTTTCCTCACCTATAAGACAATAATGGCAATAGATGTCCCTGCCTAGATTTATTGTAAAGATTAAGTTAGAGTAATGTATACAAAGTTTTTAGTGTGGCAGATTGAGGGAACATCAAAGGGATATAATGTAATCAGGAGTTAGAGTGAAAGCTGTGGGGTTGCCAATGATGACTTGATGCTTTCACATGTGCTAAGTACCCAGTAAATGTAGCCTATTATTCCTTAGAAGTTATTCTTTCCTATATTATAGCTGCCTTGTAGTAAAAATTAGGGTCTGAGAGGTAAAACCTAATTGTTAGTTGTATTGGTGGGAGATATGTGCTGGAATATGGGAATTCCAAAAGGAGGGGCACAGCAAGGAGGCTTTGGCTAGGAGAAGGCCACATAAAGAATCACCCTGCATGGGAAAAGCAAGGGAGATCCTGAAAGGGGATTAGGGAACCTAATTTCTTATAATTCTTCATTCTTTTTCCATTTATTATTTTATTTGATCCACACCATAACTCTGGGAAGTAGATAAAGTAGTATTTGCTCCTTACACTAAAAATAAATCAGCAGGAAAAGGTGACTCGACAAAGAGAGCAGAATCTAGGTCTCTTGAAGCTTCCATCCGCACCCCTTACATCACACCAGCTTCTTCTGCCTAGGTCTGTGGGCAGCCCAGCTGCATTTGAATAAGGTACCTGTAGACTATTAATACAAACAATGGGATGAAGTTTGGAAATTAAGGAAAAATGTGAAAAGGTAGCATATTTAGTGAGTGAATTTAGTCAAGGGATAAAATTTTAAATATTTCTTGTTGATTGGAAGACAGCTTTTAAGTAAGTTTGGAATAATAATTAAAAGCTTAAGTAGTAGTCTCCCAGTCAATGATGTATCACATTTTATAGTATCTGAATACTTTCTGTGTAATATAATTGATTGCATTTAACACACCTCAAACTTGAAGGCAAGTATGGCATGAACAAATTAAACAGTAAGAATCATCATATATTAAACATTTTAAAATTTAATGAATTATGGAGGAGAAAGGGTAGAAGGGGAAAGTATGTGCTTTGATTCTATTAATCAAAAGGAGAGCTAAAAATTCTGCAAAATGGTGGATAAATGCTATGATTTCTTTTTTAGGTAAAGTTGTAAGTCCCCAAAACAAGTAGCAAACAAGATAGTTTTATAAATTATTCTGCATGCACTAGTATAAATTATTGCTATAAGTATAGATTATAAGTATGGATGAGCCAATTAAAATAATTTCACATTTTTTAGAACTTTTAATTGTTAGTTGTAATTGCCATAATTATATTTCTTGCTGACCAAAGTATTATACTTAAATCCTTTATCACTGTGTTCCTTTCATGGTTTATAAATGTAAAAATAAGTTAGGTAAGTACGATATATTTAAGGAATAAGCTCTTCACCCAGAATTAATACTTTCTACATCCAAAAAGTATACATGTGCATATCTATTATTTTCTAATTGTGTTTCTTTCCCACTAGACTGTCTTTTAGATAGGAACTGTGACCCAATTCTTTTTATACATAATTCTCAATACAATGCTTGGCACATAGTAAATGGTATATTTAAACCATTGCCTAATGGATGGGACACTTGAACATAGTACCAGATACTTGAATTTGGGATCTGTGAACATGTGCAGAACTCAATAAATTATTTGATGTTATTGTTTATAAAAATATTCATTCTTTAATTAAAACTACAGTGAGACACTTTTTTTCTTACCTATCAGATGAACAAGATCAAGACTTACAATACAACTAGAGGCACGATGCACGAAATTCATGCAAGGGGCTCAACCCTCGCAGCCGCAGTGTCTTGCCTTGGCCCTTGCAGCCCTGGCTTCGTCCAGAAGGTTTTCAGTCTAATTATCATAGAACACTTTTATTATTATAGATGGAGTTACCATGGTTGGGCATGGGGCACTCTCATACATTGCTGGAGACTATAAATTGGTTCATGTATTTGTAGGGCAATGTGGCAGTGATTCTCAAAACTTAACCCCAGCCAATTTTAGTAGCCCAGATTTAGTCAACATCATATATGCTTGCATGTGTATATAAAGATGCATAGAACAATTCATTTTCCTTCATGTGCCTATCTACAAATATAGGATTTTACTGTGCCATTATTTGTAGAAGGAAAACATAAACAAAAACACCCAGCAATAGATGGTAATAATTATGGCCTGTTTGGGCTGCTATCATACAATACCACTGAGTAGTTTATAAACAACAGCATTTTATTTCTCTCAGTTTTGGAAGTAAAAGATCAGGTGCAAGTATTGTGAGCAGGAGCCTTCTTCCAGGTTGTAGATTCCTCATTGTATCCTCATGTGGTGAAGGAGCAAGTGATCTCTGTGGGGACTTTTTAAATATATATTTTATTGATTTTTTACAGAAAGGAAGAGAGAGGGATAGAGAGTTAGAAACATTGATGAGAGAGAAACATCGATCATCTGCCTCCTGCACACCTCCTACTGGGGATGTGCCCACAACCAAGTTACATGCCCTTGACCGGAATCGAACCTGTCCGCAGACCGATGCTCTATCCACTGAGCCAAACCGGTTTCAGCACTGTGAGGACTTTTTATAAGAACATACATCCTTTTCCTGAGGATTCTATCTTCATGACCTAAGCACTTCCTAAGGGATCTATCTCTGAATACCATCACATCGGGCATTAGGATTTCAACATATGGATTGGGGGCTCACAAATATTCAAACCATAGGAGACAATGTGCAGTAATCCTATATAATAAAATCCTAATATGCAAATTGTCCTCTCAACAGGGATGGGGCCGGCCAGCCAACTGCCCACAGCCTCTCCACCTGGCCGGCCCTACCCCAGCTGGTGGTGGCAGCAGACAGCCAAGGGAAGGGAGGTCCTGACTGGCAGCCAGTAGCCAGTAGGGAATTTTGTGCACTGGGCCTCTATTTTAAAACAGTAAAGAACATCTATAAGAGCGAATATGGAACAATGTACAAAGATATAAGTAAAACAAACAATATTCAGAACAAAGTATACAGTATATTGTTTATGTAAAATATATATGTGTTTTTGTGTGTTAATATGTATGTATACATATATATACATAAAGAGAGAGAGAGAGAAAGGGGGTGGGAGGAGAATAAGTTAATTTCATGGGGAGACTAAGGACTGAGTTCAAAGTTATATTTCTCTTTTGTGCTGTTTGAAGTAGACTTTTCTGTGAGCTCTCTGGACTTTTTATTAGCATCATGCCCCCCAAGGGGTGCCCTGCTCCTGCTTTCATGCCTCAGAGCTCAGATACCACATTGCTGTCCGCATCTTGCAGGTCATGGTCTTTTGGCTTGGTTGCACAGAGTGGCTGTTGTCCAGGGTGTCTTCCAGCAGGTGGTGGTAGGTGCCCATCTCAGCCTCTAGCTTGACCTTGATGTACAGCATGGCCTCGTACTTCTTGGCCTGTTGCTGCCCCGATGCCAGGGTCTGGGCCAGTTGGGATTCCAGGTGCAGCAGGATTCTGTGGACCTGTTCCACCTGCACGGCATAGCACGTCCCCCTCTCTCAAGCTGTCCTCCAAGCTGCACTCTGTGAGAAATCTGCAGGCCAGTGCGGAGAACAGCCTGAAGTAGACTTTTATTCAACTGTTTCGCCCCTTTGTAGTTTTGAATATGTTATCACCTACCTACTACTTTTGAGAATAATAGATATATTTATATAAAAATAAAATGAAATATTTAAAAAAAATGGAATGGTGGGGAAATGGGAGGCATGTAATGTGATGAAAAGTCACCACAGTAAAAGCTTGTAGGGTTGTCAGATGATGACTGCAGGGTTTCCAGCTGCAGTTAACAGATGAGGAAAAAATGTAACGCATAAGCTACTTCACCAGGTAATGGATGGTTATCAAGCCATTTGTCCTCCCAGGTGTTTGCTCCCTAAAGTTCAAGGTGAAAAGCCAGTGTTTGGTCAAGTCCTGAGAAGGTGTCGCATTGACCCTCTATAACTATCCCCAGGGTCCAGCCTTAGCCTTCCTGATGATATGTGATTTTCCTTCCTGAATCTGCTGGAAATATGCTCCTCAAGTACACATGCTTGTACATGTGAGTGTCCCTCCTATAACGTACTTGCAGTGGTCTTCATCTTGAGTGTCCCTGGGAAAACACCAGGGCCTAAGGGACTTAAGCTTTGTGAAAGGAATTTCCAAAGTATGTATTGTAGTTCAATGCAAGCCACATGAATATATGAAGAGGAAAAAGGAGGAAAGACCAAAAAAGCATGTTAAAATAATAGTAAGCATGCCCCAATTCCACAAACATGACAGCATTCCGTGCAGCACTGAGCTCATCTCTGTTGTGCAGTGAGCTTGTTTTTAATACATTTAGTTCTCCGTTTGAGAAACTCATAGCATTTGGTCATCTTACCTTTGGGGTTGTAATACAAAGTCATGATGAGATGATGGGCATTTTACCATGAATTCCCTTGCTTCTGGGGGTTGAATGCTGAGTTTGAATGTTAATTTAACGAATTCTTTTTGTTTAATAAGTTCAAAGTCCCAGCTGAGCTGAAGTATGAGTGATTTTATTTCAAAATTCAATGTCAGCTTGCAGAAATGTGGCTTGAAGGACTTGATTAATGTTATGATCAGCTGATTGTTGATTAACTAGACCAGTCTTTTAATTCATCTAAATTGGCTATTTTGCTGGTCTTTAAAATATGATATTGTTTGCAATTAAGATGATATTATTGGATTTTCCCAGATTATAATATATACCCTTCCCTATTATGATCAGCTGAATAATTGCTGATCATATGCATTGCCTACCAGATTAGGTTTGTATTTCTGAATTCATACAGGAAAGCCATGATATTTGTTTCATTAGCACCACGCTCTTACTGGCTAAGCTAACTGGACACTATTACTGTTGAACTAATGCAAATATTCTCTGAATTTCCATCTTTCTCTGCCTTATAAAAATGACCATAGGAATTGAGCAGGGAAAGATGTCTTACACACTTGCTACGTTAAATGATGTTTTGGGTGCTACAGAGCCTGTCACAATACTTTAAAACATGGTAACTGTGAAAAAGAAATAAAAGCAGAGGTACGCCTTTCTAAATTTGCAGTCTTGGCTACCCCTTTTATGCAAAAGAGGAGTGATACCATCCAGATCTGAACATTACAGGTTAAAAGTCAACTTATGCATATTTGCTAGCATTTCAGCCTGCTTAATGCATATTTCTAAAAATTTAATCCATTGAAACTAGTGATTCCATGATAAAGTCCAAGTTACATTTCTACAGTGAAAAGAAAAAACGCCGCAGTAGGTCTAGTTCATAACTCTTGCTGCCTTAGGACATTCTGGTCATCGTTGAAAACCCGTGCATGGCAGGGATTCTTTGAAACTTAATTACACTTTTGAGTCTACACTTCTTTATCTTGCTGCCATCTTGTTTCTTTCTGTAGCTTAAGAATTTTTTATTACTTCATACTAAATCTCCTATCTATAAATTCCTCTCTTATTCATTCATTAATTTATTCAATTGTATGTTTATTCACAAGCATTTACTAACCATAAAGTCTGTCCTACATTCTTCTCTCATCAGTACAGAAGCTGCACCCAAGTCACACATAAACTGGGTTGCAATAATTGATTTGTAAGTTAGTGGTTTTGAAACATCTTCCCATAGATTTAGTATTTCAAATTAGGTTTGTGCTTCCAAGCTAGCGAAGCACTGGTGGGGAAATATCAGAAGAGGAATGCACAATTGTCATAGGAAGAAGCACAATTTATACTAGTAATAGAAAGTAGTGAAGGAAAGGACAGGGGGTAGGACCAAAAAGTCACGTCAGAATTTAACTGCTTTTTTAGCATCAAGTGACATGGAAGAAAGTCTTCCAAGGAATTTGGAGAGTACAGGAAGAGACCATTTAAAGTTCTTTATAGGTGTTGATTATATTATTTATCATCCAAATGGGAACATTATAAGAGAGTTATTAATGTTTAAGCTAGGATCCAGGCTTAACTCACTGGGATGTATGGTCACTCTAATAACGACTTCAATTATTTTAGAATGTACCTATTGGGTGTTAAATAGATTGAGCAAGAATCCAGATATGGTAAGATTTAAACATTTAGAATTCACAATTAAAGCAATCCTAGCCTTGGAACACTGTGTATTCACTTCTCTGCCTTCCTGATTGCTAATATCTGTGGGACCCTTGGAATAGTTAGGAAATTGGAGAAGATGAGTGTTTCATATATAAGCCTTATTCAACTGGGAAAATAAGAATGATATTGGATAAGAATCTATATTAGTTAATATAATATTGCTAAATTAGAAAGTGCAAAATTTACCATCTTGATTTTTAACTCAGATTTTCTCTGTAGTCTTGAAAATGCCGGAAGGTTGACAAATGTTTACAAAGTCAGTTTTCTAAAACCATTTTGTGCTCTTAAGATTCTGTTTTCATGGAATCTCTGACTAGATTGTATCCACCCCCAGCTGTCTCAAACTGAGTTTAATCACCAGTAAAATTCTGCTGATTGTCAATGATGTTTGCTTGATTAATTCAACTCTAGCTGTGTTGTCTTTCTACCTATGTCTTTCAGCATGTCCTAGAGAATTAAATGTTTCCTTTTGGGATTTTCAGGAAACTTGAACAAAAAATAATTTCCCTTTTATTAGACTACTAGAGGCCTGGTACATGCCCTCAGCCCAGCCTGCAACTTCTCAAATCTGGGACCCCTAGAGGGATGTCCAACTGCCTGTTTTGTTTCTGGCTCAACAGAAACAAATGGGCAGTTGGACATCCCTCTTACAATCCAGATCTGGCTCCCAACCACTCACCTGCCTGCCAGCCTGATTATCCCCTAACTTACTCCCCTGCCAGCCTGATCGACGCCTAACTGCTACCTTGCTGGCCCGATTGCCCCCAATTTCCTTCCCCTGCAGGCCCAATCACCCTCAACTGACCTCCCCTGCTGGTCTGGTTCCCCACAACCGCCCTCCCCTGCAGGTCTTGTCCCTGCCAACTGTCTTCCCCTGCTGGCCTGGTTCCCCCCAGCTGCCCTTCCCTGCAGGCCTGATTGCCCTCAACTGCCCTCCCCTGCAGGCCTACTCCATCCCAATTTCCCTCCCTGCTGTCCTGATCACCCACACTGCCCTCCCCATCTTGTGGCAGCCATCTTGTATCAACATGGGAGCAGCCATCTTTGACCACATGGGGTAGCCATCTTGTGTGGTGGAGTGATGGTAACTTTGTATTTTACTCTTATTAGATAGGATAGAAGAATATTGTTGTTGACTTTCTTTAATCCAGTTTTGACTGTGGTGCAAATATTTTATATGAGCTAAATTTTCTTTGAAGTCAGCAAATATTTTATATGAGCTAAATTTTCTTTGAAGTCATGTTTTAACTCTGCTAGTCCTTAGAATTTAACATATTCTCTGTCCCATACATTAATTTAAAGTATAAACTGCTTAAATCTTTTTAAAAGACATTACCTTGGCAGTTGGACTTAAGAAAAAAATTAAAAACTATATGTGATACCCTGATTTTAATAAATTTTAATGGATTTTTAACTTGATCTTTTATCAAGAATTGATAAATGGACTTTAAAATTATAAATACATAACATGAGTGTTTTTAAATAGTATTTTCACAATGCTTTCTGTCACTTATACAGTAAACTATCAATATCATTGATTTTTTTGTGTCTCCAAGTCTTCTCAAAAGTCTTTAGAAATAAAAGACTTTTTGCTAACCAGGTTTTTTGTTTTTATTCCTCACCTGAAAATATGTTTTCAATTTATTTTAGAGAGAGAGGAGAGAGAGAGGAAGGAGAAGAAAGAGAGAGGGAGAAACATCGATGTGAGAGAGAAACATAGATCAATTGTTTCCTGTATGTATCCTGACTGGGGATTAAACGCACAACCTGGGTATGTGCCTCAACCATGAATCCAACCTAGGACCTTTCGGGGTACAGGATGATGCTCAACCAACGGAGTCACATTGGCCAGGGTGCTAACCAGTTTTATAGATTTCTTCTGACATCAATTTTGGGGGGGAAGGAATACAACATATTGAAAGCAGATAACAGTAAACTTAAAAAAAGCGATTTAAAAAAATTTACCCACATATTAATGCTGTTTTGATTATTTATGAAAAAAGATAATTTTAAAAAATCCAAATGTGGATCTTACACAGTGACTGCTCCCTTCCATGAAAAAGGTACTACAGTGGTGGTAAGCGAACCAGATGAGAGTTGGGTTTTCTGGATTTTTATTTTGAGGCTGCCACTGCTTAACTTTGAGACCTTTAATAAGTCACATAACCCTCTGGGCTTCAAATTACCTTCTTGCCAAAACGAAAGATTGACTACATTTTTACTACTCTTTAAGAACCACTGAAGCTGGAAAATTCTAGGGATATTTTTCACTTTACTTCATTCCATAGCTATAGTCTTACTCGTCATATAGATTTTTGAAGATTAACTTCATTCATAGTTTTATAAAAAAGAGAAAAGAAAATTTGCAATGCATTTTGAGTTTCTCACAAGTAGCTGCTCTCAGAACATGAGATAAATATACTGCAAAGAGTTTGTGTGCATTTTATTCAGGCAAATTTCTCATTCATTTTTGTCTGAAAACAGAATCAAACCTGACAAGAGAGCAGTTCTCTCATGGAATGGGGATGAACTGCCTGTGATTTAAGATTCAGGGTACTGCCCGATGGCATGGCTCAGTGGTTGAGCATCAGTGTATGAACTCAGAGGTCATGGTTCGCTTCCCGGAGGTCAGGGCACATGCCAGGGGGGTGGGGTGCGGGGGGTGGTGGAGGAGGTGTGTGTGCAGTGGCGGGGTGTGTGTGTGTGTGTGTGTGTGTGTGTGTGGTGGAGTGGATATGTGCAGGAGGCAGCCAAGAAATGATTATCCATTGAAGTTTCTCTCTCTCTCTCTCTCTCTCTCTCTCTCCCCCCCCCCCTTTCTCCCTCCCTCCCTCACACTTCTTCTCTGAAATCAGTAACAATATATTTTTTAAAATTCAGGGCATGTATTGTGATTGTGATTCTCTTAAGAAATATCTTGAAGTGCTTACATTTTATCAGTCTGCAAGCATTTTACTACTAAATATCCATTTTGTAGACTTCACAAAAATGCCCCCAGTGATGTGATTAGTCATCCAGTGAAAACCTGCTGCCTCCCAGCTAGTCTAGGCATCTGCTCACAAGTAAGATTTCCTCAATGTTCAAAATAAATCTTTTCAGTCACTTTATGATAGCTTTGATGTGCACCATATGGCTTAAGTATATAGAATTTAGGTGTGACATGGTGTTTTTGCATGGTGGTTATTCAAAACAGTTTTTATTTAAACATGTTCATTGATTACATTTTAAATTATGTAATTCCCAATTTATCCTTGTTTTGCATGTAATTCTAAGTGTATAAAAATAAAAATATATCCAAGCAAAAGACTATATGATTATAGTCTACTTAAGTAGATTATAAATATTTTGGGTTGGTGAGAATTACTCTTCTTTCCCATGGTTAATCCTTAAAAAGTTATAAGTAGTCATTTATAACTGTAGCAATTATGTACTTTTCAGATATTATTTTCCATTATATAGAACCATTTCTGAGGTTTATATTATAATATAGTTTATGCTGTAGAATCCTAAGATTGCTTAGCTCTGTATACCAAATAATAAATCAGTTATATTTTACATTGTTTGGAATTTTTGAAAAGATAAAAATTGATGGATATTTTAAGTAGGATAATTCATATTAGAGCCTATTTTAATATATTTTTAATTAGTAAAATAGATTACCTCTCCCCCTCTTCCTCCTCCTTCTCCTCTTCCTTCTTATTTTTTAATGCTTTTGATTAGTATGAGCTTCATATTTTCTTAAAAATCCCATTGCTGTTTTCTATACATTTAGAAGTTTAATGTTCTACATCTGCTCTTTTAGTGATTACTTCATATATTTTAACACGATTGTTAAAGTTTGAAATTAATCAATACCTTTCCCATTATCCTGAAATATATATTCTCTCTGAAGTTTATATTCCATTCTTGGCCAGTATTTTTAATTCATGCTTTTCTTTCCACAGATTAGGTATCATTATTATTATCATTGTTTTGAATTATTAATATATATTTTTAGATTCACCTTTTGAGGGGCATTATCAAGTCTAAGCCTGTCGTGCATGAGATGATTGATGACTTTGGATTTACCTTCTGCCAACATTGTTTTTGGAAACATATTTAGTTAAGATGAATGTGGCATGTCAGTTATGTTCAGTATTACTTACTTTGAAGACAACACCTTATTGGGACTAAGAGGACTGTTAGTTGACATACAAACTAAAGGGCCGGCCCATGTGATCACAAGTATATGAAAGTCTGTTGGATAAAACAGCATTCGCTTCCCTGGATGGTTCCCCATAACTGAGTGTATTGTATACTAGTGCTAGTATGTTATAGGGACTTGGAAAATACACTCACAGGCAATTAGAAGGTGTGATTTCCTTCACGTACAAGGCTTCATGGTGTCAGAGTAGCCTGCATTCACTTGGGAGATCTCATTCCCTATAACTGAGTTGAATGTAATCCTAATGGGATTAGAAAAGCAATACCTGGGCTGCTGTAAGAAGTTCTATGGAAGATATATTGGATGCTATCATACAGGCATGCTGTGTTTACTCTGCTGTATCTAAGTAAAGCTAGTGACATTTAAAATCTTTTGTGTCCTGTAAGTATGAAAGCCAGCTGAATACAAACTACTGCTGGTCACAGAGAGTGGGCATTGCAGCCCACACATTTACCAGTAGCTTAGCTCATTCCTCCTTCTTGAAGCTCATATGTCAGTAAGCTAGTATTTTCTTATACTTCAGCTGCCATTGTGGCCTCCGGGGAAACGGCAGTACAACACTGCCACCTCCAGGAGAGGGTGTGAGGTATTATAGTGGGTGTATAATGAAGAAGGAGGGGAAGAGCCTGCCCTTTCATTTAGTTGTAGTGAGGGCTGAAAAAGACAAAGTGAGAGGAGGTGAGAGAGAGGCCCACGAATAAATGGTTGCCCCCTCCCCAACTTGGTTGACTCATAGAATGGGAGTGTTAAATGTGTCTATGAGAAAAGCCAAAACAAGGACCTTTACCCTTGGGCTGCTTTGAAATTTGGGTCAGATTATGGGGCGGAGAGGGCAGGAAGAAGAGACCCACTTAAATCATGCTGTTCATAGGCATATAGAAGCCCAAGAAAGTGGAAGTGGTGGAGGGCGTGGTTAGTGGTGAGAGTCCTGCGGGGGCTCTGGAAGCTCCGAATATGCTAGTTAGTGAGGAGGATTCCTGAGGGAGAAGAGGATATTATTTTTTTTTAAAGTTACAGTTTTTGACATTTTGAGTTACAAAGTGTGAGTAGATTTGTAATCTTCCCACATCATCTCCCAGTTCTGTTATTGTGGATTCTATGATTGATTACCTTTAAAATAAAACCAATGATTTGTAAAGAAGTGATATATACAGAGGCACTCATTTAAAAGCCAAGTCATTCATAATCCTCAATGTTTATTTTGATGATTTTAGGTTGTAATGAAATGTAAAAGTACCTTTAAGTATAGCTTAAAGTACAGAAGATAGACATGTTCTATAATGAAATATATATTTAGCTTTTCATAATAAAGTAAGGAAAACACTTAAGCCTACTATTAAAAACAAGTGAAGCTAAAATTCTCTTATTTTAGAGTTAACTCGCTGTAGATAAATAGGCAGCTCCCCGCCGGCAGTTGGATATCCCCCCTGGGGGTCCTTAGTGCTGCCACAGAGGTGGGAGAGACTTCCTCCAGGGCCACTACGCTTGCCAGCCCTGAGCCCTGCTTCTGGCTGAGCTGCACTCCCCCTGTGGGAGCTCACTGTGTAGACTGGGGAGGAGTGTTGCTATTGATAGGAGGGAGAGCCTGTCTCCTTCAGAAGGAGGAGAGCTTGTCATACAGTTTCTGAGGGGAGAGCATTCTAGGAACGGGAAGAGCAAGTGCAGGAATATGCGAGACATGTTCGAGGGAGAGCAAAAAGGCCAGTGCTCCCACTTCAGAGAGAATGGCAGGCGGGAAAGATGAGGTCAGAGTGAAGATAGCAAGTGAAATGGTCAAGGCATCTTCAGAACTCTGCATGAACAGAGCAGTCAGGGGAGAGGGAGGGCTATAATATGATTTGTCATAATCTTCCTGGCTACTATGTTGAAAAGATTTGAACATGAACAGTTAGTTGGCCATTTCAATAATTCAGAGAACAAACTCCTGTTGTTTGGACCAGGATGGTGGCAGTGAAAGTGACAGTAGATGATTACCTTATGAATTTCTTTTGAAGGTGCTTTGCTCATGGACCAGAGAGGGGATGTGAGAGAAAGCAGAATCACAGATGGCACCAACATCCTCAATCTATTAAAACATAAAAACAATAAAAATTGTATTCTATTTACCCAATAATCAGTTTTGTCCTATTTGCCTAATTTCACATACATACACTTAACCCATTCTAACTATATTTAATTGAAATTGTCTGACAGAGACTTCTCTGTATTTGAACATTTTTTGCATCTGTTTATATGGTATCATTATAAATTAAGGCAATTCATTTGTGTATGTGTGTCTTACAAGAATCAGTCTTAATATTTAAAAAGCACATCACGTACAATACCCAAAGCCAGTTTTAATATCTGTCATAAAATCCCTTGGACCATGGTGCTCTAGTAATAAAATTGTCCTGAATCTTGCAATTGCTTTGCTCAACACCTGGATCACTCTTCAGTAAATGAATCCAGATGACTCTAAATGAATTAATAAATAAAGCAAGCCTTCCTTTCACCCATAAGTTTTCTAGTGATTACATTAATAGCTATAAATGGAAATAAAGTACTTGTGACAATACAGTTTTATATTTTGATTAAATTATTCAAAGCAGTCATGTGGCGTTACAAATCTTAACAGATAGGGTAATATGAATAGATTTGCACTAGCATTAACTTAAAATTAATATAAAAATCATTTGAATACAGGGAGCATCACTTCTTTTAAATGGAAAGGTAAAAGTTACCTCGAACACTGTTCGTCACAGCTGGTATTTGTGCCCTTCTGCTCCTATTCGTGGATTAAGGATTCGTCTCTGGGAGACAGAAGATGATGGAACTGGAGCAGTGCCTATTTCTTCCCATAGGATGCTTTTATAACGATACTCAGAGAAGCAAGAGACACACCCATTTTTTAGGTTTGACATTTTATTTTGCCTATTTTGGGCTATCTAGGAATTCTCCAAATTTGGCTTTAAACACTGAAAAGTCATTTAGGCAGAACTGTGACTACCAAATGGCCAAGTCAAGTGACCCTTGAATGAGGTTCAGCAGTGAGCTGCCTGTAAAACACTAGGAGCCCAGTTCAGGCTTCGAAATCGCAGGGCACCACCCACCTTCAAGTCCCTGGTCCAGCCCTGCCTTGCTCTCCAGGCTCCACAGAAGCTGTGGCCGCTGCAAGTACAGCCCTGCCTCCCTCTCCAGCCCTTGAAGCAGCCACAGCCACTGCTGATCAGGCCCTCCCCCAGCCCAGGAACACAGAGACCCTGCCATCCCACCCTCGATGCTGCGCGTGCAACCTCCTTCTGTGGTGTCAACCTGTTATGGCGTCCTGATTATCTGATTAATATATATATATATATATATATATATATATATATATATATATATATATATATTAATGCCTCAAAATGTGAGATACCAGTTACTAAATTCAAAATGCAAAGGTGCTCACAGAGGCCAATGCCTTGAGATGGCAGAAACCTCAGGCAAGCTGAACAACATCAGGGCTTTCAGAGAAATAATACGCACTTCCATTTACTTCTTTAAAATTTTATAAACAGATAGAATTGGAAAATGAAAGAAAGTTACATGTGGAAGACCAATATTGACATTTAAAACTGCCAATTAAGAGTGTAATATAGCTTCTCTAGTCCTTGGGTAAGTCTGGGGGACCTTGGCTAAGTTTCTGAATCCGTATTTTACCTTTTTTACACAGTATATTAAAAGTAAGAGAGTAATTGTTGCTACCCGAACAGATTGTTATGAGGAGTAAATGAACAGTTTAATGTAAAACTCTTAGGACAGTTCCCAGTATATTATAAATGCTCCATAATTGTTGGCTATTTTTATTGTATAAGTATATAAGTATAAGTATATAATGGAACTCTTGAGTTTACATATAAATTGCCTATTAAGAAGAGGCTGCATTAAAGCAAAGAAAGAAAATAATTTCAGAGGAATCCTTACTCTGGCTATTCTTGGTGCACTGTTACATATTCATCATTGAGAGACTAATATTGCTGCCAGAAACGAGGTGGAGAGGATTTCTGAACTGCATGTAAGATTTTCAAAGTGTATGAGTCATAACATCTTGTATCAATATTAATAACATATTAGAAAGTTAAGAAGGTGGCGAGTATTGCAATCATCTTTAGTTCTAAAATATGAGGTAAATGTGATAACAGATGATATCATGATGAGCATTTATGATCACCATGGAAATTGGACCACATTGTCTCTGCTTTCCTAGTCCTACCATTCTTCCAACTGAATTCATTCAGCATCCCACGAAAGCGGATCCCTTCCTTTGCTATTATACTTGACTAGCTTCCCTTATTACACATGTATATATAATCTGAAGACCCAGAGTTCACATTGGAAAAAAGCAGAATTTCCACGGGGGCAGAGAATGAATGGCATGTGACATATTGCTGTTGGTAGTTTGAATTTGAGAGAAAAGATAGAGAACCTAGGGTAATGAATATGCTAACTCAGGCATGGGAAAGGTTTTGTGGAGAAGATTCCATAGCGTGCCAGCAATAGAATGTGGACTGAGTGGGTCAAGTGTGCCTGTGAAGATGCAGTCAGCAAATATTTATTCATTAATAGGACTACAATTTGGAGTGATGGGTTAAAGAATTTGAGGATTAATTATAAACAGAAAAGGGTGATTTATAATAGACTTCCTTAACATACACTTCCTTCCTTCAGGTTATCTGAATCAGGTGCTTTTTGAAAGTTTCTTTGCCTAAAATGGTAACTTTCCATGATATCTGCTTTATTTTCTCCTTATTAATCTTTATATGTAATTACTGCTTTTTAAAATTATTTTTAATGCTAATGATAGAATTTCTCTGTTTAGATATACAGTTTTATATATTCATCTACTCATAGTGCCATCACCTGACCACAAAGTTTTATGGGTGAATCTACAGATCTATAGCCATCCTTAGGAAAATTATACAAAACACTCTCCTGTTCGAGTAGATCAGTGTTGTCCTGTGGGTATGCAAATGCACTATTTGATATCCTTGTCCACATTCTGAATCTTTTGTTAAAAGCAGAAATTATTAAATCATGTGAGATTCTATTATTCACTATATTTGTAGTATTTCTGTTGATATTTTAAAATAATTGCATAGACAAAATCCAAATTCAGTGACTACTCTGTAACATAAACAAATAGGCCTACAATGGGATGTGTCACTATTGCCAGAAATATTTAAATAAATGGCTGTGTTCAATGTTTGTCTCTAAAGTGAAAGAACAGAATCTAGAGCCCTTTAAATAAGGACTTCTACTTAACACTGTGATTCCAACTTATAAACATGTTTCTGAAAACTATATTACTTAAAATTGTCACCTCCAGTGGTCAATGGGGGGAATAGAAGTTCAGTGGATATTGAGTTTTAGTTAAAGAGGTAAAAGTTCTAGACATGAATGGTAGTAATGATTACATAACAATGTGAATGTACTTAATGCCCCTGAACTGGACATTTTAAAATAGTTTAAATGGTAGTTTTTATGTATATTCTGCCACAAGAAAAAAAAAATTGTCTCCTCCAAACTGAAGGGCTTTCTAGCATATTTATAACGCTATTTCATAGTAACATAGAGATGACCCCTTGGCTTTATTCTTATCTTAGTGACCTTGTAGTTGAGTGCACTGTTTGTTAGCTCCACTGAAAAGTTTAGAGTTGACTTTTTATTGACTTTAGTCAAAGAAAGAGAAAATTATTCAGTAAAGATCGTAAACATTAAACTTCTGGTATTTGGAAGTTGTACTAGATTGAATTTCAGGTGTTATGTGCAGAATAAAGTGATTTTATTATGATCACTCTTCTTTTCAATTCCCTATATTTCCAGTTTAATGGCATAATAATTGTATGACTGGGATTTACCAGCCAGAGTTATAAATATGTAACATTCATTTCTAGGTAATATATTACACTGTTCTTTTATGAGGAAGTAGTTGCCCTTGATGTAAAAATGGATATTTGATTTGAATAAATGATTCTGGAATTTATGTGACACTTTAAGTTATCCTGTCCTCTCAGGTGCTGAAATGCTTTTGTGAGGTGTCAGAGTGGATAAATAATAATTGCCTTCAAGAATCTTCAATGTATATGATGGCTATTTAAATACCAATTTAAAAGCTTTGTGACATAAATACTTAAATTTTTACCATGCTTATTGCTTTAGCCATGTTTTATTGGAAGATAGCCCCTCACCTGAACAAACTATGTTTCCTTCTTAAAATACTGGCCAAAAACTCTCTTCATATACATCAATGGTTAACTGGTTAGCAAATTCTTTTTAATGATTCAATTTCTTACAGAACTTAGATGCCCAATTCATACATTTCCAAATACTGTTTTAATATCCTGAAAATGGAAAAGAGCACATAAACTCTCATGATTAGAATCATCTTAAAACCACAGCATTGGTAGGCATCTTACATTCTAATCTCCAGTTAGACTATAAAGAAGCCAAAAGGGTTAGCTTATAGTCATGATTAGATGGATAGAGGTAGTGAGGTGGGTGTGAATTTTAGCTCACAAAATCAGTTGTGGGAAAAACTGACACACATATGTTTATTTTCATAAACAAAATTAAATCTGACTCTAAGGTGATGGGACATTTCATCTCCCTTCATTGGGGGCTCCCCCAGCTGAAGGGTCATTTGGAAAGTACCAAATTCTTATACTGACTGGGACAGTGAGAGATGGCATTGCTGCTTTGGGTTTTGATTCTCACTGGTCCTGGCTGTGACCCTCCTGTCAGTACCTATGCTGAGCTTGGACATAAATACTTTTTATGTCCTTTGTTCTTTGACTTTTGCTGTTCATATTTTCTTCCTCACACTGCTGGATTGGAACCTGTAGATGGTCCCAGCACTGAAGATATTATTCAAAATAAAAATCCTATTAAACTTTCAAAGCCTATTATTAATGTACTAGAGGCCCAGTGCATGAAATTCATGTACTATTGGGGGCAGGTTTTCTCAGCCCTGCCCACACTCTCTTGTAATCTGGGACCCCTTACTCCTTATTGCCTGCTGCCTTGCTGCTCCTGACCTCTGAGCTCACTGCTCCTTAGCACTGCTGTGGAGGTGGGAGAGGCTACTGCCACCACTGCTGCACATGTCAGTGGGGTGAGCTCCTGCATTGAGCATCTGCCCCCTGGTGGTCAGAGCACATCATAATGACTGTTCATTCTGGTTTTTCTGCCATAATGGTCGCACTTAGGCTTTTATTATATAGGTAAATGTATGCTGAGATGAAAAGCTCATTGCAGCTGGATGTAGAGCTGCTCTGGTCCTGAGTCAGCCATGGTGTTACTTTGTCTAGTTTCATAAGAGTGTGGTCTGTGGGGTCATTCTGATTTTCTGGGCCTGGAACTGTAACACAACTGAGGCTTGGATGTTATCTCTAGTTTGATTGAAACTCTGTCTCTAGTCACTAGGTCCAAGTCTTTGTTCGTAAGATTATTTGATGCTGACCAGAGCCTCATTATCCTGAGGGCTTAATAATTAAGGGAGTGAACGTGCAAAGGAGAGAAAGATGGATGAGTCAGGGTGTCAATGAGGTTAATTTGAATCAAAAGGAAAGAAAAGAGAAAATGCAACATTAAAGAAATTTAGTTTCTGTGCAGTTACAATGGTACCCTTTAAAGCACAATTTAAAAAAAAAATTGAAGTCAAATCTATTTTTCCCCTTGCTTGTGCTTTTGGTTTCATATAGAAGAAGCCTTTATCAAATCCTAGAGCATGAAGATTTAACCCTATGTTTTCATTTAATAGTTTTTTTCATTTTGGCTCTCACATTTAGATTTTGATTAATTTTTGCATATTATGTCAGCCAGCATAACTATGAATCATACCTCCTTTCACTCTAAAAACTATCCCTGGTTGAATGATAAATTATATGGTCATCCTAGTTAGGGTGCAGTCCATGGAAGACAGTAAAGCCCTCTGACCTATGAGAATATGAGTTGTGACTTTAGTAGCATCATTTTCTAACACAGTTAATCTATCCAAATTAATCACACATAAAAGCAAAAGTCATATGGCTCTAAGAAAATATGGAGAAAGTAATTTAAAAAAAAGATAGGATGAGTCAAAGGGTATTTTCTTAAAGAATTTAAACATATTCTACAAGCAAATTTCATAACTTGCTGAAATTAGTGATTAATATTTGCACATTAATGTAAATTCAGGTTAAACTAAAAGTGTTAATACAGTTAAACTGAGAGTTATTCCAAATTCTCTAGTCTGGCATTAAGCTTGTCATCTCTTATCCTATTCTAAATACACAAATTTAAATATTCTAACTATATAACTCTTTTAAGTAAAGGACAGCAGTGAACTTTAGACCTAATAAAAGATTGATAAGACTATGAATTGGTTATCAGATCAACTTAATTATGAATTGACAATGATGCATAAAAACTGTACAGAATTTAAGAATAATTATGAATTTGAATCATTAAGAAATATTTTCTCATTTATCTCTCAACAATAATTAGGTATTTCATTGAGTTTTCATCCTTGAATGTATTACTAAAATAGGTAAACTTCTATATTTGAATATAAATGAGTTCACTCATTATCAGATAAATCCTTTTAGCCACTGCTCTCATAAGAAAAAAGGTAAATTTTTTTTGACTCTGCAAACTTGTGTTACTTGAGGATTCAGTCTGTAGAATTCTTTTTCTGCCTTTTGGTATCTTATTATCCAAAGATTAATATTACAGTCAGACAAAAACCTGGCTACTTCACATTTCTTTGGTTTTGTCCCTGGGGTCTGAAGAAGATATAACCACCAAATGTCTGTTTACAAAGACAGGCGGTTATTGCTTTCTTGGTTCTGTCAATCTTTTCGTACCAGTGATTATTTCATGAAAAAGTACATTGAATGCTGTTACATGTTTATCAGTTTCAGGAACAGCTCTGTGGAGCAGAATACAAATGTGAACAACTTAGCCAATGGAACTCTGGGTTATTTTCATTAGTTATCAAGCTCTGAGAACTTTGAGATTGTAAAATGCTTCTAAATTATTCATTAAGCATTTCTGCATAGGAAATAATTCGTTATTGCATTATTCTCTCCATTTTCAAGATGTGTCATTTATTTGGCCATGTGAGACAGCCAGTAAAGGATGAAAGATCATAATTCATATTTCCCTGTTGCTCATATACTCAGGGAACAGTTTTACAGATGTTGAGACATGGAGAGTGGCTTCTCCCCCCTTCTCACTGCAGTCTTTCAGCGTCCCAGGTGATGTTAGAGTGACTCATAAAAGCAGAGTGCAGAGTGGGTGGGATGAGCATCACACCTCCCCTCTATGGGAGTCTGTGTCATTCTGTGGGTGTACCTTGGCAGAAATAGGTTAGGGACCATTGATCTTGGGATATTCTAATAAATAGACCAAATTATGCACTTCCTATCTCTTGGAAAAAATTGTACCTGACAAGAAATGTTTTAAATAAATACTTTCAAAACTCCAAAAAGCACATTTTGGTTCCATATTATTGAACAGAGAGTATGTGAGGGCTGCTGCTGGTGCAGGGACCACCCTAAGTAGCTTGGGCCTATGTGGTCCAAGCTCGCAATGGGCCCCTCAGGGTACTGAGTTGGAAGGTAAAAGAACAAACCTGCATGACAAGAGGCAAGTAGTTACTTCTGTGAACAAAGGGGCAAGGAGGAAACTAGTGAGCACCGAGGGGAAAGACTACAGATGGAAGTTTGAATTTTTGAGTCACATTAGGGTTTTAAATTCTGTATTACTAATTTTTCTTTTAGAATTTTCAAAAGCAATTCTTAAGGCTTTGAAAAATTTAAAGTGTGTTGTATAGCACACTTTAATGTGGTTTGGAATATATTTTTGAAAAATTAAACACTTCAGATCTCATTTTCCACCAAAGGGGACAATGACAGAGGTGCCATAGCTGCCCTACTAGCAAGGTAGGTGTGAGCAAAGTTGACCAGAGTAATCACCTGGCTGTAAATCAGTGCTGAGAGAACTGACTGGGTTCACCCAGATTTAAGCACCTGCTATGAAAGCACATCTTGTTAGCGCTCTTAAAATATATATGTATATTATTATAATAATGAAAGTGTAATATTCTAATTAGACCAGACAGCTGAATGACCTTCTGGACAAACTTCCAGATGAAGCTGGGGCTGTGAGGGCTGAGGCAGTTGCCACGTTGCAAAGGCCAAGCCCCTTGCATGAATTTTGTGCATCAGGCCTCTAGTATACATGTATACACACAAACTTTATTGTTGAAATTGTTACAGATGTTCCTTTTTTTCTCCCATCATTCCCCTCCATCCAGTCCCCCTCGCAGGCCTTCACCACTTTATTGTCTGTATCCATAGGTAATGCATATATGCATATAAGTTATTTGTCTAATCTCTTCCCACCCCTCCCCTTCCTTTGAGAGTTGTCATTCTGTTATATTTCTATGCCTCTGATTCTATTTTATTCACCAGTTTATTCTGTTCATTTTATTTTTTTATTCATTTACTTTTATTTTTAGATTCAGTTCTTGATAAATATGTATTTGTTGCCATTTTGTTGTTCATATTTTTTATCTTTTTCTTCTTCTTCCTCTTCTTAAAGAATACCCTTCAACATTCCATATAATATTGGTTTGGTGGTGATGAACTCCTTTAGCTTTTTCTTGTCTGTGATGCTCTTTATCTGACCTTCAATTCCAAATGATAGCTTTGCTGGGTAGGGTAGTCTTGGTTGTAGGTCCTTGCTGTTCATCACTGAATATTTCTTGCCACTTCCTTATGGCCTCATAGTTTCTGTTGAGAAATTAGCTGACAGTCATATGAGCATTCCCTTGTAGGTAACTAGCTGTTTTTCTCTTGCTGCTTTTAAGATTCTCTTTGTCTTTAGCCTTTGGCATTTTAATTATGATGTGTCTTGTTGTGGTCCTCTTTGGCTTCCTCTTGCTTGGAACTCTCTGTACTTCCTGGACTTGTAAGTCTATATCTTTCACCAAGTAGGGGACATTTTCTGTCATTATTCCTTCAAATAGGTTTTCAATATCTTGCTCTCTCTCCTCTTCTGGCACCCCCATAATGCAAATGTTGGTATGATTGAAGCTGTCCCAGAGGCTTACACTATCTTCATATTTTTGGAATATATATATATATATATATATATATATATATATATATATATATATATCAGCAAAGCTATCATTAAGAATTGAAGGTCAAATAAAGAGCATCACAGACAAGAAAAAGCTAAAGGAGTTCATCTGATAAAGAGCATAGATAGATAGATAGATAGATAGATAGATAGATATAGACTTACAAGTCCAGGAAGTACAGAGAGTTCCAAGCAAGAGGAAGCCAAAGAGGACCACAACAAGACACATCATAATTAAAATGCCAAAGGCTAAAGACAAAGAGAATCTTAAAAGCAGCAAGAGAAAAACAGCTAGTTACCTACAAGGGAATGCTCATATGACTGTCAGCAAATTTCTCAACAGAAACTATGAGGCCATAAGGAAGTGGCAAGAAATATTCAGTGATGAACAGCAAGGACCTACAACCAAGACTACCCTACCCAGCAAAGCTATCATTTGGAATTGAAGGTCAGATAAAGAGCATCACAGACAAGAAAAAGCTAAAGGAGCTCATCTGATAAAGAGCATCACAGACAAGAAAAAGCTAAAGGAGTTCATATATATATATATATATATATATATATATATATATATATATATATATATCAGAGAAGAAGGGAGATGAAGAGAGAGCTAGAAACATCAATAATAAGAGAGAACCGTGATGGGCTGCCTTCTGCACACCCCCTACTTGGGGATCAAGCCCTCAATCTGGGCATGTGCCCTGATGGGGAATCCAACTGTGACTTCTTGGTTCATAGGTTGATGCTTAAACACTGAACCATACTGGGCGAGCTTGTTAGGGTTCTTACATTGAGGCTTGTAGTAGAAAGGGATTTGATGAAGTACAAGAAAAACTAGTACAACTGCCATTCATTAAAAATTTATTGTGAGCAAGCATGCATCAGTGGGGTTACATTTAATCTCATAAGAATCCCATGAAAAATTCAGTGGAGGGCTATGGAAATGGAAACTAGTGCAAGCAATGAGGGGAGGCAGTTCTTGATATACCTGTGAGGGGGAACACCAACATGAGCGGAACTGGTTGTACCACAGTGGATAAAGGGAGTCCTAGTGCCAAAAGGAAGAGAAGAGCCGAGACCGGTTTGGCTCAATGGATAGAGCGTCGGCTTGGGGACCGAAAGGTCCTGGGTTCGATTCCGGTCAAGGGCATGTACCTTGGTTGCGGGCATATCCCCAGTAGGGGGTGTGCAAGAGGCAGCTGATCGATGACTCTCTCTCATCGATGTTTCTAACTCTCTATCTCTCTCCCTTCCTCTCTGTACAAAATCAATAAAATATATTTAAAAAAAAACAAACAAAAAAAAAAAAAAAAAAAAAAAAAAAAAAACAAAAGGAAGAGAAGAAAATGTGAAGAGGTGGCCTCTACTTTCTTTCTGATTATTAGAAGGCTGCTGGGTACTGTGCTCTATTGGCCTTTGATGCCAACTAAAGGTGAACATATGTGATGATATTGTGCATAGTTCATCCTGATGATCTACATTTGGTTCAGAATCTACCAGATCTTAATCTTGCTGAATATAATTTGGTATTCAAAAAACATGTAATGGTTAACATCAGAGGATGGATTAACTTTTAGCTATATACTCAATAGTTAAAGTCTAGAACTTCAAAGTGATTTATTTATGGTACTAAAAAATTGTCCTGTCCATACAGTCAGGATGATTGCAGTTACTAAATTTGAATTACCGTATTTTTTGGACCATAAGACGCACTGGACCATAAGACGCACCAGTTTTTAGAGAAGGGAAATGAAGAAAAAAAGATTCTAAAACAAATAGTGTCCTAAAATATTTTATGTGCATTAAAACCCAACATCACAGTCATAAACATATGTAATCAACCCTGTAAACAGCAGCATTTAGAACCATTTTAGAGCCGGGCAAGCACACAGAGACCACACAGAGCAGGGCAAGTAAAAAAACTTTTTTTTTAAAGTATATGTGTAGGCTATATTTGGACCATAAGACGCAGGGACTTTTTCCCCCCACTTCTGGGGGGAAAAAAAGTGCTTCTTATGGTCCGAAAAATACGGTATGTTAGTCTATGAATGGGCGCCGACTTCCGTTTTTCCTTTTGCGAAATTATATAACTATTGCACTTTTAATTAGGCGGGCAGTGATGCTGATATCGAGAAATTCAATGCAATGAACTTCTTATTATTAGAGATAAAAATTAATCCTCAATTTCTTTGGCCTTTTAATTGTTAACTGTGGAATCAGTCAAATGTGGAGGCTGAAGAAGCACCAAAAAATAATGTAATTGCAACTCTTCAAACAGTTGTGTCTGCCTGGAGAATGAAGATTGATGATCTGGAAAATAGATCTCATTGTTTCAGTAGTAGAATTATGGGCTTTGCCAATGGCTATTAAGAGGGCTTCTCTGGGAAACTTTTACCAAAAGGAAAAAAAAAAAGATACTTGTTGGATGAAGAAAATTTGATTCAGCCACTTTTCATTAGGTAAGGCCAGAAACTCTAATTCCCAAGTTCATAGTTGATGAGAGGCCCCAGAGCAGTAATTATCCATTTTTCAAGTTTTATGATAGAAAGCTCTTCAATTAGTGATAGACAAGGGGGAAAATTATGGTAAAAGGAAGGGTGTTTTGTCCTTTCTAAAGAGCACTAGGGAAACAGAGACTTTATAAAATTGTTAAGAGATAATTATATTAAATGAATTAAGCAGTTTGAATTATCTTAAGAGATGTTAAATTACTTCCAGTATTGCCATTTCACTTAAAGTGCTTAAAATTTTAATTCAGAAAAATAAACTTGCATTCAGATTTCACTTAAGTTTCCTCCGTTCTCAGGAGGGTTAGGTTGCCTTGGGCCTCCTTGGACATCCCTTGGGAAAACAGGTTATTCTGTGGATGCACTCTGTAGTGTTTTTGTTCCAGGTGCCAATGAATGTTTAAAATGTGATTTGGTATATTTGTCATGCTGTCAGGAAGATTGATTAGTGTTTCACTTGTTGATTCTAATGTTATTTGACAAACATCGTTTTCCACGACCGTTATTTTTTTCTACCTTCCTCATTCATGTATTAGGTAGATGCAGGTATAAATGATTGACTTGGTAGGAGGCTGTGGGCAATTATGGATTAAAATAAGTCAGAGGAAATGCCTCTCTCTTTGTTCCACCACATAATGGTAGCACATGAATATTTTATTTCACCATTTTTAAGTGAAGGAAGCTTAGGAGGTGAATTGAGTGACTTCAGTCTCTCATTTCATTTATGATGTAGTGTTTGTTGTTGTTTGCTGCTAAGCAGAGAGTGAAGGTGTAACTGTTTACCAAGGTAAATGGAAGCAGCTATACAACCATGGCCCACCAGGAAGTTGAATTCTGATTATGTATCTGTCTAGGAACTATTTCTAATCTAAGCACAAAGGCGGTATACTAGTAGAACACACATTTAGAAGGGTTCAAAATAGTCACTGGCATTTTGCCTGATTTTGATCTGTTTATGGAGGCTTCTGTTACCAGACTGGGAGTATAAATGTGAGGTTTCAGAAACCTTGGACTTGAAAACCGGATTATTCTATGATGAGGAGGATGGTGATAAGATTATAAAGTCCGTGTTCTACAAATTCCCAAAACTAGTTTTTCTTAAATGTGTAACATTTCTTATTTTAAAGTTAAAAATAAGAGAATGTCACATGAGAATGGCACTAAAAGATGATGAGGTTGGGGAATCATAGAAAATGGAAAACAAATTATTTAGACCTTTAACAGGGTTTACTTAGGATGGTCAAGGTTTACTTATGGTGGTAAAGTAGCCATAATTTTTTAAAAAGAAAAGAACATGAATGTTCTCTAGTGGTAAAATATTACATGGGTTTTTTCTTTGTAAACTGTTTAAAGAGATAGATTTGAAAAGATAAATTAACTGCCCAGCTCCTCCCATATTATTTATGTGTGACTATAGGGGGGGGGATAGTTGTTGTTGTTTTTTTAACTATAAGAATGGGATATTTTTTTATATACTGTTTAGAAGGTACTTTTTATCCCATTTAATTATTTCTCACTAGAGGCCCATTGCATGATATTTATGCAAGAACAGGCCTTCCTTCCCCTGGCTTCACTCCCAGCCGCCCAGGAGACAAGTCCCCCACTCCCTTGCTGCCCAGGATCCGGCACCTCCTCACTCCCAGGCCGCCAGGAACCAGCAAGTCCTCATTTCTGTCTGAGGCATCACTCCAGTAGCTCCCTCTGCCGCCCCCCTCCCTTCATAGCAGGCTTCACTCCACTCTGTGCCTGCATATGCAAATTAACTTCCATCTTTGTTGAGTTAATTTGCATACTCACTCTGATTGGCTGTGAGTATAGCGAAGTGATGACTAATTTGCATGTTTCTCTTTTACTAAGTAAGATTTTTTTTTTGCATTATAAATCATTACAAACCATTCAGAAAGAGAGAATAAGGAACGAAAGCTGAGATTCTGCAACCTGAGCTGTTTTTCCCCTATCCATTTGCTCTCCATCCCTTTAGGAATGAATTTTCTTCCTGATCGGGGGCCTTTAGCCTACATTTCCTGAACTGTGATCTCAGCTATGAACTTCAGAGAAACAATGTGTTGATTCAACCTCATGGGGCAGGGGAGTTAATAGTCATAATAGGATTGGTGACCATTACTAATGGAGGTTATATTCAATATTTTTTCTTGAGTCGAGGAAGAATGCAAACACAGTGAAATTATCACAAACCCAAGGGGTACTAAGAAAGAGATTATTCAGGCCTGCGCCATAATCAATCTAAATTCTAGTAAATAGGTTTGCTCAGAGACAGAGGTGTAAACCACAGTGAAAAGGAAAAAGGGCTTCAGAATATGGTGGGTGAACAAGGAAACTATTGCTAGAATTTGGAATCAGAACATAGGGGATCAGAAATAAGTGATTCAAGAGATCAATTTTAACTATAAAAGGATGTTACCTTGTAGTTACAAGAATAATAGAAAATATAAAAAATACACAGAACCAATAAATCATGTTACCCTGGCACATGGAAATGGAAGGGGAAACTATCAAATAAGGCAGGGTGGAAATTCAAAAATTGTGTTCTAAGCCTGACTGAAGGGTGTAGGGTCACAAAAGAGGGAGCAGGCAGGAAAAGTGCACACTATAATAAGTAGAGTCAGATCTTGCTGATGCAGGGAAAATGTGACAGAAAGAAATATTCCTGCTGACACTGAAGTATTAAAAGTTACAGGAGTCGTAGCAAAATGTATTCCTTTGTCTGACCTGTCACCTGTGCATATGTGTCCTTCAATTGCATACCAGGTGAGAGGTGACTGGTTAAGAATAGGATTCGAATATTATTGGTTTGCTTGGCCAAATACCACTCACAACAATTCTTCATTTGCAGTGTTATTTTTAATGGCCCCAAAGTGCCCAATTTTTTAATATGCCTTGGATAATTTAATATTTTTATAATTTGACATTTATTTACAGTTAAGTATTTTACTATTATAAATTACTAGAGGCCCTGGTGCACAACATTTTTGCACTTGGGGGAGAGGGTCTCTCAGCCCGGCCTGTGCCCTTTCACAATCCGGGAGCCCTTGGGGGGTGTTTGACAGATGTCTTAGGCCAGTTCCCCATCAGTTGTACATTCTTAGTGCTGCTGCCATCGCTGCTGCACTTGCCAGCCATCAGCTCAGCTTCTGGCTGAGCAGCACTCCCCCTATGGAGTGCACTGACCACCAGGGAGCAACTCCTGTATTGAGCGTCTGCCCCCTGGTGGTCATTGCACATCATAGTGACTGGGTTTTCCTTTGTTGGGTTGGTTTGCATATAATCCTTTTATTATATAGGATGCTGCAGCAAATATCCTTGCAAGTAAATCTTTATATGTCATTTTCTTTGAGTAATTACTTTTAATTGAGTTACAGAATCTTACGAAATGCCCATTTTAGGCACCAAATTTTTTTCATAAAATTTGTACCCATGTACACTGCCATCAACAATGGAAAAACAAGTGTTTCCCACATTCAAGGGTAAATCATCATCAGGTTCACAAATATCTGAATTATTTTTCCCCCTAATATTGTAGATTATATCAGTTAAGTAATATGAACTCTTGTTCTTGGTACCCATTGTAATTAAAGGGAGAAGTAGGAGCTATGTTCCATACTGATCAATGAGTATTAAGTTTACAGAGTAATCATACTATTTATTTTATTATCAAAGTATTCTAACCTGTTCCTTTAGCCAGTCTAAAATATCTCTGTGCCTTTCATCCTTCAAAGTGTATAACTACTAGAAAGAAAAACCAATAATTCTTTCTTTCCTAAAATTAGAAAAATCAACTAGAGAACTTCAAAACATAAGGTCCTTGAATAGCTCAGTAAAATTGGTTTAATTTTAAAGCATAATTCTCCCCACATTTGAAATTTATTGCTACATGTAAAAAGATATTAAACATTGTTCATGCACATTATTTGATGTGGGAAAATATAAATAAATGGCAATGTTGTCCTTCTGTTAATGACTTTAATAAATGCATTTATTTTTAAAATGAAGAAGTTGGAAAGAAAATAGCAGTGCACTTTTTTTTTTTTAGAGTCACAAAAGTCTAGTTAGAATAAAACACATTCAGCTATTTGAAAGATAGGGCATTTATCCTAGCTATCCATTATTTTAAATAGCTCCAGTAGAAAGTACATTATGAGATCAAGAATTGAAATATTAGATTGAACTCTGCCACTTTGTAGATGTGTCAATTAGGGAAAAATTTTTTAACCATCTCTGAGTCTCAGTTTAAACATCTATTTCTTTTAAAAGACAACTTTCATTGCTTCTTATCTCTCACAGGATTGTTATGAGTGTTGAAATAATGGATGTGGAAAGTTGTGAACTACTCTATTGTAACATTACGTATTATTTTTAATGATTACAGCAATACATTTTTTCTCAAGACCTCAAGATCTTAGGTTTTAATATTTAACACTCAAAGTGAAAAACAGGATAGGTGAGGGGAAATAAAAGAAAAAAAAATGATAATAGAGGATATTTCCAAAAAGATTTATATTGAAATATAACATAGCTCCAAAAAGTTTATAAACTTTAAGTGTTTACCTTAATGAATTATAACAAAGTTAATACACTTAAGTAACTACCACCCAGAAGGCTTCCTTGTGCCCATCTTAACGCAACAAAACCACAAACCTCCTTCCGAAAGATTACCACCATCCTGACTTCTAATAGTACTAGAGGCACAGTGCATGAATTCGGCCTGGCCTGTGGGATCAGGCAGAAACCTACTCTCCAACATCCCCCGAGGGGTCCTAGATTGCAAGAGGGTGCAGGCCAGGCAGAGGGACTCCACTGGTACACCATCGGAGACAGGGAGGGATGCCAAAACTGGCCAGCTGGGGAAGGACTGTGGGAGGGCTCCAGGGTGTGTCTGGCCCATCTTGCTCTGTCCCTATCAGCTGGACCCCAGCAGCAAGCTAACCTACCCACCAGAGCATCTGCCCCCTGGTGGTCAGTGAATGTCATAGCAAATGATTGAGCAGCCTTAGCATATCATTAGCATAGTATACTTTGATTGGTTAAATGGCTGACTAGATGATCAGACACTTAGCATATTAGGCTTTCATTATATAGGATAGCTGTGTTGCCTGATTTTTAACTTTATAAATTAAATCCTTATTATGTTTTGGATATTAGACCCTTATCAGTTATGTTTTTTTGCAGGTATTTTCTCCATTTCCTTAGGTTGCCTTTCCATTTTGTTGATTTTTTTCCCTTTTGCTGTATAAGAGCTTGTGAGTTTGATATAGTCCCTCTTATTCATTTTTTTTTTTTGCCTTTGTAACCTTGCTTTTTGTGTCATTCAAAAAATTATTGCCAAGACCAATATCAAGGAGAATTTTCCCTATGTTTCCTGTAGGTGTTTTATGGTTTTCATATACAAATACATTTAAGTCTTTCATTCATTTTGAGTTTATTTTTGTACACAATGTAAGATAAGGGTCCAATTTTATTCTTTTTCATGTGGATATCCAGCTCTTCCAATACCATTTATTGAACAAACTACTATTTCTTCATTGTGTATTCTTGGCACCCTTGTCATAGCTTACTTGACTGTTTGTTTCTGAGTTTATTTCTGATCTTTCTACTGTTCCAATTGCCTTTGAGTCTATTTTTATGCTAGTGCCATACTGTTTTGGTTATAAATAATCTTTTTTAAATTAAGAAACTTTATTCTATTTATATTTTACTAAGATTTTTGGTCAGAATGGGTGTTTCATGTTTTAAAATATTATTTTTATACTAAAATCACTCCAAAGTAATAAGCTTATTTAAAAAAAAAAAGGAAATTAAAAATAAGTTGGAGTTATTTCTTGTCAACCAGGGTTAATTGTAGCCGAAATTCACTTTAAATTCATGAGTTTCAAAGAAAATTAAAGCAAAATGGAGAGAAATCAGGAATTAGGTTTAGATTGGTGAGGTAGCCAAAAACATAAATAAGAAACATTACACAATCAAAACCTTCAAGACTCAGAAGTTCAAAATCAACTAATTAGCTGTGACTAAGAAATCTGCATGCATAAGGGAATGTAGGCACTAATTTTGTTTCAAGCAAGTAGATAAGTCTAGTCCGGCAAATTCCATACCAAGACTGAGTTTCTTAATCTGTCAGCACCAGTGAGAACCTCTGTCCTAACTTGACCCTGGTTTGTAGATGGTTTCTTGCTTTTCTTCAAACTCAAGAGACAGTTTTAGATGGTAATCATTTTGAGCTTCTAGCAAAATTTAAGCCCTATCCAATTTCCTTTCTTATTAAAAGTTTTGTTTTTTTTTTCTTTTTGCAAGGAATAACAGCAGAGAGGTTTGAGGAGATTCTTATCTCCTAGACACAAGGAGAGTTATTGTGTCAGATTAAGTAATTTCTTACCCCCAAAGATTTCTACCCAATTATGCTTTTCAAAATGTTGTTCAATAATGTTTAACAAATAAGTGCTTAAATAGATCCTATAATGTCCCATTAAGGCCCATAGGCTTGAAAATGCAAATGTTTTTATTAATATTAAATATGAAGGGCCCAGTGCACGAATTCATGCACCTTGAAAGGAATTGTGGGCCTCAAGGCTGCGTTGGGCAGAGGGGTGGGTTTCAGCTCATCCTCCTCACCCCTGCCCAGCCCCTCACATCACCATTCCAGGTCCCCTCTCTGACAGCAGTCCTGTTCCTGCCACCACTGCCCCCATGTGTGCTGATGGCACCAGCCTTGCTCACACCAGCTGATGGCACAGAGCAATTGGGGCTGGCACTAGCAGCAGGTGCATGCAGGGCTGACACCATCAGCAGGTACAAGTGGTGGGTGCAGGTGGCACCTCAGGCACCAGATCTGAGTGAACTCCTAGGTTCATTCTTCTAGTGGTATAATGTATCTGCTTAGATGAATACAGAGTGCAACAAATGAGAGTACTGTACTAGGGGGACTACATCTTGAACTAAAATTTCAGAAAACACAACAATTTCTTCAAATATCAAATTTTGATTACAAGAGAGATTAAATAGATAACTTAAGGCAATGAAATGCAATCTTAATCTTTTCCCATTTCAGTAATAGGCCTGCTCAGCCCTTCAACAGTTCAACTTTTACTCAAGTCACACGGTAGGCAATTAGTAGACCTTATATTGAAGTAAATAATATTTATTTTGTTTTCTAATTTACCGCTGTGACACTGGAACTCTGAGAGAAAGCATTTTAACTTTTCTAGTAAACAGTAAAAAAAAAAAAAACAAAAAAAAAAAACAAAAAAAAAAAAAAAAAAAAACCTAAAAATACTTCTTACAAAACTTTGAAAGTTAAGATACGATATTTGTGTTGCCAGTGATCTCATCTGGAATCATTGCTTTAACTCCATTTCTTGTTAGTATTTTTGGGTGGGAGAGCATTGCAGATGACATGTTTTTAATAGACTATCATCACACTAGCAACAGGGATTTTGGCAAATAGCTTTGAGCAGTATAGACAGAAGTATGGAGTGTGACGGTTTTAGACTTTGTGAGCTTCTTGATGCTATTTTAATGCTCTAAGAGTATAAACTAAATTTAGATCCTGCTGACTGTCACCAGAATGAAGTGTGTGCCTCTTTTGCACACAATGTTGGATTTAGTCCGTGTGTATTTCTGTCAAACCAGGAATGCAGTTTACAGCTCCCTTCTAAGCATTTTAATAGCTATACATATGCATTTAATAACCGCTTTGATTTGCACCTGCTCATTTACATTTTGTTGTCTCTAATGCAGTTACTGACACATGTTGTTTTTCTTCTGTTCATTGCATTTTACTTTTGATAAGTCTGATGTCACATGGAAAGTTCATTTCTGACCTGAAGTTCACGTTACCCCATATTTCTCTAGTCCATGGTTTCTCAGCTGGGAACAGTTGGCTTTTGGGGGTCAGATAATTCTTTGTTATGTACATTGTAGGATGCTCAGCAGCATCCCTGGCCTCCTCCCAAGTGTGACAACCACAGATACCTTCAAACACTGCCAAGTGCCCCCGTGGAGCAAACTCACCCCAGTTGTGACCACGATGCTGTTCTGGGCACTGCTTTTCATCTTATTCACTCCTGCCCAGGCCAGGCTACTGTCATCACTCAGCAGAGCACTGCAGTCATTTCCTGCTGGATCGTCAGGGGCATGCCCCAGCTGTTCTCCAGTTTTCTTTTCAAAACCCAATCTCATCATGTTACTTCCTTTTGAAATCCCATCACTGCTCCCCAGTGACGTAGGACTAAGGGGGAACTCCTAAAAATACCCTATAGGATTTATCCTAATTGGACCTCCTGGAATACCCCTTTATCTCACCCCAATTCCTCTTGCCAATCATGCCTTTCTATCAGCTCTTTCCCCTTCTCTTGCCTTGCTCTATCTCTCTCTCCCCACTGATCAATGCACCCTCACCCTTCCTTTCTGGCTCCAGTCTAGCTTCATGCTGCCAGAATATTCTTACCTAATTACTTAGGACCAAGTCAGATTGACCTGCTAAAGGCAATTTTAGGACAATTTTAGGCCAAATTTGTTTTTAAAGCCAATCATTTTAAAAACGAATTTACCAAAGGATCAAATGACTGAACTTAGTCACCAAACCTACAAATCTTGTTTTTCATTTTACTACTTATAGTTTCCTACAATTAGTTTTGATTGAGTTAGACTCAGAGAACTATAAAGGCTATATCCCATAATCTTGTATTATGGTGGCTGTAGGCTCTCTCCTTACCTATGAGCCCTAACAGTTCGAGTTTCCCTCACTGGAACTAAGAGACAGTACCCCCAATGTGCTGGTCTTTGTCTCCATCTTTCTCTAATAGGCAGTTGGATTCAGAATTAAAATAAATATTGCTTAAAATGTAATTATGATAACTCATTGAAAAACAGAAATTTTCAAAATCCATTAAAATGTACCATATAATTTGGATTGCTTTATAAGTAAAAAAATAACATTTTATGAAATGTAGAAATTAATAAATTCAGCAAATTTTCATTTGAGATTATAATGAAAGAATGCTAAACATTCTTAAATGTTGGCAAAATGGATAATGACTTTAAGAAGATTCAGTGGGAATGAGTTTCAGATTAAAATTTCACACATAAAATTTTTATTATATTTAAAAGAAGAATGTATTCATAATAAGAACAAATTACTTATTGCCCCTTCACTTTTGCAAAATTAAGTATCCCTTCAAAAATTCTGAAGACCAATGTATTTGTTAACTCTAGTCAAGAAGAACGTATTCATAGCTGCCTGGTTCCAGTTCTACAATTATTTGGTCATTCCTCTAGTAATAACCTGTCTTCCTCACTTGATTGTGGCTCTCCACTTTTGCTCATTACTTGTCCATAGAGCATGTCATAGCATCAGGCACAAAGTAGATGTTATTTAAATATTTTTGAGTAAATATGTATAAAAACAGAATGCAGTATTAGCCGCTAAAGAAATAATAATGACACTGCAAGCAGCTCCTGGCATTAAAAAGGTAATCGATTATTCTGGACCTAATTCTGTAAAAACAGTAAGAACATACAACTGAGTTTGTATTCAGTATTTGTTTACAGATTTGTATGCAGTATTTGAAACACTGTACTTCTAAGGCTGAGACAGTTCACTTAGTCTTTTGATAGTAATACCGACAACATTTTATTTTTCAGATAAAAGTATGTGTGGTTTCTATTGATAGTTGAATGAAAAGCAGGTTTGTAAATTTACATTTTATCAACTACTATATTCAAATGAAATAGCATGGTTCTTTATCAAAATTTTTAAAATGTCATAATGGTATGTTTTTAAATGAATATCGTATAACTAGAGGCCTGGTGTATGAAATTCATGCACTGCAGGGGCGGAGAGGGGAGCTCAGCCCAGCGTGCACCCTCTCATAGTCTGGGAGCCCCCACTCCTTAGTGCCCACCTGTTCGCAGCTCCTTACTGCTTGGCTCACTGCTCCTGAGCACTGTAACAGAAGCAGGAGAGGCTCCCACCACCACTGCTGCACTCGCCAGCTGTGAGCCCAGCTTCTGGATGAGCGGCGCTGCCCCCATGGAAGTGCACTGACCACCAGGGGGCAGCTCCTGCATTGAGTGTCTGCCCCCTGGTGGTCAGTGCGCATCATAGCTACCAGTCATTCTGGTCGTTCCATTGTAACGGTTGCTTAAGCTTTTATTATATAGATAATATATTCAAATATAAGTAGCAACATGAGTGATTGTTGGCAGTGATGCTTATGGAGCTAGCGTTGTCCTTAATTTACGGTGAACATTCCAAGCCCCCTAAAGGGAATGGAGGAGAGGGGAGGCAGTGCAGGAGGCAGAATGAATATAGGCAGCTGGTATGTTTGAGAGAAAAATTGCCTTTTCAGTTTATGCAGTCTTATTTTAAAACTTCCGTAATTCCACACTCATGTTCTCAGAGTCTCTCTCTACATCCTAAATCCATATTCAACATAAAGGCCATCATTTGAATCCTTTAATGACCATTATGGTATCTATAACTCTTCAAATATTTCAGATATACTAGTATTTTATATTCTGTATTGAATAACTAAGAGATCCGTGAAGAAGTTTAATGTATGCTACTTCTGTCACCATCTCTTGCTCATAGTGGCTATTTCTTTGTGTATTTTGTAATTTGTAGGTATGAGCACTGGTTTCACTGGTCTTTCCCTATTGGATCCCCACGAGGCCTGGGTTGAGGATTCATCCCTCCAGAGAGTATTGTTTTAGCTACTTCTAGATGCCCTAGGATGTAACTGATCCTGGACCAGATACTTTTTGTAATTTGGGGTTTCCTGGGCCAGGCAGGCAATGAATGTCTACATCCTGACACCCTCATAATGGTAGGACTGTGATCATAAATTCTCAGAAAGCCAACCTTTCTCCTCAATCTTTGGACAAAACAGGTTTCCTGGCGACTTCTCTTTGCTGTCAGGTAGACTTTCTGAAAGGTACTTTGCAAAGGATTTGGCTTTGAGTTTCATCTTCAGCTTTCCACCTTACAGAGCAGCAAAGCCTTGATTTCTGCTCCCAATCAGTTATCTGAACCCAGGACTCCACAGTGCCCACACGGCAAATGTCCCTGGGGCAGCCCTGGCAGAGGTGCCACCTCACAAAGCTGGTCTCCATGGCTGTCTCCTCTGTGGATTTCCTCCTCCTTCTTGCTGAGTATGTTATGCATCTGAAAGAATTCTTAAAATAACTTTATCCATTATACCAGGGGAGGGTTTTTAGGATATCTGTCAGTTCCTTATATTACTAGAAATAAAATGCAACAGTGATTCTACAATATATTTAAAGAGATACTTCTTTTAAGAAAGAGGAACTTAACTTCCCTTTCTCCTTCCCTCCCTTCCTTTGTCCCTTTAACCTATCTACATAAGGTAGTTGATTATTTAAGTAAAATTTTGGAGCTACTCTTGGAAGGAAAAGGGAATTTGTAGAATTAGAGCTTCCTTTATTATGCAAACAACATTGACCGAAGACACCAAAGTTATTCTTTTCCTAAATGTAGGATTTTCTAATAAATGAAAAGGAAATACAACAGACACTTACTGATCACCTAGTATGTATCTGAACCTGTGCTCTGCTGATATATTAAACAAAATGCCTTTAAGATTCTGCCAGTAAGAAATAGAGGGAAGACATGGACCCAGAAGTATGGGTGACCTTTAACTTAAATAATTTTAACTTTAATACAATTTTTACTTTTGTACATGTCCCAAACTTTAGCAACTAACCCTTTTGTGCACAGGTTTGTGTATACATAGGCAGTCAAGGTGAATTTTGAGCTGTTACCCCGGAAGCTGCTCATGGATATGCAAGTGCTGGGGATAAGGGCTTGACCTGTGAGGAAGAAGGAGGCTGGGAAACAGAAGCCCTCACCCTACCTCGTACTGTGCAAGCCTCTGCACTTGGCCTTCAAATGTTAGGCCTCAGAACATATTAAATAAATGCTAAGAATAAATGTAGTATCTTCTTGTCAGGGGCTATTGAATCATCCACGGTTCAAGTTCATCAGAGAAGGTTAAGAGAAATAACACCTTTTAGCTGAGCTTAAAAGACGTGGCAGCTCATCATGTCAGGTGGCAAGAAGAGCAAGAGAGAAGACACGGATGCTCTAAGCTCTTGGAGTGTTCAGGAAACTTTAGGATGCCATCTTAAATATGCAGTTTACGTACATGGAGGCACTTTCATGTGATAGTGCTAGCTAACACTCACTGAGCATTCCGTGTGCCAGGTGCTGTTTTCAGTGTCTTACATGTAGTAACTTACTTAGCTGTGTCAGCAGTCCTGTGAGGTGGGTACTACTATCATCCCATTTTACCACACTTTTGAAGTAACTTTCCTAAGGTCATAGGTGGGCAAGCCAGCACTCAAACTCAGGCATTCTGACCCCAGAACCCATGCTCTTAACCTTTATGCTCTGTTGCTCAAAAGGAAGGCTGGATTTATCCTGGAGGACTTAACTGAGAGTTCTCATTCCTGAGAAAGCCAAATGAATGAGGAAGGTTTGTTTTCTCCCAGGTGGATTCTATGTACCGTGAAAATTGACTTGTGGTTGGCAATTTATTTATTTAAATATTGCCCTTCTCTGAGAAAAATATGTGATTGAATGAATGCAGAAGCTGATTATTAAATTTTCAGGAATTTTAAAAGTCAGTTGTTATATATAGTGTTGTTAAAAATTAAATTATATAAATATACATTAAATGACCTATATTTAAAACAAAGGCAATGAATATTCTGGACCCATTACTCCCTAAGTATTTAACTACATTTGAGTGTTACATATGCTCCTTGGAGTTTTTGTGTCTCATATACAAATGGGGGAAATACTTAATGACAGTGTGCTTCTGAGCATCTCTTCCCAGCTGCACTTGTAGTAATGTTGTCACATTGATAACTTAAAATGGGCAGTGGTGGGAGTGTTTACATCATGATTTGGTAAGCACTACAAATGGGGGCTCTCCCCAGATTTCTGATTTATTCAGTATGAACAGATATCACACTGCTTTCATTCCTCCTTTAAAACATTTTGCCTTAAAAGTTGATTCTTAGGAGGGGTCTATTCTTTATAGAGAGTGTGAATTGTATAGCAGGGACCTCTGGTGTCTAAATTATAGTAGTGCTACAACACTTAAGAAAGGGAATTTGGAAACCAGTTTCTGATTAACACACTTATTTCAGAAAATTGAGAATTCATCTTAGTTTTAATCACCACCCAAAGTAACACTATCCTTATGTTTTTTGATCCTCTGCTTTTCGGTTTAAGAAATTCAAATTCATCACTCCAGAGTAAAAATGTGTTTCATTTTCCCCCTCTGTTTGCTGAAATTGACAGAGTCATAATGTGGAGGAATTCTGCTTCTGGCTGGACCCACTAACTGGCCAGGTGACCTGGGCATAGTAGTCTTGCCTCCCAGCACTTTAGAGTCACCTGAGCATATTTGAAAGTATACTGATAATAAGGCCCACCCAGACTCATCAGAATCTCTAGGGGTGGCGCCTAGGAGCTGGTATGCTTTGAAATGCTCTTGAGTTGGCTCTCATGTACAACTGACTTGGGACCTACTGGTCAGAGTACTTACAGAGAGGGCAAACAGCCTATGACTAAGGGTTCCAGCTGCAGGGCCAGAACTTCTGCTTTCAAATCCTACTTTTAAACTGCCTAGCTGTGTGACCTCAGATGAATTACTTACTGTCTCTGTGCTTCAGCTTCCTCACTTAAGAAAGTGGAGTAATACTACATTAGTTGATACAGGTGAATATTTAGAGAAGGACTTGGCACTGAAGTGTTTGTTGCTAGTGTTATTACTACTAAGGACACTTGCTTAGTAGTTCCATATGTCACCTGTATGCTTTGTGTAATGTAGACATACTTGAGGGCTACTTCTTGATATTCTATTTATTATACGTTTTGTCTTTACTACTGTGTTTTAGCTCATAATCGTATCAATATCTCCCCTCCTTTTAAAAAAAATATGTTTTTATTGTTTTCAGAGAGAGAGAAAGGGAGAAGGATAGAGAGATAGGAACAGCCTTCAGCTGGGCTGGAGCCCACAACCTGGACATGTGCACTTAACCAAGAGTCGTACCAGGGGATTCTTGGTTCATGAGATGATGCTCAACCACTGAGCCATACTGGCTATGCTTGATATTTCTCCTTTTAACTGTCAAAAAAAAAATTTTCCATTTTCTCTTAAGTTGGAAAACCCCAGAGAAGGTAAAGTGCTTCAGATGGCTCATTTATTAAATCTTAAAACTGCATGGTAAAAACAAGTAAACTCATTCCCCAGAACAAGACAACATTCTTTATTTTTTCCTTATTAATTTGAATTTAGAGTTTATATATGTGAATTACTTTGGAAAAGTATATTAATGCTAAACATTTAATAGCTAATTTAATAATGCAGATCAGATGCAAGGTAGCTGTACCCACATGTCTCTAAAACTATATTTCAGCAGCTTTGACTCCAGTGAGTTCACCTTTAGAGAATATTTTTAATAATTTCCAGTTTTGTTCTCAAACACCTACTGTAATCAGCTTTTGAAAGAAAACAAAGCCCATTGGTGGCTTTTTAAATGGCTTTTAAAAAAGAAAAGATTTTATATGAATGGAGAGCAAATTTTAAAATCCCTTTGGATTTTATCTCTCAGAGTTAGATGTACATAAACACTTTTGTTTACTGAATATCATCTCACTACAAAATTTTCCAACTTGTCCAAAGTGTTATGGTCTCGTCCATCTCCCTCCAAGTACATGCCCCAGGCAAAGCAGAAAAAGCCTGTTTCTCCCAGCTGGCCATCGCTCACTCGGGATAAACAGTGGCAGAGCACGTTGCTGCCCTAGGCAAGCTCCACCTGAGAGGACAGGCTGGCATTGCATAAAAATAAGCAAGGTAGAGTGGATGCCTATTTGGCAGGTAGAGATTTTTAAGAGAAGGGAAAAAAATGATACTATTTCTAATGTAACTCAATTGAAAAGCTTGACACAGCTGAGCATCTATCGTGAGAAAACCTCCATTGCATTATTTGAGCATCTGCTCTCTGGTATAGGAGGGGAGCAGGTGCTCTCTCTGGTAGCATCATTGATGAGATAAGAGTTCTTTTGATGTGTCCCACTGTGCACAGATCTGATGTGTATAAACCATGTTAATTATATGTCACGATGTTGTCATGGAAATTTTCTGAGGACATTGGTACCAAATAGTTTAATGAGAGCCATGTTATACAAGGTTTCTGGGGAGCCATAACTTCTCAGCATATGAATAATCTCCTCTGATAAGTTAAAGACTTGGGTAGAAATGGCAATGCTACCATTGTGGTTAAACAGATTTAATGCCTTAAGAGAAATCAGGCATGTAAGCCTATCCGTAGGCTGGATCCTCTGAGTGACCTCTCTGCAGGCTCTCAATGGTCATCTGTAGATGACAGGGAAGAGACTGAGTCACAGAGTTTTAGGGATTGAGGGCTGAAGGTCACTGTATTGCCATTATCCTAATTCCTTCTTATCTTATTTATTTCACACTAGAGGCCCCAGGGCATAAAATTCATACACAGGTAAGGTCCTAGGCCTGCCTGGCAGGCAATCAGGGCTGATCGGAGCCTTTCAACTGCTGGCTGGGGCCTTCCTTCATTCCACGCCTCCCCTGGTGGTCAGCACATGTCATAGCTCGCGATCAAACTCCCTGTCTCCTGGTCAAACTCCCAAGGGGACAATTTGCATGTTAGGCTTTTATATAGATAGATTACATGCTATACCTTTGCACTTTTGTCAGCGATTAAAGTGAGTCTCTTGCCTGTGTCAACTCCTGTGTCCAATCAGAGGATCACTAGGCCCAAAAGAAACTTGAGAACCTGACTAGTTCTCAACATTTAGCTACTAAGGTTTTTCCGTAAGATTATCTAAATTAGCTACTATTACTTCCAGGTTTTTATCAGTTATATAAATTATCTCTTTTTCTAAAATACTTTATTGATTTTTACAGAGAGGAAGGGGAAGTGCTAGAGAGTTAGAAACATTGATGAGATGAGAGAGAAACATCCATAAGCTGTCTTCTGCACACCCCCTACTGGGGATGTGCCTACAACCAAGGTATATGCCCTTGACTGAAATCAAACCTGGGACCCTTCGGTCTGCATCTGCTCTATCCACTGAGTCAAACCAATTAGGGCTAAATTATCTTTTAAATAACCAAATCTCTCCCACTGCAAATTTTAAAACGCCGTATGTATTTTTTCAGCTTAGTCTAAAAAAAAGTAACAATAAAGAAACGAATAAAGAATAATGTAACTTTTTCTATGAATCTGCAATGTTAATGAGGTTTGCATATTTTCTTCAAAATATATTTCTGTATATGTATGTGCACATATACAAACATTCACATAGCTATAGAACAGGCTTCTTTTGTACATATATGACATCTATTGTATATCCAGTTCTACATAGTTCCCCCCACTTGTCATATAGAGAATATTTTCTCATGTCATTAAATATATTTTATAATATTTCATAATATCGACAAACTCATTCCTATTGATATTTTGTTAAGCATTTAGCATCTTTCTGATGCAATTGAGCATTAGTATATAATGAAAACCTTCACTCCTACAACAATTTTAACTCTTTATATTCTTTTTTTTTTCTGGGTCCATTTGGATGTCAGACTAAGAACTCATATAACTCCCTAAATATTCACTCTATTCAATTAAGTGGCAGCCTGGTTAATGGTAATTATCTTTCATCTATAGAGCCCTGCTCTCATAGAAAATTGAAAATCTGATTAGGCTACAATTTTTCCTCAATTGAGCATAATTTTACCAGAAATGATAATAGTTAATGCCTTAGGGAATCTTAAGAAAAAACTAAGTACTAAGTATTAAGTATTAAAAATGAATGATACTACAGAGTTTTGCATATATTTTAAACACTAATTATGAAGATTCTTGAATTAATATATAAGATGTGCTGCTAGAAGTTAATATTTAACATGATAATCAAATCTGAGATAATAGTATAGTTCAAAATAAAGTGATTTACTCTTAAGTACTTCCATTCTCCCCTAAAAGGAAAAAAAATTTTTTTTAATCTCCTCTAAAGGGAAAAAAAGAGAGAAAGAAACACAGGATCATTTTCTTTTTGGAAACAATTTTTCTTTTACTTACAAGTGATTTATATTCTCAATTCCAAGAAAAGAAAGAAATACTTTACATTCTCTTGAAATTGCTACTGTCTCAATTCACTGGTTTTTATAAGGAGGAAGCTTGGACGGAGCACTGGGTTGGAAGATTTATAACCTTGGGCAATTTGCTTGTTTCCTTTTAGTTTCAGTCTCTTCATTTGGACAATAGTTATGATGAGAATTGAATATACAGCACCTCAAAGAGTGCCTGACACATAACTGACTCATGCTTATTAAATGTTAATGCTTTTAAATGATAATGACAGATTATTTTAAGCAGTAGGTTTCTAAAATATTTTTTTCCTTGAATGGACGTCAATGATTAAACCTGTGCTAGTAGATAAATGGTTGCCATTTTACCATAAAGTTATAAACATATAGACAATTGAAAGATGATTAATAATACACCAAAAAAAAACACAATTGAAAAGTTAAAACTCAAAATGTTAGCAATTCTGATGTCTTCAGAAGTACCTTAATCTCTTTTTGCATAGTTAATTGATCCAAAATAGTTAAAACAATGACTTAAATTTATAGTAAACTAAATTAATACTAAAGACAGAATAAAATATATCTTGTTATTTTTATTTCTCAGTTCTTTCAACCACCAAGTAAAGAGAAAAGAGGAGAGAAAAATCAAAACTAAAATGATACATTATCTCAAAGTTAATGGAAGGGAAAGCTTTTTATCAAAAACTGTGCTCTTCAGTGGATTTAATATTAAAAAACAAAAATTGAAAACAAATGAGCCATATATACATCTTAAAAACTAGAAAAATGTATCAAAAATAATTAAAAGAAGTCAGGAAGCAGAGGTTAATAAAGGTAAAATAGCATTAGTAGAGTAGAAAACACAAGAAACAAATAAAGCAGTTTGCCAAAAACCAACAGCAAGTTTTTTGGGTGTGGGTGGAATCTACTTCAATAGACAAGTGCACGACCAACTTGACTAAGGAAACTTTTTAAAAAGTACCAGTATAGCACATCTGAGTTCTAAGGACTGGTAACCTTCCAAAAATAGCTCCTCCTCCTGTTATTCACACTTCTCAGAGAAGAGTAAGTGGTGATCAGCCCCCCAACCTTTTTTTGAAGTTAGCCTCTGCTTAATATCAAGCATCTGATAAAGAGGCTGTATATAAATTTGCTAGGGTTGCCAAAACAAAGTACCACAAATGGGGTGGCTTCCCAGGAATTTATTGTCTGACAGTTCCGGAGGCTAGATATGCAAAATCAAGGTGTTGGAGGGGTTGGTTCCTCTGAAGAGAGGATATGTTCCAGGCCTTTCTTAATTTGCAGATGGCCAACTTGCCCTGGTGTCTCCTCATGTTGTCTTCCCTCTGTACCTTATCTGTGTTCAATGTCTTTGTTTTCATAAAGACATCAGTCATATTGGATTAGGGCCTGCCTATAATGGCCTCATTTTAAGTTGATCACTTCTGTAAAGACTCTATCTCCATATAAGGTCATTTTCTGAGATACCAAACTTCAACATATGAATTTAGGGGAACACAATTCAAACCGTAACAGATGCTTTCTCTCTTTGATTAATCAGTCATTTGCTTTCATGAGGTTTACCTTAATAAAACTTTGAAAGAAACCACACCCTAGTACTTTTATAAAAGTTTTTAAACTTTACATACTTTTAGAGGTGGGATGGACCGTAGAATTTTACTCGATTACTGAGAAAACAGACTCTGTGATATTGGATGACTTTCCAGTCAGTCATTTAAATCTTGGACTTCTATTATTACCTCTTCCCAATTCTTCACACCACTAGAGGAGCACGCAGAGGATGCAGTCAGTGCTGGGCTGGTGCTGGAGTTTCAGACTTGTAGATGTGATGCTTCTGCGTACTTGTTCTTCCCCACATCATGTCTTCTTATCAAGCACCGCTTGCCTTGGGCCTGGTCAGATGTACATCCACCATTGCCTTCGGTTTCTCGCCTATGTTTTCACAAAACTACACTGGAAAGTTTATGCAGTTTGGTGTTTTGATTTTTAAAACTTCCTGTGGAAATAAGCTGTCTCAGAACTGTCTCTGTATTAGTTTTATGTCATTTAGACTGTACTAAAGGTTTATTGTGATTGATTTGAAATCAAAGGTAGTTTTTCAGATAAGAGTCCTCCAGTGGTGCTATTTTTATTAAAATGCTATTTACTTGAAGGTGAAAAGGTCAGTGGTTCTCAAACTGAAGATATTGATTCAATAGGTCCACAGTAGTTCCCGGCACCTACCTTTGAAGTAGACATCCCAGCGATTCTTTACAGTTTTCACACCACACGTGGAACAAAAACACCCTGCTTTAAATCAATACATTGATCATCAATTTTTAAATAGCTGTCACTAGGAATGATTGTGTTATTTCTCAATAACATTGTAGCTTGTCGAATCTAAGATTTTTTGTTATTGTGAGTCACATTATGTATCCCTAAGAAAGAAAGAAATATTCTCAATAAACAATGACACAGACCTGTGAATTATTCACACCAGCAACACATCATTTTGAAATTCCTATTCAGAAGGATTTAGCAACTTCTTCTGCCTTCAGTTGCATTACTGGGCCTGTGATAGGCAAAGCTTTTACATGCACCACAGCTTCTTCTACTTATGGCTACCATTCTTTTATCCTATAATGCAACAGAATCTGCCTTCCAAGAAAACCTGACATGGCCGTCATCCCTCCAATAAGGAACATCTGCTTCACTTATAACAGATACATACCCCACACCTTTTTATATGCCTTTTACGAGTCAAATGTCTATTAAAGTATGAAAGAAAATATATATGAGAGAGTAGTTACATTCTTTAAAGATGATTTTATGATAACATAAATTAAAAAATAAAATTTTCTTTGTGAATTTGGTAGAAAATATTACTTGGAATTTTAACGAAACAGCATGATCAACTCAGAATTTACATTTCCAACCCCAGTAAAATAACCTACTTTTCCATAATTTAGTTTGGCTCTGTAGACTGAGGAGGCAGAGTCTACTGACAGTCACTGTATTGTTTGTTAGTTTCAACAGCCGTACACAGTGAGGGAGTGGAGCTGGTCCAGTCCTCCAGCCGGCTTAGGAGACAAGGAAGAGTTTGTGAAGGCTCCCACTCTTTCTGTAATAAAACGTGTGACAGGTTAAAGTACTTCTCTGCTCTTGATACCTTTGTGATACAGAAATTGCAGACCGACTGAATTGACTATTGCTAAGAAACATGCTTCTAGGTAAGTAACACAACTTACAAATAGCAGGTTTGTGCTGAAGTGTTTGAAAATATTTGCGGAGGTAAATTTGGCTTTGTCTGAAATGTCCCAGGTTTGTACAGATTTCACACAGTGCTGGGCAATGCCATAATTAGTATTATTTTAAGTGATGAATTTGGGCCACTTGGAATGATCTCTGAAATGTGTGTGTAAAGAGGCAGTCATGATTAGAGCAATTATATGTTTTTTTCCTTCCACAAGAATGAACTAACATTTTGGGATTTAATCAGTAGTTGTTATAGACAACAGAAGTCTTCATGATATAAACGTTAACATGACTTCTGGTTTAAAAATATGTTTGACTTCCATATGTTGTTAAAATTTTATGCTATGTTCTCTAGAAAGGCTCATTCTATATTATAATTTTATTAATATTTAAAGTATATGGAAACACCCAGATTGCCAGTTTTAAACTAGTTTCCAATAGAACACTGAAATGGTAAAGTATTAGTATGATGCATATTTTTAGTAATACTACAAAGTATATCTTATAAAAGATATTTTAAAATATATCATTTGCATTAGTCTTTATAGAAATCTGGCAAAACCTTTCAAAGAAGATATGATGTAGGAAACTTTCTCACTTCATAGAGGAGTATATTTAAATAAGAATTTCATTGGAAGCTACCTAAACACTTTTAAAATGTTTTATTGATAAAATGCTTCTTTTACTCTTAAGTTAATATTGTGACACCCTGGCTGAGTTTTATGTCATTGGTTATTTACTTGAAAAACAAACATTTGCCTAATAGAATATATCAGTAAGTGCACGATGAGTTGAGGAATTTTCCAGTTAATAACAGCTAAACAAGCTAAACCAACATCTGAAATCTCCAGGAAATAAGTGAAAACACCTTTTATTGCAGTGGTTATACTTTGACGAGTTGTACACATTATTTCCCCCTTGAGATCAACTTTAATCTTTATTTTTGAGCTATTCATAAAATCATTACTTAGCGATGTTTGATAACCCATTTGGGGCATAGTAAACATAACTATGTTAGTAGTTTAAGAGAAAAATTATGTTTTTACTTGTTTGTGTGTTTAAATAGTTTAAATAATAGGTCAATTTGCACAGAGAATTCCCATAATTGATTATACATTTTGTGGGTCACTTTTTGCTCTAATTTCAAGCTTATTTACTATTCTACTTGGTAGCAGTATACTGTTATGAATAAAATACTGGTTTAGAAATTAGAAGACCCAAGTTTAGGTTTTAGATCCCCAACACTACTTCTAACGAATGGATTAACTCTGCTATAAAATATTTTTTAGAGTTTTGCTTTATTTTTGCTGTTTCACTTCTGCTCCTTAGTTTTTATTATCTTGTCATGTTGGAGGTACTATATATATGTATAAAATACACTGGAAATTTCAAACAAGGGCCATCCTTTCACTAGGGAGCTCCCTTTAGGTCATAAGGCTCATTGCCATTGGTAGGGAATGGGTGATGTAGACAATTTGGGGCAGGGGTCCCGGCCTCTGGAAAGTGTGCTTGTGTTCAGTAGCCACCATTTGTTTATAATTTACCAAGATCCTGATACACATGCATGTGTTTCACAACCTTCAAAGTCATAAAATTCTGACAAATACCCATCTTAAAGGCATTTACTTAAAAAAATATATATCCTTCAATGGGAAAATCTACACAGTAACTTCTCACAGACAAAATGTCAATATGCTACATATCATATCCATTAGTTCTACCTCTCTATCCAAAGATTTCTTCATTTAATTGGAAATTAAGAATTTGCAAGACTTGAGTCTAAGATAATTTCTCTGTGGCTGAGGTGGCAAAGCATTGTGACAGGAGTTTGCATTTCTCTTACTCTAGTTCTGAGAGGTTTTAAGAAAATCACCCACTCTTTCTGTACTGATTTCCTCTATGAATGAAGATTCAAGTATTTACCTCATAAGATTGCTGTCAGGGTTAAATAGGGAATACTTATGAACATCAGCTGGTACGTGAGCATTTAAGTTGGTGATCAACAAATGGTAAACAATTTTTACTATTATTAAATTATCAACTGATTTGTTTGGATTCATCATTCTTTCCAGGATTGCTGAAATTATATGAGTTTTATGAAATAAGTGTTCCAATAAGATGAGTGAATTATTTTCCTCTGTGAATTTGAAGTCAACCAGAGCTAACTCTAAATTATAGTTGTGAGCTATAATTACTTCAATGGTTAAGACCATTTTGGCCTCTGGGAATGAAAAGTTATATTTTACAGAGCATGTGAAAGAAGTATTTGTGAATTCATCTCTGTCTCTATTCATACCTGGGTTAAACTGAGCCATGGTGTCTAGCAGTTTCTTTGGAACATTACATAAACTTACTTGTTCTTGGCCACGTAGCAGTTGGGAGTATACAAACAGGACTGAAAGGAGCCAAACAGTAAATTCTTCACAGGCAGGAAACCTAATATTTACACATTAATCAGCAGGGTGATGGTCCCTAAGGTGGCTCACGACTAAGATTTCTTATTCATCATGAATGGGAGCTAGCATCTTAAAGGACTTACCTCATGTCAACATGTTCAACAAGACTAGACTGAAGCACAATTGTGACAGGATTTCAGCTGCAGAGGCTCTCTGTTCTTCCCCTTCCCTCTGCTCCAATAGGAAGTGCCCTCACATTCTCTTTGCCCCCATCAAACTAGCTTTCCAGTCTCTATTCACACTAAGATAGAAATACCTTATAGTGGTTCATCAACATTTCCCATGTATTTACATTTTAACATCCTGAAAAACTTAAAGCTAAATATCCAAAGCCCTAATCCCAAGCAATCTTAAGTAATAGCCAGTGAGTTGAGAGGTTCAGGAGTAACAATGGGATCATGTATTCTCATTGTTCTCCAATGGGCAAAAATTCATTCCAGGAGGCAAATAGTATATACATTAACTCTTTTTTTAATGTATAGAGCACAGATACTCAAATAATATATAAGCGGATATGATATATCTATTGTATTAAACTTTAACTTGGGGTTGGGGGTGATTAAGAAAAAAAAATGTCAAGAAGAAGTCCCCTTAGGGATATCATAACAGAGAGAGAGAGACAGAGAGAGAGAGAGAGAGAGAGAGAGAGAGAGAGAGAGAGAGAGAGAGAGAGAGAGAGAGAGAGAAGAAGAAGAAGAAGAAGAAGAAGAAGAAGAAGAAGAAGAAGAAGAGGAGGAGAAGAGAAGAGAGAGAGAAACTGCTCTAGATTAGGGACTCAAGAAACGTGTAGAGTGAAAATTTTGCTGAATTGTTTCTAAATGTTTTCAGTATGAAGCAACTTATGTCTGACTTAATACTTATATTTGAAACCAGTATTTATATCCTAATAAGTTAAATATGGTCTTTTGTTATACTTTTTTACTCTTTTAATTATAAGAGGAAATTAGGAGGAGAAACTTGAGAACAAGATGTACTTGGATTTGAATTATCTCTCTCTCTCTTATTTGTTCTCTGACCCTTGGCAAATGGTTTATTTTTTTAAGCTTCAGTTTTCTTGTCTTCAGTTTACTCAGGGATCATAATGTTCACATTGTGGGATTTCAGTATCATAAGAATCAATTCAAGTAATATACATAAAACTTCCTGCACATTGCCTACTATGTGATACATATATGCCAATTAGTAACTGTAATTCTATGTGTTGTGCCTTTTGTGTCAGTTACTGTTTTTTAAAGTTATTATAGAAAAATATTTTTAAATTTGAGAGATAAAAGTATTATCCTATATAATAAAAGCCTAATATGCTAAGTGTCTGGTCATCCCTTCAACCAATCAAAGTGTAATGTGCCAATAAAATGCTAAGGCTGCTCAACCATTTGCTATGATTTGCACTGACCACCAAGCGGCAGATAGTTTACTGCTTGACAAGTCACTATGATGTGCACTGACCACCAGGGGGCAGATGCTTCAACCTGTAGGTTAGCTTACTTCTGGGATCCAGCTGATCGGGACTGAGCAAGATGGGCTGGCCATGCCCTAGAGTTCTCCTGCAGTCCCTCCCTGGCTGGAGAAACTCCCGAGTTCCTCCCTGGCCCCAATTGTGCACCAGTGGGGTCCCTCGATCTGGCATGTGCCTTTTCACAGTCTAGGATCCCTCGGGAGATGTCAGAGAGCCAGTTTTGGCCTGATCATCTAGGCCAGGCCAAGGGACCCCACTGGTGCATGAATTCATGCACCAGGCCTCTAGTTGTCCATAAAATATTCATCTCTGGGATAAATATTAATAATATCTTTATAAAAAATAAAAAAACGCTTCAGGGTATCCTTTAAACCAGTAACACCCCAATTGACATAAATCCAAAACAAGTAAAATCTAAATTTTGTATTCATTTGTTCTTTTTTTGCTTAGAGGCAATCCGCTGCTAAATTAGACTTATTTATTTATTTATTTATTTATTTATTTAATAAATCTTTATTGTTCAGATTATTACAGTTGTTCTTCTTTTTTTCCCCCCATACCTCCCCTCCACCCAGTTCCCACCCCACCCTCTGCCCTTACCTCCTCCACTCTGTGCTCATCCGTAGGTGTACGATTTTTGTCCAGTCTATTCCTGCACCTCCCACATCTCTTTCCCCCTGAGAATTGTCAATCCACTCCCTTTCTATACCCCTGATTCTATTATATTCACCAGTTTATTCTGTTCCTCGGGTTTTTTTATTCACTTGATTTTTAGATTTTTTTTATTCACTTGAATTTAGATAGATATATATTTGTTGTTCATAATTTTTATCTTTACCTTTTTCTTATTCCTTCTCTTCTTAAAGAATGCCTTTCAGCATGTCATATAATACTGGTTTGGCAATGATGAACTCCTTTAGCTTTTTCTTATCTGTGAAGCTCTTTATCTGACCTTCAATTCTGAATGATAGATTTGCTGGGTAGAGTAATCTTGGTTTTAGGTTCTTGCTATTCATCACTTTGAATATTTCTTGCCACTTCTGACTGGCCTGCATAGTTTCTATTGAGAAATCAGCTGAGAGCAGTATGGGTCCTCCCTTGTAAGTAACTAACTGTTTTTCTCTTGCTGCTTTTAATATTCTCTCTTTGTCTTTTGCTCTTGGCATTTTAATTATGATGTGTCTTGGTATGGTCCTATTTGGATTCCTTTTGTTTGGGGTTCTGTGTGCTTCCTGGACTTATAAGTCTATTTCTTTCACCAAGTAGGGGAAGTTTTTGGTCATTATGAATTCAAATAGGTTTTCAGTATCTTGCTCTCTCTCTTCTTCTGGCACCCCCATAATTCTGATGTTGGTACGCTTGTAGTTGTTCCAAAGGCTCCTTATGCTATCTTCATATTTTTTTATTCTTTTTGCTTTTTGCTTTCTCGGTTGAGTGTTGTGTTTGTTTTGTTTTGTTTGTTTGTTTTTTGCTTCTTTGTATTTCAAATCTTTGACTTGATTCTTGCGATCCTCTAGTCTACTGTCAGATCTCTGTATAATATTTTTTATTTCAGGCAGTGTATGCTTAATATCTAGTTGGTCCTTTTTCATATGCTCAAGGGTCTTGCTAGATTTATCGGCCTTTTCTAAAAAAATTATTGGAAAACCTTATAATTGTGGTTTTGAACTCTATATCCAGTTGTTTGCTTTCCTCCATTTATTTCATTTGTAATCTGTTTCTTTGTCTTCACATTTTGGCTATTTCCCTGAGTTGATAGAGTGGCTTTGTGTGCTAGATATCCTATAAACCCAGTGGCTCAGCCTCCCTAGTTACCTGAGGTAGACACTCTTGCAGCACCCCTTTGTGGCCTGTGTGCACAGTCTTATTGTAGTTAAGTCTTAATTGTTATTGGTATCACTGGGAGGAATTAACTTCCAGGCCAATTGGCTGTGAGGATTAGCTGTGTCTACACTGGGAGAACTTCTGTGCTGGAGACACCCTTATCAGACAAAACTTGCAAAAGCCTCTGTGGTGAGCTTGGATAGGGCAGAGTCTTAGGGTAGAGCAGACAGCATTGGTTTCCCATCATCCCTGTCCTAATAGGCCCTGTGTCTCAGTGTCCCATGGTAATCCCTGCAAGCACCTCTGAGAGAAAGCTGTCCTCGAGTTCTGCCTGCTTCCAGGCAGTCCAGTTTCTCCCTGAATGAGTCTGGGTCCCCAGAGTTTCTTCCGGAACTGGAGTTCAGTACAGTCAGGAGATTTTGTCTCCATCTTTATTGAAAAAGCCAGCCACACACTCAGTTGCCCGCCCTCTCCACACATGTCTCAGTACATCTGCCTTCCACAGTTCCTCTGAGTCTCAATGTGCTTTTCTCTTTCCTGACAGTCAAGTTTCATCCCATATGAGTCTGGGTCCCAAGAGTCTCACCCGAACTGGAGTTCAGTGCAGTCAGGAGCTTTTGTCTCCCTCCTGCTTGAGAAAGCCAGCCCAGCCATGCACTCAGTTGCCAGTCTTCTCCACACATGTCTCAGTACCTCTGCCTCCTGCAGCTCCTCTGAGTCTCAGTATGCATTTCTATTTCCTTCTAGTTGTAAAAGTTCCATTCAGCCAGCCTTCCTGTGGTTCTAGATGGTGTTCATTTTATCTTGTAGTTGTAGTTTTGAAATTGCTGTGCGAGGCAGCAGTTTAGGTGTCTACCTATGCCACCATCTTGGTTTCTCTAAATTAGAATTTTGACATGTCTAGATACTAATGTAATATATTAAATGTTAAATGTAGGAGGATTAATTTTCTGTCCATTTTGTTAAAATATGTTTTTCTTCAAATACGTTTTACTTTGGACTTAGCTATAGTCATTGTTTGATTTTCCCTAGTATCATGAGAATGCAATATCATTTGAAATTTACATCTGTTTGTGACATCACTTTTGCCTAGAATGTTAAGATAATATTTGCTTTCAGATATTCACCAACTTGTATGGAATCGTAGGCTAGAGAAATTAATTAAAGGAAATAATGGCAAACAGCCAGTATTTCAAACATGAGAATGCATGTGGAATTGGGTAAATTTTAGTATTGGGTAAAATTTAGTATATAACACTGTGGAAGATTTTGTTTCCTTGAAAGGAGCATTGACAATATTCTTTCTCTCTCTCTCTCTCTCTCTCTCTCTCTCTCTCTCTCTCTCTCTCTCTTTCTCTCTCTCTCCTTCCCTCCCTCTATTCCCCCTCCCTCTTCTTCTTCCTCTCCCCCAGCTGATGGTTCTGAGTTTGTGATATACTATTAAAACTCTAACCTTCCAGCCTCATTCCCAGATTATTTTGCTTTCTTTATAAGATTAAAAATAACCTCTACAGATGAAAATTCTATGAGGATGGAGGATGCTTTCACTATACGAATTGCAATGTGGCAAAATAGAGTAAATGAGCAACTCTGAAATGTGCAATATATTCTCCCTGCCTTTTCAGCTTATCTTCTTTTTTGGTAATTTATCTCATCAACAATATGCCTACTTTTCTGTAATATAAAAATCCTTTAATAATGAATAATCATAATGTAGTGTTCTCTATTCCAAGTCCAGCTTTGTAATTCTTGGCTTTGACAACAGAAAATAAAAGTTTGAGGAGCAGAGTTGAGGAACACATTGATCCAAAGGAAATAGACCACAATTAGTGGAGCTCAGAAAGCACCAATGATACAATTATTTAAGATTCTTCCTAGCTTTTCAGGGAGCTGAGAGAACAGAATTTCACAAGGTATACAAACATCATATTTCAAAAGCATATGAGAAATCAAAGAGCCTCATTTGGAATAAAATATATTGGCTCAGATTTTGTTTTCATATGCTCTAAAAATCATACTCCAAGAGGATTTTGGAAGAAGTTTTGTCTTTAAAAAACCATTAAGCTGCAAAGTTGGATTAAGAATACACACTTGCTAAATGACACTCTGAAAGTTCTGGTGCACAATAGGTATTTTCTGTTTCACATAGAATTGTCTCATGTCAATTACTGCATTACAGTGGAAAAATCAGTTTTCACAATAGTAGACATGTGTTTCAGCCAAATTGCTGAGATTTATAAGATAGCCCCTTTGAGGACTGACACGTGAAGTAATTCCCCCAAGCTTAAAATTTAATAGGTTAGGATAATCTTCACCTACCCTGATTCCCCGAAAATAAGACAGTGTCTTGTATTAATTTTTTCTCCCAAAGTTGCTCTAGGTCTTATTTTCAGGGGATGTCTTATCTTTCCATGCCCTAGGTCTTATTTTCGGATGATGTCTTATTTTGGGAGAAACACGGTAGTTTGAACCACAGCATCATGATGAAATAATTAATATGGTATTTTTCATAATCCTTGTTTATTTCATTTATGATATCCAAAGTGATTTAACAAGATGTCTCATCAGGGAAAATTAGAATAAGAACCCAATCCAGCCTAGTTCAGTAGTTGGACATCGACCTATGAACCAGGAGGCCATGGTTTGATTCCTGGTCAAGGCACATGCCAAGGCTCAATCTCTAATGTGGGGAGTGCAGAAGGCAGCCAATCAATGACTCTCTCTCATCATTGATGTTTCTCTCTCTTTCTGTCCTCCCTTCCTCTCTGAAATCAATACACACACACATACACACACACACACGCGTGCGCACGCAAGCACTCACACACAATCCAGTTCTTTCCATTCATTACATATGCTTTCCTCTCTTCCAGTCTTCCAGGTAGGGTTGACAAGATCCCTTGCCCAGGTGGTAGGCTCCTGCCAACCTGTGCAGGAAGGTCATGTAACACCCTGTTCCACCTTTTAATAATTTTTGCATTTCTAGGTTGCCAAATACAAGTTCTGTAGACTACTAGAAAATTTAGAAAATTAGTGGAGCCAGATCCATAACATTTCTCCGTTGAAACTTTGCCTCTTCTCACTCACATGCATTTCACTGTTTCTGTGGAAATCTTTTAAAAATAATTTGGTGAAGCATTGCCAATTATTTTTCATCCCTTTAGAAAGATTAAAGTGGCCTTGGCAGAGGTGGGAAAAGCACTGGCCAATTTGGACTTGTTCACTAGTTCAGGTATTCCTGAAATGAGAGAGTGCTTGTCACTGCTGGTCATGTTCAAAGTATCTGTGTCTTATATCCTCTTGAGCCTGACAGGGTACTTTCATATGATTGGAGGAAATAGAGGTAGTTTAGTAAGTGGCTTCTGCCTAACATATTGGCTCTAAATCTATACAAAGTAAGAAGGAACTGAGTTTATTCTATGGTATATCAATAAAAAAGTTCTAATTGAACTAAGAAAGCACAATCAACTGGAATTTTCAAAGAGAATTTAATAAAGGACCTGTTTACAGAGGGTGTGGTAAGGTTTAGGGGAATCAATACTAGATATCAAGCTTCCTATTGACCAACCATAGGCTCCCCCATTCTTGAGGAGGGGAGATAATGGAGGTTAAGTTTGGTAAGAGCTGAACTTGGAAACTGATAGGGAAACTGCTCAATAGGAGCTGTTATCACTACAGATGCCACTGTCAGATTGCAGGCAAAGAGGGAGACTGAAAAAAATACTCCAAATTCTCTTTTCTTCCCACATAGAACAGGAAAATAGTAGAGAAAGAATTTGGGAACAAAGCTCAACCTTCATATATGGTTAACTGAACTCATTTCCAAACATCTTCCCCACCCAGTATTTAATTTGAACAATAATTGATGGAAGTGTTCCTTTAGAGCACATGTGTCAAACACAAGGCCCGCGGGCCAAATCCATCCCGCCAGGCCTTGCAATGTGGCCCGCACCGCGCTGTCATCACTGCACTCCGCTGCGTTTCCATCACAATGACAGTTTATGACTGTTCAGTAAACCATTCGGCCCGCAATTTAGGCTGGATTTTAGATTTTGGCCCCTTCTCTGATTGAGTTCGACACCCCTACTTTAGAGCTTTGTATTCCTTTGTATTTTCTTTATTATTCTAGACATCTATTGGCTTTTAAAATGTTATTTTAAGTCAGGATCCTAATGAAAATTTTAATTGTTGTAATGCGCAGTAGTGGTGCACATTGTCTAGTGAGATACTGAGATGTTTGCTCCTAAAATAAACGGTCCCAACTTGTTATACTTTTTCATTGTTAACCATGCATTTTTATGGTCTACTCGTGTTCTATGACATCAACTGGCATGTGTACAGCTGTTCGTGTTTATAGCAGCTATGGTTCTTACTTCTGAATTCAACTATTTTCATTATTCTATGCAGAATAGGCTAGAAAAGGCTGTCGTCATTCACTAAACACATTTTTTATTGAGCATCTGTTTTGCTCAATAAAGACCCTGAGGATATCAAGGCGAGGAAAGCAGAAAGGCCTTTCAGCCTTGGAAAGCTTCTGACTAAGTGTTTTTTCTAAACTACATCTGTCTTTGAGACCTCAGAGACTGTCTTAAGAATCCTTAATCTTCTGATGCTTTGGGGGGAATAGGGAGATATATATGGTGCTTTGCTGAATTCTGAACTGTTGAGGTTACCAAATAAATACATGTTGTATTTGTTACTGTGTTTAGTATCATTCATGCATTCAAAAAATGATTTCTAAGCATCTACTATATGCTAGTATATGTAGCAGTTGAGAAATTAATAAATATCTTAGTGTTCAGGCTTAGTTGGGAAGTAGATATGCAAATAACTACAATGGCAGGATGTCAAGAGCTATGGGACTAGCAAACAATTCCACTGTTTTGGATGAGGGTGATTAGGAGAGTTGTGGCAATAACCATAATGCTCAATTTCCTGGCTGCTCAGGCAAGCGATTTAAAGCCTCCCTGTTAGTAATATGTGATTTTATTTAATAGGAGCCCTGTAAGCAGTCACTTGTAAAAACAACGTTTCCCAGAATCCATTGGCACAAACTGTTCAACTCTTTGGAGCACACATGAAACAGCTCCAAGCACACTGTTAACACTGTTTGGGGATAAACCACATGACTGAATTAGGGGGCTCAGTAGAAACTATGGTTTTATACATCATTGAACATGTATATTATACTAATTTGTACTTTGGAAAAAATACTCATTGAAACTGTTAGAATAATGAAACCACATAATTATGAAAAAAACCCTAATAGCAGTTGATGTTGTTTATATATTTTTAGCAGTTGTAACTATGGACTCTATAGCTTTTCAGAAGGTCATAACCCTGGTCATCTTTGCAAATCCACACCTTACAATGCTTTATCTGGGTAAGCATTAGCTCATCCTCTCACACGTTGAAAAGGAAGCTCAACAAGCCTATTTTTAATCTGAGACGAGAACATTTCCCCAGCAGTACAGTTTGGGCATGCCCAATGAATCTCTACTTATTTTTCTAAATAATGACACTTCTATGGAATTTATTTTTCATTTTTTTCCTGAATCTTTTTTTTTTTTTTTTTTTTTTTTTTTTTTTTTTTTTTTTAGAAGAGTTGTTCCTGATAAAGAAAAGGGAAGCTATAGTAATACTATTCCATGAGGAAGGCAATATTTTTTAGGTTTAATAACATATTGACAGTGATGAAGTTCAGACCACAGCACCTACCTTAACACTAGCCCACACACGTGGTACCATGCTGATGGTTTAGCGCCCAGACCTTGGAGACCTCTACAGAGCAATAGTAGCATCCTCCTTTATCAACTTATAGATCACATTTGGAGTTCTCATAAAACATTCTTAGTCTCGGGGGCTGTCTTACTGGGATTTTGTTTCTGCATTTATTTATTTATAGTGAAAGAGACTTGAATGATTTATGTGCTCTATAATATAATGTGTCCATGAGGCTGAAAGAGTATAAGCTTATTTTTATACTATACATTAGCTTACATTTTTAAATAATAAACTTGGTGTACTTTTCTTTTATCCTTCAAACACATTTTTAGGTGAAATACCTCTAGATATATAACAGCATATATAAATATCAATTTTAGATACAATAAATATCTTATTTTCCCTGTGTTTCCAGACTTTTGGCGCACTGTTAGTGTATTTGTTAGCTTCTTTTCCAGATTAACCATTAAATGCATTACTTTACTTTAGAGATCCTTCCCTGAAAATACATATCGAACATATTATTTTTAAGTATAACTTAAATACTATTTAAAAATAAGCTTATCCTACGAATATCAAATGTTGTACATTTCAAACTAATATAATGTTATATGTCAATTATATATCAATAATAATAATGATAATAATGTTTATTTCATGTTAGTTACCTAAATTTGCAGACAACCTGTGTAATTTGACTCTTTTGCCAGATTTTCCTCCAATGGTAAAATGTCTTGGGAGAAAACATGCATTCTGAAAAAATTAAAGTCAGATTTATTTCAACAAGTCTATGTGTCTCTTCTATATTATACATTTGATTGTTGTATGTCTCTGTATTTTCATCCTTGAGTAATACCAATGGCAAAGGTGAAGCAACAGGCATTGTTTCCAAATGTTTGCCTTTTCTGTTCTGAAGATAACTATTATGCTGCTCTTCAGCCTTAATCACTTCTCCCCTATATCAGGGTATGACTGTATCAATTGTATAGGAGACTTAATGCCCCTTAGCTATCTAGTAAGATAGAGAATGGTTTAGCTATCATTCCATCAACTCTGTGCTGTGACTAATTGATTCAAAGACAATTTGTAAAATTATATAGATAACCACAAAAAATTTTTGTGTTTTGGTTTCTCACCTCCCTACCTTATCTATTTGCTTTTCTTCTACTTATGATAAAGGCAATGAGTTACCCACTGTGTATGGAATAAATGTGAGTTACTGATATCGCCAAATGACTGAAAAAGATGCAGTGCCACTTTCAAAATGACAGCTTGTTACAGGATTCCTTTTACCAAGAACCTCCACAACCTACACACCAATCTCAAGCATGAGAGTCTCCTGTTATCCTGTCAGGATTTGGCAATATCTATTACTTTCATTTATTTTCCAATGTTACTTATCTTGAAAATATATGTCACCTCTCATATATGCCCATTTTTTTTCTGTTTGCCTCTGAATATATAAACTCTATTTGTTAAACCAAAATTTCCAGTAGGCCAGTGTTCTAAATATGAGGCTTTGGTATAATGGAGCTACATGTGAGTCAAAATGTATTTCCTTTTCATACTTCAAATGTGCTTTCTTCTTTAAAAGCATATTACGTACACACAATCCTTAGAAGTGAAATCTCTCACTCTACTTCTTTAGTCTTCTAGAATCTTCATAGCAAGGCACTCTGTTGAGTGTAGTCTGTTTTCTCTGGGGAATGTTTTAGACTATAGAAGTTCACAGCTGTTTAGTGTTCTGTTCTCAGATAGATAAAATGCAATATGAGATGTTCGTGCTGCTGGATTCCAGGATGAGTTATGTCGGCCTGACCTGGAGGGCAGGCAGTCCTTTCCTGTCTAAAAGTCAAAGCTGAGACATATCACACTGATACCTGGGGAGAAAAAAATTGTATAAAAATTTAATCCCTAAAAGTTTTCTGTAACCAGGATCCCGGTTACCACTTTGCTTATGCTTACATACTAAATAGTATGTTAAATAGTATATTCATTTCTGTAGCAACTCTTTGAAATCTTCTCCACAAAGGAAGACATTCTTGGCCATTCTAAACAAACTCAGTACCACATGCCTAGTAACCTAATGGTAATCTGTTTATCTGTGACATTTAAACAAGAAGCATATTTTTTGTAATATACTTTCAGATTGTGATTTTAATTTAAAATATTGGAGTATTTTCTATTACACCTAATTCAGAGCCAAATTCAGAGGCTCAAAGATCTTTAAAAAAAAAATATATATATATATATATATATATATATATATATATATATTTATATATATATATAAGTTCTTCCTGTGAGGTACTTATCTGCATTTCCACTATCTCCCTAGCTGTACATTCTTCCCACTTAGCAATTTTCAGATCATTATTTTTAAATTGAACCTCATATCTCCAATTTGATTTTTACTCTGATCAATTTTAAACCACAACAAGTTGCAGAAATAGTACAAGGAACACCCGTATATCCCCTCACCTAGCTTTGCTAACTATTGATTTTTACACATGGCATTAGCTCTCTTACTCTCTAAAGTATATGGAATATTGATTTATGTTTCACATACTTATGTTCAGACATTTATATACCATTAATCTACATATGTGTATATATTTTCATGCTGAAGCATTTGAGAATTATTGCAGAAATTAAGACACTTCACCCCTAAATATGTCTGCATGGATATTCTAAGAATCCTGAATATTCTCTGCAAAATAGCGGAGAATACTGGTAGAGCAGTACTGATAAAAGTACTATTATATAACAGGCATTCTCTCATATTTCCCTTTGTCCTAATGATATCACTTATAGTCACTTTCTTCTTTTCAATCTGGGATCCAAGCCAGGATTTTGCATACTGTTAGTTGTCATCTCTCTTTAGTTTCCTTTAAATTTAGCTGGTTTCCAGCTCTTTATTTATTTTTATTTTTGGATGATATTATTGTTCTCCATAATTTTGATATTTTTGAAAAGTTCAGTGTAGTTATTTTTCAAAATGTCCTCATTTTAGATTTGTTAGACTGTTTCCTCATGATTACATTCAGATTAAACATTTTGGGTGGAGTACCTGCATATTTACATAGGTAATACTGTGTCCTGCCATGTCCTTCTCAGGAAATGTAGGATATGAATATATTCTCTTACTGGTGGTGTTAAGGTAAAGATAATGTCTGTATGATTTTTCCATTGTAAAGCAATTTTTCCCTTTTAAATTCAAATATAATTGGTATATAGGTAGGACAGTGGTATTTTGAGATTGTGTGATTTTCCTGTTCCCTAACTTTTTACCTCATGGTTTTAGTATCCATTGACAATTATTACCTGGATTGGTTATTATTGTGTGGTTGTAATATTCTGGTTTACTATTTACTTTTACATTTATTAATTTATTTGCTTCTCCTTCTCTCCTAAAAATAATATCTTAGTACCACTCTGTATTTGTGAATTCAATATTATTATAATCTACTAGAGACCCAGTGCATGAAAATTTGTGCACTCAGGGGGATCCCTCAGCCCAGTCTGCACCCTCTCATAGACCAGGATTCCTCAAGGGATGTCCAACTGACAGTTTAGGCTTGCTCCCTGGGCGATCCAGGCCTAGGGGACAGGCCTGTGTTGAGCATCTATCCCCTGGTGGTCAGTGCGTATCAGAGTGAACAGTTGTTCCTAGTCGTTCTGTCCTTAGGGTCAATTTGCATATTTTCCTTTTATTATATAGAATTCTTCTCATTATCTATTTGATGCTCAAATTGTACCAAAGTTAACCAGTGGGAGCCTTTCAGAGTTGGCTTCTGTTTCTTGTTTATGTGACCTTATCAGTTTGTACACATTCTCTATGGCATATCTAGATAATTTAGGCTCAACTCGTACTTTCCTATTCCAGGAGGCCTAGCTCTAAAACTCACATCTGGACACTAGGCTTGCTCAGTGCTATTAGAGTGTCATCACTTCTAGGCCTTTTCAGGGAATAATAGAAAATACACACACACACACACACATCTACATTCTACATATACAGTATACATACATATACCTATATCCTATATAATAAAATTTAATATGCTAAGTGTCTGGTTGTCCTTTCAACCAATCAAAGCGTAATATGCTAATGTATGCTAAGGCTGCTCAACTGCACTGACCATGGGGGGGTGGGGGGACGGACGGACAGTGAGTCAACCAGTTGACCAGTTGCTATGATGTACACTGACCACCAGGGGACAGATGCTCCAACCAGTAGGTTAGCTTGCTGCTGGGGTCCAGCTGATCGGTCTGAGCGAGATGGGCTGGACACACCCTGGAGCCCTCCTGCAGTCCCTCCCCAGCTGGCTAACTTCCCATGGCCCTCCCCAGCCTCAGTCATGCATTGGTGGGGTCCCTCAGCCTGGCCTGCTTCCTCTCCCAATCTGGGACCCTTCAGGGGATGTTGGAGAACTGGTTTTGGCTCAATCCCAAAGGCTAGGCCGAGGGACCGCACTGGTGCATGAATTCATGCACCAGGCCTCTAAGTGTGTGTGTGTGTGTGTGTGGGTATACTGTTATTGCTATTAGTATAAGTACCTCTATGCTGCTACCATCAATTTCATTGCAGCACTATTCTCTCCTTCCCCCATTCCATATTTGGATTTCTCTTTTTTCAAGTTAGAATCTTCCTACCCCACAATATCAATATGCAGGGTGGAGCAAAAAAGAGAATACTTTAAGAAATATATAATTGATTTAAGCCCTGGCCAGTGTTGGTCAGTGGTTAGAGTGTCAGCCAGTGGACCAGAGGGTCACAGGTTTAATTCCTGGTAAAAAGCACATAGCAGAGTTGCAGGTTGGATTCCAGCCTTAGTTGGGGTACATGCACGAGGCACTCTCTCTCTCTCCCTTCTTCCCTCCCTCCCTTCCACTTTCTAAAAATCAATTGAAAAAATATCCTTGGGTTAAGGATTAACAAAACAAAAATAAACAAACAAACAAAAAATATATATATAATTGATTTAAGAATTTAATTCCACTGCTGTTCATCTAACTTTGAGTATGCAAAAACTACTATTTTTAAATGCTAATAAATCTAAATGTTACATTACTTAGCTATGCAAAATCCAGTGTCATCATCATATGCAAGATCTGTTTAGAAATTAAGAGAGCATAGATATTTTCCCTTGTGCTAATAAAGATCTAACATTTTATTACTACTTCAAGTTTAGGATCAAGAGAAGTTTTTTCAAGCATATTGTCCCTGGAATCAGATTGCCTGAGGACAAATTGGTCCCCACTCCACCTACAGGTTATAACAGGTCCAGTTTATTATATTTTTGCTCTTTTGTCCTCCTCGTGTGTAAACTTGGATACTGAAAAGTTTAATATAGGCACTTAGCTCAGTGCCAAAGGATAGAAAGTACAAACTGAAGCATACCTGTGATTTGGGTGGTGCTGGTGGTGATGCTGGTACTGTTTTAACAGTACATTCTGGATATCCACAGTTCCTAATTTTAAAGGCTGATTTTCTTAGTAACAAGTTTCTTTGTGGGTTTCGTTGTTGTTGTTTTTGTCTTTTATTTTTCTCTCTCAGTACTTTTGACACACAAGGAAAAGTTATGGCTTAGCTAGAAGTCCTGGCATTGAGAATGACCTTGTCCTTGTTTTGAAGTATCTGAAAAATAAAAATAAAAATTCCTCCCGCAAAACCCTGGTCAGTTGCTGCTGCCAGTCCCGGAGAGGCTGTCTGTCAGGATGCCGAGCATTGCTGCCGCCATAATCACCAAGGCATCTACCCGGAATCTCCAGGCTGAGAACTAGGTAGGAAAGTCCATATTATATCTAATAATAGCTCTGGAAATTATCCTGAAATGCTTGCTGGCAACTCCCATGCTTGACAGGCACAACATACTATAGTTAATAGTATGTTGTCATTCTTGCTAGTGAGTGGTTATATTACTATTCAGAATAAGAGCTAATCATTTGTTATAACTTTCATAATATTTTCACTTGTACTCTTGGGTTCTGTCAAGAGTGGCTAGATATATTAATACAGACGTCCTGTAATTTTTTTTTAATCTTTACAGGAGGATATTTTTTCCATTTATCTTTAGAGAGAATGGAAGGGAGGGAGGAGGGGAAGAGGAAGAGAGAGAGAGAGAGAGAAAGAGAGAGAGAGAGAGAGAGAGAGAGAGAGAAACATTGATGTGAGAGAGATACACTGAGTTGTTTCCTTCTGCATGTGCACCAACCGGGACAAGGGATCAAACCTGCAACCGAGGCACATACCCTTGACCAGGAATTCAACCAGCGACCCTTTGGTCCACATGCCGACGGTCTAAACACTGGATCAAAAATACAAATGTCCTGTATTTTTAATCCACCACTTCCTATAAACTATGGGTTCATATAAACTATTAATTCCACCAGTGAAAAGTTTGGAAAGAGAAATAAGGTTGGCCTATGTTGATAATTATTACATTTGGTTGATGGAGACAGGGGGATTTTTTATATTATTGCAACTACTTTTAGATAAACACTGACATTTTTCTTAATGATAGGCAAAGGTACATAAAAAATAAATGTGGGGAGCACATACTGAAAAGAGTTTACACCTGGACTCTTGTTGCTATGTTTTTGAAAATGAAAAAGAATTGACCATTAGAAACACCCAGTCATGACATTTGTGAAATATTTTTAAAATGTTACATATAGGTGGTGGCGTGCTGGTAGATGACTCTCTGAAGAGACACAGATATGTAATGTTGCCCATTTGCACAGTATGAATCCTCCACCATGGCTGCTTTCACACTACTGAGGTAGCATTACTGAGTGTGCACCCTCAGCTCTTCCTGGGCCTGTGCGGCCAGCGGCAGCCCACTGCTGGGAGAGGTAACAGAGACGTGTTAGGTTTTGGAGTCAGACTCTTGGGCATATCCTTGCACTTCAGGTCCTTGATCAACTTACTTTGTTTTTCTGAGGCCTAGTTTCCCCACTCTATAAAATTGAGATAATTCCTACTGCATTAAAATATAAGGATTATGAGAGATTGCATATGTAAAGGACCTACGATGGTTCCAATTACATAGTGAGTGATTGTTCCTGCTAACATCCTTTATTCTCTTCAAGTTAAAATAGAAGCAAGAACTCTTGGTTTGGGGTGGTTTCAAAGTTTCACAAGAAAGGAATGAGGCCGATCAGCTTTTCAGAGGGCTTCATGCCCAGAATCTCTATAATTAGTTAAAATTGCACGTTTCAGGCATAGTCGCAAACCTGCATGAAGCTCACCAAGTTCTAATTGGTTGGATATTAATAGGTAGGCTGGGAAGTGATATGATTGTGGCTAGAAGAGAACTATCTGTTAAAGGTAGGGTTTCTCTCCAATGGATCTGGCACTGCAAATGCAGAGTAAGAATTAAGTATTATCTCAAAGTTGACAAGGTGAAACACCTGTAATTTTCTTAATCTTTCCCCTGGGAATGTTAAATCCCAGCTGAAATGTTATGGCATGAATTAGCCTAAAGGATATGTTGGCAAGTTGGAAAACTTTCCATTTATAATTTTGATTGTTTGAGCAGAGTTATTAATAATAGTAATGTTTTACTTTCCAAATGTTTTGTTTACATTGGAAATTAACCATGATATCAGTTAATGTAACAGGGGTTTTTCTCTCCTCCCCCCCCCCCTTTTTTTTTATTCCTGAACAATGCATTTTTTTTTTTTCTGACTAGAAATCTGAAATTAAGGTCATCATTGATTTATAATGGTGCAGTTTTCAGAATTGGTGAATTGGATGCATACATAAAAAATATTTTTAAAATTCACTCTAACCAAGGCTAGAGAGAAGCTCAATTATAAGTTAAGCCCATGTTTACAATATGGAGATACTAATACTGAAGGCATTTGAAATTTGATGTACTTGTGTGGGTTGTTATCTTCATACTGGGAATACAAGTAGGGGGTGTATTTCCCTTTCTGAAGGAGTTTCACGAATCATAACTCTACACATTTTTAATTCCTGAGCAAATACTTAGGAGATAAGAAGCAGTATGCTGTACCATCCACCTGAAATTGACCCAATTGCCTTGCTTTAAAAAGAATAGGTTTCTTTCAGAAAAAATTAAAGCACTTATCCCTTGGAAATTAGAACTGTTTCCTTAGAACAATGCTCTTTTTACTAAATTTAATTTAACTGGTCATAATAAGAATGTTTTTAGAAATGAAATGGAACAAAATAGAGAAGAAAATAGCATCTATCACACATAGAAAGGATCAATAATATTCTGTGAAATGTTTCAATTTGTGTGTGTGTGTGTGTGTGTGTGTGTGTACATTCTAAATTGTGAAGTAAAATTTGTCAGTAAGCCCACTAAAAGAAAAAAATTTTGAGATTTGAAGACATGCACTAATGAAGTCCATGATAAGAAAACCACAACTCCCATTTGTGCTACACATCAAAATGATATCTGGAAAGAAACCTTCTTGGCACGTTGTTTTAAACAAAACCACCCTGGATTCAGAGGGCTGGGGAGCTGTGCGTCTGCCCGAGCCTCATTGGGAACAGCAGAGATGAATTAGCGAGGGGACTCGGACTGTTAGGAAGATGTGGTTGTGGAGATGCACCTTCTGTCTGTCTTAATTTCCTTCTTTCTTAAGCAGGACAAATATTATTTAGCCTTGCACACATAATGTGTGTGTGTGTTTATATATATATATATATATATATATATATATATATATATATATATATATTAGGGTTAAGGTTAGGGTACACATCAGGCCTGCAAGGGAGGGCAGTTGGGGGTGAGATCAGGCTGGCAGAATACATGCATACACATACACACATTACATATACTATAATAGATTATAGTATAGTGTATTTTTTTATGTAGCAGGCCTATTATCTCAATTAGGCTTCAGTACTTTTGGGGTTAGGAGCTTTGCCTTAGTCTGTCTGTCTGTCTGTCTTTCTTTCTTTCTTTCTTTCTTCCTTTCTTTTAATATATTTTATTGATTTTTTTTGCCTCCTTCCTTCCCATACATACTCCCCCTCCCCAGAGTTTTATGTCCATTGGTTGTACTTATATGCATGTATACAAGTCCTTCAGTTGATTATTATCTCCCCCAAATCTCCCTCCCCTCCCCACTATAATTTGACAGTCCGCTTGTTGCTTTACTGTCTCTATATCTATCTTTTGGTTCATCAGTTTATAATGTTCTTTATTATCCATAAATGAGTGAGGTCATGTTCATAGCAGCACAATCTGCAATAGCCAGAATTTGGAAACAGCCTACGTGCCCGTCAGCAGATGATTGGATCAAAAAACTATGGTACATCTACACAATGGAATACTATGCTGCCATAAAAAAGAAGGAATTCTCATCATTTGCAGCAACCTGGATGGAATTGGAGAACATCATGCTAAGTGAAATAAGCCAATCAATGCCTTAGTCTTTCTTATCTTCTTGTCCATCATGAGCCTGGCACACATAGTAATATGAGCTGAATAAATAATTACTGTTAATAGTGGTAATGACTAAAGTTTATCCTAACATACTATTTGACCACATGTATTCACACTTTATATATTCATTCATATCTCCACCTCCACAAAGGATATATCAAAGCTTCTGGCATGAATAAATAAGAAATAATGGCTGAATTGTAAGTTTAAAAAATCATGACATATGTGTATACATGCACATATCTAAATATATATTTATACACCTGCATGCATGCATACACTTCATAATCAGGCAACAAGTTTCTTCACAGTTCTTTCTTCAAATGTCATTCTTACATCTGTCCTTTTCAGTAGGCAAAGAAATGCCACACAACCACTCCTGAAGAAACTGTGGTGATGGATTTTATTTTTGTTATTCTGCCATCAAGTTCATCCTGTTGTTGGTGCTTATATTTTAAATGGAACAAGTGAACATGAATCTAATGTTTGGGGATTTAGCACGTGTCTGCCTCTGAGGGTTCCCAGGGAAGCCTCAGTAATGACGGTAACACATAAACTGGTCCTTGTTGGCGCCAGCTGTGTGAGCTTGTCCATTCACCAGGCGGCCTGCCAGCCACACCAGACTTTGCACAGCTGGTTCTCTTCCAGGGTTTGGGCCAGTCTGCTTTCTGTCTCTTGTTAGTTGACAGTACAAGTTACAGAGAACCGTGCCAGACCCCACTCTGGTGTGGCAGTTACAGAAGTGGGAACATGGTCAGAGTATCCAACTAGTTGTGACTTAAGATTCTTATATGCAGTTTAAAATGATACAAGGTTCTGAAAATGCAGAATAAGAAAATAAATGACTCCTGCAAGATTCTTAAATATAGAGCTGGAATCAAAATAACTCCTTTAAATCTTCCTTGGTGGTTACCCTCTTTAGCCATTCTAGCCTAAACTTAGAAAATAAGGTTTATTTTTAACTTTGGCACCTCTCTGAGTTATTCCAGGGAAGTTTTCATAAGGATTTTCCAGTGTCATTCTGTGCCATAAAGTATATGGTGCAAAAACGTTGGATTTCATCTGCATGTTCTTCAAGGACACTTCATGCACTCATTGTTTACAGTAGCCCAAGCTAGGCTGAAAGATGTCAGGGTGATGATGCATCTGGTGGTGATGACCCTGAACAAGTTCTGGGGATGGGCTATTATATTACATTTTTATTAATTGTTGCACATCTTGAGATCTGACTCATTCCTAGCTCTGGGTCTCTGAGCCCTTACTAATTTGCATAAGTGCTCATGATAATTTTTTCATTTTACTTCAGCCTACTTTGTGTTAAGAGAAAAAAAGCATTAGATTTATAATAAGCAAATATTGGCTCAACTGATGAGCTGTAACTTGTAGCTGGAAGGTTATAGCTTAATAGAACAGTGGAGAAGCTAAAAAAAAAAATCCTGACAATTCTGTAGCTTCAGTATTTCTCTCATATAATTTTATAGTTTCTGTCAGATTCAGAGAGGCTAAACTCACATCATGTTGTCAGCTTGAGAGTAACATTTATCATGAAGCAAGTCTTTCAACATATTCATCAGTGGCCAAACAGGAGATGGTAGGTTTTCATTTTATTTCCAAAGTGTTTTCTGAATTTTCCAGTTGCAGTGAAAAGGAGATGGAGGGTATAAATGTAGGATGATCCATTGTCTCCAAAACATAATCCCAGAGGGGAAATGAAGGAGCAACACTCCTGTTGGGGCCCTGTTATTTTGCTGCCCTTTCCCCTGTCATTGGGAGGGAGGGAGGGAGGGAGGGAGGGAGGGAGGGAGGGAGGGAGGGAGGGAGGGAGGGAGGGAGGGAGGGAGGAGAGAGAAGAGAGCTGGCATGGAACCAATTCTCACTGGTTTAGGAGAGCCAATTGTGTACATCCCTTCCCAAACTTGCATTAAGTACCATGCTGATAGCTTAATATCAGTCATGATGGGAATATTTCCACCGTAGAAATTGTCAGTGCTGCAAATCAGAGCTCGCTTTCCCTCGGAACAGGTTGTTAACATTTATTAGCATTCCCCTGGTGACCTACTATTGAAAGGAACACTGTGTATCCCAACCTTACCATTTTCCTAACTTGTCATTATAGGTGAAATTGCTAAACACCTTGACTATAGTCTGCCTTATGTAAACCTTGTGTATCATAGATATGCAGATTTGGAATATCTTCTCTATTTAAAAGTTATTCAGGAATTGTTGAACTGGAGCCACATATTTCCTGTTCAATAATTCCTGCAGGCTCCTTTCAATTTATTTCTTCTGTTAAATTGAATTGAATATTTTTTTAAATAAAGCTTTCATTTTTAAAGAAGTGCTTTCATTTGTGTAATATTAGTTCTCTCTTTTTTTCACCCTATGGAAATATTCACATATACACATGCAAGAAGGAATAAATATGATTTGGGAAATTATTTACAATTAATGATGTGCAAATGAAAGTTATTCTAGACTAAGGGTTAATAAACTATAGCCCTAAGGTCAGATCTGGGCCTAAATAAAGTTTTATTGGAACAACAAAAAAAGTTATTCAGGATTCATTTGTTTCCTGTGTAATTTAACCTTGTTAGAGTTCTCAATGCAGCATTAGCTTTTCCCCTCCCTTCTATTTTTTTTACTCCATTCTCTATTATCCTGGCTCGATTACTTCAACTTCTCTTGGATTTTGACATTTTATGAAGAAGTGCTCAGAACCATGCTAATTTTTTCATTTTATTTCAACATACTTTCTGTTTAGATAATTGCCTGGTTAGCATGATCCTAGGAATCAAAGATTATACAGACTCAATTCAGCAAACACTAATTGAATACCTCCTTTGCCTAAGACATTGTGCCACAGAGAGTGAGACCTAGTACCTTGTCTCAAGCAACATAAAACCTAGGGGGCGGGATCAGACGTGAACACTATTCAGACTAATGTAGAGCCTAATGTGAAAGATAGTATTAGAAAAAGTACAGGAAAATGCAAGCTGAACCACAGAGACTAGAGAGTATTTCTGACTGCAGAAATTAGAGAAGGCTTTATGGGGATGGAGCCATCTCAAATAAGTCTGAAAGAATTATAACCCAACTCTATTTATAGTTTTTATGACTGAATGACTATAAAGTTCACCTTAAAATAGTTTGTGAGTTCATTCATACAGGGTGTTGCAAAAGTAGGGTTACAGTTGGTTGTATGGGAAATAATACAATGATTAATAAATAATAATACAAGACTAAACTCTGCATTTGTAGTACTCTTAACTGTAAACCCACTTTTTCCCCACTTTGTATTGGGTAATGATCTGTCAAAATTAGCTTATTATCATGGGAGTCAGGAAAATTTAACAAAATTAAGATTTTAAAGACATAAATGTATGGAACTATTAGATTCTGCAGATGCCAATGCAAATGATGCCTTCTGCTCATCCCCATGCCCTCCATAGGTTATAAACAGAGCACCATTTATTGAAGGTCCTTCATAAAAACTTCCAAATACTAAGGACCAATTGTGTGCCAGGCATTTGTACATATATGATATTAAAGACAAAAAAATAATAGAGGGATTGATTTTATTCAGGTTATTGCTGTAGGAAGAGTACCCTACATCTAAAGGTCAGAGTGTGTCTCTGCAGAGTGGTTTTGCCTTAGACTTTTATAGGAAGTAGACAAGTTACAGGTGGGGATTTTACAGTTGGGATTTTGTAACCAGGGGAAATCTCAGTCAGGTGATCAGGAAATTTTCACTTCTGTGTCTAGCTAGTTTCTAGGGAAAATAAGTTCTAATCCTAGCTAATCACTCATGAGACACAAAACAGGAGGTTGACTAGTCAATATGTGACCCTCAGATTCACTCTGAAATGCACTATTATCAGCAATAAAACATTTTTAAAAAATCAGAAGCAGACATTCAGAAAGGTTGAGAGACTTGCCAAGGCCTCATATTACATAACAGAACTGGAATTCCATTTCATATCTTTCAGACTCTGTCTCTTGATTTCGCCACAATACTCAACTTTGTGCTCAGAGAAGCTTTCATAGTAATTTTTAAGGTTAATAGGACTTTCACCTGTTCTTATATGTGTTTTGTTGTTGTTTTTTTCATTCATACAACCTATTTTTGAGAGAATAGCCTTCAAAGAACCAGGTTGAAATGTTTAGAATTAATAGAAATCTGTTCTCTGGCTGGTTTATAAAAAGACTGTGCCTCACCTGGCTGATGTGGCTCAGTGGTTGAGTCAACCCATGAACCAGAAGGTCAAGGTTCGATCCCCAAGTCAGGACACATGCCTCGGTTTCGGTTACATTCCAAGTGGGGGAAGTGCAGGAGGCAACCTATCAATGATTCTCTTTCATTTTTCTATCTCTTTCTCCCTCTCTCTTCCTCTTTCTGGAAACAATAAAGGATATATTTTTTTAAATTAACTAATTAATTTTTTTAAAAAATGTGTGCCTCCTTCCCTATAAATAAATCTATCTTTCAAGTGAATGAGTAGAGAAAAATTTGGTACTGTGTCCTAGTGCCTTAATATTCAGTTATTGCTCTTGCTATCAATCAATGAGGTATCATTGTTGCTTTTCCACCTCTGTTCTGTGGGTGGTAGAGGTCTGCAGGAGGTGCTTGGAGATCCTCATAGAGGTAAGTGGCTGAGTGGGACACCAGACAGAAATCATACAGAGCTTGTTGATTCAGCTTCTGCCAAAGCTTTTGGGTATCCATGTTGAACATCAAACTTAAAAAAAAAAAAAAAAAAAAAAAAAAAGTCATTAAGATAAGTAATAAAAATGTGGACACCACTGATCTAGTTGAATAAATCATTTCCTAAAACAAATGCTGACAATATTTTGCTCCTGGAAGCCTGTGAGTCCCTGAGTTTACTGGCAGTTGCCATGTTCATGAGCCCTTGCTGGGCTTTTGATAGTTCCAGAAATGCAGTGTTAAGGTGCACCTGAAACATTCATGCGCACAGCATGAAAATCTAACTTGGCTGGCCTGAGTCATTTGGCATCTATTCCGCTCTCAAATTATTGTGGTAATTACGAGTGTGGGGAGATAATTTGTGGTTGAGTTTTGTCCTAAGGCCCAGTCATCAGGTTGTTTTTTTCTAATTATGTTTAACTTTTATAATATTGTGTTAGCAAACAGACCAGGTGCTGTTTTACACTAGCTGCATATATATTCTTGGAGCGAAAGCAACCACTCTTCTGGTTGTGCTACCTTCCTAAGAAGCATGGGGATCGTGTCTGTTCTACGTGGAAGGGAAGAATGAGCGCTTTGCACATAGGATCTGGAGCCGCTAAAGCTAAGATAATGTGGGGCAATTTGTCTTTGCTGGTAGCAGGAGTGTGGGTTTCTTAACTTGGAGGCAGGAAAGCCAGGTCAGTTTCCCCTTGGTCTGCCATGCAGAGGTGGCCTGGCTTTTGTTGAATGTGTGATTTGTGGAGAAAGTCAGGCAATGAAAGAAGATACTGTTGCTACTTTGTTTTGATTCCTTGTAATTTCCTGGTTTTAGGAGAAGAGTGCCATGGTAAGAGGAAGATAGCAAAATTAAAAATAAGACAAATTGACCAGAAGATACTAGATAATACTAGAAAATGAAATATCAAGCTGTTTTTACCCACTGGAAGCAAAGTGAATGATTTGTGTGAGTCAACATTTCAAAAGAAAGGCATTTTGGAGGCCTTGGATCTTAGGAAGCTATGTTTTGAAAGAAGTGTGGGCTGGAATAGAGTACCATTTAGGGCAGGAGAAGCTATAAACTAAAAAGCCTAAAGTGGAAAGGTAAGTGAGATGTAAAATAAGTAAAATACAGAGGTTATCAGTAGAGCTAAATTTTTATATTTTGTTAAAATTATAATCAATGGTTAACTGATTTTCAGACTGGTATTCAGACTTTCTAAGGCAAGGCTTAAATTTTTCTTTTATTCTTCTTTGATGAAGCCCTCTGAAATTTATGGGAGTGATAACTTTCTCAGATTAGAATAGAATTGGCAAATCTGGGTAATATTCAAGAAGCAGAAGGGGGGGGGGGAGAGAGAGAGAGAGAGAGAGAGAGAGAGAGAGAGAGAGAGAGAGAGAGAGAGAGAGAGATCAAGAAAAACAGAGGCAAGCATGGTGAAGGGCTCCTAGCATAGCTAAATACTAACTTCCCTTCTCTTTTAGACTAAGTACTCAAGATTCTTATAAATAGATTCTTTGAAGAGTAGTTCCCAACGTGAGGTTCCTGAGTTAGCAGCATCACTTCACCTGGGAACTTGTTAGAAATGATATTTTTCAGGCCTACTGAATCAGAAATTCTGAGGTGGGCCCCAGCCAATTTTTATTAAGCCTTTGTCTGAGTCCATTTCTGTTGCTATAACAAAAAATACCATAAACCGGGTGACTTATAAACAACAGAAAATTATTTCTCACAAGTTTAGAGGCCGGAAAGTTCAAGTTCAGTGCTAGAGTTGGTGTCTGGGCTCCAGGAGCTCTGTGAGGTCTCTTTTGTAAGGGAACTACTTCCATTCATGGGGCCCTCCCCTCATGACCTAATCACCTCCCAAAGACCCCTCCTCCCAAGACTATTACCTTAGGGGACAGTATTTAAAAATAGGAATGGGGGGGGGGGGTGGACACAATATTCCACCTGTAGTGTCCCTCCAGGGTATTCTTATGCATGATAAAATTTGAAAATCACTGCCTTACAGTATTTGTTTTCCATATAAAAGTGTTCCAGCGTCCAGTCAGCATGGCTCAGTGGTTGAGTGTTGACCTTTGAACCAGGAGGTGGCAGTCTGATTCCAGTCAGGGCACATGCCCAAGTTGTGGGCTCAATTCCCAGTGTGGGGTGTGCAGGAGGCAGCCAATCAATTATTCTTCCTCATCATTGATGTTTCTATATCTCGCTCTCCCTCTCTGAAATCAATATATGTGTAATAAATACATATATTTAAAAGTGCTCCAGAAAGTAGAAAGTTGATAGATTTTTCTCCTTAACTCCTTTCTCAATGCTTTCAGTTCTCTGACTAAATCTGAGGGAAAGGGAAAATCCCAATCAGGTGCTCAGCCTTTGGCATATACAAATCTGTCTTTGAAAAAAAATAAGTGTGGATGGGCTGCTGCCAGAGCTACAAACATTAGCTGCAGGGGGACCCAGCGGGCTGCACCAGGCACAGCATCAGGCCCTGCCCTGGATGTACAAACCCAGGAATAATTTTAAAAAAAAAAATCAATTCTTAATCTCAGACTCAGAAGTGTTCTATTTGACAGAGCTTCAGAAACCTAAAGCATTAATTATGTCCAAGATGAAAAAAGTTGCAAGTGGCACTGAACTTTCAACCTCAGAGAATTTAGCAAACATTTCTGAAATGCACAGAGATAACTGGCAGCTGCAACCTTTCCAGGGTCAAATAAATACGGTGAAGGTAACAGACACAAAACGCAAAAGGGCAAAAGGGAAACATGAAGGCATTTGGCTCTGGATGGAAAAAGAGCTAAATTGTATCTTTCTGTCCAGAGGAGGGAGAGTCCAGTAGTGGCCAGGACAGGAGTCAGGTGAGAGGAGTGGGGGTCCCTAGTGAAGCAGAGGAGTTATTGTCCAGGAAGAGAGACAGAAGGCTTCCACTTTGAGTCATAGCAAGTTTTTTAAGCATTACAATTAAAACAAACGCTTAATTAATACATGACATAGAAAATAGAGCTAAGAATAGCCATAAACCATAGATATGCTTATCTTACTAATGGCTATTGTTTTGAATTCTCATTATGTGCTAAGCACTGTACTAAGTACTCTCATTTGATTCTCATTTGACAACCCAATGAAATAGACACTATTGAGGAAACTGATGCTTTTAGGAGGAAAGTTACACAGCAATTAAGCCTCTAGGATTGAACCCAGGCAGTACTACTCGGGTCTAAACTCTTCACTGGGATATAAGTAATGTAAGGGAAATACACAAATCCCTTGTCTCCAAGATGAGTTGATGCTATTGTGTCTGTTTTAACCTTTTAAAATAATTGCTTTGTTCCTATTTTTCTATTATAAAAATATTGTATGATTATTGCATCCAACTGAAAAATGTCATAAAGTACATAGAAAATAAATTTTATTCTTTGCCCTACCACCCAGAGATAAGTGATTTTAGCAAAAGCTATCATAATTAATGCCTCAGAACTATCTGGCATGCCCTTTAAGAGGCAATCAGCCCCAACTCAGACACTGATTCACTAGGTCTGGCTGAGGTTAAGACTTACATATTTTTAATAAGTATCTCTCTCATGGTTTTATATATATATATATATATATATATATATATATATATATATATAAATATCCAATTCTAAAAATGCTGTTCTATACCTTAGATTTTCAAATGTCCTTATGGAGAACATCTATATTCAGTGGATCTCTGGATTCTTGAATATCTTAATATTTCTCATCAAAACTATCTTTAGAGATAGGAAGATATCTAGGAGAGAAGTAGTTCTTACAACTTTCGCATACATCAGAATAACCTATCAAAAATGCAAACTACAGAGTTTCTGAGGTAACGGACCAGGAATGGGCCTCTATTAGTCAGGGTTCACCACAGAGATAGAACTGAGAGTGTAGATATATAGATAGATGTAGATGATGTATAGATATAGATGAGAGAGAGAGAGAAAGAGAGAGAGAGGTGAGGATATTTGTTATAGGAATTGGCTCACATGGATATGGAGGCTGAGAAGAGCCATGATCTGTTCTCTGAAAGCTGGGGAGCCAGGAAAGCCAATAGTATAATGCAGCCAGAGTCTGAAGGACTAAAAGCCAGGAGCTCCAAGGTGCATGTCAGAAGACACACAGGCAGGAGAAGATGGACGTCCCAGCTCTGGGAGAGAGAATGCAGCCTTCTTCCACCTTTTGTTGCTTGTGGGTCCTCAGCAAACCGGCCGATGTCTGCCCACGTTGGTGAGGGTGAATCTGCTTTTCTCAGTTTCCTGAGTCAAATGCTAATCTCTTCCAGAAATATTCTCACAGATCCACCCAGAAAAAAATTTTTTTTATCAGTAAACTATCACAGGACTCAGCAATTTGCATATTTAATAAATTGTTCTGTGATGCTGATGTTCTTGGTACAAGGCCCACACTTGGAGAACCACTGTAAAAGAAAGTTTCTGGTAGAAATTCTTGTGGTTTTTAGAAATACCTTAAAAGTTCAAGGGGAAGAACCCAAATTTGATACAATCATTTAAAAACAAATTCAGTGACATATAATACCATGGCCAGGAACACCATATATGAAAACCCTATTCAGCTGTTTCTGTGTCTCTATGACAACAGTAAAAGTGTAATAAGAGGAGCTGCTGATGTTGTTAGCTAAAACGTCTTAAATTTCTAAATGATTGTTGGTAGCAATGGAAGGGTCAGTAGGACAAGGTCAGTTACATTCAATAATAGGCATAAAACTCATCACAGAAATGTGTCACATTTTTTAAGTAGAATAAACACCAAATGAGGTTGTTGATGCTACTGGCAGTTTTTATGAATTATACATGATGCACTATGTTAAAATTCAACAGAAAACTGCCATTTGCCCTCTATAATAAAAGGTGTTAAATGAAAAATGAAGTGCTAGGTGAGTACGCATGAGATGCTACCAGTGTAGTGGGTCTTAAGCTCGTTTCTCTTTGCTCTCTAGCACCCATTTCAGAAGACAACCAGGCTTTCGAAAGGAAGGTTGGCCTCTGGAAACAAGCTTTCCTAAACTGGATACCTCAGTACTGTCCATCTGTGCCTCCACACCAGCAGCCAGTTTCGAGAATGTAACTCTTACATGCAATTGGCTTCTGACTTTAATCTCTTGATGCTGGTCATTTAAGTGTATAGATAGCTTTGGTATTCAACATTCTCTTAGTCTGTTTGGACTGCTACAATAGAATGCCATAGACTGGGTGGCTTTAAAAACAAAAACCAGATATTTATTTATCACAATTTTAGGGAACATAAACATTCAGTCCATTGCAAACATTTACTTGCCAGTCATAAAAAATACGGAAACTGACTGCCCTGGCTGGTGTTGCTCCATTTGTTTGGCGTCATCCTGTGCACCGAAGGCTGCCAGTTCAATTCCTGATCAGGGACATGCCCGAGTAGCAGCTTAATCCCTGGCAGGAGGCATTCAGGAGGCAGCTGATTAATGTTTTGCTCTCATATCAATCTTTCTCACTCTTCCTCTTTTTTTCTCCAGAAATCAATAAAAATATTTTTAAAAACACAGAAAACCCACTTCCAAGCAATGTAGTTCACCCTAGAATTTTGAAGGTTAAAATTAGAAATTTTCATGATGACTAGGAATTATTGGTCATGTAGGAGAATTCGTTCATTTATTATTCAGCCAACAAATATCTATTGAATATTTTCCTATATTCTAGTTATTGTTGTATATTCAGGAGATAGAACAGTGGGAGAGAGGAGATACACACACACACACACACACACACACACACACACACACACTCATATAGTCTTGAGTCCTAAGGAGTTTCCATGGAGGTAGTAATGAATTCTCTCTTATGCTGTATCTTTAATCTAGAACCTTGCTATGTGAGGGGCCAACACTGTGGATGTCACTGGGGAAGTTTTTAGAAATGTAGCATCCCAAGCTCCATCCCACATCTCCTAACACAAAATCTGCATTTTATTTTACAAGATCCTCACAGGAGTTGTGTCTGCACTAAAATGTGAGAATCACTGCTTTAGAAAACATAACCTGGGGCAAGAATTAAAGTTCCGATTTTATTTGTGAGTGCAGGCCTAGGTGAGTATGGGTAAGGGAGAAGGGGAAGTCATACAGGAGAAGTGCAAAGCAATAAGATGCAATGCCATCTATAATGTCCAAATGAATCTGGAAAGGACAGGGCAGCTCAGACAGCAAGTGGGTTTTTGAGGCATGCGAGTGTCTTGTCAGACAGGCTGCAAGAAATATTCACACTCATGCCCTGCTCTCTGCTGATTGAGGTTCATACCCCTGGAAGATGGAACTCCTGATCTTCTGGGTCCCAGTGTCCCAGACTGAAAGTGGTGGGTGCAAACCAAGAAAGAGAATAAAAATGGGGGCAGTTAAGGATTTTTGAGAAGACACACAAAGTTCGTATCTCAAGACAATGCATATGGAAAATTCCATTCCCATAAGCTAGTAGCAGTGAATAGAAATGGCATTTGTCAGTCACCAGAAATACAGCATCCCCTCTTCCAGGCAAAGTAATTCACCCTAGACTTTAGAATATTAAATTTTGACATCATCACTAGGAGATACTGCAGCCTTTTTTAACGTTCATTAGTCACTTCCTCACACCCTGAATGATGACCTGCTGTTCCTTTGCGAGCACTCAAGGTTTGCACCTCTGTATTATTTTATCAGCTCCTCCATATTCCTAGTTTTCTAGCTCATATTCCCCACATTTGTTATCTGTGGTGCATTTAATATTTAGGCCCATCCCTACTCACCCAGAGTACTGGCCAACATCACACATCTATCTGCTTATTAAATATGATCGTGCCCACATTCTCATCCTTGCTTGCATACGCCAGAAACAAGGTCCTAGGGAACCAAACAATCTGGTTCAGGGAATCTAGGTAAGCAAATAGTAAGAGATATCAGAGTAGAAGCCACAGATCCCAACGTGAGGCAGACCTAGGACCCAGCAGATACCACTGCACAGGCTCCCAGGTGTGTGCCCTCCTAGAGCGCTTCAGTCTGAGGTCTCCTTCGGGCCATCCAGATTTCACTCTGTCTGGAATCAGTGGAAATTATGAAAATGCAACCAATACCTAAATGTCAAAAGTAGTTATTGCCAGGCGGTAGAAATATCGATTTTCATTCTCATTTTTATCATTTCCTGTGCTTTTCAAAATGTCTATGATTAAGCTGTACTGCTTTTACAATCAGAAAGAAGCACTTCAATTATTTTTATGAAATAATATGTTTTTCTGAGAACACTCTTTTAAGAACAGAAAAATGAAAACCAGGAATAACACGCAGCCATTAAACTTAAATTATCTGCATATTTTATCGATGGTAATCTCCCTGAACTCCCATCTAGAGTTTAGAAAACTGTAGATTTCCACAGCTCCTAAAGCATAAAGGAGACTTTTTTTTCCCCACTCAGAGCCAAAGAGAAGAAATATTCTGAGAATCAGAAAGTAGAAATTGTACTTTCTGAAAGCAATATTGTACTGCCAAATGTCTAATGAGGCATTTCAATAACATCTGTGACTCCCCATGTGCTGCTGAAACAGACACCCCACTGACCAGCCCTTCAGAAATGGCAGGGCCTTAAAAATATGGGGTTGTTGGTCAGCCCTCAACTCTAGACACCTTTTAAGGAGGAGCTCAGGCCTTGTATTACAGGGTACTCTTAACCTTTTCTTCCTTCTGAACAAGGCGAGTCCTTTTCAAATTCTACTTTCAACCCCTATGCTGCACAACTAGCTGAAATACGATTTACTCTAGTTGATGGTTTGATCAACTCTGACCAGCAAGCACAGCAGAGCTAATTTTGTATAAATGTGAATAGATATGTTTAGTTTATATCTACAAAGGTGTTGACTTCTAGCTACTACTTATACTTGTAATGCTATTCCAAAAAAATAATAATTTCTACTCAGCTTTCCAAAGTAATGGATCCATGTTTTCCAAATGTGATTTACAAATCAATTCAGAGTCATTGATACTGAAAAGCCCTCCTCACCTAGATATGTTCTTGTCAAAATAAGATTTCATAGGTCTTGGTCCAAAATCTGGGTGGAGAGGAAGGAAAGTTGACTTTCTCGTGGTGTTTGCTCCCCTGATTTCCTGGGATACTGAGGCTGCAAACCACTGATACCATTGATGTCTGCTGGGTAGGACCACATCATTCACCTGAGAATACTAAACTGAAGGACATGAAGTAGCAGTTAGTCCCTGTAATATTAAGCTTATTTGATAATGTATAAAATAAATTCAACTCAAAGATAAAGATTCCTGACCACTCACTTTTCACATTGAGTCAAATCACACAATAGATTCATTTAGGTGCCTGCCAATGCACACATCCCTAAACAGTTGTACAGTATATGATCATTGCTTTGGTGACCCAGCATAAATGACTGCTTTTAAGTCCTACCTCCATGGCTGACTACCCACAAATATAGTTCAAGTCCAAAATCACCTCCTAGTCTCTTCCATTAAAAAAAACACACAGTAATTATTATAATGATTATTCTGATGAAATTTTCAGTTGTTTCATGTTTACAAATTACTCTTTAGTTGGTAGATAACTTGGATGGCTTATAAACAAGAGTATATGGCATAGATGAAATAGCATAGGGAGCAGAGTGTCTTAATGTCCTATTTTTTTAATCAGAAAGTAAGCATCACAAGAAGGAAAATCATAAACTATTTCTAGTCAGCCTAAAAATGGTAGGCAAAGTGGAATATGGTAAAATTTTTAAAATTCTATATTTAAAAGATGTTTACTAACATTGAATATGTTCAAATACATTACCATATGCATTTTTAAAAATCATACTTTATATTTGAAACATGTTTTAACGTGTTTCCAGGAGGTATTTAAAAGCCTTCAGATGGGGGAATGGCTTTGCTATATTAATGATATTAGATACTGTTTCAACAGATGTAGAGCCTGAAACATAATAACATCATGAATACTTCTTAAAATATGCATAGTGGAAAACAAATCACTTCATGATTATGTACCTTGTATGAGAAGAAAATACTATTCCCTTGTGCTACTGAATATAAAATGTTGTTGGCTTAAGTGAGAAGGTATGTGTAGTCACAGTAACATTTTACAATTTTAAATGTTGTAGTATTCTTTGGAAGCATAGTTTAAAATATCCCCCTCCTCCTCCTCCCCCCGCCAAGAAGCCATTTTGACAAGGATATTTGTAAGTAGGCAAGAAAGTTTCCTTAAAAACAGTCTTTCTGTTTCACTTTGCAAAAAATTAAAATCTGTACAGAATAAACCCTATAATATAGTTATGAATGTTTACAATATGCAAAAATATTTACTTTCAAAAAACCTTTTCAGATATTAAGACCTACTGGTATATTATTTGCATTTGATTTATATGATGAATAAAATTCAATAAAAATTATAAATGTAGATATTTTTAAATTGTAGGAAGGGTTGGTGGGAGTTCTAGGATCCAACTACAGTTATTTCTCGTCAATTAACTCATAAGTTCTAGCTAGATAATAGGACAACTGTTTTATTGGAATAGAATTATTATTATTATTATTATTTTTAGTTCCACCACTTCTTGATATAGCTGTGTTTTCCTAATCACCATTAACCCTTTCTTGGAAATTCACTTTACTTTTTTTTTTTTTTCCTGCAAAAAGCTTTATTGTTTCATTTGGTCCAACGCATGGGAGAGGGCTTCCGGGTGATTAAAAGAATGACTGGTAGTTTCAGGGAGAGGCTCAGGCAAAACCCAGATGCCAGGGGAGGCAGAGAGACCTTCAGAGGCCTCTGAGCTCCAAAGGCTCCTAGTCATGCTTGAGGGTGAGCCTTTCGAAGAGATACGCTTGCCCAGCTCAGCCTGCGGGCCAACCAGCCTGAGGATGTTACTCAGGTGTGGCTCCTCCTCTTGATGAGTTTCACCTCCTCACCCAGGAAGTGGTTCTCCTGGAAGTCACAGAGATGAGAGTCTGCGCGGGTAGAACCCAGGGCCTGCAGCTCCAAAGGGCCTGGTTAAGGCTCCTCTCCAAGGCCAGGGCGGCCTCCACAGGGTCCTGAGTTTTGCCCCCTCACCTTGGGAAGGCTTCAGCACGTCCTGGAAGAGAATGTGGCCACCACACTTGCTTTGTAACTTTAATAGATGCTCAGCGCCCTCCAGCTTCTTCTCCACCAACTCATGGAAGTGGCCCACGCCCTCAAGAGCCACATCTGGGCTTGTATTTTGACCTGGTCGAAATAGAAGCCAGAGAGAGGTAGGTGTGGAGGCCCGCAGATGCAGGTTGGCCAGGCAATTGGCCACAGCCTCCACCTCGGTGTAATAATTCTGATGAGTTTGGGAGCTCATGGTTGTTCGGTAATAAGGAGTTAAGGTAGAAAAAACAAAACAAACACACAAAAACACGGTGTGTTGGCTGTTGTTTTTTTGTTTGTTTGTTTGTTTGATTATTTGTTTGGGGGGGGGGTATTTTGTGTGGTTTTTTTGGTTTGTCTGTTTTTTGTTAATCCTCACCCAAGAATATGTTTTCCATTGATTAGAGAAAACAGAAGAGAGGGAAGGAGGAACGGAGACAGAGAGAGAAACAGCAATGTGAGAGAGACATATCAGTTGGTTGCTTCCTGCATGTGCTCTGACTAGCACCAGGGATCGAACCTACAACCTAAGTATGTGCCCCTGCACTTTCACTGTGCAGGCTGATGCTCTAACCATTGAGAACACCAGTCAAGGCAAAATGTACACCTTTTTTTTTTTTTTTATAGTCTGCCCTATGCTTGTAGGTTATTTGCTTTTTATGATTTTTTTCCAGCTAGATTTTAAACTTGTTGAACGCAGGGTCTCTATGAACTCCCTTTGGTAACTCCCACATGATAATCCTTAGAGAAGTCTTTTGATATGAGTTTTAAATAAACATGCCTGCAAAATTAATCACACATGTCTATAGGCATGTCATGAAGAGAGACTTGTACTTTTCTTTTGAAAAGTTGAGACTCTAGAAACCCTATTTTAAAAGGTGCAAGCTTGCCTGGCCAGCATGGCTCAGTGGTTTAGCAAACCAGGAGGTCACGGTTCAATTCCCACCCAGGTTGCTTGATCCCCAGTGTAGGGTGTGCAGGAAGCAACTGATCAACGATCCTCAGTAATCATTGATATTTCTCTATCTCTCTCTCCCTTCTTCTTGAAATCAATTAAAATATATTTGGGGGAGGGGGATCAAGCTTTCCTGATCTAAACTTATACTCTGAATCAGATCCCAACATAATCAGATTGTTATTTTGGGGTGCCATGGAAAGCTGTACTAACACCGGCCTATATTGAGTGTGTCACACCAGTACTTTGCTCTGAGTACTCTGTCTCATTTAATACCCAATGCTGCCTTATAAAGGTGGCCAGTACTATCATCACTGAGTAGGTGAAGAAAGGGCAGCTTACATAGACTAATGTGTCTAAGGCCGTACAGATGAAAAGGGCAGAGTTGGATTTGAATCCACATTGTCCCACACCAGCACCAATGCTCATTTCTTCTTTTCTGTCCTGACAATACTGTTAGCTAAAGCCCAACCAATTTTCTAGCAATTCAGATCCACGAGTTAAAAAATAAATAGTAAGAATCACATTGTTTAATCTCACATTGGGTTTAAGATACCTGTGAAATCATGATCTTTAGAGATAGTTAAGAAAAATGGTAGCATCTTTGCACATAAAGAATATTTAAAATACTAATCAATGATGGAAACTGTATATTAAAATACACTTCTTTAATGAGTTATTGTTTAAGACATGTCTGTTGGCAACACATGAATTTTCCAAATGTGTAATTTATGCTACAACATTAGAATTTTATTCTCAATTGTAACATTGGAATTATGATAACTTCCATTTAAAAAATATTACTCCAGTTGAAAAATCATTTTGGTTTCTTAGACTCTTACTTATTGGCAATATATAGGATATTTCCCCTTGAAAAATTGCAGGGTAGTTACCATTGAAGAAGGAAGAAAAAGAGAGAGAGAGAAAAACCACCAAGTAATTTATAACTAGATGGGCTAATAGAGAAATGTTGACATATTTTAAAAATTCAATTTCAATTTGGCAGCCTTAGGTAATTTGCTGATAGGATGTATAATTATTGTAACACTTTAGAAAAATAAAAGAAAGCTTGAGTGTTGTATTTTGATTAATGAGACTCTGAACCTATCATTTTTTAGTGTGTTAAAAATAAGTTCATAGAAATAGTCGGATCCCACCTGTACATTTTATTAGTGGATAGTAGCAAGTATTTCATCAAAATCTTCTCAGAGTAATGAAGTCTCAGGAAGTTTAGAGAATAGAAAAACTACTTCTAGAGTGAGTCTAAGCAATATGCCAATGGCCGATAGTCCTGAAAATCCTGATATATCTACTACTGTTATATTCCCTCCTTGTTGTAGAGTCTACTACAAAGAGGCATGTAATTACATTTGACCCTATAAACTTTATATAAATCTCACGTCAGTGTTCGCCAGTAGAGAGTCAAAATTGAGTTATTTTGATCCTGCCCCTGAAATGTCTTTTTTGTTGTTGTTGACTCTTTGGATCTTCTCATAGTAAAAGATGAAGCAGATCATAGTTTTAAGTGGAGAAACAGGCAATTGAAAAGTAAATTGTCCTCATTGCATATTTGGGAGGAAAGATGTTTAAGAACTAAAAATTCTTTTGATCATGAAATGTTAGTATAATAATATCACTGGCTCTGTGAATTCCAAGGAACATTGTAGCTATTGTCCCCCAAGTATATTTATAATGGATATATTGCAATTAATACAGAATCTCAAGTATTGCATGTATGAAATATGTACAACTGTGTCATAAATTCAAATGGAAAATGTGAGTTTGAAAGTGGAGGATCCTTCCAGTCCCTATGGCACAAGGCAAGATTCGTTCTTTTATATCTGGTTCTATTTGTTCATAATGCCAGATCTATAAAAAAAAAAAAATACTCAGCAACACAAAACTGCAGAGTTGTTACCATACTAAAACTTAGAAACTTTATGTACTAGTTACTATTATGTTAAAAATCAGAAAAAGTGTTTATTCCATACATGTTAACCAGTTTCATAAGGCATAAAAATGACAATCCTAAATTATAAGTACAAATTTTATACATGAAATGAGTACTTTATTATTACTTCAGGGTATTTTCAGAATTGCTTAGTGAATATCAAAATCTCTTCTTGCTTCGCCCAGCCCAAACCCCTTATTGCTCTTCCTCAGCATAAAGCTAAGATGTCCTGGCAGCAGTGCCAAACCTAAATGCAATTTCTATATGATGCTAAAGAAATATACCCAGAGATTGTAATGCTTTCAAAGGATTGTAAGAATATGCAGTTTTGTCCTGTATCTTCAAAGACAATGGTTCCAATTGGGATCCCCAAGTGGGTTATATGCTTTCATTCCTCCAAGAATGAAGTGCCCTATGTAGTTATAATGTCACTTTCACCTTGCCCTTTGTTTTCTATCCACATCTATACCAATAAAAACCTAGATGGCCCTCCTGTGTGATGCCATCACAAAGATGGCCACCATAAGATGGCTGCCACAAGATGGCCGTGTGCACAGCAAAGGTGGGGGGCCCAGCGGCCACACCACATGGTGAGGCCTAGGGGATAGCTCTGTGTGGTGTGGAGGAGGCCAGTCCCAACGTCTCCGCCACCTTGCATGAAAGAGGCAGGTCACAGCAGGGGAGGGCAGTTGTGGGCAATCAGTCTGGCAGGGGAGAGCAGTTGGGGGTGATTGGGCCAGCAGGGGAGCAGTTAGGGGGCGATCAGGCTGACAAGCAGAAGCAGTTAGGGGCACTCAGTCAAGCAGGCAAGTGAGCAGTTAGAAGCCAGCAGTCCCAGATTGTGAAAGGGATATCTGACTGCCAGTTTTTCAGACATCCCCCAAAGAGTCCCAGATTGGAGAGGGTACAGGCTGAGCTGAATTTCATGTACCAGGCTACCAGTATAACTATAAAACTTTTAAGAAACTCTTCTGCACTCTACCATTCCCTTCTCTAGTGGGAGTTTAAATGGTGCTATTGTGGGTGTTTTGTTTTTTTTCCCTAAATAAAATGTGAGCCTTTCTATGAGAGTTGGTATAACTCTAGGAACTTTGGCTAGGTGTTCACAATGTTCTTGCTTCTACGGTGAAGGAAGAAAGATAAATGATATAGGATTGGTTCTTGGCTTCAAGTATCTCTCAGTGTAGTAGTCAAGAGTGCTATATAAATAAGCAGTGTCATACAAAATGAAATGTAAGGCAGTCACTTTAGTTTTGTTAAGCAATTCAATGGCTATGCTCCTCTGTAGAACCAACATAAGGAATTACATTATTCTTTCATTATAATGGAGTAGACCTGCATGAAGATTTGAAAGATAAAATATTTGACCCAAAGATATAGAGATGGATACATGATAATTTCCCCAGATTATACATCCAAATAAATATTTTCTCATTCCAAGTGGCCACCTAGGAAGCTATGCAATGCCCCTTTGATTAGAATATTGTTACATTTCCTCTGGTTGACTTGCCTACAGAAGTAATTTATTATATTGTCAAGCTTGTCAGTGTCCAATTTATATTTTTAGTTTTTCAGTCAAAATGCTAAACCCCTTTCTTTAATTGCATATTAAAATAATATTTTAAAGAAATGTCACATTGCTTTTTGTGGTGTCTTTGGTTTCCAAAATGCTGGAATTTGTTTCTTTTTTGAGACCATTATTGGAACGCAGATTTGATCAGTTATTATCTTTGCAGACATTCACTATTGGTGGTTGTCAGCCTGTATAAGGCAGATCCCTGAATCTGGTCTGGGCTGGAAGATTGGCTCAAATGAAGGCTCAGATTCCATTTAGAGTTGTTTCACTTGGGGTTAGTAATGAACCAACAAACAGCACAATAAGTGGAATCAATACAAGTTAGTGGATACATTTCCTGATGCCTCCCTTGTCCCTCAGGGCAGGCATATTTAAAATTGCAGTCCATGTCCCATGAGGAATCCATGAGCAGCCCAGAACTGAATCAGCAGCTTAATCTCACAACCTTGTGTACTGGGGGAAGGGTGCTTATCTGTCACCATAGAAGGTGTTTCTGTTTTTACAAAGTCTTCAAAACCTGTGTTTCACCAGTCTTCAGAATGGCATTTGAATTTACAAGAGACTGCTTTACTCTCCCACATTTATCCTACCAAATTCCTTGGTGAATTTAATCTCTACTGGTATACTTGTTTGTGGTTTTTAAGAAATGCACCTAACCTGATTTTGTCATCCAAAGTATTTATTGTATCCCTACTTTGGGGAAAATATTGTACTAACATGTAATGCCATAATATTTAAATAATGTAGAATCTCCTTTAATGGAGATACTTTAACAGACAAAAGTTTAGAGGAACATATTAGGTCTAGTAATAATTAATGTCGTTTTCTAATACTTTTTTAAATTGAATTTATTTAAACAATACAACAAAATTTAATCAACAATATAGTTGCCGTTGTTTTCTACTACTTGTGCCCAACGCTCAGGAAGCATTTTAATCCCTCTGTTGTAAAATTCTTGTGATTTTGATGCAAAAAATTCGGTCAATGCATTTTTGAGGCATTCTTCATTATTAAATTTTTTTCCAAGAAGAAAGTTTTGCAAAGAACGAAACAAATGGTAATCGGAAGGGGCAATATCAGGAGAATATGCAGGTTGAGGGAGAACTTCCCATTCCAACTGGCGCAGTTTTTCAGCAGTGATTCTTGCAGTATGCGGTCGTGCGTTATCGTGGTGAAGAATTACGCCTTTCCGATTAATCAGCGCGGGTTCTTTTTCTCTTAAAGCTTGGGCTAACCTTTCCAATTGGGCACTATACACTGCAATTGTAATGGTTTGGTTAGATGGTAAAAGTTCATAATGAAGAATTCCTTTAAAATTCCACCAAACACACAACATCACTTTTTTCGCATGCAAGTCAGGTTTTGGCGTGGGCTGCGGAGCCTCATTTTTGTCCAACCATTGAGGCCGCCTTTTCAAATTAACATACAGCACCCATTCTTCATCTCCGGTAACAATTTGCTCTAAAAACGGCAAACGGTTTTGACAAGAGAGGAGCGAACTGCAAATTGTGACTCTTTGATTATGGTTGTTGTCGGTCAACTCATGAGGAACCCATTTTCTAAACTTTTGGACTTTGCCAAGTGCACGCAATTGATTGGAAATTGTTTTTTGTGAACAATTTAAAGTTGTCGCAAGCTCTTGTTGGGTAATTTGAGGATTTTGCACCAAAAGAGCTTGAAGAGCTTCTTTATCAAAATTGGACACACGGCCTCGACCACTCTTGTCATCTAACGAAAAATTTCCCTCGCGAAATTTCTCAAACCAACGCTGGCATTTTCTGGCACTAACTGCATCTTGACCAAGAGCACTACAGATGTTTTTTGCAGCCTCACTTGCTTTTCTTCCTAATTGGAACTCGTAAAGCATGCAGTGCCGAATATGCTCTTCATCCGCCATCTTCTTAGCCCTAGTTTTGCAACAAAAACCAAACCAAACACAAACTTTTTCAAGCAAAACTTGTTAATTGCACTTCACACATTCTGTAGATACCACGTGTTTGAAGGTTATGTCAATACAAGTCAACACCAAGCAAGATTTTAAACGAATGTTTAAAAACGACATTAATTATTACTAGACCCGATATTTTTATATAAACCTATAAAAAGTATTCATATTTTTAATTATTGGGGTAAATATTGAATAAGGAAGTTTAAAGAGAATTTCTTTAAGTTTTGCTCATTATGTAGCTGCGACTGAGAAATTTTGGCAATTAGTTAAAATTAATCATTTGGATGTTCTTTTTTTTAATATATATACAACCTAAATTTATCAGGAATTTTCACTCTGCTGCTATTAATTTTCATTATGTTAAATACTTTCCATTCACATGCATTTGATGCTAAGATGTGCAAATGAATGTATACCTTGGGTTTTTTAAAATTAGAAAATCTGAGATGAATCTCAGCTTTGAAATTGAAATATCATAATTTTGAGCAAATTCCTTGAGCCTTCCTGAAATTCAATCTCTAAATCCGTAAAGTGGGTATTTTTTTTTAACCACATGAAATTTACTGTCAGCAATTAGATCACTCAAGAGATACTACAGAAGATAGAAGTATAACAGCAAGGAAGTCTGTTGGAAAAGTCAGATGCCATCTGTTACTCAAATATGTTCATTCCTACAGAGTGTTCTGTTATCTGTTCACAAACACACAATGTTTATAAATACAATCATCAAAACATTCTTTTACTCCACATGTGTCAAACACAAGGCCCGCGGGCCAAATCCGTCCCGCCAGGCTTTGCAATGTGGCCCGCACCGTGCTGTCATCACTGCACTCCGCTGCGTTTCCATCACAATGACAGTTTATGACTGTTCAGTAAACCATTCGGCCCTCGATTTAGGCTGGATTTTAGATTTTGGCCCCTTCTCTGATTGAGTTCGACAACCCTATTACTCAGTTATTTTCTACATTATGTCAAATTGTAGATTGAAACCATAATTCCTAGAACATTTTACAATTCTTTACCGTGTGTCCTCAGGAATAATTTCCTTATTTACATTGTAAATATCTGAAGCATTTAATATAAAATGTTGCTTATAGTAAAGCGTTCCCCGTTAATTTATTAAAAGAATGAGTACAAAATTTTTTTTCAAAGTAAATTTTCTGAATCATAAGAATTAGTGAACTCTTTTTAGAAGAACGAAAACTAATCCTAAGACTATATAATTTTTCAAAATGCTAAACAACTAGGTATTATAAGATGTCAGAATTTTTAAAGTTTGTTATGAAGACAAAACCTTAATTGCGTGAAATGTATTACAGTATTTAGTACAACTTCATGGTTTATTCAGAACCCAAATTCAAAACTGTGGTAATGTGCAATATATGATTTATGCTTTTTAAGGCATCATGTGCAAACAGTCCATACATACAGGTTTTGTGTTTAATAAATACATACTAGAATAATACAGATTATATTTATTGAAAATGGACTTTATCTTTGACATACAGAAACCTATCAAATTTATAGTCAACAAAGAAAGGCTCTAACAAGTTTTGGACACTAACATGTTTTGGACACTTAAAACCAAAGTACATTGGAACCATGCCCTGAATGGGAGAATACAGAACAAGAAATATTCTACGGTGAGTTCCATGATATAACAACTATTCATGTCACCATGGAAAAACTCAGTCCATACGCCACTTAAGGTGGCATCTCTCACCACAGTGGAGCAAGATACAGACTACAAAGCACAGAAGCTAGAGCCCCAGAAGCAGCCATGGCAGAGGAAGCAATTAAGTACTCTCAGGGATATCAGGAAAAGTAGTTCATGTTAATGGACTTTAGGTTTGGCTATACTTTTAAGGTATCTCATTGAAAGCATTTCAAGGTTTACTAATATTTTTGAGTTCTCAAATTTTTGAATTTATGGAATGTGTCTTTTATCCTAAAGAATCTAATACAGAGACACTCACCATATACTAGTTTGCAACAGGGAACATGCAGTTACCATGGCAACTATACTATAAATCGTTCTTTTTGCTAACTTGGAATTTTTCCTTCTTTGGACTGACATTTCCAATGCTTGGGCTCTAGTAAAGATGATTTTTACTTCTTCACATTGTGAAAATTTGAATTAATCTTTTCAAAGAGTTTCATATGTTTTGATTTCTTTATATTGGGAAAGAAAAATTGAAGTAAAACTAAGAGGAGAAAAAAACCTATGAACCAATAACATTATCCATTTTCCCCCCTAACTTTAAGACATGAGCATAACGTATACTTTGCATCTCATGAAAAATTCTAATGTTCCCAAGCCACATTAAAATGCAAAATAAGGTAGTATTAGGATGTAGTTTGTATCCATAGGACCCAGGATTCGTTGGCACAAATAAGCTCAGTTGGTGTGTGACCATGGGAAAAATGATGGAAGGAACGTGAAAGGAAGCTTAATTTCGAGAATGAAGTACTAACTTTTGGGAGAAAATTGTGAAGGATACAAATGAACTTTGCATCTTTAGTCACTGAAGTTATGTTAAGCTATGCCTACATCCAAATATAAGTGTTAATCTAAATATGTTTTATCTGTAAAATATGAACAAAGCAATATATACTTTTTAGATGTTGGCTACTACTGCACTGTGTTAAAGTATTTCTGTGTGTATTAAGATAGCACTAAATTCACCATAAGAATATAAACACCAGACATGGTTAAAAACACGAGAACTAAGAAAAGAACAAGAACCAAGGGAAATAGGATCTCTCTGCAGAAATAGATTAGGTATCTGGAAGTGGGATACTGCCATAACAATAATTTAAAATGGAGGGTTGACTTTGGAATCAAGAAGTGGGTAGAGGCTGGAAGACTTTTGAAAAGCACGGTAGAAAAATCCTAGATTCCCTTGAACAGATTTTTGGTGGAAATACAGACATTACAGATGCTCCTGGTGGGGTTATACTACAAAGTGAAGCATGTGTTAATGGGAACTAGAATAATGGTGATCTTTCTTACATAGTATTTAGCAAAGCTTAGTTGAATTGTGTCCTTCAGTTATGTGGAAAAGAACTTGTAAAGGATGAATTGGAATATCTTTCTAAGGAGATTTCTAAGCAACATATTTAAGATGTGGCCTGTTTCATGCTGCTTAGAGCAAATGTAAGAAGAGAGGTACCAATTGAAAGAAGAACTGTTAAACAAAAAGGAACCAGGCAGTGGCTTCGTATCATGGTCTGTGCACAATATTGTCCCGAGGTAAGAGTCCTACTTAAACATATTCTGGCATTGCAGTTCCTCTTTATCTGAACTGGATTCAAAACCACTAATGTCAAAAATAACATCAGTTTACAAAGCACTTACAGCAATGATGATCGTTTTAGTAACTGAGTCAACCTTAGGCAAGTGCCATTAGCCGGCTATGTTAGGGTATAGTTCTCTGAGCTGACACTCGGAACATCAGGGCTTGGATATAGGCAATCACAAAGAAGACTAGAAACTAGTAGTGGCCAACGGTCTCCTCCCTGCTATAACACATGCAAGAAAACGTAGGTATTTTAAAGTGTATGTTGATGCATTAATGACTAAATGAGCACAGCTGATATTTGAGGGCATTGGACCCCTTTACTGTACCTTTGAGTGTTGTTCATAAACAGAACCTGGTAGAATTAACTTCTTCTCATTGTAATATTTATTTAGATTTATTTGTGTGACTGGCAAAGTAATTTGAAATTGGAGCTGCTTAATAACAATGAAAATTAATCTAAAAACAAATTACTAACCTATACGAATAAGCTAAGGGTTGGAAAGAAAGCAAGAAGTAACCTGAGCAGAAGAGTGAACTTTTTAACCTTTGCCCTCCCCCAGTAACTGATCTTATCTTCTTTGCTCTTTCTTTTTGCCTGCTTTTCCTTTTCAAAGTTAAAAGAAATCTGCCTGGTTGTTTTTACGCCCCACTCTCTCTTTCCCTCCATTGCTTGTGTGTCCTAGAAGTGGAGATTTTAAGTTGAGGAAGGTGACTCTGCACGTGGGCTGTTTAACTGAATGAGTGGGAAGGAAGATGGCTGTAACTATGGTGACCATTTATCCAAGTTTACTTGGGACAGTCCCAATCTATGCCTATTTATAGCATCCCCTTCATTCTCAAAAATGTCCTGGCTTGGATGGTAAGTTACACAGCCACCCTAGTTACAACTCAGATGGGCGAAAGGGCAGTGTAGAAAAATGTGGACACTGAAAGATGCTGACAGTTGTTAAGGTTAAGTTAGTGTCTTATTAATGACAACAAGGGAAGATTCACCTTTCCTGACACTGGGCTCGCTGTGTCCTCTTCAGAACTTAAGCAATTATTCTTGCTTACATGCATGGACATTGAACTACTTAGCTTCTTGTAGGATTATAATAAATGAGAGGGAATTTTCAATTTAATAATTTAAAAATATTCCTAATAAAAATTCTTATTGAAATTATATTTTAGAAATGGAAATGGAGATTTAATAAAATGTATTCATGATGGATTTTTTTTAATTCAAAGATTAAGTAACTCTATAATTGCGGATAATTTAGGTAGATAAAGTATTTAAATGGAAAATATTTGAAATACTCAACGAACAGAATAAAATTAATAGAGTGCTGTCTTTTTCAGATACTTCAATATTATTTTTTATATATAATTTCTGAGGGTAATTTGGTGTTATGTTTCAGTGTTTATTACGAAGAAAAAGTTTCTTGTCCCAAACCAAGTTTCTATTCACACTGATAGCAAGTAACTCATTTTTATCATAATGGAGAGTGGTATTAATATTTTAGAGAAATGTTATTGAATTCCAGGTAGGATACTTCCGTTCTAACTCTAACTTTTTGTGGTGGGTTGGGTAAATAAAGCTCATTTCGAAGACCTATGTTTTAGACTTTCAAAGTAGACTATAATAGACAATATTCTCACATGAATATTTGGTGTTCAATTCTAATATATTTAATGTAAGATATCAGGGATTTTTAAAAAGGCTTTAGAGTTTATTATGGATAAAAGAATACACAGAGGAGTAAAATATCTGATGAAAGCTGCCAAAAGCATTCCATACACAGTTTAGACATACAACTTTCAATTATAGTTAACACAGTTTCAATTCAATATCTTGTTACCTTGTTAATAATTAACAGAAAGCAACAACCCCATCTGGACTATGAGATAATCAAACACTATTTCAGAAATCTTTATTGTACTTGTTCTTTTCTGTAAAAAACATTGTCCAAATATTGTATAGGGTACTTTTTCCTGATTACTATTAGCATTTCTACAGGGTGAAATTTGCTGTTCAGTTCTGCTATTGTAAAAGTGACCTGAGGTTAATCACAGTATCATGCTTTCATTCTGAGTTTTTCAATGAGATGTATTTATTGCTAAAAGAAAGCATTCTAGGGAAAAAGTGGAGCCTGCGTCATAATCGTTATGATTAAATTGCGTATTTTTGTCATCCACCTTACTGAGACTATTAAATTACAGTGGTCAGTGCTATACTTAGGAGTTAATAAAAATGGCAGTTATTTAGAGAAACAGTTGATGTTTTTCCAAGGAGACATTATGTGAACAAGTAGAGGAAAGGTGGTACTGGAGAGCATAATTAATAAGATACTAACTTAAACTGGTTCTACCAAAATATCAACAACTGTCAACATTTTTTAAAGTTCCTACATTTTCCTGCTTTAGCTCATCTTAGTTATAATTAGTGTGGCTATGTAATTTACCAGTCAAGCCAGGACAATTTTGAGAATGAAAGGGAATGCTATTAATAGGCATAGACTGGGACTGTCCCAAGAAAACTTGGATAAATGGTCACTGTAGTTACAGCCATCTTACTTTGGTAATAGGGATTGATTCTTATGGGAAGCTATGCCTCTGGCCAATTGGAAAACAAACAAACACAAAAGGATTGCACTGTGATGTGAATACTTATTGCTAGTCTAAAACCTCGCATTGACCTGCTGACACTTGTTTTTGAAGCAGATTGACTTATAGTCAACTTTCTAATTCAACTTTCATCATTAAACTCTCACTACAAGGACAACAATTATAAAAAGAAAATATTAGCCTAGTATAGAATAAAGTACATGTTTAATAAGGGCTTGTTTCAATAATCCTACTTCTAGGAATATATTCCAAGAAAACAGAAACACCAATCAGAAAGCATGTATCACCCCTATGTTCATAGCAGCACAATTTACAATAGCTAAGATTTGGAAACAGTCTAAGTGCCAATCAGCAGAAAAGTGGATTAGAAAACTGAGGTACGTGTACACCATGGAATGCTATGCTGGTGTAAAAAGGAAGGAATTCTTACCATTTGCAACAGCATGGGGAGAACCAGAGAACATTATGCTAAGCAAAATAAGCTAGTCAAAGATAAATATCACATGATCTCACTCATTTGTGGAATATAATGAACAATATAAACTGAGGAACCAAAATAGAACCAGAGTCATAGAAGCATCAAACAGACTGTCCAACCTATGAGGGAAGGTGGGGGTGAGGAGGTAAGAGATCAACCAAAGGACTTGTATGCATGCACATGAGCAAAACAAATGGACACAGTCAGGGGGTGAGGGTGAGGGCACGTGCTGGTGGGGGTAGCTGGGGAGAGATAAATGAGGAGAAAAGGAGACTTATGTACTTATGAAATGCTCTAAACAATAAAGAATTTAAATTTAAAGGGAAAGGGCTGGGTTAACATTCCTGCTGGCAAATGGCATCTGTGTGTAACCCTAGAGAAGTCACTTAACCTCCCCCTATAATGAGGAAACCATTAGCTACTTTAACACGTGACACGGGTCCTACATGGTGGCTCAGAACTGAGAGAAGGGCACACACCCTGTAGCCAGACCACCAGGCTGTAAAGTCATGCTCCATAACCTTGGTGACCTTGGTAAGTGAGTGAATCTCTCTGTCGCACATCTGTCATCTGTAAGATGGGGATGGTGTTAGAATGTGTTTCACAGCATTACAGGGCAGTGTACCCCTGGGGTTCAAGCCCAAAGCCTGGCAACTAGGTCTTCCACTTGTACCCATTTCACCTATTTTTACCTGTGACTGCAGTTTTGGTTACTATTTTTATCACCTTTATTTTATTATCCAGAATGTGCTAGTGCTCAATAAGTAATGGCTTTATTTCTGACTTTTATAGACCTTTCTGCACCTTCTGAGGATTTTACATGGTTAATACTACATAAGTATTATTTGATTCTTTCAGCTTTCCCTTCAGACACATATCTTACTAGACTCGCACTTACTTATGATGACTGACTGATGGTAGCAGCAACCCCAGAAAGTTAAGGTTTAATGAGATCTTAGAGATTCTCTAATTATCTACCATGTTTCCCCGAAAATAAGACATCCTCCGAAAATAAGACCTAGCACATGGAAAGATAAGACATCCCCTGAAAATAAGACATAGCGCAACTTTGGGAGAAAAAATTAATATAAGACACTGTCTTATTTTGGGGGAAACAGGGTAGCTACTGACTACACAGATAAAAGAGTTTCAGTCCCAGAATGGCTCATTCCCTCCAAGAAACAAAATGTAAGTATATAATTTATAATGTTAGGTAAAGTGAGGCTTGGTTAATTATTTCTAAATTCTGGGGCCCTACAGTAAAATATTCTTTCTGTGTGAGGTTCGGTGTGAAAGGAAATATGCAAAGAGGAAATACACATGGAATCTGGGCTGTGAAGGGTGGGAGAGAACTGCCATTTCTCTCCCCTGTGCGGCAGGAAACAGCTGTGCATGAAGAAATGTCTAAACAGCTTCCCAAATGCTCTCTTTCTCAACCTTGTTCTGGTCTCTTCTTGGCTCCTTCCTTCCCCCTCAAAAAGGTTTGTGTCTGGGCAGCTCTGCTTGGTTTGAATTTGATGGGAGAATGGTCAGGCAGCTGGATCATTCAGACCCTGGCTCCCTGCTGATGTGGGCAGAAATTGAGCCAGTTAGAGGGGAGTTAAGCAGCCTATTCATTTCATGTATGCCACTGAGCAACGAGAGGTAATGATGATTTTTATTCCCTCCTGACTTTAAGCCTGAGAAGCAAACTGACAAGTAACGAGAAAATTCAAAACTAAAGCTTCCCAATGTGCTTGAGTGTGATTATTATTTAATGTGTCTTTGTCCTTGCACATACACCGGGTACTAGTTACTATATGAAATTGTTCCAGACACTAGCAATCTGCCTGAAAACTAAGACCAAAATGGGAAAATACTAGAGAGGCCGGAGGTGTGGGTTGGATGGAAGCAGGTTTCTGCAAGCCTATGATACAAATAAATGCAGAGCTCTCTGTGTGGTGCTGGACAAGGTTTTTTTGAGAATTCCTGTCACTTTATGACATATTCGTCTATGTACAGCCCTCAAGCAAAGCTCTACTGTATGGTCACCTTTCGCTTTCCAGATCCACCACCATTGATGGTTGGGTAGGAACATCATCCATGTACACAAAAGACAGTGCAGCATAACTTTGAGGATGGGAAAGAAAAGATTCTTCAGTCACTGGCAGGCTGACCTCAGGGCTGTCAAGCCAATTATGCTAGCCCAGGATGTGTGCTCAGAGCATCACTGTGGTGTGGCAGGTGATGAATGATGAGTTTCATGGCCTTGGGCTCCTTTCCGAGAGAGAAACTACATTGGAAGATGATTTTAGCAAGCATGCTGGGTAGGACTGACAGAACCCTACCGCTTTGCTGGCCTGAGGAATGATGGCAGGACAAGGTCTTGGCTGGTGGCATGTTCAATATAAACCTTCCCTATTTATTTCCCACCCTTTGAGATGAAAAGTTGCCCAAGAAGAACAAAGTTTCATTACATGAGAGGTTTTGCTGATCCATTGAGAAGGGTCTGCAAGATGTTCACCTTTCCAATGGAGATTAGAAACGGAAGGTGACAAACAAAATGGCTCTTGGTTTTCCCCTGGCCCTGGTTTGTCAAGTCTTTTCCTGTTCAAACACCATCAACTCCTAAAGGAACACGAAAGACTACTTTATCTTCTGAGGGAATCTAAACGCAGGGCAAGTTTGTTTTACTTCATAGATTTAGAAATGGGATTTATTAGAAGAAGCTAGAAGTTGAATATTCATTAGTATCCTTGAGCCTCTTTTGAGCAAAAGACTTGAAAGAAGCCAGGGTTTAGAGATTTTTTTTTTTAATCTTTTCTTTTTTCCTGGGCTTTGGGGACTGATGTTGAGTTCTGCCATCTGTGAGACATGTGCATATTAAACCTCTTTTACGTATAAGCTTCAGCTCTTTCAGGAAATTGTTTTCTGCTTATGTTACCTAAGCGGCAGAAATTAGCTTCTGTCTCACATCGTCCCTGCATTATTAAAACACAGCTTGTTGTGCAGAGTTTTAATGGATTCTTTAGGGCCTTTACATATTAATGTTACATACTGAGAACTATTTAAGTATTCCAAATAAAAACATTCACTGGTTAAACGCTCTGTTTTATTTGTGATCATAAGTGAAGGGGACAAGCTAGTTATCTTCGTGGTCATTTAGAAAAAAAATACCTTAACCCAATACAAAGCCAGTCTCCTCATATCGGGCAACTTAGTCCAGAATTCTAAGGGAGCTTAGAATGTATTACACTTTCTTTTTTAGTCTTTATTTTTAAATGGCAAAATGAACAGAAATAGTTGCAACTTGCTATTAATAATTTAAGTATGAAATACAGTAAATTCTTAATCTGAGACATGGGTTGTTGCTATTCCTTCTGTCAAGAAGAATGTGATAATAGTTTGCCTTCAGTTGATATACACTTAAAGATTTTGAACTCTGAAAATACCTAAGCAAATGCTACTTGGTGAGGTCGACCAGGTAGAAAGGACAGAGCAGACAGAGAAGGTGAGAAAAAAAAATCAAACAATGCATCATTTTAAAATTATCTAACTCACATTTCTCTCTACCAGAAGAAAAACAGTAGTAGTTTCTCATCAAATATATGCCCTGAAATATTTGATATTAAACTTTATTCAAAGTCAGCAACCTACAATGTTGGGCCCTGGGTGGCATCCTAGGATAGTGCTATGATGCCTATTTTATTTTTTTAATATATTTTATTGGGTGTTTTTTTTTTTTAAAGAGAGGAAGGGAGAGGGATAAAGAGTGAGAAACATCAATGAGAGAGAAACATTGATCAGCTGCCTCCTGCACACACTCCACTGGGTATGTGCCTGCAACCAAGGTACATGCTCTTGACTAGAATCAAACCTGGGACCCTTGAGTCTGTAGGCTGATGCCCTATTCACTGAGCCAAACCAATTATGGCTGATTCCTACTTTAAAGCCAGACAATATCTACAGCTTCTGTCTTCCACTCTGCCACTCATTAGGTGGGTGACGTTGGATAAGTGATTTAACGTCTCTGTCTTATTTCCTCATTGGTAATAACAGAGGTTTAGATTAGATTCATTCAACTGATATATACTGAGCTCCTATTATGTGCCATGTTTCAGTAAGATATGAAAAATAAAAAGCAGCCCCTATCTTCAAGGAGCTGAAGGTTCAATAGTAACACCGGTAAGAATGAATGCATGCAATATAGAGGTTTTGAATTTCTTAAAGAAACTTGTTTAAGGTAATGGGCAGTGTGAAGGGTATCACCAAAAACAGGGTGGTCAGTTCTCTCTGGGTTTGGGTGGGAGAGAGAAGATTGACAAAAGCTTTACAGAGAAGATGCTTGAGCTGAGTGTGAATAGCATTCTCCAAATGAGTAGAGGATGGAAGGTGTAAGAACACTGGTCTGGAGGAGTTAAGTCAGCACAAAGCCTCCTGACCTAATAGAGGTCTCGTACAGCTATAAAATAAATCTGAGATGAAATATGTAATGGATGGTTGGAGCAAATGGAAAAGGCTTTGTGTGACATAAGGACTACGGATTTTGTGAGAAGCCAAGTCATGGTTCCAAGAAGAGCATGTGCACTGTTCACATATGTATTCTAGAAAAATCACCCTAGAAGAGTATGGCAAAGACTTGGATAAGGCAAAGATTAGAAGCCAGGAAGACAGGTAGGAGGCTGTTACAGAGGCATATGGGCGAGATTATAGAGGTGAAAGCAGTAGCTACAGAGTGGAAGGAAAAGTACTGTGAGATGTGAGGCCTGTTACTTCCTGCATACACAGTATTGAATAAGACACAACCCTTATTCTCCAAAAGCTTACATTTTAGTGGGAAAATCAAAATAATAAATACGAATATGTAATTACAATAGAATAGGGTTTTTCAGGCTCAGCACTAATAGCATTTTGTATTGCATAATTCTTTGTTGGGGGGACTGTACATTGTCGGATATTTGACAGCATCTACTGACCTCTATTCAAAGATGTCAGTAGCCCTCAACCCTTTCTTATAAGCATATGGTACATACTCAGTAAATCTGAATGCTTAAGTGGGTAGATAGATTGATGGATGGTCTGAATGGTTTCCCATTTTAGGTCAGAGAGAAAAAAAATATATTTACATGTGGATTGAGGACAATAAGTTCTGAGGTTATACTTAAAAAATGGGCCTATTGCGACTTCTACTGTCCAATGTCCTGATTGTGGAGAGAAGTAGAACTCAAACTATGGATACATACATCTGTTTTGTTTCATATTTAAATATGTATGAATTTAAGTTTTGTTCTATATTACTTGTTAAGGGTCATATAACAATGTATGTGTTTGTGCCCATTGCTAGACTTCAGCATAGATCTGGGTACCTATTATGAGAAATTTTAGCATGTTGTGATAAGAAAACAGGTTTAAATTCTGGTTTAGTTTCAATAAGCTTTGTCAACCAAAGCAGGAGTTTTAGTGTCACTAATCTTTAATTTTCTCAACTGTAAGGATAGTGTTGTTTTGATGACTACATGAACTAAAAGGTATATAAGTAAAATACTTTGTATATAATAGGTTCTCAGTAAATACTATTTCCCTCTGCCTCTTCTCCAAAGAAACTATATTGTTAGGAATTACGTTTGACTCAGAAACAGAGCTCTGATAATAACAACTTACACAGTTTATTTCTTTCCCACACAAAAGCAGTCTGGATGTCTGCAATCCAAGGTTCATGTGACGACTTCACAAAGCCATTAAGGTTCAATGCTTTACTGATCCTAAATGATGGTCCTCATACTCAGAATTCCTACTGAAGCACTAGTCACCACCAATGTTTTTATTGGTTTTAGAGAGAGAAAAGGACAGGGAGAAAGAGAAACATCGATTGGCTTCCCTGACTGGGAATTAAACCAGTGACCTTTTGTACATGGGATGATGCTCAACCAACTGAGCTACACCAGCCAGGGCTGCCCTCTCTCTTTTAAGAATTTTTCCAAAACACATTTATACTACAAAAAGTTTGCTCATATGTAAATTCCTTAAGATTTAGTATCTTAGAATATAAACAAAAATATTGTTGCACTTAAGGAATTCTATATCTAATATTATTATACCACTTCTAAATTAGTGTGTACATGTGTATTTATGTTTACATATACATGTGTATATGTATTGCAAAGTAAATTTGCAGTATTTTAATGTATAGTTTAGAAGTGGAGTTCATTAGATCTGACATGCAAAAATTATTTAATTTTTTTTAAATTAAAGACTTAAATGTTATATTTGAAACCATAAAAAAATCATAGAAGAAAACCCAGGCAGTAAAATCTTGGACATTTTCAGTAGCAATATTTTTTTTTCTGATATATCTCCTTTTATAAGGAAAACAAAAGAAAAAATAAACAAATGAGACTACATCAAATAAAAAAATTTGCACAGCAAGGAAACAAGCAACAAAATGAAAAGACAACCCACTGAATGAGAGAACAAATGATACATCTGATAAGGGGTTAGTATCCAAAATGTATAAAGATTATATAAAATTCAACACCAAAAAAAAATCAAAGAATCCAATTTAAAAAATGAGTAAAGGACCTGAGTAGACTGTTCTCCAAAGAGAATATACAGAAGGCTAACAGACATATGAAACGATGCTAAACGTCACTAACCATCAAATTAAAATCACAATGAGATATTACCTCATACCTGTCAAAGTGGCTATCATCAATAAATCAACAAACAAGCATTGGTGAGGATGTGGAGAAAAGGGAACCTTTGTGTACTGTTGATAGGAATGCAAAATGGTGCAGCCACTATGGAAAGCAGTATGGAATTACCTCAAAAAATAAAAATTGGAATTGCGCCGAGACCGGTTTGGCTCAGTGGATAGAGCATTGCCTGCGGACTGAAAGGTCCCGGGTTTGATTCTGGTCAAGGGCATGTACCTTGGTTGCGGGCACATCCCCAGTAGGGAGTGTGCAAGAGGCAGCTGGTCGATGTTTCTCTCTCATCGACGTTTCTAACTCTCTATCCCTCTCAATTCCTCTCTGTGTAAAAATCAATAAAATATATATTAAAATTTTTTTTTTTAATTGGAATTGCCTTATGACCCAGCAACTTACTTCTGGGACTATAACGGAAGAAACCAAAGCACTAATTTGAAAGAATATATGCACGTCTATGTTCAATGCAACATTATTTACAATTACCAAGATTTGGTAGCAGCCTAAGTGCTGAATGGATAAAAAAAAAATTGTGGTACATTTACACAATGGAATTCTATGTGGCTGTAAAAATAGAAGGACCTCTTACCCTTTATGACAGCATGAACCTGGAGATTAATATTATGCTAAGTGAAATAAGCCAGTTAAAGAAAGATAAATATCACATGATCTAACTTATAACTGCAAACTAATGAACAAAGTAAACTAACAAAATAGAAACAGACTCAAAGATACAGAGAGTATTCTGACAGCTGTCGGAGGAGGGGGGGGGGGTCTGGAGCTGGGTGGAGATTAAGCAAAGAAAAAAAAAAGCCAATAGACACACACACACACACACACACACACACACACACACACACAAAAGAAAAGAAAAAAAAGAAAGAAAAAAAGAAGAGAAAACAGTATGGTGATTACCAGAGGGAAAGGAAAACTAGGGAGGTAGAAGAGGGTAAAGGAAGGATAAATGGTGATGGAAGGAAACGACTTGGGGTAGTAAACACATAATACAATATACAGATGATGTCTGATAGAATTGTACAGCTAAAACCTATGTCATTTTATTAACCAATATTGCCCCAATACGTTCAATAATATTTTTTAAAAAAGAAAAAGAAATCTTTCATTTTAAAAATCACATTACTTACTGAGATGACCTGGAAAATAACATCCCAATGGCAAGGAAGACATCCAATGCTCAGATCTGTGTTTTAAATCCCATTCTCCAATACACAGAACTCGAAGTCTTTGGAGATCAGTGTTAACATCACCAGTGATAAATCATTAGTATCATCTATCCCTTGGTATGAAGTGACGAAAAGGGAACTTTACCCCTGTGGTATTCTCTCCAAAAGCTCCTATCTCCAATCCAATCGTGAGAAGAGCATTTAAAAACCTTGTTGAGGGACATTTGCACAATACCGAAACAGCACGCCTTAAGCTTGTTATGATCACCATAATAAAAGGAACATTTGAGAAACTGTCTAAAGGATACTAAGAAAACTGGGTGAGTAAATGCAATGTGGTATTTCTGGGTTTGGATCCTGGAGTGAGAAAGAACATTACTGAAATCCGAATAGAGGCTGGAATTTAGTTAATAGAAATGTGCCAATATTGATTTAATAATTTTGACAAACGTACGGTGGTAATATAAGATGTTAACATCAGAGGAAACTGAGCGAGAAGTATATAGAGACTCTCTGTATTATCTTTGTAATTTTCCTGTAAAGGTAAAATTATTCTAAAACGAAGTTTATTCTAAAAATACAAATTATTGAAATCCTGCTATGTTCATTTGTGTAGGGCATTACTTACCGTAGATGCATTTGAGTATAATACCCATACATGCAGGGACTTTGTCTAGCTTATTTCCTGTTGTTTTCCCAATATCTAAAGAAGTACCAGAAATAGAGTAGGCACTCAATAAATATTTGTCAAATGGTGAATGACTGCACATATGTTGTCCTCTAAAAACAAATGTATGTGTTTAGTTGAGGATGATACTAAAGAATAAAATATACACCAAAACCCCTCTGATCTGTTTCTGAATTGTAGTGATTTTATAGTGTGTTATTTTGTAAATTGTAAGGGTGTTCTGACTAGTCCTTCATTTCACAGTCCTGGAGAACGAGCATACTTTTTCTCTATAATTTTCCTAACGGAACATTTTAGGAGGGATGGGTCCTGGAGGAATAGGTAACTGGCTGACAGGCACTTGATTAGGAAAGTAGGAATGTGTAGCACTGATTCTAATTCAAAGAAACTGAACTCTTTTTTGTAATCCTATGAGATTATACATCAGGGATTAGAAAGCTGCATGATACTCATTTTCTATAAATTGGTAATTTTTTCTCTATTAGTATAAAAAAGATCTAACAGGGAAAGGCACTTGATTAAAATCCCAGCCTTACCACTTACTACCAATATGATTATACGGAAATGCTTCAGACTAGGTCTCAGGTCTCTTGTACAAGGTATATGTACAGTCCTCTATTAATGCAAATGCAGGATAGATTCCTATAACAAGAGCTCAAGAGTACAGTGGCTCTCACACAACAAAAACTTACTTCTGTCTCACCTAACGATCCAGGAATGGTGTGAGAGCCCAGGCTCATCTTCTTGCTTAGCCACATCTGGTCTGCATTTCTTCTTTAACATGCTCAACTCCCCACCCTTTCCACAAGGCAGATCCTAGGAAGGAGGAAGTCTAGAGAAAGTTTGCCTATCACTTCCATTCATCTTTCACTAGACAAAACCTAGTCTTGTGGCTCCAGCTTGCTGCAAGGGGAGCTGGGAAATTTTTTCTCCATCTGGGAAGCAATTTGCTAAACTAATACTTCTGTTATCATGGAGTTTTGGCAAGAAAACTAGCAGAGCCTGCCTTAAGTATCTTGAGTGGTACCTGCCATGGGATAAATTATCTCCAAAGGATGTTCTCTTTAAATCATCTGGCAGGTGATTAGCAAGAAAGGGGAAGGTAAGAGGAAGAATTTTATCAACTATGACTTTTGCTTTAGTCTGGATTTAGGATTAGACCTTCCTGGGGAGTTATATTTGTATTTGAAAACTTGCTTATCTTCTTATAACTTAAGACCTAACTCCCAAGAAATAAGGTTTGTATTCATCGTAAGGATAACAAGCTGCAGAAGTAATATTTCCCAAAGTGTACTTGTTTTTATGTGCAATGGTTGCAGCTAGCTTTCTTCTAGCTCATTCATTTAGAAGGAGCTGTGCTCTGTCAAAAAAAAAAAAAAAAAAAAAAAAAAAAAAAAAAAAAAAAAAAAAAAGATATAAAGTGAACTATGCTCCTTATTTCTAATGTAGAAATTCTTTTGCTGGTCCACTTGTAATTTTGTTACTCAGAATTTTTCTACTATCTACTCTTTGCATGGAGTCAGTGTCAAGCTATTAGCAGTAATTTATATGCACAGATGTAGTACTGCACCATTCAGAATTTTCTTTTTATTCTTCTGCTGGGTTGGTTTGATTGTTTCCCTGGGGATATTTACTGTAACCTGTTGAGCTTGGACAGCTTTGTTCCAAGCAAAGCAGTTTATACTAAGCCTGGTTTATGCTAAGCTTGCCTAGGACATTCTTACATTCATGGGCCCCGAATGCAGGTTGTCCACCCCTCATGTGATCCATTAGAACTCACTGCTGACAGCTGGACAGGACTCAGTTGGCCCTGATCTCTGGGTGACATTAGCAGCATGAAGGGTGAACATGATACTGGTGTATTAGTCGGCTTGGGCTGCCATAACAAAATGCCATACACCAGTTCCCTTAAACAAACATTTATTTCTCATAGTTCTGGAGAATGGGAGATCCAAGATCAAGGTTCCCAACAATTCAATTTCTGATAAAAAGTATTTCTGGTTTGCAGTTAGTTTTATCTTCTGTGTGTCCTTACATGGCAGAGAAAAAACCCTCTGGTGTCTCTTCCCCTTCTTAGAAAGGCCTCGGCTCTATCAGATCAGTCCCTCCCGACTTGTGATGGCATTTAACTCTCACCTCCTCATAGGCCCTACCACAGCTACAGTCACGTTAAGGGTTAGGGCTTCAAAATACGAATTTGGGAGAATATAAATATTCAGCCCATAACACTGATCTCCCTTGTATGTGTCATGGTATCCCCAATGGGTGAATGTTTGTTTAATACTTGCCCTGTGCCATCCTGAGCAACCTGCCTAAAATTCCCTAGAGTAGAAGAAAAGATTGCTCCAGTGGCTTCCTAAAGTCTCTGTCTCTAATAAGATATTTGGTTTAATCAACATTCTTTGGCCCTTCAAAATGCTTTCAGAACTATAAAATGTTAACGTATAACAATGTAATAAAATGATACTCACAGAGCAATGTACAGCTTTCTCTGACTTAAATCCTCACTGTAACTCTGTGAGAATAGTTAGGGCTCTATTTTATATATTGGATAATTAAAATTTGGAGAAGCTCAGTGATTTTCCTAAAGTCTCGGGGCTAATAATTGACACTGAGACTCCATTACACACCTTCTAATTTCTAATCCACAGTAGACCAACTATAAGCTGGAATTTGCCTCTGGAATCTCTGTTTGGTTTCAGTCCAAGTTCTGTCACTTATTAACAGTAAGTGGGAAAGTTACTTAACTCTATGAAATGGAGATAATAGAGTCCACCTCATAGGATTCTAATGAAAATTAAATTACATATGTATGTAAATCACTTGCCATAGCACCTGCTGCATAGAAAATTGCTCAAAATTGTTAGTTATTATTTTTAAGAACAGATCAAATTCTATTGCATTTAATTTAACTCTAAAACCAAATTTATACATTTTACTAGATTTAAGGATAAAGTGTTATTCAAATAATGAAACTATTGACTTTTAAATATTTTAGAAGTTATGTGTTAAAATTTATAATATGAATTTTACTGAGAGATGAGCATTTTAAGTATTATCTCAACCTCTGTCTCTCTGTATATATATTTATTCTTGCTTGGTCAAGCAACAGATTAAAACAGTAACTAGCGGGTATTTAAAACTCTTCCAGTTATAATTTAAGCAAACCAGTAGGATTTTTTGGCTTTGGTTTATGGTTACTTAGTATTCATTAATGAAAAATATCGATTTTGGAATTCTCATTTTTTATTTTATACCAGTAACTAATGACAGTCAACATATGCTAAGAATTGTGTTCAAATAAGCTTTGAAAAAGCAAAAGTTTAACTGCTTAAAATTGCTATACAGAAAGTCAAATTATTTGTGATTGTTCCCCATATTATCTAGGATTTAATCTTCATTGAAATACATATTTTTCTATTAGTGGGATTCTGCAAACCTAAGATATGTCAGCAATAATGACTGGGAGGTACTCTCCTAATGTGCCCAGATTTACCAGGTAATTAAATGTGTATGTCAGGGTGAGTTAAACACATACTTTAATTTCTTTTGCACATCCACCCTGATACTCATATGAAATAGGTAATTAGAAAATTTTATGCATTTCTAGATTTAATGTGTATGTGTGTGGGTGTATGAGTAAGGGAATATTCTTATTCAGATAATAGTTCTAATTAGAGTTTCATGCAAGAGGTCAAATAAACTTTCCTTAGGTAGAAGAAACTATACCAAACCAGGAATTAACACCCATTGGAGCAAAGTCTATTAGCAATGAGAATGAAATTACCATTGATTTGTGATCAGCTGAACAAACAATGGATGGCCAGGCTTCAGGAACAGAGAATCTAATGACTTTGCTGGGTAAAAGGACTGCTTCCCTCTAGGTTTGCAGGTTAGTCAATCCTGAATAATTTTGACTAGGGATGAATGACATTGATGATTTGAGTTCACCTTAAGTAGTTCTCAGCATCTGAGAAGAGCATCTATGAGTACATAGATAAGTGAGTTGGATAGTAACATAAAAATACCTTCTTTTTATGCCTCATAGAAGGTCCCCACACCTATGGACAGATACCCACCACAGCCTCTGATGGTGTTGATTTGAGAAGGAAAGTAAATATGCTTACTGCATACATTTGTTTTTATGTATTATTGTCATAGTGTTGAGCTATGGTTTAACTTGTGTGTACTCAGAAAGGAGAGTTACACGTCACCCTCTATCACGTGTTCTTATTTTTTTTTAATATATTTTATTGATTTTTTACAGAGAGGAAGGGAGAGAGATAGAGAGCTAGAAACGTCGGTGAGAGAGAAACATCGACCAGCTGCCTCCTGCACACCCCCTACCGGGGATGTGCCCGCAACCAAGGTACATGCCCTTGACCGGAATCGAACCCGGGACCCTTCAGTCCGCAGACCGACGCTCTACCACTGAGCCAAACCGGTTTCGGCTATCACGTGTTCTTATTTTGTTTTCCCTTCTAGCTTCTTGAGAGCAGAGAACATGTCTTACTCAGGGTGAACACAGTGCCTGAGCCATGCCAGATGCTTAATAAGTATCTCAACGAATGATAAATGGATTTAAACTTATGAATGGATATCTACAGTACTTAAATGTACAACATACGTAAATATAAACATGATATGAATAATTGACCCATGTGTATATGGATGCCAGCATATACATATCCCATAGTCAGAGAACTGTTGTTAAGTAAAATAAATAATATCTAAGGAGTCTAGTCAATAATAATATCATATTAATATGTAATGAAATAATGAGTAATTACTGAAACAGGAAAAATAACTAAATATTAATTTCTTAAGTTGAAAATGCATATATGACAGTTTAAAAACATTATTAGGGTTAACCTTGCTGGTGTGGTTGGAGTGTTGTCCCATAAACTGAAAGGTTGCCAGTTCAATTCCCAATCAGGGCACATACCCAGGTTGTGGGCTCAATCCCCGTGATATTTCACACTCACATCAATGTGTCTCTCACGCGCGTGCACGTGCTCGCTCTCTTTTCCTCTCTCCCTTCCTCTCTTTCTAAAATCCATAAAAACTGCCCTGGAGTGAGAATTTTAAAAAACAACAGCAGTATGAGAGTTAAATATATAAAACAAGAAAACTTATAGAAATTAAACACTTTCATGTTTATTCATGACCACCAGTTATTTGGGTGTTTTTTTAAAAATATAACAGACTGTCAGTACTAACCACAAAACAATTATTCATTGTTTTTCTTACTGTGGATATAACTAGCATTCATGTTAGTAACTTACTAAAAATACTGAAATACAAGTATCCAAACTGGAGTTTTAAAAACAATAACAGTTGTGTGTTTTTAATATAAGAAGTTATACACTTCCAAGGTTTTAATAAATCCTTAAATTAACCTGATTTTTTCCAAGATTGGTAATTATAAAAGAGCAGAGACATATTTTCTGCTAGAAATATACTGTCATATACAATGTTTCTCTTTAAAGTAGACACCAATTCTATTATAGCAATAGGTCTCACACATGGAAGAGAATTATATTCATGTACTTTTGGGCATATGTTAACAGAGAAAAATTAAGTTTCACTGTGAATTTATGGATCTGATATACAATCAACTTTACATAATCTACTCAAATTAAAGCTAGAAGTTCCTTGAAATGGAAAAAAAAAATTATTCCAAGATCTCATCTAAGGAGGTAGTTTTGTCTTACGCCCCACTTTCTTGGTCTTAATAAAGAGCAGCCCGCAATCCAGCCGGCCCTGGATAGCCAGCCTGTTGCCTATTGTCTCTGTAGTGGTCTGTAGGCTTCGAGGAAAGACTTGGTTCTTTATTTATTTGTTATATTTTTTCATTGATTAAGGTATTACATATGTGTCCTTATCTCCCATTCCCCCACCTTCCATTTATGCCCTCCCCCCCCCCTTGGTGTCTGTGTCCATTGGTAAATATATGCATGCGTACAGGTCCTTTTGTTGATCTCTCTCCCTTACTCCCACCTTCCCCTACCTTCCCTCTAAGGTTTGAGCATCTGATTGATGCTTCTTTGTCTCTGGATCTATTTTCGTTCATCAGTTTATGGTGTTCATTATATTCTGTAAATGAGTGAGATCATGCGATATTTATCTTTCTCTGACTGACTTATTTTGATTAGCATAATGCTCTGCAGCTCCATCCATGCTGTTGCAAATGGTAGAAGTTCTTTCCTTTTTACTGCAGCATAGTATTCCATTGTGTAGTTGTACCACAGCTTTCTAATCCACTCCTCTGCTGATGGGCACTTAGGCTGCTTCCAAATCTTAGCTATTGTACATTGTACTGCTATGAACATAGGAGTGCATATATCCTTTCTGATTGATATTTCTAATTTCTTGGGATATATTCCTAGAAGTGGGATCACTGGGTGAAATGGAAGTTCCATTTTTAGTTTTTTGAGAGAATGCCATACTATTTTCCACAGTGGCTGCACCAGTCTGCATTCCACCAGCAGTGCTCGAGGGTTCCTTTTTCTCCTCATCCTTGCCAGCACTTGTTATTTGTTGACTTATTGATGATAGCCATTCTGACAAGTGTGAGATGGTACCTTGTTTTGATTTGCATCTCTCAGATTATTAGTGACTTTGAGGATGTTTTCATATGTCTCTTGGCCTTCTGTATGTCCTCTTTTGAAAAGTATCTATTTAAGTCTATTGCCCATATTTTGATTGGGTTGTTTATCTTCCTTTTGTTAAGTTGTATGAGTTCCTGTAAATGCTGAAGATTAAACCTTTATCAGAGATAACATTGGCAAATATGTTCTCCAATGCAGTGGGCTTTCTTGTAGTTTTGCTGTGCAGATGCTTTTTATTTTGATGCTTTTTATTTTTGCTGTGCAGATGCTTTTTATTTTGATATAGTCCTATTTTTTTTTCCCCTCTCTTTGGTTTCCATTGCCCTAGGAGCAGTATCTGTGAATGGAATGGTAGAATTAATATCATTAAAATGTATTTGAAGATGACATGATATTGTACATAATATCATTAAAATGTCCATACTACCCAAAGCGATCTATATATTTAATGCACTCCCCATTAAAATAACAACAGCATATTTCACAGACCTAGAACAAACTCCAAAAATTCATCTGGAATAAAAAATTAAAAAAAGACCCAGAATAGTTGCAGCAATCCTGAGAAAGAAGAACAAAGTAGGAAAGATCTCAATACCAGGTATCAAGCTGCATTACAAAACCACTGTTCTCAAAACTGCTTGGTACTGGCACAAGAACAGACATATAGACCAATGGAAAAGAATAGAGAATCCAGAAATTGACCCAAACCACTTTGCTTAATTAATATTTGACAAATGAGGCAAGAGCATACAATGGAGTCAAGACAGTCTCTTCAATAAATGGTGTTGAAAAAATTGGACAGATGCAAAAAAATAAATAAAAATGAAACTAGACCACCAACTTACACCATACACAAAAATAAACTCAAAATGAATAAAGGACTTAAACATAAGATGGGAAACCATAGAAATCTTAGAGGAATCCACAGGCAGAGAAATCTCAGACATATGCCGAAGCAATATCTTCACCAATACCGCTCCTAAGACTTAGTTCTTACTGCAGTAGCCTGATTGTATGGAGCTTCTTCTCCCTGTCATAATTACCATTTGCAGGTAATGATTACTTTCTACTGCTTCAGTATATTTTCATATCCAGTTCTCTCCTGGATCCTTTATATCCCATAGAAGAATGCTTGAAACCATCCATTAAGAGAGCTTTTCCTAATCCCCCAATTCTAGCAAAAGGATCACCTTTATCACAACACAATTATTAATACCGTGACTAGGAAGGCAAACATACTAATGTAGCAGAGACTACTGGAACATAGAACTGCTACCCAAACAGCTTCAACCTCCTGCCCTCTTCCCGAAGTTATAATTCTCTGTAATATCAACATCCCTTTACCACTGATTTTCTCTGAAATTATTATAGAATATATGAATCAGTATGTTGAGTTTGGCAGTTGTAAAATAAGTATTTTTCTAAAATTGGTGTGCCTAAAATGATTATATACACACTACACACACAAATCAGAGCACAATGAGGTAGGTCTGATGGGAAATATAGGTATAGGAACACAAAAGAGGGATACTTCACATGCCTGGGCTGGTCAAAGAGAGATTTCCTTTCTTAAAGAATGAGTAGCAATAGGCAGATGAAAGTGGGAGGAGAGTAAGGGGTCAGTGGGAGAAAATCGCAGAGGTGAGAAATAGCACAATGTATACAGGAAATTAGAGACAGATATGTGTTGCTGATAGAACGTTTGAGATGGGATGGTGAGAAATGAAGTTCAGAGGATAGTTAGGGGTCTCTTTGTGGAGGACCATATAAGCCAAATTAGTGTAAATCACTTGTGAAAGCAAAGCTCCTGGGCCTGAAAGCCCTGTCAGCTTGTTTGTGCCACATTCCCAGTGGTGTATTGATCTGACAGATGGGTCCTGGACCTCAGCAGTTATTTGTTGAGTAAATGAACAGATAAAAAAAGAAAGAAAGGTTTTCAGCAGAATAGTCATGTGGTTCAATATGATTTTTGATATATTGTTCTGGAAGCAGCCTGAACGATGGATCTAAGGAAAGTAAAAGAGGAAAATAAAAACAGCATTTCTACTTCCACTCCTCAATCTAGTTTTAACATTTATTGAGGGGCAAAACAAACCCAAGAAAACAAAGGGCCATCCTTTATTTGAATATAAAGTTCAAATGATGTTAAACTTATTTGTATTCAGATGGGTAAAAGCATTGCTAAAATATATTAATTCTTGTTCACTGAAATTTATAGGAAATACTGTTAACACTTTTCCTTTCTCACTCTTTGCCACTGGCTTTCTTCTTCTTCCAAATATATCTTCTATTATCCAGTAATTCCTTTCGGATAAGTAATTTCATTCCATCACATTTCAGAGTACATTCTCTCAGTCCAAAGAAATTTAGTTCTAGACATGGTTATGGAGCATCCAGTTGGCAATGCCCAGCAGGTATGTGGCTGTACACACCTGGGGCTTGGGCCGAAGCCAAGTCTCTGAGCTGCAGTCGCTCATCCAGGGAGAGGGTGCAGAGGACCCTCTATAGGAAACCAGCGTGGAAACCTGAACATGCACATGCACAGGACTGGAGGAGGAAGAGCAAGCCTCAAAGAGACAGAGAAACTTGGCCAAAGAGGCCAGAGAAGGATCTAGAGAGAGATATCTTAGAAGGCAGGACAAAAGAGAGTTCAAGAAGGAACGAGAAGGAGAGCAGGTGAAGCAAAGAGCTCCGCAGGCAAACCCCCTTCTTTTTCATTAACCTGCCTCCTTAATGTGCCTCCCTCAACCCTCCATCATTACCCAACTCTCTTGAACTGTAAGGGAAGATGGTAGATAGTTGTTTCTGTATTTATAAATGTTAATGATTTATGCCATGTGAAGAATATAATTTCCTTTGTGTGAAAGTATACTTTAAGTTAGTTTCTTTTAGTATGACTGCCATCTAGTTTGTTTATAGGCTTTGTGGCTGTTAATGGTCTTTTCCTGTAACTAGCTACAATGAATTTGGCTATAATGGGAGTGTTTTGATAGTCATTATTTTTGTGGCTACCCAGCAGATTTTATCATTGTTTGCTAAGGGATATTTTTTGGTCCACACTGCTCCTTGTTCAGGATGAAGGCAATCTGCTCCATGGACTTTCTGCTTTGTTATTTGTGCTACAAAAACTCCTGATTTTGGGAAGGATAAACAGAGAAGTTCACTTTGTTGTATAGTGTTCTTGGTGAGGACAATGCTATCTGTCTGATTCTTGGCAGCCCTGGTCCATATTTTATCAACAGAAAGGCACAGTTCTGTTTTCCCAATAATATATTGTACCGTATATTTGCCCCACTTTTAATGAACTGAAAATGTAAGATTCACATCCCCTAATCCAGGGATAGGTAAAACTTCTATAAAAATACCCTCTTTTTGTTAAATTATTTTGCCCATTCCTACTGGGGAAAGATATTGTAATCAATTTTAAAGGGCGTTGCAGTAAAGGAATGATTTTTAAAAAAATCATTCCTTTTGTTTCATAAGAATATAGGTCTGTGTAAAGATAAAATACAGTGAATCTAATAATAATGCTTTACTTGCTATCAAGTGAATGTCAGAGCTCATTATAAGCCTCAATTTTTATGGCATTTTAATGAGTTTGTTTTGACCCTATTTCTTTTATTCACAAATAAACTGGGATATAAAGAAATTAAGAATTTTATCCCAAACCACAGAGGCATTATATTCAGTAATCTGGGCATTGGTGATACAACATGACTTTTCCCTATCAGCTTGCTTAAAATATTGATAGAGACCTTGAAACCTTCTCATCTGTTTCTCTTTCTTTCCTTACATAGTATTGATTTCTATTTTTTTTAATTCAAAAATTTACATAGTACAATTGTAAAAAATTCAAAAGTAACTTTCCTAAATTTTGTTTTTCACCTTTTAGATTTTTCTTAAAAAAGAAGCAACGGTCCTGCATATGATATAGCTAGAGAATAATACACATAGTATTCGTCAATATTGAGCAAAATTGTATACTTTTGGAAACTATGTTTTCAAGAACTGAATCCATCCTTTAGGGTTTTGTTTATTTGTTTGTTTTTTGTTTTTGCTTTTTCATGGTAGCTGCTAATGTCACAAAGGCAATTCAAGTTTAGTCTAACAAAATAAGAAATAAAAATCATATTATTTTCATTTGAAATTAAGTTCCATTATTTAAAATTTTCATCCTAGTTATAGCACATGTGAAATTCTAGGAAGTTGAGAAAAGACTACTGAGATATGTTGATAAGGATTCGTTTCTGATATAGATGTCCTATAAAATGCATGTGCAAAGTTTGAGGAGATATGTTAGACAGGAATATTAGTTATCCACTGTCTAACTTTTTTTTTTTACCTTGAAAGGCTCAATATCTATTAGGTTAACATTAAATACTTGAAAGCAAAATCTTAATGCATTGACTAAACCTGAATCTTTGCTGTAATATTTGAGACACCCGAAAATCAAATATAATTATTGAAGTTCAAACACATAGTCATGTATCAAATAGTCCTGGTAACTTTATAAGAGCTACATATTTTAAGCAAATGATCATCTTTTACAGAGGAATTATAAATGAGAGCCTCTCTTTTAGAAAAAAGAGTCCCTCTTTTTCAGGGAGTCCCTCTTTCCTGGCTATTGTCTGCCCACCCTTCCTCCCTGTGGTAGAAAAGAAGCAGGACACAGTGGGAAGAGGAGTAGCACTAAGGCCCTGGACGCTCCATCTCGGCGACTGGTATTGCAAAATGAAAACCCAAAGTCCTGACCTGCAGTGGTTAGGATGCAAGGCTCATCATGTTTAAAATCTGGTTTGACTTTTCACTACCTGTTCAGGTCATCTGAACACGACTTATGAGACCTGCATTGGTCTAGTCTCTGTTTACTTTTTCAGGATCATTTCTCACTCCAGAGACATGCTCCAGTCAATCTTGAGTATGCTTGCTCTGGCTTCAGGCCTCGTCCCAGATGTAGTTCCTTCTACTTAAACCTGAAACCAGCTCTTCCTGTTCTCCTACTTCATTCCCTTTTCTCTAGGTAAATCCTACTCTTAGGGTTTTCAGTTTGGACTTTACTTTCTTCAAAAAAAATTTTCACCTGAGGAAGAGAGTGAGGGAAAGCAACAAAGGGGAAAAAGAAGGGAGGGAGGGAGAGAGGGGAGGGAGGGAAGAGAGAGACAGAGAAAGAGAGGGAGAGGGAGAGGGAAAGGGAGAGGGAGAGGGAGAGGGAGAGAGAGAGAGAGAGAGAGAGACAGAGAGAGAGAGAGAGAGAGAGAGAGAGAGAGAGAGAGAGAGAGAGAGAGAGAGAGAGACCAGATCCTGGCCCATGCAGGTGTTTTCTATCTTAGTAGGATAGATCTGGAAAAAGGACCTTTGCAGGCCCTCAAGATGGTTCTGGGACTATTAAGACATGGACACATGGAATCCTATTGTGATCTAGAAGTTGGGGAGGGAGAGCATAGACTCCGTATAGGTCTATTCCCTTGACCTGCAAACTGATGAGAAGCCTGGGTAGAGAGCATTGTATCTAAGTGTGATAATGCAAGCAGGAGATGACCTAGATTTACTCTAGAATTTATTCCCCAGTTATACTCTTAGTAAATATCTCTGAAGATGTATGTAGTATCAGCAATATTACTGACAGTAATATTGTATTGCACTTTTAAAATTCAAATATATTAATAAACCTTGAATGTTGTACATACATTTTTCCTAACTAACCTCTTACTTGTTTATACTTCAAGATCATGTGATCTCTGCGCTGTAGTATTCTGGGAAGCAGTTTAAACTAGTGCCTATGAGCACATTCTTTCAAGTTAAAACAGGGTTCTGAGTTGTCCGTTTAATGGCTGTGAAGCCCTGGACGGGGTGCTTCATCTGCTGAGTAGATGTAATAAAATCTGTTTCTAGAGCTGTAGAGAAAGTACAGGAGGTTAAAGTCTTTAACGGGCTTAGCTCAAGTAAATGCTCACTAGATCACAGTGCTGTCTGTCATCATCACCATAATCGCTGTCATTATTTTTACAGCTGTTATCATCTGTAACTATTGCAATGACCTTGGGCAAGTCATGTAACCTCTCACAACCTCAATTTTTTCATTCATAAAATGAGGTCTTTGGAGCAGAGGATAACTAAGGTTCTGTCCATGTAAGAGCAGGGACTTTTTGGAGTTCCTTCTTTTTCAGTTTACATTAAACCTGAATTTGACCTCCAGGCTATATTATAAATTTTTAATAGAAATTAGCCACTATTTCTATTCTATCATGATGTGTTTTAGACAACACTGATATTGAGTAATCTGACTCTTTCATAAAAACTGAAAAACTCTGGGTTACATCTGCAGGTTATAAGGCAAGTATTTGCTTTACAGAAAGATTCACTGTTGGTGTTCTTTATTCCCTGGTTCTTCTTGTACATTAAAAATCAAATTTGATTTACAGAAAGATATTCAGTTTGCATACAATTTTCAGAAACTTATGCAGAGATTTTTAATCTCTTCAAATCACAGACTCCTTTGAGAAATGATTACATCTGATTCCATTATCCCCCAAACGAGCAATTGTTTTGGGGGCTTTGTTTTTGTTTAGGCTTTATGCCAGAGGCATTTAAATTAGAATCTTCAACCCCTTTCCTCAAATAATTGCATGCAGATATTTGCCAGCCTCATGTTGACAACTAATCCTCCTCCTATCTGGTGTTTTTATGTCATCTCTTTGGAGCTGGGATGACTTGCAGGAGTGCTATGATGCTGTTGGGACACAGGGCAGGCAGAGAGCTCAGGAATGATGGATTCTCTTGACTGGACGTGATTCAAAAGTTTTGATCCCCTACGTGCTCCTGCAAAGTTTTAGCTGACATCTATATAAAAGAGTTGTCAGCTGAAGAGCAGAGAAGTGGCCTGTCAGACTCAGAATGTCCCATTTGCCAAGTCTCACATGAGAATAGTGAAGACAGCCCCATGTGGAAAGAAGACCTGCTTTCTGAAAGATTTATTATATAAGGGTCATGTTGCACAACATGTGCTAATGTCCAGTAGACTCAACTCCTCCTTGATTCATTCATGTTTTGTAAGAAATCAAATTCATCACTTTAAAAAGGAAGCAGTAGATGGGGTTAGAAGAAATGAAGGACCTTACATGAAAGACAAAACAACCTGAATCTTATTGGCATTTGGCCTTGGTTCTATAAACTGATATTGAGCTTTTATCATAAATAGCCTGACTCAATATTATGAAGAAATCTCTGAGGTTTGCACACTTAAAGGCTTTATATATTAAGGTGATGTCTGAATCACTATATCCTAACCTGTCAGAATAGAACATTCTTGATGTGTTGGAAATAACACATAGAAATCCATTTTTGGTTTCAAGTCATTTTAAGATATGCTATCTTATCATAGACTTCACAGTGTGTCCTTGAAAATCATGCTGTTTTCACAGTGATATTAAAGGCACAATGAGATTTGGTCTTTGATTTAGATTTTCCTCATGATTTCCCATATGATATAGAACTGCTTTATGAAGTCACTTACTGCTAAGAAACTCAGACCTTTATTTGACAGTAATGAGAAAAACAACTACGGGTACTTAGAAATGTTTGGAAGCAGATAATGCATATTTAGAAGTAGCTGACATCTGATAATGTAATTTTTTAAATCTGCTCTATACATTGCAAGATATTCTCTACCATTGTAAAGACAGCTCCTTCTATGAGCAAGGGTGCATAGCATAGCAGTTAAAGTATGGCATCTAGGGCCAGACAACAAGCCTTTAAATCTCAGCTCTGCCGCTTACCTGTTTTGTGACTTTGAGCAAGAAATTCTCTGTGTGTCCTGTTTCCTCATCTACAAAATGCAGGAAAGAGCAAGTTTCTCCCTTACTGTGTCAATTTGAAAATTGAGTAAATTAATATATGTGTAAAGTGTTTAGAACAGTGTTGACATATAGTAGATGTTATGTGTTAGCCATTGTTATACAGATAACTAATAAAATCTACATCAGCATTAGAAAGTTTGAAAAATAAGTTAGTTTATCCTTAGTTTAGGATAAGGCTTCACACTGAGTTTATTCTTATCGCTGTCTTGAGAAAGTTCTAACCTAACAAGGACAGCTGCCATTCCTTCTGCTCCCCTATATCAAGTGTGCATAGCAGTGGGTCCCATAACATCTGTGGGCTGAGGAACCTCATGTACCTCTGAAGGTACATGATTTGGTAAATTCAATAAACACTATGTCTCACACATACCCAACATACTCTTGCCAAATGTATGTCAGCCCTACTATGATAATGAAATACCTTTATTTTAAATAGTACCAACTGCAGGACAGCAGTGTATGTAATCAGTGAATACTAAGAAGAGGAAAGCAGTAATAGCACATGAGGAGTTCTTAAACCATTTATCTTTAAACGGTGTTTTCATACTTGAAAAGGCTGAGGAAGTATAGTCGTTCATTCATTCATTGGAAGTAGATATTGAATGCTACCATAGGCCTGGCTTTGTTAGAGAAGCTGGGAATGGAGCACCTGGAATATAGAAGATCCCTGCCATTGTGGACCTTATGTTCTCCTCACCCATGTTACTCCTCTGTCTGTGCTCATGATCCACTCTAAGTTTTATGTCTTAGTATTATCCACAAACGGTTTCAGATATGTTATTTTTGTTCTCCAAATAGATAGTTCCCTTCGTAAGGAAAAGGGATCCCTGTTTTCTGTTTACCATCATGTCGAGTACAGTCCTGGGGCTGGGGGGGGGGGGGGGGGGGGCAAAAGTAACAGTCTTTTTCACAGATAACTTCTTCTTTGTGGACTTGCCTACCTTAAATAAGTACATTTGTGAAAATCTAAATTGCTTATTCTAGTGAGAGGAGACAGTGGACAAATAAACAAAACAAGATACTTTTGGAGACAGGTAAGTGGAGTAAATTAAGCAGAGCAATGTGATAAAGGAAAGGCCTTGCCGAAGGCCTCAGCTGAGCTGAGACACAGATGAAATAGGGAAACAGAGTTTCATGCTGAGGGAACGGCAGACGCAAAAGCCTTGGTAGGAATGAATTTGGTTGGGAAAGAGGACAGATGCTTAGATGTTGGTGGAGAATGGGAGACAAGAGGGGGAGCGGGGGATAGAAAGTGAGGCTCTGGAAGTAACAGGGACTTAATCATGTGTTAACTGTTGGCCATGGTAAGATTTTTTCCCAAGTGCAGTGTGAAACCATTAGGCACTGAAGTAACATGATAAGATTTGTATTTTTAAACTGCTTGGCTGCTGTGTGGAGAACCAAGTGTAGAGGCATAGAAGTGCTCCCAGAAAGATCTGTTAAGGACCATTAGCTGTTGCTGACTTGGACTAAAATGTGGCAGGGCCATGGAGAGAAGCAGAAAGACGTGGAATGATGTTGGAGGTAGAGACAACAGGACTATGTAATAGTCTGGATGTAGGTGGTAAGCCAAAGGAGGAACCAAGGAATCATATATTTTATGGCCTCTGTCAAGTCCTGCCTTCCCAGTAAACTGTCTCCAGCCATTCTAACCCACTGTTGTCTCTCTATTTGGTACAGCAATTGTTGTTGTTTTTTAGTTCATAGTATATGCAAGGCACGGTTCTAAGTGCTTATGATACATTAGTGAACGAAGATCCCTGCCATTGTGGGCCTTATGTTCTCCTTGACCATATTATTTCTCTGTCTGTGCCCATAATCCACACTAAGTTTTATGTCTTAGTATTAGCCACAAATGGTTTCAGATATATTATTTTTGTTCTCCAAATAGTTAGTTATCTTCATAAGGACCAGGGATCCGTATTTTCTGTTTACCATAATGTTGAGTACAGTGGTGGAGGTTGGGTGGCAAAGTCAACAGTCTTTTTCACAGATAACTTCTTCTTGATGGACTTGCCTGCTTTAAATAAGTACGTTTGTGAAATTCTGAAACCGCAGTTCAGATTATTGCAAAGGCAATCATTTTTCCATTAAAAAATAATTATTTACTCACTCAAGAGTTACTTTAAAACAACAGACTCCCCTAATGAGTGTAATTAAAAGTTTATTAACAGGTCATTATGTATTTGTCAGGGGATATGGGTAAAGAAACTGAAGTTAGAGTATCAGTCATCATAGTCAATTTAAAATTATCCAGAATACAGACAGAGGAGCTGAAATTTAGAATTGTAAGTAAAAAGAAAACAAGTTCTGATTTCTAAGAATTTAAATACATAGACAATTTCATAGAGGGCTTTTATTTTCTCAAATTACAACTTGTAAATGACAATTTAAATTGGTTCTTTAACCAGATCACGTTCATCCTAACAATGAGAAGTAATCACTGAAATAAACAAGAAAATTGGCTTCTGGTTATGGCTTTTGGCATACGCCTTAAAGTACAAAGAAGAACTGAGAGTCATGCTTTTATGTTTTGCAAAGATGGAACATCTTCACAAACTGATGGGATATTGATTTTTTTTTTCCAGACCCCATGCAATGTCAGCATTGAGGTGCTATTACTAATGTAATGTTCTACCTAGTACACCTCTCCTGTAGTTTAATTAAGCTTTTAAGAACTATCCCAGTAATCCAATGACCATTTATGATTTTGTTTTTATGGAAAATGCTCCTGAGTTCTAGAATGCTAACTTTAACCTCAAGGTTAGGAACATACCCCATTTATAAGGGTTCTTATTAAGCTTGTTTCTTTAATTCTCATAAACCATTCACTCTTGGAAGACCATCATGTTATCAATGGAAAAGAAAACCTTTTATCAGGTAGTATACAGCGGCACAGTTCTTTTAATAAGAGTGTACATGTTGTTCCCTTTACCTCACTGGTCTCTCAACCCATTAAGTGTTTGCTCTGGGCAAGCCACTAGGCAAATAGCAATAAATCAAGTCTGATCTCTAACCCAGAGGAGCTTAACCATTTGTACGCCATAAGCATTTATAGACGCAAGCGGCAGACCTTTTTAAATTAAATTTAAAATATTGTGGCAGTTAACTGGTTAAAGCTTCTTGGGTTGGGGAGTGAGAGACACATACCCAATAGAATGTCCTAAGGTCCATAAATTAAATGCATTGTGGGTTCAGAGGAGAACAAGATACTTCTTCTGATGGAAGTGGGAAGGCTTCCTGGGAGGGATGACATTTAAAGTGCCACTTGAAAATGGAGAGAATTTGAAAAGGGGACAGAAAGGGAAGGGCATCATGGGAAGCACGAACAAAGTGATAGAACTAAGAAAATGTGTATGTGTGAGAACCTGCTGGTGCTTCATACGGTGAACAGGTCTACCTAAGGAGCCCCAGACAGAAAGAAAAATAAGATTTGGGCCTTGTCCTTAAGGAATAATTCAGTTTAGTGTGTTTCAGAAAATATGAGTAAGAAAATAATTTTCAGTTAAGTTTGAGAAGTGTGATAGTGAAATAAGGTGTTAGAAGTGTAGTCTATGGTGATGGCTTTGGTGATAGTGATGGCAATATTTATTATTTACTAAATTCGTGGTCGGCAAACTGTGGCTCGCGAGCCACACGTGGCTCTTTGGCCCTTTGAGTGTGGCTCTTCCACAAAATACCATGGTCTGGGCGAGTCTATTTTGAAGAAGTGGCATTAGAAGTTTAAGTTTAAAGAAATTTTACTCTCAAAATAAATTTCAATTGTACTGTTGATATTTGGCTCTGTTGACTAATGAGTTTGCTGACCACTATACTAAATCTTTCAATGTTCTGTGTATTTTAGTTAGAATTTAAATGTATTCGTTCCTTCAGGTCTCCTCATTAGGTATGGTTACTGTTTTATTCCTACCTGTCAGATGAGAAAACTGGGGCTTAACAAGTCAATTAATTCATTTAATGTTGTCCAGATGGTAAGTAGCAGAGTGGGTGATCTTAACAGGTGTATTGGATTTCAGAATCTATAAGTCACTAAGGGAACTCATGGAAGACATTTGAGTAGGAAAATGATTGAGTCAAGCTATTTTTATTAAGAATTCATTTGACTACAGGGGGAATACGGTGATTAAATGATTATGCTAGTGAACAGCTAATGAAAACCTAAATTAAAAAATTTCATACCAATAATGGGTATGAAAAAGGGAAGGAGGTGAAAGATGCCATAAAGATAGCTAACTAGATTCAGGGACAAAGAAGAGGGAGAAGTCAAAAACAGCTTCAAGATTTAGAGTCTGTGTAACTGAGAGACTCCTGGTTCCAGGCAGTGAAAAAAGAACCACAGAGGAAGAACATCTCCTTGGGCTGGGATGACAAGTATGATTTTGTATAAATTGAAGAGTAGGTGCTAATGGGATACATGTGGGACAGGTACAGCAGGTGGTTGGAAATACAAAAATTGACCTTGGAAAAGAGGTCATTTAGATATGGAATCATATTCTACCAATAGTTTCAAGGTCAAGAAGGATTGATAACAAGCTTCAAAAAACTATAGTTTTTTAGGCTAGAGAAATCAGAAGTCAGATCACTGGATTTATTAAGTCAAATGAAATAAAAAATGAAAAAGAAAGTATAGACTACTGTAAAAGAAATTAAAAGTTAAAGGGAAAAAATGAGTTGTTGGCAGACAAAGAAGCTAATAAGAATGAGGTATCGTTTTTTTGTTTTCCTTTAAAATGGAATGATTAAAGAAAGATGCTGACTCATAGAGTAAAATTTTGGAATTGTTGGGCCTGTGTTGAGTTTGACAAGTGGGGGATGCCTAGTGCCTCTTCCAATTCATCCAAATGTTTTCCATTTTTTTGAGGACTACTTACATGTAACTTCTCTGCTCAGTCTTTATCTCTCCTGTAGTCCCCCCCTAGAGGCTAAATGTCCCTTACCCCATTCTCCTGCTGCTCTTAGTACACACATGACCAGTGGCTCTTAAATACTAGTGTGCTACAAGCCACCTAGAGGGCTGATTAAAACATTGATTGTTAGATCCCACCCCAGAGTTTGTGTTTCTGCAAGTTTCGGATAGAGCCTGGGAATTTTGCTGCTCTCTGGGGTCCACACTTCCATACAATTGAACTAAGCTAAGCCTCTATGAAATGTGTAAGTAAAGAAAGGATTTGGGGGTTTGAGAATGGACTAGTGTGCCAGACCTGGAAATGTTCTAGAAAAAAAATACTCTGAAAAGAAAAAAAAAAAAGGAATATTTTTCCTACCTCCATGAAAGAAAAATACCTCAAAGGAAGTATCAACATAATCCCTACTGAACAAAATCCCTACTGTACTATCCTAGGTATAGATTTTTTTTAATAAAATAAAAAATTGAGAATCACAGCAGTGACTATAATTTTGTTTTAATGGTGAAGAACTAAATAAATATTAGGTGAGTAAGAAGTGCACAATTGTTATTTTGGAGAAAATTAAGTATAGCATTAACATGCTATGTCCCATTTAGAATGCTATTTTGTTCTAACAACTGAGATCATTGGCCCTGGAGATATGCACCTTTTTCTAAGAGTTGGTTTTATAATTACCATTTTGATTGCCGCATCTAATTATCCCCTTAGGTTTACCTGTCCCTGATAGTTACCGTGCATATCTGACATAAACAGATATACCAAATCGCTGAATTTGTGTGGGTGTAATTTATTCTGTACGTCACTAAAGGTCACTAAAGTGTTGGTTGTGGTTAGCAAATGTGCTAAGTTGCACAATCAAAGGTGTAAAAATTTTCCTGACATTTGCAAGCATCAGTCATTTCAAGTGTTGTTTTTTGGTTGTTGTTTTTTTTTAATTTAGTCAGATGCCCACTAAGCTAACTTGTCAGTATCAATGACAGTAAGCTTAGCATAAGCAAAACAGTCAGTCATAGCCACCGGATGTAACAAGGATATATCAGAAGCCCTATTCTGATCACATGGTCAGCTGCCACTAAGCTGGAGACTGAAATTAGTTACATATATGAGTAAATGATGTATCATTTAGTTCCAAACCTGCATAACTGCTAATGTCACCATTATTCCCTATGTTACTGAAATTAGGTTTTTAATTGAAATGCAGAAACATCCCCATTAATCAAATTAGCAAATTAAGCATCCAATTATCTGATTTTTAAAATATGCTCTGAGTCTTTATTTAAAACCTAAAAATCCACAGGAAAGGGAACAAATTGTTCATGCCTAACAGAATGCAAATAAATTATTCTGGACTAACAATATAAATAAAGTCCATATTTTGAGAACACATTTTTTTTTTTAAATAAAAACCGTCTTTATGATAAAGATTTAGTTGCCCACCTAGAAAACAAAACAAAGCAAAAAATCCCCTTAAGTGATGCCAAGAAATCCAAATTGTTAAAATACATAAATATTTTGGAGATAATTGAATGGCTTTTCTCGGAAAGAGAAGTGGGTGTTAGATTCATTCTTACTATGGCAGAGTGGTAATTTTGGGAGATACTCAGAAAAATTACCTGAAAGTGACTTGCCAGTCTTTTAGGATATATTTGGTTCAGAGTTGTTGGGCCCTAGTCTGCCCTCTCCCTGGAATCAAGTTGCAAACACCATCCTCAATAGTAATTAGAGCTAAGCGGCAATTAGAGGACCTCTGATTTGCTCAGAGGCACTGCCTGTCTCTGTTTCCTAGCACCACATTTCACAGGAGCACCAGGTTGAAATCATGGAATTATTTAGCTCTCAATGTAATACCTCATAAAGTACTCCAATGCAGAAGTGACCACGGACATAACCTTAAAAAGGAAGGTAAGCTTTGCAAATTGATTAGCATTTACACCTCAGGGAGCTTTTTCATGACAAAATTGCAAAAACAGTTCAAATAAATTTCAGAAGAAGAAAAAAAAATATCAGAATTAGAGCATACAGAATTTGCTAATTTCACCACTTCCTTGCCCAATGTCATCTTGGTTTTCCAAACTTGTTTTTATTCAGATTGTACTATTGGGTCACTTTGCTGAATATAATGAAGATGCGACTGATTTCCCACATTTCCTTTGTCTTTGTGAACGACGGTTTCTTTTTCTTTTGAAGATTGTCTCAGAATAATTATTCGGTAAAAATGAGATTCACGTTTAATCCAAGTACTTAGAACCCTCCCTCTCTTTGCTCCTAACTTCAGGAAGTATATTTAAAGTGATGAATGTGCACGTTCAAGAGTGGACATTCAGACTGACAGAATAGTGGCTGATAGCCTATAACAACATTGAGTGACGTGGGCTATTTGCACTCCTGTCACGTGATTTCTGTGACAAGCAAGTTTCAAGTGTTTAAGCTTCCATCTAGTTCAAGTCAAAACTCAATGACTTCATGTTTATTTAGACCCTTGGGCGTAGAAATCTCTCTGGAAACCAGGTAAGTTTAGCTCCTCAAGAGGGAGTATTGTCTGTTAAGCAAATAGATGTATTTTGTGTATATGCCATAGGTATTTATGAAATTCTAGTTTCTATTTTTATATTATCACTTTAGTTTTCCCCTACCTAAAATACCCTTTTTCTTTTAGTGTTGCCTTTTTTAAAAAAAAAAAACATGAATAGATATTACTGTTAGGAAAGAGCTTAGAAACGCTTGGCACTAGGAAGATGTTTTTATCTCGTGGTCCCTAGTGGGATTTCAGGTGGTTTGGAAAAGATTGAAAGTGCATCAACTTCTTTTATTCTACTCATTGGTGGATTATAAGGGTAAACACAAGGGTTCCGTGTATTCTGGCAAATAATAAATAGATGAAAGCCAGTGCAAAGTCCTAGAGACGATGATGCGGGAACTCTTAGTCCTAGAGACACTGTTGCTCAGTGTGGTTACCACTATTAGACTTTTTTTGTATGTTTGTTTAGTCACGGAATTGTTTATTCTTGAGCATAGTTTTCTTTATTAGAAATGCATGGGTTGATCGTTAGCCACGTGATAGTTTAGAAGTGGACTTAATATATAGAAAAGTACCTGTGCTCCCCAATGAAAAGTTAGAGTATTTTTTTTCTCTTTTTAAAAAATAATTCTTTATTATTGGAAGTATTACATATGTCCCCTTTTGTTCCCCATTGACCCCTCCAGCCCACCCCCTTTCCCCATTCACACCCACCCCCCTCACCGCCCCTTTGTCTGTGGCCATGAGCCATGCATGTATGCATCCTTGGTTGACTACTTCCCACCCACCTACCCTCCCCTATTTATACAACTCAGGGCACTGATGATAAATTTCTATAAAAATATACCATTATATTCTATGGTGGATTTAAGTGTTTGAAACTGATGTGACTACTTGAGACATTACCAGAGATATGGCCTTAACTGTTTTCTCTTGTCATAGGGACAAGCTTGTTCTGATATTATCAAAATCATAATCTTTTAATTTATAGATGCAAATATTGAAAACAAAATTAATATATCGATAATACAGCTTGCAAATCAAGGCAAATTTTGAGTGCTTTCTAGTTCACTGGCAGTATTATGGTGAGAGAGACAGAGACCAAGACAAAAGGTTGAAACAGACAGACAGGCAAACACACAAAAAGATATTTTTAAAAAGACAGAGGCAGGATTGCCACAGACTGGAGAGAGATGAGAGAGGCCAAAAGACAGACAGGTGAGAGGGAGAACTCATGAGACAGGTATAGGACAGAGATAGAGAAAGGGAGTGTTAAAGAAAAAAATAGACAGTTACAAGTCAGTCGAAGTTTGGAAATAAAGATTGTACAATTTTGGAACATTGGGTACTTTTTTTGGACTTTAAGTGGGGATATGCTTTGTCAAATTAAATACATTGAGTGCCAAGTCCTTTCTTATGAATTGTTTATTCTCTATTTGTGTCCTTTAAAACAAAGAGAGCTTAAAAGGCTGTTTGAAGTTCAAAAGAGACCAAGAGTCAAAATAAATGTTTGTCTAGAAAATGTTTCCATTCCTTTGTTGCCTTATAAAGCAAATCCCTGAAAAGGAGAGTGATGGGTACTGTGATTTCATTCTCTATTTTCCACGTGGCTCCTTATTAAAATACCTTTGACTCTGGGGGATCATTGGGTGAGTGAGGAGTCATTTTGGAAGCCAAAAAGAAATTCCACAGAAGAAAAGCTGGTACAAAGTCAGTATAACGATACAAGAATAAACATGATACACAGGGACAGGGGCAACCATTGATGACGAATCACTTCCAACGCAGAAAACCTTTGAGCATTCTTCCGAGGGCCCTATCTGATGCTGTACTGCCTGTCGCTCCTGCCCCAAAAGCTGCCTGCATGACTGAAACAAGTAGCATCCATTTCTAGGCTGTCAGGACAATGGCGGAATTCCAGGAAGGCAGGCCAAGGATTGGCCATTCAGTTCAATACCCACTAAAGATGCTCTGGAGTACGAGCACCGCCTGGGTCACAGGACCCTCTGTTTCTCAGGATCAGAGCGACATCACACTGTCTCCCAGGAGTCCAGGTCCAGACGTTAGATGTCCTGCTTCGCTAGATTGCTCCTGCTCATGGAGTTTTTGTTCGGCAGTCCTTCATTCTGTACAGATTTCTGCCACACTCACACGAGATAAAAGGGAAGGAGATTATTTGGGGAAATTCCAAATAAGGAACCGGTGCTCATTCTAGTCCACTCTGCAAAATGATGCCAAACTCACCACTCCCCCTTCCCTCTCCAAACCCCCCTCACCTTTCCGCCATTCTAACTCCTCTGCTTTCCTGTTGCTTACAGTCTCTGCTCACCCCATCCCTGGCGTGACTGGATTGGTCAGCTCACACCTGACTTCCACCGGGTTGCATGGTGGCTCTCATGCTGCTTGCACAGCAGCCCTGCGGGTTGGGGGGCGGGGGGGGGGGGAGTCGTCTCTCTGCTCCTGGGTGAAAATAGTTTCCTGACCCATGGAGGACCAAGAGTGTCCCCTTCTGCGATGGTCACCGTGATTATAATACTCCACTAGAATTTGGTGGCTATGACATATACTTACTACAAAAAGAAAAAGAAAAAAGGTTACAAAACAATTTTTACCATTTCTATTTATTCTCAACTGGTACTTTCTATCTAGAAGTTTATTACTTTTTTAAAAACATGGGCAACAGCTTCTGAATTGTTTGGTTAATATTTAAGCTAGGGAAATCTCTTTTCTCTACGAAGGTGGGAGTAAAGAGCACCAGCAGAACAAATATTAACTCCGATTCCTTATGTTGAGCAAGCTTCTGGGGGAAACCTTTTTAAAAGGACCATTCAGTAAACTGCTGTAACTTTGTCTTTCCTTTTGGTTCGTAGATGCACATAGCCTAGAGTAGACACTGAATGCAAGAACTAAAATTCTCTGACACTAGGGGGCAAAATATTTCCCGCCCTAGAGCTGGTGAGCTGACCTCCCCAGTGGCTGGACGCAGCCCCTAACGCAGAGCCCTTTGTGAGAGCTGCACATGGGAGGCCTGAAGGCAGCCCGGGGCCTCAGAGGCCCTGCAGTGTCCATCTGCTCCCAGGAAGCTCAGTTGCCATCGCTTAAAAAAGCAAAAGTGTCTGATGGGCTTATTTCGCTTAGTAATCCCACTTACTGAGTCAAATGAACAGAATAAACTGATAAACAAAACTGGCCCAGAGAAATGGAAGCATGAAACAGAACAATTAAAAAAAAAAAAACTTGACAAAGCATTTGTCAGAACCTATGAACTTCATAGCTAAGAGGAGGGGACAGGGTATGAGCGGAAAGAGATTAACAACAACAAAAAAGTATATGCATATATATATAACCCATGGACCACGGACACAGAGAATGATGTGGTGAAGGCCTGGGGAGGAATCAGGAGTGGGGAGGAGGTGACCAATGTGGGGAAGGGGAGAGCGGGATATCTGTATTATTTTCAACAACGAAGATAATTTAAAAATTAAAAAAAAATTTGTTTTTGCAAATAGCATTTTGCTTGCAGTTTTGCTAGAACCTCAGTGTAAAAACCACCAACAGAAATGTGAGTGTGCATACTACCATGAGGCTATTTGAACTAGTTACATTGACCCACACAGTATGGTTGAAAGTGTAGTGGGAATATTAGAAGAATTATGTAAAGTGAGGTGTTGCAATCAATCTTCAGCCATTCTATAAAAAGAAAAGAAATGTTGCCTCTGACTGCTGGGCTCTTCTCTTTCATTTAATTTCTTTTATTAGAAATGTTATAAAAATATTAAACTTAAAATATCATTTCAAAATAAATACTTTTAAATTTCAGTCAAAATATAAATAGAGCCCAGCCAATGTATCTCAGTGGTTGAGTGTCGACCTATAAACCTGGAGGTCATGGTTGGGTTTGACTCCCAGTCAGGACACATGGCTGGGTTGTGGGCTGGGTCCCCTGTTTGGTGTGCAGCAGGCTGCTGATCAATGATTCTCTCTCATCATTGATGTATCTACTTCCCTCTCCCTCTCTGAATCAATATATATTTCAGACCAAACAGCAGTCTACTTAAATTTTTTAAAAAAGATAACTATAATATATCATTCTTCCATACCTTTGATCTTATAGACTTAAATATTCCAACAGTGGCCCTGAGCAAGAAATTCTGGATTTTATTCCAGTGGAAATAGGGTTCTTTCACGGGATCACAAGAAAAGTATTTTGGGGACCCACTCATAGGAGGACGAGGTGCAGTGGTAAGATTTATTAGAGTAAAAACATAGTATTGCCCCCGGGTGCCCTGTGTCTCATCCATGACCAGATGGCTCAGCTCTGCCTCCCTATAGGGCCACAAGCCCACACTTGCCCTGCCCTCACCCAGAAGGACAAGGGCCCAGAGATGCAGGACTTCTCTGAGTCTCATTTTTCCATGTGTATGTCCTCTGCCAAGGCGGCACTTGAGCTACTGCACTTGGACCCATGGAGCTGCTTCAAAGAGAGTGGCCTCCACAGAAGAACTTCTGTTAAACTTAATTATATATCTTTGGGTTTAGGAAGGAGTAGGCTCTGTCCAATCTCTTCCCTGGCTTTTCCTGAGCTTATGCTGGCGCCTCCCGCTAACCAATCTCTTTTCTGGATCTTCTGTGATTCAAGTCTCTTATCCAATCCAATCCTTTCCCAGGCTAGACTCCACCCCTTTATGTCACCATATTGCCTTTGACTGCACATGCCTCAAAGTTTTGCCTTGTTATCTGGTTTCTACTCCGTCTGCGCTTATCTTCCCCTGCACCATCTTGGTTTATACTGGGCAGAGGAATTTCCCCTTTATTGTTTATCCCTTCCCCACCTAGTCTGAGTGAGTGGACCAGTTATCCTCCAGGGATACTGGGAGCCTAGTCCTCCTTCTCTGCACAGGGGGGCGGGGGATGGAAGGAAGTTGTTAATCCCCTTGGCAGGGATTTGGCTAGCCCCTGGGGTGTCTGGCTGCTCTAGCTTCTTAGTTAATCTGGCTTAATGTCTGATTCCATTTGCTTCCTTCCTTTATTAATATTAACTACCTACCCTAACAATCAGACAGGTACCAACCTGGATTAAGTTCTCCAAAATACACCTTTCTTACATAAAATGAAGGGTAAATTCCTAAATTATATTTTCCTCTAAAATTTTATGAAGTACAATACAATTCCTCTAAGAAGTATTCAGTGGTTTAGGAAATGTAGCTGTTGCTTTTTCTAAGAACATCTGTGTTTTTAGGAAAGTTTCTTAAAAAAAAAAAAAAAAAAAAAAAAAGTCCTAGTTCTATGCTGCCATTAGGTCCCTAGCATGCTGTATGGGGAGAGCAAATAGCTTCTCTGTGTGTAACAGAAGGAGGCTTCAGACCTCAGAAAAGTGTCTGGTGCCACAGGCAGGAGTCACTGGGCAAATGTAGCTCAGGACCATATCCCTGGATCTTTTTGCCAGAAAATTTCGTCAGGCTACTGTGACCTCCAAATCCACTCTCGACCTCAGACAACTTTAGTAAATCCCTGTCTGGAGATAATTTTGGCTTCTTTAAAGCCTTAGTAATTTAGAAACCAAGCACATGACATTCCCTTTTGATAAGTCAGGTGTATTAAAAACAATTTTAAAAAACTTGATAAAGCATTTGTCAAAACCTTGTTTCTTTCTTTTTAGAGTTTCCTTTCTTGTGTGGTCATACTTAATACTATCAGGTTACAAGTGGAAAAGCTATAACAAGGCAAAATATTTTAAATGCAGTTTAAAAGAAGATAATTGGACCTGAAGACTTTTTTTTTTAAACCAACCATCTTCGTTACTTAAATTCTGAAATTTTCAGATTTTTCAATGTACCTTTAAAAAACTTTTGCAACTGATGAAGTATGTCACATGTTTAACCAAACTATATTTGGTAACATAGAGTAAGTATAAATTTTACCCATTTTTTTTAAGATTTAAATATAAGAAACTCAGTGCACGGGCAAAGTGTTCTGATATAAATGAATCATCGCTTGGCTGTATGCATTTTGCTGCCAGCATCTGAAAAGCTATTCATTGCATCTTAGTGAGAGATTCATCATCTTGTGTACAAGCTGGCATCTTACTAAACCCGAAAGACACTGTGGCTTAAAAATCTATCATGATGTGGTTTCACGGCTGTTTTTACATACAGCATTTCAATTTTACTTATAAACTTCAGAGTGGTACTCAAAAGGATTTATTTTTAAATGCAGTGTTCTGCCAGGATTCTGCTGTCAGAGCTCTTTGGAGGGAACCCTGACCTACCCCAAGGGAGATTCGGGCACAAAACTGCCAGTTGTTAAGATTTTGTAGATTCAGAGTTCTAGACACACATTTTTCTTTTTGACATCACTGAATTTGGTATCCGTCTTCTCTTTCCAAGTCTGAAATTCAGCGAGGAAGCATCAGCATTAAAGAGAACTTTTATTTACTCACAAATCATTCAGGATGAAAATCAAGCTGAAAGTGGAAAACACATCCACCTTAAAACTATACGAACTTGACAGTATTTAGAGATGTTCTTATTGGGGAATTTTGCTTATGTTTGCCAAAATTGTTTACTAAAATTAATAGCATTGAATACACTACTTTTCAGAAAATTTTATTGGGGTATAATGTATACAAAAGTGCACATATTAAGTGTACATTTGAATGAATGTGCACAAACATACATGCCTGTGCAGCTGGCACTAAGACCAAGTAGAAGAACATTCCCATCACCTTAGAAGCACCTCCAGTCACTCCACTCCCACGCCATCTCATTCTTCCTGCACGGAGAGCCACAATCCTCACAGCAGATTCATTTTGCCTGATTTTGCACTTTCCATAAATGGTATCACACAGCATGTTGGTAGGCTCCTTTAGTTCTTTCTCTCAACATTACATTTGCAAGGTCTGTTTGTTGTTGCATGTACTTATACAGGGCATGGCAAAATAGGTTTACAGCTGTGAGTATGCCGAACAGAGTTTATTCTGGTATTATCATTTATTAGTAGAGGCCCGATGCACAAATTTCACACAAAAGTAGGCCTTCCTTCCCCCCGGCTGCTGGCACCGGCTTCCCTCTGGCACCCGGGGCCCGGGCTGCCCTCACAGCCCTGGCTTCATCTGGAAGGACATCTGGAAGGGCATCTGGAAGGATGTCCGGTCTAATTAGCATATCACCCTTTTATTAGTATAGATGATATTTTCCATACAAAGAACTATAAACCTACTTTTGTCCCACCCTGTATATCATTTTTTCTCATTGCTATATTTCCTTATGTGACTGCTCTATTGTGTGACAATACCAAAAACATTTATTTATTATTTTACTGTTGATGGGTTCACTGGCTAATTTCCAGTTTGGGGCTATTGTAAATAGTATTGTTATTGAACATTCAAGTTAGGTATATAACATTTCTGTTAGGTATATACTTAGAAGTGAAATTGCTGAGGCAGGTTATGTATATATTCAGATTTAGTAGATATTGTGGAATAGCTTTTAAAAGTTGTCGTAACAATACTTCCAATAAGAATTGTTGCCAACATTTGATAATCTGACTTTCTTCATTGTTGCCATTTTTGTGGTATGTAACGTTATATCATTGCAATTTTAATTCATATATTCTTAATGACTAATTAAGTTAAATATGTTTTTATATGTTTACGGGCCATTTTATTAGTTACTTTAGTGAAATATCCATTCAAGTTTTTTGCCCAATTTTCCTATTATATTGCCATTTTCTTATTGACTTGCAGGATTTATTTATTCTAGATTCAAGTCCTTTGTATATATAATAAACTAGTGGCCTGGTGCACAAAATTCATGCACGGGGGTACGGGGGTAGGTGTGTTCCTGTACCCTCTCCAATCTGGGACCCCTCAAAGGATGTCCTACTGCCGGTTTACAGGGATGGGGCCTAAACCGGCAGCCAGGCATCCCTCTTACAATCCAAGACTACTGGTTCCCACCGCTCACCTGCCTGCCTGCCTGCCTGCCTAATTGCCCCTAACCACTCTGCCTGATAGCCTGCTCACCCTCAATTGCCCCCGCTGCCAGTCAAATCACTCCCAACTTCCCCTTGTGCCAGCCTGCTCATCCCCAACTACCCCCCTACTGGCCTGCTCACTCCAAACTGCCCCCCTACTATCCTGACCACCACTGACAGCCTACTCACCCCCAACTGGCCCCCCTACTGGTCTACTTACCCCCAACATCCCCTGTTGTCCAATCCTGGCCTGATTACCTCTCCAGCGACCCAAGGTTCCAACCCCTCCTTTTTCTTTTTTTTTTCTTTTTCTTTTTTTGTTTTAGCGCCTCCTTGAGTGGAGGCGGGGGCCTCCTGGAAGCAAGTATCTAGGATATGTTTATTTTCTATAATTGAAACTTTGTAGCCTTGAGTGGAGGCCAGGGCCAGCCAGGGCAGGAAGTTTGTCTTCCTCCATCTATGGAGGGAACCCTGCTTGCTCCAGTTCTGTGGCCTGGTCAGCCAATATCTTGGTTGGTTAATTTGCATACTCACTCCTGATTGGCTGGTGGGTGTGGTTTGTAGGTGTAGCTGAGTGATGGTTAATTTAATGTTTCCCTTTTATTAGGGTAAATACCATCTCCCACTATATGGGTGGCCTTTCCATTTCCTTGATAGTATTTTATTCTTATATTTTTATCATCCTTTGTTTCCTATTTAAGAAATCTTTGCTTACTCCAAAGTCACAAAGATGTTCTGATGGATGAGGTTGGACTTAACCACATTAGTTTTTCATCTGTAAAAATTAGGCTTATAATAGTACTTTGTTTAATGGTTTATTGTGATTATATATGTATATATACTTATATATAATTATATATACACTTATATGTGTGCATGCATATATAGTTATGTAACATGTTTAGGGTAGTACACATATGTAATATGCTTTGAGTAGTGCCGGCACACAATATACACTTTGAAAATGTTATTGTGTGGCCTTTCTGGAAGCAAACCCCTTTATCAGTCACATCCCTATCACATAGTCCCCTCCTACTTGCCATGTTTTATGGTTTCTTGGTGAATTTGTTTTCCTCACATGCAGACTGATAATAGAAAAAATGAGAGAAGAGGTGAAGGAGATGCTGTTTGGAGATTGTACTGATCAGAGGAAAAGTTACTTAGAATAAGTGGCAATAAAGTTAGAAAAGCAATAAAAAGAGAAAACTGGTAAAAAAAAAATCTGAAATGCCACTTATTTACTTTCATTAAAGAAATCTTTGATAGTCCTATAATCTGACTAATAGATATTTATATGTTGTTGTTTTTTTATTTCAGTACTCATTAATGCAGATATATATATATATATATATATATATATATATATATATATATATATATATATACTTATGGTATAAGAAGAAACTACTTCTGCAGAATATAGAATATATACATATATGATCTGTCTCTATAAATGCTTCTCCACATAGACTTTCTGTGATTTTGGCATACTCCCCTTTTTAAGAATGAGGTGTGTTTTTGTTTGTGTTATTGTATAGAAAGAAGAGCCACTAGGAATCCTCACAGCTATAATCTAAATTAGGCCTTCAAAATTATATTCCTAAAGGTCAAAGACTAAGTCAATAATTTCAAGTGTCACCTTGTCCTTAAATGAGGTTTCATTGTGATAGATTGCGACACAATACATTGACATCATAAGGCACCTATTATGTTATAGAGGCACTTGGCTGAAATAATAGTTTTCTTTATGATCATAGTGATGAGTTCTTTCAGATATTATTGATTTCCTAGCTATAAATGATTACAACTTAGATTTTACCATCAAAATAAAATTTATTAGAGAGGGTTAATTACATTCTTATGGGCGACTACAAGGACATGTGTCATTTCCATGTTAGATCTTTGATGTATGAATGTTTGTATGTTGTATTTAATTTTCAAACAGGGATTTTGATAAGTATATATACATCAACTAATATAAAAAGCCTATTATCAAATAAAGTGGAGCCCTATTATTACTTGATTCAGTATGATAGATATGAGATTATATCCTCGGCATTCAAACAGAGCTACATAGAGGAGGTGTCTCATATCATATTGCCAAATAGTTTAAACAACAAAGGTTGGTCCTATTTTATGACAATAGGGTACACTACACCAACCTTTGTATTCAAATACCTGCTCATTATATTTTCAATATTTTTTTAACCGCAGTGAGTCTTAGTTTTATGTAAATTAAGCATTTTTTGTGGGGTGCAATGCAATTTGGCCTATTTTCTGCTTGTATTTCCCAGTGACTTTTGGATATCCCAAGGTGAAGAGAAATGTTTCCCAAAAGTAGCTACAGCAGCAAAATCTGGAATAAGGTGACAAAAGTGTTCAAAAACTGCAGTAAATGCACTCTGTCCCATTCATTTCCCATTTGCAAAAACTCACTTTGAAGCAATCAACCTTGGTGAGGCAATAGTAAAAGCAGGTTTTAAAAGTAAAAACAGCAAGGCTCAGGTGAGGGAATTGATGAAAACATAGTTTATATTTATTCAGAAGTACTTTAAAACAATCTGTGTTTAACATGGCAAATTGTCTGTCATTAAAATGCTAATGAAATGGTAAACAGCTGCTAAACTTTTTATGCTAATGAACGGTGGCAGTTTAGAAGCTCTCAAGCCTTGAGTTTATTAGCATAGAAATTTGATTGGATAAGGGGATCATTGTACATTCTGACCTTTGTTGATGGAGCAATCTGTTTGTCAAGTTCCATGTTCCATTCTGTTTGATTTTAGTTTGTTAGTACTCTTGCCAGGCCCTTGGGGGCCTTGTATTACCTAGTCATTATCCAGCCGCCATCATGGGCTTAGAATTTTCTTTTCTGAAAGGAGACCCATCCTGGCAAAATAATTATACATTTGTTCATGAGGCAGCTTTAAATAGAATAATTCTGTAGAAAGTTTATACTTTAGACTTTAACAATGATAATAAGTGTAAGTTGTCAAAGGCTGTTGATCTAATAAATCTGTTTTCAACTTGGCTAAAATTTTACAGCAAAGCTTTTAAAATAAGTATTTTAATAAGTGCCTTTTCAACATTTGACATATTGATATAATCATCTTGTATCTACAAGTTCTGAAAGTTAGCAATGAGTGTAATGCTACCTATGTAGGAGAATAACTATAATTAAATACAGGCTGCTTACCTGGATGCCAGGCTGAGATCAGAGTCCTTACTTTGGCATCAGGAAAACAACCATTACTGTTCGATCTATACTTTTGGCAGATTCTCTTTTTGCTGCCTTTTTATTTCCTAATGGATGGGGTTGACTTGCATGAAGACTTGTCATTACGGATAAATGCTTCAGGTGCCTTTCTCTTTTTTCTGTTTTTAAGATCAATGTATTGATAAATGAGGTATGACAGTCTATTAAACACCATGTAATGTTTTGGCAGTAATGTTCTGGAATAACTCAAAATAGAATACAGAGTTCATTAAGGAAATTCATTATAAAAAATATCATTGAAATAGGAATTTTAATTATTCTGGGACATTATGTAAGAACATTTGGTGAAAATTTTAATAGTTGGGAGTATTTTCCAATACTGTTCATTTCTTGTAAGTAAGAAAGGGATTATATGCATATAATAATTTGGGGTCCTATATAGGCATACAGGAGAAATTGGAATCCTTCCAGGGGTGAGGAACATTTTTCTGCCAAGGGCCATTTGGATATTTATAATATCATTCGTGGGCCATATAAAATTATCAATTGAAAAATAGCCTGCTCCCCTGACCGGTTTGGCTCAGTGGATAGAGCGTCAGCCTGTGACTGAAGGGTACCAGGTTCAATTCCAGTCAAAGGCATGTACCTTAGAAGAGGCAGCTGATTGATGTTTCTAGCTCTCTATCCTTCTCCCTTCCTCTCTGAAAAAAATCAATAAAATATATATATATATTTTTTTAAAAAAATAGCCTGCTATATATGGCCAAACATTTAATTAATTCACCCCTGATATCTTGGCAGGGCCAGACCAAATGATTTCACAGGCCTTATATGGCCCATGGACTAGAGGTTCCCCACCCCTGCATATACAGCTGGTGTCAATGTAAAATAGTTCAGCTGTTTTTGGAAAACAGTCTGGAAGTTCTCAAAAGGTTAAACCATATGGTTACCATATGACTTAACAATCCCCAATTCCACTCATAGGTAAATACCTAAAAAACAAAAAACATATGAAAACTTAGAAACAAGTGTTTATAGCCACTTTATTAAGAGAATAGCTAAAAAGTAGAAACAACCCAAATGCCCATCAACTGTTGGATGAATAAGCAAAAGGTGGTGCATCTACAGTGGAATATTAGCCAGCCTTAAAAAGCAATGAAATTCAGATATATAAGACAACATGGAAGAACTTGGAACACATTATGCCAAGTGAAAAAAGGACAGTCACAAAAGACCTCATATTGTATGATGTCATTTAAATCAAATGCCCAGAATAGACAAATCTATAGAGGCAGAAAGTAGATTAGTGGCTGCCAGGAACTGGGGGTGACGGGAGGAAATAAGGAGTGACTGCTAATGGGTATGGAGTTTCTTTTAGGAATTATGAAATGTTCTAAAATTGTGGTGATGGTTGCACAACTCTGACCATAATGAACAGACCATTGAATTGTACACTTTAAGTGGTTGAATTGTCCGGTGTGTGAAATGGGTCTCAAAAAAACTGTTACAAATTTGTTAAAGGCATTCAGTGCTAGATCCTGTCTGGCAGAGCACCGCCTGCACCAACAGTGGCTTACCTGCAGTACGTGGAGGCCACCAGTTAAAGAAGAACACTTACTATTGGAGAGGAGTGCATTATAGCTGAAAACATCATAGCTAATATCATTGTTAAAAGGGATAACTGTTAAAATAATACAAGTTTCATTAGAAATAAAGGTTGAAGATAAAAATTTGAGTTCCTGTTCCAACTCCTCTCTGTGGGACAGACCCAGGTTGTAATAACCCCTTTAACCCCTCACTAACTACCACCTTCCCACAAAGTAAAGGTCAATTTTCAGCTTGTTTTTTTAGAGAACAAATTGTTTGCATCATAAGTTCTTAGGATCAGACAGTCACTATAAGAATCCAAGATTCCTTCCCCTTGTAAGAAGCCTATAATCATCTCTGATTTGCATAAAGCATGCCAACGAGTCACCAAATAACTGTATAGTGAAGAGCATCTGGCTTCAAGAGGCTCCTCCCTGCTGCTCCTACATTTTTGGCTAATCGGAGACAATGGTTAGACAACAGGATGATCTCATTCTGCCCCACCTGCCAGCAGGATCAGTGTACTGTTTATCTCAGGGGAGACCGAGCAGCCTGGACTCTTGCTACAGGGAAGCATTTTGCATCACTGTCTTAGACAATGACCAAGAAGACCCATTTTGACAGTATTCTCTCCTCTTGTGCCATTTTCTTACTTCTAGAGTACCTTTTTTGCTTGCCTCTTGGTGGTCTTATTTTTGCGCCCTAGGTTGGAGAAGGAGATGGATGTGGGCAAGAGACTGAATTTATTTTTGTTTTGTTCTTGGCAGGCAGTACATGCCACACTACTACCCTTCCTGCTCTTGTGCGCACACCTACGCTGATGATGCAGCCTTCACTGGACATCAAACCGTTTATGTCTTTTCCAGTGGACAGCAGTTCTGCTGTTGGACTCTTCCCAAATTTTAACACAGTGAGTAAATGCGTTTTTATTTTGTGTCCTCCTCTGTTTCTTTTGTGAAGAGGCAATTGGTATGGCCTGTTTCTAAAGTGTGTGATTTTAGACCATATGTTAGTTATACTGCTCAGTTGTATTATGGAAGCTAATGTGTCACCCGTGGGAATACGTCCAAATAATAGCCAACATATTTATTTTACAAGTATTTCCATAGCCAGATTTTCACTTGTTGCTTTGAACAATTTTGATAACTTTTCAGTGGTGTGAGAACCCATATTATTTCTGGGATGCTGTTCACATGCTCAATTTAGAGCTATGAGCTACATTGATTTTTCCCTTCTACTACAAAGAGAAAAAAAAAAGGTGTATGTTTTATCTCCCTGGGTATATTTTTATTTGGGAGATATTTTAGATGAATACTCTATACAAACAGAATTTTTATTTGAAGCCTTTTGTGGATTATGCGGTACTGCCAAATGTTTTCTTTTGCAAACTTATCTTTTGTATAAAATGAAAACAGCAAGAGGATGATTTCTCAGGGGCTGTAAATAAAATCTGCTGACAGGCCTTCTGTTGTGGCTCTGCATTGGTAAGGTAATTAGAAGTTAGGGGATCAGCCAACTTTTTAAGGAGAGCTGGCCTTGACTTACCAAGTAAACAGTCGAATGGTTTTTTCTTCTTTGGGTTTTTCAGGGACAAAGCAGACAGCACTTTTAAAAAGGCATTAAGAGGTAAGCATCATTTGTAGTGCAGAGGAATAGCTCAGTAATATAGATCGCACCTGCCCTGGTCACATTACTCCATCAGAAGTGACCCCAAAGACTGTGCCATTTCAGGGAACTTGAACTCAAGCATGACTTTTGTAGACTCTGTTGAAACACAGGTGGCATATTCCAAACATCACTAAATTCAGTTATTTACTTCTAAAAACATTTATCTGGTGTTAGTGTTCTGATTAATGTGTCTTTGGAAGACAGCGTTTGTAGCTATTGCACAAGTTCAGTTGTTGTCAGGAGGTAGCATTGGTGATTTGGGTAGGTACAAATGGCTCCTGCTGTAGTTCACCTCTGTATTTTTTAATACAAGTAATACATAGATACTTATTTCTAAGATTCAAATAAAACATTAATATCCAAAGAGCAAATACATATATGCATAACCCATGGACACAGGCAATAGTGCTGTGAAGGCTTGGGGAGTGGGTAGGAGCAGGGTGGAGACAGTCAATGGGGGGCTCAAGGGGGCATCTGTAATACTTTCAACAATAAAGATAAAAAAATTTAAAGAGCAAAATATGACATTCATTATTCTCTACTCCTGCAAACAAACTTATTCCCTTCCAGAAGTATGTTATGTACAGACCTAAAAGGAACACAATCACAGTTGCCTTTTTATAATTGTGATCAATTTAACACTACTCTCTAAGTCACTTTTTTCAGTTATCAAAGTGTCTTACATATACCTCTAAATTCTAAAGAATTGTAAAACAAAAAAGTAGGAAGCATATGTTCATAAAGGGTTTTTTAAGATAAAAATAGTGTCATGATGGCTTATAATATTGTGTAGGGCTTACTCATGTACTAACTTATCTTTTGTTTGTTTCTGTATTATACATAGTAATTGATTTTATGATACATTTGAGAATATCCAAGGAATAATTCTAGTAATAGAAGTTCTTTTTTTTCCTTTCTTGGAATAAAATAAACTTGTAATTTTCCAATGAAAATACTTTTTGGTTAAGGTGAAGGATATAGTAAAGAACTATATTGAGTAATAATTTTCTCTATATATTACATCAAAGGCATTTATTAGACAGAGAGCCCTTTTGATAGTATGTTAAAAATTAAATCATCACAGGGGACTCTCTATCATCTTGTAACAAAATTAATTTCTAGGATCATAGGAGGATTTCTTCTTATTATTTCTTTTCCACTAAACTGCAGTTTTAATTACTCTAACCCTTTCTCTAGAGGCTTTTCCATCCTAGTGCTGAACTCTTCCCAACAGATTTCCTGGTAATTTCATAAAAGTCACTGTCAACATTTTCCTAGAAAACCACTTAGATTATTAATAATAATTATACTAGATTATTATATGTTTGTGGTGGTTTATATCCTTCAAAAAACCCAGACTCTAGAATATTTGGGTAGATCATGATTATTATCTCTATTGTATAGAGGAGAAAAGAGAGTTAGTAAAGGAAGAACTGAGATTTGAATTAGAATCTTCTAACTTTGAAACTCATATTATGGCTCTTCTTCCCACCTCGTTCATTGTGAACAAAGCTCAATCAAAAATCTTTTGTGTTCTTGTCTGGAACCATGGTTGACAATTTTCACAGGAATCAAAAGTAGAAAGAGGAAAGGATTTTCCCCCTATCATTTATCGCCCCATACCCTCTTGTTTGAATGTATAATATGGACCTTTCTCCAAACAATATCTATGAAGCAGAAGATATTTTTAGAACAGTTATAATTGCTTGTTATGCAGTTTTTGTGTCTGCCATGAGCTAAAGTCGACCCGTTGTTAGCCAATTTTAAAAGTCTATTCTACTCAGTAATCCAATTATGTTTTGAAAACTGAGGTGAATGCTACTTTAATCACTATTTTTAAGCAAAGATATTAGTAAATATAAGAAATATTTTTAACTCATAGTTATCAGTACAATGAAAACAGTATACTTTGTGAACATAGCTAAAAGTTGAGAAATTCAAATTTTGCTATTTTTTTAAAATTGTATTAAATTTATTGAGGTGACATTGATTAATAAGGTCATATAGGTTTCAAGTGTACATTTCTATGATATATTATCTTTATATTGCATTATGTGACCACTTCTCAAAGTCAAATCATCTTCTGTCACCATATATTAGGTCCCCTTTTTCTTTTCCTCTCCCTAGCCCCTTCCCTCTGACAACCACCATATTATTGTCTGTGTCTATGAATTTCAGTTTTATATCCCACATATGAGTGAAATCATATGGCTCTTAGCTTTTTCTGATTGACATACTTTGCATAGTATAATATTCTCAGGGTCCATCCATGTCACAAATGGCAGTCTTTTCATATGGCTGAGTAGTATTCCATATTATATACATGCCATGTCTTCTTTATCCAATCCTCTATTGAAGGACACTTTGGTTTTCTTTATGTCTTTGTCACCATGTTATGGAGTAAATAATTTTTGACAAAAGAGCCAAAAAACACATGGAGAAAAGAAAAATCTTCATTAAATTATGCTAGGAAAATTGGAAAGCCACATGCAAAAGAATGAATCTAGACTACAGTTTGGCCCCATATACAAAAATTAATTCAATATGTATCAAAGACCTGTGTATAAGATATGAAACAATAAATTACATGGAAAAAAAACCATAGGTAATAAACTTATAGATCTTTCTCGGAGAGAAAATTTTATGAATTTGACCCCAAAGGCAAGGGAAGTAAAGGCAAAAATAAATAAATTGACTATATAAAAACAAAAAGCTTTTGCACAGCAAAATAAACCACCAACAAAATGAAAAGGCAACTAACTGAATGGAAGAAGATATTTGAAAACAGCAGCTGTGACAAGGGGTTACTAAACAAAATATATGAAGAACTCATATGACTCAATACCGAACCATCCAATTAAAAAATGTGTAGGTAACCTGAGCAAACACCTCTCCCAAGAAGATGTACAAATGGCCAAGAAAGATGTTCAACTTCACCAGTTATTAGGGAAATTCAAATCAAAACTACAATGAGGTACCATCTCACACCTGTTAGAATGGCTGTTATCAACAAGATAAGTATAATAATAACAAGTGTCAGAGAGGTTGTGGAGAAAAAGGAACCCTCATTCACTGATAGTGGGAATGGACACTGTTACAACCACTATGGAAAACAGTATGGCAGCTCCTCAAAAAATTAAGAATAGGGTTACCCTGTGACCAAGAAAGGCTTCTTTTGGCTATCTACTGAAAAGCTCAAAAACATTCATTCACAAAACATATGCACCCCGAAGTTCATTGCAGCATTATTTGTGGTGCAATTTTCTTTCTGTGGATTTACTGTATAGATAGAAATCACTGATAATTTGTGATATATATGCAGAGTGTCTCAAAAAAATGTATACACATTGTAACAGCTGGTGGCTCAATTTTGAAAATTAAGTGTATTTTAATAAACACTGCCTTTTTATAATTATTCAAAGTGTGTGTATGCATTTACATATAAAGTATATGTACTTCTCTCTCTCTCTCATTACATAGATATATGTAAAGTAATGGTTTCCTCTTGTTTTTACAGGGAAGTATGATAATGTTACATCAGAAACATAGCAAGAATGAGGTGGGATTCTGTCAGATTCCAAAACAGAATAGGCACCTGTTCTCTCGTGACATACACACAATTAAGAGATGTGCAGCAGCATTAGTGGCTGTCTTCCCTTATGCTCCACGACTGACATACTCTCTCTCAGTGTTTGTATGTGAAGAGTAAGGAAGTCATTTGAGACAGTGACCCAGCAGAGTTATAAAGGGCCATGCTAGGGAAAATGGCAATCACTGATAATTTATGATTGGCTGTATGTCAAGGAGGCAGGTCTGGAGAACGATGATGTTAACGTGGCACTTCAGCAGCTGTGCTTTAGAGAGGCGCCGTGGTGAGCCACTTACAGGTAAAAGACTGTGCAAACAAAAACATAAATTTTCAAAGGTCAGGACCTTTATATCTGAAGCCTAATAGGCTTCTCTGCCTGGCTACCCACTAATGTGCACCTCAAACCCTGCCACTGCACCTTCAATTATTTGTTGTTTAGGACTCAACTTAGCTCTCACCTCCTTCACAGGAAATCTTCTGTGACTCTTCATGTCTGAATTAAGTGTCCACTCTCTGTATTTTCAAAGTGCCCCCAGATTACCTCCACTATTGTAGTTGGTCCACCACCACAGTCTAATTACGTGATTATCTATCTTGCTCACCAGAATAACAGGTCCTTGAGAACAGGAGCTATATATCATTTATCTGCGTATGCTTGTTGTCTGGCCCATATGCATAATAATAATAATACCTTTTTTGAAGGAAGAAGGAAAGGTCCCAAGTTCCTTGGTTTTGAATGTTCATGTTTCCCCACCAAGGGAAGGGAATACCAATATTTCTGCACTCCCAAGTGCAGAGTGATGGGCTCAGAGGTTTACTTTCATTTTTATTTTCCTCAGAACTATCTTTTCTAATCTAAAGGCAATAATTAGTTACAAACTTATTCCCAGCTATAGTTCCAGTTTTCTCTGTATGGTTGCTGTGGAAACTTTACAAGTATCAATTAAGTCCCTGTACTAAACCCCAGTTTCAAGAGCCCTTTAGTGAGAAAACAGTCATTAGTTACTAATTTTATTGAAAACATAGTCTATACACTAAAGAGTTCTGGGTTTTGGAGAAAAGGTAAATAAAATTACCGTAGGGCTCAAGAAACTTGTAAGAAATAGAATAATTACACTACAAAAGATAAGAAAATGAACCCAAGAAATATAGACAGGATGAAAATAGTTACTGAACTACTATAATGTTCAAGAAATAATTATTTTTGTATGCTAGTAGAGCTATTTTCATTATTTTTTATTCACTGTACTTTAAATGCCAAATACTCCAGGGTCATCCTCTGGTTATTGTACATTATGTTTTGGTAGCTTCCAAAATTAATACTTATTTCTACTTATTAGATTTAGAATCTACCATTTCCTTTAGTGTGCATCCAGTGTTTATCTTTGTTCAACTGGGATAATACTTGGTGTTTAACAATTGAGTTAATACTTAATGTTAAATTCTCCTTAAGAAGATACTTCTTCAGCCCTGGCCAGCTTGCTCAGTTGGTTGGAGCATCATACATCATCCCACACACTGAAAGGTTGCAGCTTCAGTTCTAGTCAGAGCACATATCTGGGTTTCACGTTCCATCCCTGGCACATGTAGGAAGCAGTCAATCAAAGTTCCTCTCATACATTGGTGTTTCTCTCTCTCTCTCTCTCTCTCTCTCTCTCTCTCTCTCTCTCTCTCTCTCTCTCTCTCCTCCCTCTCTCTTCTCTCTCTCCCTTCCTCCCTCCCTCCCTCTCTCCCTCCTGCCCTCTCTAAAATCAGTAAAACATACCCTTGGGCCAAAACCGGTTTGGCTCAGCAGTAGAGCCTTGGTCTACGACTGAAAGGTCCCGGATTCGATTCTGGTCAAGGGCATGTACATTGGTTGCAGGCATATCCCCAGTAGGGAGTGTGCAGGAGGCAGCTGGTCGATTTTTCTTTCTCATTGACGTTTCTAGCTCTCTATCTCTCTCCCTTCCTCTCTGTAAAAAATCAATAAAATATATTAAAACAAAAAACAAACAAAAAACAAAAAAACACAAACCCTTGGGTAGAAAAAAAAGATACTCTTCAGAACTCTTCATAAGGGAAATAAATTGCATGTTTGCCACAATTGATAGTACCAATTTATCAATAGTACACTAGAAGACACATATACACATGCTGTAATGGACTGAATGTATCCTCCTCTACAAATTCATATATTGAAGTTCTAACACTTAAGTGAAGATATTTAGAGAAGTAATTAAAGTTAGATGAGGTCATAGGGTGGGACCCCCCATAATGAATTAGTGCCCTTCTAAGAAGAGATCTCGGAGAGCTTTCCCTCATCCCACCATGTAAGTACATTGTGCGAATACAGCCATTTCCAAGTCAACAAGAAACTTCTCACCAGAATATGTCCATGCAGGATCCCTGACTTCCCTCCTCCAGAACTACAATAAAATAAATCTCTGTTATATAAGCCACCCAGTCTGTGGTATTTTGTTATGGTAGCCCAACCAGATTAAGACACATGTCTAATGTATCTATTGTATGTGATTATGCGTAGATCAAATTTCTTTTTAACAGCCATATATTGGGAACATGTACAGATGTATTTGTTGGATTCCCCAGAGCTATAGCTATATGCAAGAGCTGCCTCGAGACCACAGTCATCTGTCAGTTTCTCTGCAGATTGGCAGGTGTGTTCCATGCTTATTTTAAATGTCTTTGTCAGTTCTGTCATGTTTTTGCAAGTGCTGCAAAAAAGCACAAGTACAATGGAGGTCACTACTGCTTTATTGCAAGAGACTCAACAATCATATTTTTGTGAAAAATAATCTGATTTTTACTTCCAACCTTGAAATTACTTTTTTTTCCCCTGATGTATGAACAAATATATGGAACAGAGTAAATATTATTCCTAAAAATGTGAAGTCCCAAATTACTATATGATTCTTTAAATTAGGGGTGTCGAACTCAATCAGAGAAGGGGCCAAAATCTAAAATCCAGCCTAAATCGCGGGCAGAATGGTTTACTGAACAGTCATTAACTGTCATTGTGATGGAAACACAGCGGAGTGCAGTGATGACAGCGCGGTGCGGGCCACATTGCAAGGCCTGGCGGGATGGATTTGGCCCGCGGGCCTTGTGTTTGACACATGTGCTTTAAATCATTCATGACAGATTGAAATGGTCTATATGTTTACCATTTATTTTCTCATTCCAGATTTTTTTAAATTATGGGTCATTCGTAGCTTTGCAATAGCAACAAGTTTTTAAGTTTTGTCTTTTTTGTAATAGAATTTATATATATATATATATATATATATATATATATATATATATATATATCCAGGAGATCTAAAATAAAGATATTTTGGGGGAGTCAAAAGTCACATTTTGCTATTAATTCATGCTATTCTTTCTATGAAGTGTTCTTGTAGGGAAACCTGAAGTAAGCACAACATTTAACATTTTTATCTGCTTTTAATGCCTTTATCTACTTAAGTCCTTATTTAAATACTTGGATTTTTTTTTCTTTCATTTGAATTTTTTATTTAATTTAATTTAGGAAAAATACTCTCCCTCTGCAAATACAACCCAAATGTGAATTTTTGCTGTAGAGTTTTATTCTAGTAATGCTTTTACTATAAAAAGTTATATATTCCATATTTCCTACTAGTATGTCTAACTACTTGAAATGACACATTTGTCTCAGTCATATATAAAAAGAGATAATATGGTTGATTTTTTACTTTTAGGATGTGTTTAAAATATATTGAAGGATAATATTATTTTATATGGGGGTAAAGAAATGTACAGTATTAAAATATACCAAGTTGAAGTTTTCATGGTTACTATAATTTACTAGAAAAGGAAGAGAATAGCCTAATATGGCACTTAGGCAAGTGAACAACAGTCCTACCCAGATCATTAGAAAAAAAAAGATAGTTCTAGAAAATCTTTGAAATGTGGTACGAAACTAATGAAAATTTAGTACACATATTGAAAGTATAGATTCCTGACTAGAAAAATTTTACCCCTGTTAAATGTGACAGAGTGAAAAATTATGTAAACGTGACCAGTAGAAAGAAAAAATACTACATCTTCATTATTGCTTCTCTTTCCCCTTGAAACCACAAACATGTCCTTCTTATTTTTAAAATATATTTTAATTTTTACAGAGAGGAAGGAAGAGGGATAGAGAGTTAGAAACAGATGAGAGAGAAACATCAATCATCTGCCTCCAGCACACCCCCTACTAGGGGGATATATATGCCCGCAACCAAGGTACATGCCCTTGACCAGAATCAAACCTGGGACCCTTCAATCTGCAGGCCGATGCTCTATCCACTAAGCCAAACTGGTTAGGGCAAACGTGTCCTTTTTAAATGTAACTCATGGCCCTTGCCTTATTCAAAAGTCTCAAGATTTATCTACTAAAGACTTTGTGTTTACATCTCCCTTTCTCTGCTGACTCTTGAAACCCTTTTAGAAAATGCCAGTATTATTTGTATGTATATGTACATGTATGTTTATACGATGTGTGGCCACATGTGTTTTTTCCCTAATTAATTTACTTGTTCAGGGTAACTGAACAAAGCATTCATTCATAACCACCTACTAAATATGTACACGTGCCAGTCAGTGTGCTAAGGAGGAGTGATAGCAAATAAGACAGAAGCTGTTCACTGTCTGATAGAAATTACTTCCTTCTCTTGTATAATTCACCATAGCAGAATAGAGGAGTCTGCTCACAGAGAATAACAGTCTATTCAGTTAATTAAAGCTACCTGAAAACAACAGAGTAAGACTTTGATGGGCCTTTATGGGGTACGAGAACACAGGTTTCAGGAGCTGAAGAAAAGAGGCATTAGTCGCCTCACCATGCTCTGTCCTCTTGCATGTCCCTTTCATTATCCTAGTCTCAACCTCATGTGGCTCTGGGGCTTCATCTTTAGTGCTAGGGTTTCAAGGATTATGTGTACTTGGAGGGTACATCAGATTTTCTGGCAACACCGGTCTTCAGTGTTGTTGCTGTTCCAGCTCAGCATTTTTCAAGAGTAGAGTCAACTTGGAAAAAGTGTCTATGTCAGGCCCTCTTCCTAAAAAAAATTATTCTTAACAAATCATCAGTTAATTTAAAAAAACAAAAACAACAACAACCTTGTTCTTAAGGTCTCTCAGTGAACGAGCTTTTCTGTGTCTGGTAAAGTAAAAGAGTTTAATAAATATAAAAAGTAGCAAAATATTATTGGGCATTCCCTCTAGCCTAGAAGATGTATTTCTAAATTGGTTGCTCTATAAACATCAATTGATAGTGGTGTTTCCTGAGAAACTTTTACCAGAAACTGGGGAGCCCATCCAATAGCACAGAACATCTTTTTTCCTCCCTCTCTCTAGATGCTTGTATTCAAAGTTTAGTCTCAAATCTCTTTTGGAAAGAGAAAAGCATCTTTTGGGATATTCTAGTCCCTTTACTTTAATAGTTGATGTTGAGGGTGCTAACGATGAATTGAAGTGCTACTTAGCAATCTGTGAAGTTTCAGCATCTTTGTGGAGCTCAGTGGGAATCTTGGGAAAATACTTTTTCAGAGATTTAGCCATCAATGTGGGGTTTTTTTGCCCTCCTTTTTGTGTCCTGATGCTTGAAATAAGATGAAGGGGGGAAAAAAACCACCCATAAATTGTATAAACAATACCTAATTTTTATAGAATTATAGTATCAGGGAGCTTTAGCATACTTTTTAAAATATGTTTTTGTTGATTTTCAGAGAGAGGAAGGGAGAGGGAGAAAAAGAGAAATACATAAATGATGAGACAGAATCATCAATTGGTTGTCTCCTACATACATCCTACTGGGGATGGAGCCTGCAACCCAGGCATGTGCCCTGACCAGGAATCAAACCATGAATTCTTGACTCATAGGTCATTGCTCAACCATTGAGCCACACCAGCCAGGCAGGCTTTATTATATTTGAAACACATTCTACAATTAGTTTTTAAAAATTCATCCATATATGACATAGGATACATGTGCCATTATTATACCCCCCTTTTTTTTTCAAATCATAAGATTGAGGAATATAATCTAATCTTCTAATTTCTTCCAGCAGGCAGCTCTGCCACTGAAAGGGGAAAAGCTAAATATTAGACAAGAGTTGGTCTCCACCCTACCATTTCCTAAACTTAACTGTGTGTGTTACTCACATGTTATTCATGTGAGACATAGTTTTTAAAGTATCCAGTAATCCTATGGCTCCTAAAGTCAGGTTGAAATACCCTCCTTTGCAGTATATTCTATAGAAGATGGTTTTTTCCTTGTCCTTCTTAATACTTGTTTTCCCTTTTTGTGGACAGTTTCTAGAGCCAGGATCTGAGTGGTATAATAGAACATACTAGTATATCTGATCACTTTTACAGGCTTAAGATCCTATCTAGTAAAGAGGGGATATGCTATTTGACCCTCACTCTGTCACAAAGATAGCAGCGCCCACAGCAAATAAAGAGGGAATATGTTACTTGACTTTCCCGCCCTCAAAGATGGTGGCACTGACAGCCAATAAGTAGGGAATGCTAATTGACTGCCCTGCCCTCAAAGACGGCAGCACCCACAGCCACAAGATGGCAGTACCCTGTCCCCTCAGTCCTGATGGGGTGGCAGGCATGTGGCCACTCCACGAGTCTTTCTCCGGAGTCCCCCAGTCCCCTTAGCCCTCCAGCCACCCAGGACTGGCTCGAGGCACAGGCAAGCCTTGGATGGTGGCTGCCCAACTGCCCAAGGCCACCCGAGACTCAGGTAACCAGGGCGGGCTGAGGCTTGCATTGCCAGCAGTGGCAGCCGCAGAGGTTAACAGGGCATCACCTTCCCCTGATCACCAGGTTGCCTCCTGTCCCTGAGTGCTACCGGACTGTGAGAGGGGCAGGCTGGGCTGAGGGATCCCCCACCTCCACTGCATAGATTTTCATACACCAAGCCTCAAGTTTATATTTAATTAGAGGTATACAGAAAGTCTCCAACAATTAAAATCATCTGTCTAGGTCTAATTTCTTTGTTTTCTTCATGTAAACACCAAACTTCCATAATATGTAAAGTGGTCCATTGCCATAATAATATAAGCCACAAAATCTCTATTTCCCAAAATGAGCTGAAGCTAATGGATGCTAAAATGACTCCTAATAGCTGCTATCACATGGCATATACTTAAGTTTTAACTTTTGAAGTACTTACCTTCTAAAGGAAATTGTGACGTTCGTTTATTTAGTCAGCTATATCCCACCTCTTCCCAAAAGCAACTTGGAGCATTATCTCTCAGAGAAGTAGTGCTGCTTGACTTGTTCCAAAGAAAGCTTCTAACAGTCCTACCTGACCTTGACTCTGCTTCATGTCATCTGAGGTAGCAGGAGCCCATGTGGAGGGGAAGGATGGTAGAGCCATCTACTTCATTGCATAGGGGGTGAGCACTGAACTCAGAGACTTCCATGTAGACTAACTTTATTTTATCTTGAAAAAAACACTTTACTCCACTTTTCCTCATTTGAAAACTATGGATGATGTAATCTATACCATTACTTCATTAAAATTTGAGTAATGTTTATGGTGAATAGAGGATGTGACTTAATAACTAGAAAATTTCTGGAATTTAATGGGGGCTTAGAAGAAAATTATAACTATATAACATATCACCATACTATTTTTAGTAATTTAAAATACCCATATAAGTGAGATATTGTTTATTTAAAAACTCTTAAAACAGCAAAACCATTTCTTATAAATGATATTAAGACATTATGGCTATTTCTATCCCTTTGAGCTCTTCTTTCTTAAGTGCCTTAAATAAACCAAGTGATGTTTATCACTGGGGCTCCTGAGGCTACTGGCTATGTGCATTGGAGCAATCCTAATTAAGTAGATGCTAGGGATATAGGTATGGCCAAGACACCGTTCTGAAATTAAGAAATTTACACTCAGTTTAAGGTAGCCATGCCTAGAACTAAGCAGGGGCTCAATTTACATTAGCCGGTTGAGACGATAGTAGGGCATTGTTAAAGATCAGTATCACCTGACTACCTGAAAGGAATGAAGAGGAGCTACAACTGAAGTTGGAGCAGGATGAGGAGAGGGTACTTTGAGTGGAGGCTGGGAATAACTGCAGTTGGTTTGGTTGGATTACATTTTTCCTTGTTTACCTTCAATGATATTTAGATTTTAAAGACAATGTATAAAGGTATTTTGAATCCATTGTCAGTGAGTCCTAAGATGTAAGGATGTTTTCTGTTATACTTTTAAAATACTGCTGATTTCCAAACATAGAACTGTTCTTCTCAAATTATGCATTAATCAAATTGACAGTTAAAAATGGCAATTTTAAAAGATATTTTAAACTTGTTATAGTAGTCAACATTTTGTGTTATCTTTTCTGTAGTGATAGTGAAAATTTATTCTAAAATTTTTTTTGGCTTTTTTACTATTACTGATCTCCCTTTACCGCTCCTCCCTCTTTTTTCCTGAATTTAAATCACCAATCATATCAGAAGTACCCACTTAACCTGTGCCCTGAACAGTGACATCTAACTCTAAATTTGATGCTTACTCAAAACAGATTAGCAGTTTTATATCCTTTTCTAAAATATTGCATAGATCTTAAGGGTATATATATATGTAGGTAAACTTTTTTTTCCCCGAATACAAGTATTAGCCCAAGTGAAACTTTAAAAATTATACCAGCGAAGATAATCGTAACTCCATAGCTATTAGGAACAGCAGAAAAATGTATCAATCTTTAGACTTCTGTGCCTTTGGGGGTGAGAGAGGAGAGGCTTAAAATAGATACTTTTAAAATCAGTACTTTCATAAAAGAACTTTCCAGAAAGGCAGCCTGTAGCACATAGCTCATCGCTCCTTGTGCAATCAGGCCCTCTATTGTCTTCTGAGAGACAGGCCTGGCCCCTTTGAAAGGTGAGTAGCTTCCGCAAAAGCACTGTGACACCATGTTCTGGGGAATCGTCATTGTGTTACAGAGCACGAGTAATGTCAGAATTGCCTGGGAATCAGTCATCACAGGAAGTTAGCAGCCATTCAAAGACTCCTTTTTGTGTCTGCTTCAGCCTCCCCGGCAATCACAGGAGATTATAGTCTCCATTTCAGCTTTCCTATCGCTGAAATGCCCTTTCTCTGCCAAGAACGTGATTGGTTTCCAGAGGTCAGCTTTTTTCTTAAATATATTTTTTGAATATATGTTTATTGATTTCAGAGAGGAAGGGAGAGAGATAGAAACATCCATGATGAGAGAAAATCATTGATCAGCTGTCTCCTGCATGCCTCTTACTGGGGATCACGCTCTGACCAGAATCTAACCGTGACCTCCTGGTTTGTAAATTGATGCTCAACCACTGAGCCATGCTGGCCAGAGCTCTGGAGGCCAGCTTTTAACCACGGCTCTGGGAGAGCACTCCCACCACAATGGTTTAATACCTGTCAACAATTGTTATTATAATATTGTTGAGGTAGGAATTTTATGATTCATGACTAATTACATGAAATCTTTTAAATTAAAATAACATAACTGGGGAGAATCCAAGAATGCTGCACAGGTAAACACCTAGCCGCAGCCACACACAACAATTTCAATAAAATACAACTAAAAAATAAAATGGACATTACCCAGAACTACAGGAAAATCAACTGACTGGAAATTCTACAACGAGAAGCAAGGAGAAGGCCAGAAGGAAGAGCGGAGGAGCTGTAAAAGCCTAAGGTACGGAGACACGCAGCGCGCAGAGAGGACGGAGCCAGAGAGGAGGGAGGCTGAATGCTTGGCTGGCGTTCCCTAGCGGGAAGGAGATAAAAGCTCCGACTGTGCTGGGCCCCAGTTCCGACTGCTCTGAACCCCAGTTCTAGGCCAGACCCCGGGAACCCAGGCTCAAGCAGAGGGAGCTGGGCTGTAAGGCAGAACCCCGGGGGAGTGGCAAAAGGAGGTCCCGGAGGCGCACATTGCGCGCAGAGAAGGGACGGTGGGCTGTGTCACGGGATTGCCCTGGCGGTAAGTAGACAGGGGCTCCAGACTGCTCTGAACGCCACCTCCAACTCCACTTCCAACTGAACTGAACCCCAATACCGGGCTCATTGGGGGAGAGCCTAGACTGTTTGGTAGCAGGCGAAAATCAAGGGCACCTTTCTCTCAGAGGTGCTTGCAGCAAGTACTGAAGGACCCTGAGACTCAGGAGCCGCATAGGGTGGCGCTGACGGAAGCCAAGGCTGTAGGCTCTACCCTGAAACCCCACCCCATCAGGGAAGCTGTGAAAATGCCCAGACGAAATAGATCACAAACTAAAGAAATGGAGGACAAAAAGTGACTGGATATAGAGTTGAAATCTACGCTTATAAGGTTTTTCAAGAATTTCCTAGAAAAGATGGATAAGACCTATGAGGATATGAAAAGGGATCAACTAGAATTAATAAGGAATCAACAAGAAATGATAAGGGATCTACAAGAAATAAAGAATACATTGTCTCAAATAAAAAATATTATACAGAGTCCTAAAAACAGAATGGAAGATCGCAAGAATCAAGTCAAAGATTTGGAACATAAAGAGCCAGAAGACACTCCTCCGCAGAAGCTAGAAGGCAAGAGAATCCAGAAAATTGAAGATAATGTAAGAAACCTCTGGGACAACTTCAAGCGAACCAACATCAGAATTATGGGGGTCCCAGAAGATGAGAGAGAGCAAGATATCAAAAACATACTGAAAGAAATAGTGACAGAAAACTTCCCCCACCTGGTGAAAGAATTAGACTTACAAGTCCAGGAAGCGCACAGAACTCCAAACAAAAGGAATCCAAAGAGGACCACACCAAGACACATCATAATTAAAATGCCAAGAGCAAAAGACAAAGAGAGAATATTAAAAGCAGCAAGAGCAAAGCAGGTAGTTACCTATAAAGGAGCACCTATACGATTGTCAGCTGATTTCTCAACAGAAACCATGCAGGCCAGACGGGAATGGCAAGAAATATTCAAGGTGATGAATAATAAGAACCTACAGCCAAAGATAATCTATCCAGCAAAGCTATCACTCAGAACCGAAGGTCAGATAAAGAGCTTCACTAATAAAAGAAAGCTAAAGGAGTTCATCACCACCAAACCAGAATTATATGAATTGCTGAAGGGGGTTCTTTCAGAAGAGAAAGTAAAGACAAAAATTATGAACAACAAATACGTAACTATCAACAAGTGAATCTAAAAACCAAGGAAATTTTTTAAAAATCTGATGAACAATATTAACTGTTGAATATAATAGAATCAGAGGTATGGAAGGGGAGTGAACTAATGATTCTTGGGGAAAAGGGGAGGGGGGTTGTGGGAAGAGACTGAACATAAACTGTGCACCTATGGATGAGGACAATGGGGGGTGGGGAAAGGGCAGAGGGTGGGGTGGGAACCTGGTGGAGGAGAGCAATGGGGGAGTGGGGAGGAACATTTGTAATAATATGAACAATAAAAAATTTATTTAAAAAAATAACAAAACTTCTCTTGTTGTTAGATATAGTTACTTGTCTAATTTTAGTAAAAGTATTAAAGGTTGGAGTTTGGGAAAGACAGAGGGGTGAATAAAAATTTCAAATGAGTATTGTGAAGACTCTAAGTGCCAAGCCTCCTGATATTCTGAATTTCAGAAGGAAACAACAGAATAATTCAGAAACATTTCTGAAAAATCTTCAGTCCTCTCTGCATCTGCATATTCTGAATAGAGTGACACATATAAGATAAAAAATGAATATAGCAAGTGGCATCATCAAGATAGGTAGATTATAAATACAAATGATTTTTGCTTCATAACATTAAAACTGTAAAAACTTTCATGAATGCTACTGAGGGATTTTGTGTTTCCTGACAACTTGCTATCTGGTTCATGCAGGTTTTTCTCTATTGCTTGATTAGGAAATCTTGATGCCATATACATGGCCAAAATGTATCTAAAATATAAGCACATTGTCTTTGTTAACCCTCATCCAAGGATAATTTTCCATTGATTTTAGAGAGAGTGGAAGGGAGGGGGAGAGACAAAGAGAAAAACATCAATGTGAGAGAAACACATTGATTGGTTGCCTCCCACATGTGCCCAGACCAGTGCTCGGGTTCAAGCCTACAACTGACATACATGCCCTTGTAATGGAACCCACAACCCTTCAGTCTGCTGTTTGAAGCTCTAACCACTGAGCAACTGGCCAGGGCAACATTTTTAACTTGATGATAACACTTGCTATATTCACTTTTTATCTTATATGTGTCTCTCTATTCAGAATATGCAGATGCAGAGAAGGCTTTATGTACATCTGAAATAAAATTTGTGGCTAAAGTAGTTTTACCCAGAAGTGACTCCATTTCCTTACAAATTCTTAAGAAAAAAAAGACAGTTCAGTTTAAAGTACTTTGGGTATGAACTATAGCTGCCTAGCACATGATGAAAATGATTATAAATCAGATAGATAAATGTATAATGCCACGGTGTACCGTTAACAGAGCCTTATTCAATAAAGCAATTATTACTGCAGAGAGCAGAGGAAAGCAATTTATTAAAGTTCTTTATTTCACTTTACAAGTATGCTATATTTTGCTGAAGAGAGTTAAATGTGTACACATATACATTCATACAAAAGGGCAATAGCGAAATGAATAAATGACATAAAATATTTTTATATTGCCTGCCCACAAAACCATTTGGACCAATTTCTAATCAAAGTCCTAAAGTGGTAAGTGTGACAGGGAGCCTGCAAGAGGAAGGAGGGCAATAGAAGCAATATGGGTATAGCTGTGACATCCTTGAATGGGAACCAGAGAAGGGGCCCAGATAAAATGCAAGATGCCCAGTCAAAATTGAATTTCAGAGAAATAAGACTATCCTATGCAATGTTGGGCATATATTTATACTTAAAAATGATTTTATTTGCAAATCTGGGACTGTAATAGGAGATGCAGGTTCTGGTCTTCGCTGAAGAGGCTCAAAAGCAGGTTATGAAAATTCTTCAAACCTGTTCCCATTTTCAAGTGAGGAAGTTGGACCAAAGTCATGCTGGTAGGTCTGGGGCCTGGCCTATCTGATTAACCAGAACTGCTTTCAGTGTTTCATTGCATTGCGCTTTTAGTAGGATCCTGTTTTGGGGTAAGGTGAAGGGAAGGTTTGGGGGACTCCAACTAAAACAAACTAAAACATAGTTGAAGATGAAACTGTTCTCTGACACTGACCCCATGTAAGGAGAGCGGATGGGGAGTAGAGCCCGAGATGCTCATGCTTGGAGCATCGCAGGTCTGGTGCCTGGCATGGAGCCTTCTCAGTCCTCAACGACCAGGTTCCTTCTCGGGGCAAGAGTGAGAAATGTGTTGTCCTCCATTTGAAGGGGGAGATACTTCATTTCTTCTTTGCTTTGCAGAATGGAGAATACTTCCCAGCAGGCCCAGGTTTGTGATTCTCACTTCTGCCTGTCTGGTGGGGATGTCTTTTCATCGCACGCCTTTTAATTTGTGTCAAGGACCCATTTTGCCTCTGTATCGGGATATATCTGATTAGTTACTGAACAGCCTTTCAAACTTAGCTTTGACAGAATGGTTTTGAAAGAATGGCAGTTAATGCATTGGGCTGTTCAGGAAGTGTGTTGATTTTTAAACCAAGAAAGCTTATTACATCCGTAATTCCTTAGAATGCCCTTGTAACATTATTTTTAGCCTGTTTACCAGAAAACAGGCAAACATATTTTTACTTCCTTAGATTTGGAAACTTAGCACCAATAACTTTTTAAAGAATAACGTTTAAAGCTACTATCCTAAGTATAGGCAAGTAATCTAGTTATGTGCATGTCATGTTTTTCTCCTAAAAAAATTAAAAATTCTATTTTAAAAAATATTTCTCAGACTTATTTTTGACAGTGAATTTTATGTTGTGGAAATTTAATCTTGGAGGCAGTTTTGGGGTTTGTTTTAAAGTCTCTATTTAAAAAAGAAACTCAACAACAGGAACAGGAAAGAACTAGGTGATTGTCTTCTAGGTCAGATATTAGTCTGTCCTTGCAAACTTCAGGATGGGTGCTTTCTTTCAATGTGCCATAGAATAATCACTAATGTGAATATATTACTTAATTCTTTTCACACCTATTGAAAAAATGTTTTTAGTCCAATAAAATGAGTTTTGTTATATTTAACCTGAGGAGTCACAGTACTAAGTAATATAAAAATTATCTTAATTTTTCTTGGTGAATCCTGCTCCTGTTCCTGTCACTCTGAATAGTGTACTTTAACTTTGTTGGTGTTCTTCTGTGGGCAGTATAGTTTATTGTCAACTATATATACCTTGGGATGTTTATTTGTTTGTTTTCAAATATTAATATACCTCATTGAGAAATACAAGCTATAAATATTTTGAGAATAGTAACTTTTCCACAGAAAAAATATTAATAGTATTTGTCATCATTTAATTTCTTCTGTGCTATTAAAACTCACTATAAAATATCTTATTAACTCTTTAAAGATTCTGGTAGTTTTTTACTTTTCTTAAAAATTTTGTAATTTTTCTCATACTGCTCCAAAAGGGCACTTAATAATTTTTTTTTATCAATGCTGTTGTTACCTTGCCTTTCACAGATGTTATAGATCTTTCATATCTATATACATCCGCTGGCCAAAAATATTTTATTTACAGGAACATCAAATCTTAATAAAATGGAAACCCTTGCAAGAACTTTTTTTGTGTCCTCATGGAAAAATACCTCTCATTCCTAATGGTTTCTAGTCATATCTAAGTATTTGCTTTTGTTCAAGAATGGAAACAAGCAAAGGAAGGCACTGGGTTTCCTTAGGAGACATAATTCATCATTACCATCTTGCTTTTTACCTACACTGCAAAGAGAAATTGCAATTGGGTTGAGGGTCATCTGCTCTCCCTTAATACATCACACCAACCAATTAGACCTTTCTAAATATATTTGTAAGCCTGAATATGGGTACATATGCAATTGAACTTCAGTTCTTTAGCTTACACACCTAATGTATGCATAGGCACATCAACACCCAAAACATTGCAGCGTGTGTGCATGTCCACGCAATGAGGTATGAATGGACCTTCAATTAAGTCTCATAACCAATGCTGACATAGCTGAAAGTCTTATTTGTTAAACTGAACTTTTTGAAACGCTCTTTGATGTGGCTTCTTAAATTACCCAGCGGCATAACTACAGCTTTGCTGCATCACCCTTGATCCCTGGCAGCACGGAAAATCACCAGGCATGTGGAGCCGGCCAAGAAAATGGAACATTTTACATTTGTACTGACCGTATTTATTACTTAAAAGAATCCACTGTCAGAGTTAGACATTCAGCTTTAGTAAAGCCCACAGGTCTAATCTTATGACAGCTCCCATTTACACAAAATAACTACTGACTGAAAAAAGAACCTAGAAAAAGTATTCCTTTTACCCAGAAGAATTTAAAAATTATCTGTCAAAAGTGTTAAACTAGTGTTCCACTGAAGAGAGGGAGGTGGTGAAAGTCCCATTCATTTGCTTTTAGCTTTTTTGCTTTTGCCATTTGGTAACTCTTTAAAGTTCTAAAAGTGCTACAAACGAAAAACATTATTTTCTTATAATAGCATCACAAAACAACTCAGATCTTAGAAAAAAACACGTACTTAGTTAAAAACCAAAAGAATTAACTCATGGTCATTTTTCTACTAAGTCCCAGGGCAATCACACTGTACGGAATCCCACCTGAAGGGTCTCCAGGTGAGATGTGTCTGGCACGTGGAGAACTTCCAGCCTGCAGATCATTTTAGTCTCCCTGTCTCCTTGGGGAGATGGAGACAGCGGTGGCTCAGAGATTCATTGGTTGTCTTAGGACTTGCTATTTGAATACAATCTTCTACAAAGGTCCCGCAGACCACCTTGAAAGCTGAAGAACATGCCCCTTACTCTACAGTTGTTATAATTGTATGCATATGGATTCTGTATGAACTGCCCTATTCATTGAATAATGTTCTTATTTTTATATGTTTAGTTTGGTTTTATATGCAAAAGTATCTGCACCCCAATTATATAAAGACAACTAAAATTTTTATGGGAATTATCCATAGTAAAATATTGTTTCATTCCCATTATCCTGTTGTAATTATTTTCCTGGTACTTACACTGTTGAAATACCTTATTATTTTAGATATGTCTCCCCAACTAGAATATTGTGTTTTTGAAGGCCATTCTCCACTCTACATGGAGCTCCTAAAGGAATACATGACAGTCTCTTAATAAATTTTTGTTAAATAAATAAATTTTCAAGAAGCATAGTTTATGTGCCCACTGAAAGTTATTTACAAAGGTGTTGGAAAGCAGCAAAACTTCCCAAGAACAGAACCAAGTTGATATGAAATACCCTCTAAAAAGGTTGCATCATTTACTATCAGAGCAATCTACAAAGAGGACATTATTTCATGACAAAACATAAATCTCTTAGCATCCCATCCTATGTTTCTTTTTATTCTACACACACACACACACACACACACACACACACACACACATGAAATTTATCAAAAACAACAACAAAAAAACACAACTGGAAATGCAGTTTAGTTTTCTTTTCAAAATAGGTCTTCAAAGTAGATCACAGTGTTTTTTCCATCCACTATTACCCATTTTGTCAATGGAACATACAACTTGTTTGATGAATCCCAGAACTTCACCTGACTATATGGAATCTGAGTGAAAGATATCAAGCTTTGTAAATCCATTTACAGAAAAAGGAGGGCAGAAAATCCTACTCTGTGCTCTCCACCGATTGTTTCAAATAAAATAAGTGTGCCAACTCCCACTTACATTTTCTACTGGGACTATTGGCCACCACTAGGGAAGCTCTGGAAAAGGATCAGGGGATCCCACTTCATTTCTCAGTAATCAGATACTATTAGTTGTCAGCCAGCCTCAAAATACTTAAAAGCCTACTACATTTTGATAAAATAGTTGTGGTGGTGGTGATGGTGGTGGTGGTGGTGGTGATGGTGGTGGTGGTGGTGGTGGTGGTGGTGGTGGTGGTGGTGGTGGTGGTGGTGGTGGTGGTGGTGGTAGTAGTACTTTGTTAGGTCTGAGACTTAAATATTGACATAAGGTAAACTATTATTTTATTAAATACTAGAGGCCCAGTGCCTGGAATTCATGCACTGGGGGGTATCCCTTAGCCCAGCCTGAACCCCCTCCAATCTGGGATCCCTCTCACAACCCGGGATTGCTGTATTACAAAGGAACCTCTCTCCTGCCTGTCTGCCTGATTTCTTCTAACCACTTCTGCCTGCCAGCCTGATAGCCCCCTAACTGCTCCCCTGCCAGCCTGATTGATACCTAATTGCCTTCCTCTGCCAGCCTGATCATCCTGAACTGCCCTCCCCTGCCAGCCTGGTCACCCCCAACTGCCCTCCCTCCCCTGCAGGCCTGGTCACCCCCAACTGCCCTCCCTCCCCTGCAGGCCTGGTCACCCCCAACTGCCCTCCCCTGCCAGCCTGGTCGCCTCCAACTGCCCTCCCCTGCTGGCCTGGTTGCCCCTAACTGATTTCCCCTGCTGGCCTATCACCCACAACTGCCCTCCCCTGCTGGCCATCTTGCGGTGGTCATCTTGTGATGACATGGGGATGGCCATCTTGTGTGAGGGTGTGATGGTCAATTTGCGTATTACTTCTTTATTATATAGGATGTGTTGTATTAGTTTAGTCTTTATGCCAGTTAGGAATGGCTGGTTAACTTTTTATTAGAATAATCGTATTCCAGTAGAATGGAGAAATATTTGATTTTGTTTGCAAGGCACAGGCAGTATGTGGTTTTAGCAATGAGCTGGGGATTCATGGGGGAAGTACATCTCCAAACATTTGGGTTTTGGCTGAATCAACAGTTTGTGTAAAGAGTGACATGCCATTTGTCTTCCTTTCAACGACAAGGATGGTTTCAGGGGGGACCCTGTTCGGGGGCCCTGGGTGGGAGAAGCAGTGGCAGTGTGGCAAATCACAGCTTTTACACATTCCAGATGCAAAAATGCAGGACTCGCAGTAGCGTGCAGTCCCCCTGTAATGTTCTATGTGGTTTATTTTGTTGAGCCTTCTGATTTGAAATCCAAAGCAGTATAAAGTGGTGTGGCTGAGCAAATGTCACCAAGGATATGCAGTTGTTTATATTTTTTGAGACTTGAGAAAAAAATTGTCTTTATGATAGTTGTGTTCATTTTATTTCTATTTAAGTTTTCAAGGACGTGAGAACAGTAAGACAGTAATATAAAAGCATGTGGTCAGAGTATTTAAATATAAAAGGCAAAGCCTTTTTGTGAAGTAACTTCAGAGAAATGTTGCTCTTCCATGACGTAGCTATCACTTTTACATGTGTCACTTCACAAATATTTGAAGTTCTAATGAGAACCCATTAGCATGTTCTTTTCTATAAATCCAGTATTGAAAAAAGGAAGGGGTGGAAAATTGTCATTTGTTTTGTACTGCTGTAATTGTATAATACCTCAGTTACAAAATAACGATGCTTTACCAAAATTCCAGAAAGCCCTAAATCACCAGGGTTTATTACATGAGTTCTTCTTTGTAGAAAACCAGGACAGGTGCAAAATATGATGGTCAACTGCTATGTATAATCTCCAAGTATTTCCAGAAAGTTCTCTCTCTCTCTGTTTGTGTGCACACACATGTGTGTGTGTAAACCCAACAGTTACATTGGGGGAAGAGGACTGAACAGCTCCTTCTTTATTTATGGCTTTCCTCAAGTTGCACAAGGAGAAATTAGTTTATCCTAAGAAGGACATAAATAGCTCAAAAAGAGAAGCCAAAACGCTTTTCCAGGAAACCTCTATTTAGGCACCACGTCGGCCTTATATGTAGTTGGACTGTGCAGCTGCCTTCCGGGCTCCAAAAATTCTAGTTACAGTCGTCCTTTTGTCGCAAATCTCACACCGTATGGGAGTGCCGTGCACGATACCCATCGTCCCTGCTCAGTGTTTCTTAGGGAACATGCTGAGGAGAGACTCCTGCCTGAATCTGAATCCTGGCTTCAGGCCCACAAACTTGAGGGAGACAAGTTACTAAACCCCTCAAAGCCTCAGATGCCTCATTTGTAAAAGGAGGATAATAATGGTATCTCCCTTGTGATGGTGGAGACTACCCAGATAATCCCTGAGGATACTTTCTGGCACTTAGGAAGAGCTCTAGAAAGCTAAGCTGCTGTTATGATAGTGTTTAATAGTATTATTACACAACTTGAGGAGGAATTAAAAGGCAAATATCCCTGGTAGGATAACACACTTCTGTCACTCTTAAAGGGAGGACCCTGAGTGCCTAAAGTTGAAAAATCAGAAAAGGGGAGAAAGCTCACAGTAGTGGGGAGAGAGCAGAGGAGAAAAACTTCTATGTACATCCTTGTGCGACTTTTTTTTTTTTTTCTAAGTGGTCCCTTCTTTTCCCACCTTCAAATTTAATAGAGTTTATACTATTTTGTTCACTTTTCTATTTTTATAATTAGGTCCTTTCTATTGTTTGACTCATCCTACCCCATCTAGTCTGGGATAGCATCAGAAACATATTAGGCTTCCAGAAATGTTTGTCGGATGATTGATTTTTACATTTTAAAAGCCAAAAACCTGTTATCTACTCCTGTTTAGTAGAAAAGCTAGTACTGCTGACTATAATCTATAATAACCAAAGTATAATATGCTAATTAGACCAGACATCCTTCTGGGCAACCTTCTGAATGAAGCCAGGGCTGTGAGTGCCAAGGCAGCAGTTGCAGCAAGAAGGGGCCATGGCAGAGGAGGCGGCTGTGGTGGTGGTGGGGGCCGAGGCCCTTGCATAAATTTCATGCCTAGGGCATCTAGTTGTACAGTAAGTGCTTGCCAATGATTTTTAGAACACTGGTTAAAGTACGTGGCTAAATTTCAGATGACATTTCCCCATCTTTAAGAATAATATGAGTATCCAGCCATTTCAGCACATTAAGAAAGCCTTGTACGATTCCTGAGCATTCCTTTTTGCTTTTTAATTGGGTTCAATTTACCCCAATACCCAGTCCCACTTGATAGCTAGTGAAATCATAAGACTCTTACAACAATACAACTCAAACTTCAGGCCTCTTGAAAATTATTGGGGTCGTTGAAAAGCTTGGAATTCAGTTTTTAGTCTAGACAGCATTGCTAGATGAAGCTTCATCTAGCAATGCTGTCTAGACTCTAGAGATCATCTATTAGGAAGTCTTTAGTTTTGTAGCCCCTCCCTCAGTTTCTCACCCCTCCCATAGAGCTTGCCTTGCCCTTAGTGGCGTGCTGCAGTGTTTTCGCTGTAGCTGGGTTTTATTGGAGCTGCATATTTGTACTATATGATTGCTCACACTGTGCAGACATACATTACTTTTTTGGTACACTCAGTGAAAGTCATGACCTTTTAAAAAAAATCACACACATTTATGGTTCCATAATCTGGTGACTACACCAAAGATAACTATTTGTTCTTATTTTGATACTGAAAATAGAATAGATAGCATGGTAAGGTCAGCTTCATTAATTTCCTTTTTATAATAGTTAAATTTTCCTTACATAGCCTCCAGTTATCTCCTTGATACTTGGCAACAGCCATAACCCCATTTTTCATTTTTATTACCTACCAGTTAATTGCACTAATAGATTTTGCTTTTATTTCTACATGATTTTTATTAGACAAAGTGGCAAATGTTAACACTTGCTGCTTTTTTGTTGTTGTTGTTGTTTGTTTGTTTGTTTGTTAGTAAGCATTTCAGGCTTTTAAAGCAGAGATTAACAAAGAAAATAGATTTTTTAAATGTTTATATAAATTTGCTTCTAGTCTCAAAAGTGCAGATTACTTCTAACTTTTACTCTTTTAGAAAAGAATGGGCTTATTTGGGACCAATAAACTGTGTCAAGTAAGGAATACTAGTAACTATTGATAGAACTATATGGTAAACGAGGGGTTTTCCTTTTTCCTTAAAAAAAAAAAGTGTTTTCAGCACTATTTATCAATTAATCTCAATATTCTCAATCCACAGACCGCTTTCTTGTGAAATGTGAACTAACATGAGCTAATTTAATTTGAGTATTTAAGAAAGAATTTGTTCATTTAAAAGTGATATAAACATTTTAATAATGATGTTAGAAGGCACTTGCTCATTTTTAATAATTAAATGTCTATTCAATCTTTAAAAAACAAGTTTGTCATATAATTACTATACTTCTAATAATTTTCCTGAATATTCTATATATGAAATCATAGATATAGATATAGATATAGATAGATATATAGTTTGATGACACTAAGTTGAATCACTTACATGTATCACATTTTAGGATTTAAGAGAATGTTTTAGTTCATCTTGATTGTTTTATTCATCCTAAAAATTGGTGATTGAATAAAATTATGACCATTGATTTAGCTATGCATATCTCATTATGAGAACTTACATTGTACTAATGGAAGGAAAATTTAAGTTAGTATAAGTTTACATCATAATTATTTTCATCTAACTTTTGGAATATTATAAAGAATAAGAAAGTAATCAGATTTTGATGACTTTATACTTTTAAAAAGGAGAGAGAGAAATCTAAAAACATTTTCTATGTTCTTGACAAGTCTGGAACTCACTGAAATTTCTCAGGTATTTATAATTATGACATCAGATGAAAAATATACAAAATATAATCAAAACCATTTCAATTTCAAGGTATCAAATGATTTGGCAAATGGAGCAATCTTTTTTCTCCCACTTCAAGTTTTCTTTCAATTAAATCATGTCCCCAATTGATGAATAAGAAATATAAGTATAGAATTCTGTGATAAGCAGCAGAGATTTAGGCAGGGAAAAAACAAGTGGGTCTTCTCCTGAAATACTACCTACAAGAAAATAGAGAATCAAGTGGAAAATGGAAACTATCTCCTCCAAGTGGCAAACATGAAGGATGAAATTTTTATGACAAGGTGATGAGGGACAGGTTAAAAGGGCTATGTTTATTTAATTGATTTTATAGGTACAAGTAGGATTATGTATATAAAGTACAGAAGCTAATTCTGGTTAGAGTTTCTTGAAGGAACTGCCTTAGTTAGCTTATCAGGGAGTAGGTGGCTGGGAACACATCTGCCTTTGTATTTGGATATATCCTGTTATAAAGTGTATATATATATATATATATATATATATATATATATATATATGTATGTATATATGTGTGTATGTATATGTATATATATAATACTAATATATGTGTATATGTATTGTGTGTATATATACACTAATATATGTATATGTGTATATGTATTATATTATAGTATATATTAATTTCAGACAAAATATATATTGACGAGAGAAAATCATTGATCAGCTGCCTTCTGCATGCCACAACTGAGGATTGAGCTTGCAACCCAGGCATATACCCTGACAGGGAATTGAACCGGGACCTCCTGTTTCATAGTTCAACGTTCAGCCACTGAGCCATGTCAGCCGGGCATGCCTTTGTATCTGGAGTGCTCAGCCACAATTCACCTATCAGGGCAGAGAGCTTGGGAATATAAATGGAAAATTGTAGGTTAATGCACAAATATGAGATTGGAGTAAAATAAATTTGCACTAGGAATTATTTTTTTAATTATGTAGGTTGATAATTTCAGAAATATAAAGGGGATGTTTATATTCAAGGGTCATGTTGGAGCTGTCAGCAAATATCTTGGTTTACTAAGAATTTAGAGCTAGATTTTTGCAGCCATATCTTTTGTCTGTGTTTCTATATTATGGTATGGGAATAACTAGGCTATGTACATTTATTTCATATGATGAAAGTTTTCATTTTTAATGTTGAGTAATAGAAAACCATGTACATTAAAACTATGGTTTCATAATTATTACTACATTTTTTAAAGTCTATTTTACTTTGATTTAAAGAAAAAGACATGAATAATAATAACACAATAGTATATAGATATAGCAAAGGTAATGAAAGTGGCATGTGAAAACTAGTGTTTGAGAATATTCATATAGTTTTATTCCATGTAGTTTACACATCACCAAATGAATTTTTTAGAGCCTGAGAACAGAAAGTATCTCAATAAAATGCTTTCATTTTTTAACTTTGCAAAACAGTGTAGTTTTTATTCTGTCAACATACGTATGCCATTTTATTTTCCTGTCCAAACTAATTTTCTATTTCTGGTAACAATCAGAAAGTATAGTTTCATGTTTTACAAATGGATAGATGAAACATAAGTGTACGCACTTGTGAGTAAGCTAAGAAAGTGTACATTGAGATTTCAATGCCCATGGATGCTTGTTTTTTATTCTTACTAAATAAAATTTAATATAATCAGTTTTTGCCTTGAACTAATCAAATCCTCAGATTTCCCAGTAATTCTATTTTCCACTTAGTAGTTAAGCATAATCCTATTGACACTTTTTTTCTTTTACTTTTTAAATTATTATACATAAAATGGACTTTAGGGGAGTGTGTATAGCTCTATGAATGTGAACACATGTATAAATTGTGTGATGACCACTACACGCAGGCTACAGGATCGTTCCATTACTCCAGAGAACTCCCCTCTTTGAAATTGTAAGTGTCCTGAACTGCATAACTGTTTTTATATTAGCAATGCAGTCTGTCATCTCACTTAAACTTGTAGCAAAAAAAAATAGGCTACTTTACTATTCAATAATTCTGTAATCCGTTGTTCTTTCTAATGCACGGAAGTTTTTCTAGTTGCTAATTTTACATTTAGTGGATTTATACTCCTGATCTGGGATAGTCTTCATTTCTCCTCCCTCCCAAATATCATCAACTAATCCAACCCTAAGCTCTAACCTCAGGAGATTTCCTAGATGATGGTGTGTCAGTTTGTGTTGCATCTGTTTATTAGCAATGCTTTGTTTATCATCTGCATTGTTTTTTGAACTGCCAGTTGTCCAATGTTAATGCTGGAGATTATTATCTGGCATACATAAGAGAATCACTGCTGTGTGTCTCTTTTTATAGGCTCTGCAAATAGTGTTTGTTTTTTGCTTTCTCCATGTGTTTTTGTAGCTGTGTGCCATATATTTGCTGGTTAAGTACTTTCATCACTTTATGTTTTTCTGAATGTATATGGTATATGCAAACAAAGGGAGGCAAGTCACACATTGTAAGTCAAAAAACTTGCTCAATATGTAAATAAGGGTTGCATATTAACCAATCTGTTATGTGCATTTCCATTTCGAATGAGTTTTATCTGTAGTATATGAAAAGTAATAAGTTATTTTAAAATAAACATTTTCTGGGCTGTGAGACAAGCCTGGAATCTATGACTTTGTCATAAATCAAAATTTAAGAAACTGACATATATCTGTAATAATTGCATTGAGGCCATTTCAGACTATCATGAGTATTATGATATCACTTCATATAGGGAAAATATTAACAAGTTAATTTTAGCTTTGACCTTTGGATTTTAAATATTCTTGTTTTATTATTCTTTTAAAGTTTTTCAAAACTTCTTATGATGCATATGATTTCTAGGAATGTTGGATTCTCCTTTGATTTGTGCTATGATTTCAAACCAGTTTATTATTTTTTGGTTTTATTCAATCCCTGGAAACAGTACATTACTATTGAATGGGAGTCTTTATAATCCTTGTTTGGGAATGAAGATAAAGCCTTAAGAAATAATACAGCTATTATTACTTGCTCACACTTTTTTCTATCCTTTGAAGTTATAAAATGATTATTTTATCATTTGCTCTTCAGATGGATCCTGTGCAAAAAGCAGTTATTAACCACACGTTTGGAGTGTCCATTCCCCCAAAGAAGAAACAAGTTATTTCTTGTAACGTCTGCCAGCTTCGCTTTAATTCGGATGTGAGTATCTCCTTTGTCCTGCTCTCTGCAGTCTGTCAAGCTGGAAGTTTGATTGTTCTGGATACTTACATCTCTTCATATGTACATACTGTCCAGCAGCCACTCCTCTTGGTGGCCCACTTACTTCAGTGCCAGGTTTTCCAGGGATTTGGATTCAACACTAGAAACTTGAGCAATTGGGGGCCTAATATAAAAATAAAAATAAAATCAAGGCTTTCTGTAGATAATCAATCCCTTCTATACCATTTTATACTTAACCTCACCAATTGTGTTTACTTTTTTAAAATAGTTAAATAGCAGAAAACATGTTTTAAAGTTTAAAATGCAATGAAAGTATGAAAAAATGTAATAAATTCTAAAGAAAATCAGTTATTACTCTTGCTACCAAGTGTTGTATATTTCATGTGTGTGTGACAAATCATAAATACCCAAGAAAATAATTTACTATATAATTTCTACAATATGTTCTCAGACATGAAAATATAGAAAAAGGTTAGTAAGTTATTTCATGTAGCCAGTTTAATTATCCTGCTAAAGAAGGATAACAAGAAAAAGGTACAAATTAATATTTTATGAAAGTTGATTTTCAAATTAGACATAAAATAACATGAAATCAAAATAAATAATATTAGAATGTTTATAATAAAACCAATTACCAAATAAAGCCAATGACCAATGCAAATTCAAATCTGGAGATTCAATATCATAGGTGATATTTCTTGAGTTACTCCACCCCAGAAGTCATTTTGCAAAACATTGTTATAGGATTTATATTTATTGGAAATACTAAAATAATAAATACTCTATATACTATTGTATAGTTGCACTTATATAACTTTCTGAAATAGAAAACTATGGGGACAGAAATCAGATCAGTAGGGACTGATGGCAGGGCTAGGGAATTGAATACAAAGGGCATGAAAGGAATTAGGGAGTATATCTTAATTGCTATGGTGATTATACAACTGTTTTTGTTTCTCAAAACTCATAAAACTTAATACCTAAACAGGAATTATACTGTCTGTAAAGTATAATTCAGTAAACCTGACTGAGAAAAAAAATCAATATGATGGGAAAAATGAAATATGTTGTAAATAGAAGACTAATTAATTATAGATACATAACTACTGGAGATATATTAAAATACAATATTACTATTAGATTTAAACTGTAATAATTAAAACAGTTTTGCAAGAAAAGACAGAACAATGAATACTGAAATAGATCCAAGTATATTTAACAGCTTTGCATAGATATTTTACAAATGTCTATAGTCACATAGGGAAATTAAAGTATCTGTAACATTATGAATATAAAATTAAAATGTTCACTATTTAACTGACTCCTTACAAAAGTCCCACCTGAAGACATGCTTCATATTCAGTCCTAGTATCCCCAGTGCAGCAATGCTATATATTGAAAACATCTGATAATACAATGCAATAGATTGCAAAGTGAATCCACATAAATATTGCAAAAGAGGCAGATTTCCATGAAGTCTATGAATGTCATGTTAAAGAACTGCTCAATACAAAGCCACTGACAACTGAGGATATTAGAAAAGGTAACTTGATAAGAGAAAAATAACAAGGTTGATGACAGACTCTTCAAAACAAAAAAATTGACTATCAAGTGAATAATAGTGGCTTTGGGCAATTATGAGTGTCTTCAATTAAAAAATAATAATGACATATTTACATGGTTCAAAAAGTAAAATTAATTTTAAGACATACACTGAAAAATCTTGTTCCATCGCATTCCCCATCCTCCCATGTTCCATGCTGTTCCTGTCTATCTGTAACAACTTTAATATTTCTTATATATGTTTCCTGGGTCTGAAAACCAAGAAAGAAAGAAAACCAGGTATGAATATATTCTCTTATTTCATCCCTTTTCTACTTGAAAGGTAGTGTACTTTTGTTTGCCTTGCATTTTTTACATAAAGATATATCCTGGAAAAATTTCCCCTATCAAAACATAGAGAGCTTTCTCACAGTTTTCACACAGATATGCTAAGGCAAAGATATTTACATCCTCATCTCTGGAACCTTTACTATGTATGTTACTAAATATGTCAGAGGGGAATTAAAATAATAAATAAAATTAAGGTGCCAATCAGTTGACCATAAAATATTTTATCCTGGATTATCCTGTGGGCTCAAGGGTCCTTAAATGTAGAAAAGGGAAGCAAAAGAAAGGTTGGAGTGATATGATGTGAGGACAACTCTACTGGCCATTGTGGGCTTTGAAGGTGAAAGAATGGGCTGCAAACCAAGGAATGTGGGCAGCCTTTAGGTCCCCTAGAACCTCCAAGGGAACACTGTTCCTCAGAATTATCAAGATAATAAATGTGTGTTGTTTTAAACCAGTAAGTTTGGGATAATTTGCTGATACAACAGCAATAGAAAACTAATATAGGAGTCTACATGTGGATGTTCCAGTTTATTTAACTAGTCCCTTATTGGTGGGCATTTAAGTCATTTCCAGTCTTTTGGAATTACATAAATTTTCATAGTCAACAAATGTCAGAGGTAGGACGTAAATTCAGGTCTCTTGCTTCTAAATCCACAGCTTTTTCTATTTTATTATGTTGCCTCACATATTAACTTTGCTTGTTTTCTTTGCACTTATCGAGCTCATATATATATATATATATATATATATATATATATATATATATGATTGATTTTTTTTACAGAGAGGAAGGGAGAGAGATAGAGAGCTAGAAATGTCGATGAGAGAGATACATCGACCAGCTGCCTCTTGCACACCCCCTACCGGGGATGTGCCCACAGCCAATGTACATGCCCTTGACAGGAATCGAACCTGGGACCTTTCAGTCCACAGATAAACGCTCTACCGCAGAGCCAAACCAGTTTCAGCTTGAGCTTTTATTTTATGCCAAGTACCATACTATTTTCCAGAAACCAGCATCAAATTTATTAATAGCATGAATAAAAGCATCTAAGGTTTAACCTGATCAGATCCTCCCAGAAATTGTTCCAGATCTTCAGCTCTGTGTTTTTATACTCCATACATAGAAAGGCCACATGGTATAGAACAGTAGATTAAGAGTATTTTAATGTGATTTAAGGTTTAAGATTTGACTTGAAAAATCACTTCACCCTGTGGGCCTCGATTTCCTCTTGTATGATATCACTAAAATAGACGACTTGATCTTCAGAAGGATGTTTCCAGTTCCATGATTAAAAATCATTTCCATGCCGAAACCGGTTTGGCTCAGTGGATAGAGCGTTGGCCTATGGACTGAAAGGTCCCAGGTTTGATTCCGGTCAAGGGCATGTACATTAGTTGCGGGCACATCCCTGGTGGGGGGGTTGTGCAGGAGGCAGCTGGTCGATGTGTCTCTCTCATCGATGTTTCTAGCTCTCTAGCTCTCTCCCTTCCTCTCTGTGAAAAATCAATAAAATATATATTTTTTTTAAATCATTTCCATGGCATTTCTGTTAGAAGAACAGGGTATAAACACCCTCGTTTTATGGGTGGGACAGTTAAGACCAAAAAAGAATGACTGAAAATTTTGGTTTTTGTTTGTGTCATGGGTTGGCTGAGGGAGGTGGGGATGAGGGCCAGTCTTCTTTCTACGCCTCAGAATTGCTTTGGGAGTAGGTACACCTTTGTCTTTGTATTCATTAACAGAGACATGGACGAATGCACATGCGTGAGCATGTGACCACCCCCTTCCTTGTCTCCACTCAAAATTTCTGTTGATAATAGAGAAAGAAATAAAATTTCTGAGTCACACTTAGACTCTGGGTGGTAACATCACATAACCTGGATGGCAAATTCACAAGTATCACACATACACGTTCTCTGTGTTTAGTAATGGTGCTGTAATCTGCATAACTGGGCTCTGAAACTGAGCATTTTTTATTTGGGGGAGAGTTTATTATTTTATAATTACTCTATTTACATTTTAATGTAAGAATTAAGAAGATGCTCATCCTTATTTTCTTTAATAACATTTCTAAATCAGCCGGAGACTGAATTGCCTTCATTCTTCAGTGTAGAAAATATGGTTATGGGACAATCTGGAAGGCAGATTTGCACAGTAAACAGACTGCATTCTGCATTTTCCCATTACCCATATAAAATGTACCAGGGCAGGATCCATGCATTAAAATTCAATGTGACCTAGTTTAAGGGTCCCATAGTAGCCCCCTTTGTCCAGTTTTTATCATCTCAGTAGCACTCCACTGTTGGGAAGCACAAGGCTACAGCTTTATTTACACAATATAGGGTTATGCAAATGAGCAAGCATTAATCACAAGCATTTCCTAAATGAACTTTTACAAATTAATACCATTAACTTTGCCAGGGGGCAAGAAATTGCATTCCAGAAATAATAAGTCTTTCCAACGGAGTCCCAGACATTGGCACAAATGTGTACAGCTCCGAATCCCTGGTTTCCTCTAGACAGCCCCCCCTTCCCCCCAACATGGCTTAAGCTGGCACGGAGTGAGGTTGTCCTAAGCCTAAATGGACCTTTCTAATGAATGAATGAGTGTACTGCAACTGTAGTATGGTCATAAATTGATAAGCCTAAATCTTAATCTTTACCCTTTAGCTGGAGGTAAGCCTTTCCAGGAAAATAGTTCTATACTTTTTCAGTAGTTATTTTTAAATAAGACTCAAAATTATTAGGGGTGTTTTTTGTCTTTCATACAAAAATACTTGAAACTAGTCCCTAATATAGACTTCTAAAATATTTTTGAAGCTAATATTTGTTTTTTTGGCTAGGTTGTAAGTTGGGAATAATTTTTCCAAATAATTTCTAATTTGCATATAATTCCAATTCCTTGGAGAATAGTAGCAGAAGGATAAAGGAAACTCATCCCTTATATAGATTCTTACACAAAATCAAGGCAATTTGACTCTTTTAAATGTTTGAAAACAGAGATGATTTATTATTATTATTATTATTATTATTATTATTATTGCTGCAAACAGTTAATTATAAATACCCTTAATACATGACTGGATCCTTTATGCTTCTTAGGCAAATCAAGATAAAAGCATAATGAGCTTTTAAATCAAGTTTTATATACTCCAGTATAGGAACTGACCCTGAAATTTTGACACTCAGTATTAATATCACAATTTATTAAGCATGAGATGCAGTGTCCTTAATTGTTATCGGAAAGGTAATGCTGTAAACTTGATTAAGTCTCTGACCCCATGGGCTTAATCAAATTTACAGTTTTATCTTTCGGATAGCATTAGAAACTTCAAATCACTTATAGTTCACATTTTCTTTTACTTTTTGGTTCCTTTTAAGTCTTTAATGTTGTTGTGTTGTTCTCTGTCTTTGTCTTGGTTTTGGGTTACCCAGTATCTCTAGCTCTCATCTTCGCTCACTGTTATTTTTGTTGTGTTCTATTTCCTCATGTCTCAAGACATAAGGAGATGACCTCATGCCATTCCATTCATTTATGTTAGACTGATTACACGTGGACACAAAACTCAAGGTTTGCTTGGAAGTTAAAGTAGCAAGGGATCAACCATTTGTATGAACCTTCTATAGGTGACCTGACTCTCTCTCCTAGTCTTTACTGAAATTTTAAATTTTAGAAAGTGAAACCTTCAGTTCCCACATGACTGCATTAGTGTGTAGTTGAATGTCTGCAATGCCAGTTCCCCTCTGCATTTTGTATCTTTGTCCTCTCAGCAGTTTTCAATTGGGAAAGGTTATTTAAGTATGCCCTCCTGGGTGTGTGGTCTCTCTCTCTCTCTCTCTCTCTCTCTCTCTCTCTCTCTCTCTCTCTCTCTCATTTTTGTTTTTTTTGGGTTTTGGGGTTTTTTGTGTGTGTGTGTGGGGGGGGTGTTTTAGTTCTAAGCTTGTGCCTACTTCCTGACTTCTTTAAGCAATTCATATAATACAAATTCTCTGTATTGTATAAACAAACTGGCCCATCCACCATCTTCCATTTAAGAGGCATTAGTATAGTTTCTACGAGAGGCCCTGGCATTCTCTGTCATCCTGAAGAGAGTTCAGCATCATGAGATTAGAGAGAAAGCTGCAACTTGGGGCCCCATATCAATGTTCTTTCCCACGCTCTTGGCTGACCCTCCATTTCCTTTGGCCACCATGCGTCCCTCACTCCACCTATCCACCATCTGCTGTGAGGCCGCGAGGCCCTGCAGCAGCTGTGTTTCCTTCCCTGGGAAGTCAGAACGGCCGGGAAACAAGAACCATTAGACACCACGTTTGAAGATGTCCCTTGCAGCAAAAGTAGGCGAGGCCCTCAGCCACAGGGGCACTCCTTGCGTTTCTGAAGAATCAGTTCTTCTAAGGGAGACCATGTTTTGCTATTGGCTGCCTCAGACTTGCTTTTAACTGTAGAAATTCTGTCAATGAGTTATCAGTGTTTCTCTGTTCGTGTTAAACATATTCTCAGACCATCAGGTTGCTCCTTCTGTCTTCTCTACTTTCTCTTTCCTTCTCTAGCTCATTCTTGGATATTTACAGTGTCTTTATTACATTTTTTTGTTTTGGGGTTTTGAGGGGTTTTTTAGGTTAATGACTGGATTCATGGCTTTAAATTCAGAAACACTTCCCTCGGTGGGGGGGGGGGGGGGGGGGGGGAGACACACAACATATTAAACATACTGTTTGAAACTCTAACCAACACACTGTTTTAAAAAATGAGTTTATATTATATTTCCTGAATTTTCAGACATCACATTTGATAACTAATATGTCAAGGAAAACTCTGAATGTTTGCTTTTAATATTTGACCCTCCCTACATTACCCTATCAGATATGTTCAACAAATATCTCTCTACCCATGTTCATCCTACAGAGTGCCTGTCGCCTCCTCTCATATACAATCACTGTTGGCCACCCATAAACATCTACTCTGTTTCTCCTGAGGCCCTTGATATAGAGAATGGCTCCTTTAGCAGCCTCTCTATTAATTTATAATATATTTAGATAATTTATATTTATTATGTATATGCAATTGTATATATATTTGATGGGTTTTAGATCTTTTTAAAGAATTGGTGCTGATAAAATGTGAGAGGCAGAGTTTTAAGAACATAGGAGCCTAGCCAGCCAGCTCTGACCTATGCTGATCGTGACCTCCCCTTCAGAAACGAAATGAGCCATGAAAGTGGGTCCTCACTGAAAAGTGAGCTGATGATGAAGGGGCTCGGAGAAAAATACCATTAAACTGACTTCTGCAGGTGATGATTAAATAGAGAGATACCAACCACAGTGATACTAATCTCATTTGTGGGTTTGGAACTCCAAAGCGTGTTGTAAAGTTTATACCTGCTGCTAAGCAATACAAATGATAAGATAAATGAATAATTTCATACGTTTGAAAAATCAACTGATTCTATCAAGAAAAAAAAAATATGAAAGAAAGAAGGAATTGATAGCATCAAATGGAAATCTAGAAAGAGATAGTGTGCTTTTGTCAAACTTTTTACATTTTTCCCATAAATAAGACTATTTATATTGATTCTTAGGTATGGAAGGTAGTGAAGCAGATAGGAGGTAATTAAAAGCATAAATCTGAGGAGCCTAGGAAGGTAATCCTCTGCTTTGCAGACAGAGATGACAAAATGATGAACATTTTTTGCTTCGATATGACAGAAATATAGCATGGTCACAGAGAGGAGGAACATACTGTGCTACAAGTTTTCTTCGGTAGCTGCTTTTTGACAGTTCTTAAAATTTTTAGTCATGTTTTTTGAAGCATATATTAGTTACTTATTAAATTAAAAAAAAAAAAAGCTTGCCTCCAAAATAGTACTGTAATATTACAAAATTGTCAGTCTTTTTCAGCACTACCTTATTTGGCATGGACATTTGGATAATTTGTCGCTGGTTTTTAATTCATCAGTGAAAGAAAAAGACGATTAAGATTAAAGTGAAGTTTTTAAAAAAGTGAACACTATGACTTATAAAGACTCATATAGAAGTTTATATGACATTTTCCACAAGCTATTTCTATGTGTTTAATAATACTCAAAGGTAGGATGACCAGCCTAATATGATGTTGTAAAGAACAGTAAATGTGGATGATGTAAGGATAGTACCCATACTCTTCCCAACATATCAGGAAAACCATTAAGTATGGCATCTACAATTTATCATCACCACTGCAAGCTTTGGTATATTTCCATTGCACATTGCTTTGCTGATCAAACATTAATAATACCTTTAAAAATACTATGGGTCTTCTTTTTTCCTGTGTAAAACTTCTATAGCTCTTTTAGGGGGAAGTAAAAGATCCTTCTTTTTTAAAAAATCTTTATGTTGGAAGTACTACATAGGTCTTCCTCTTTCCCCCATTTTTTTCAAGTCATTTTGTTGGTGATTTTGTCTCTAAAAGTTGTCTTGCCCCCTTGGGGGTAAGGGAAAGACTGTTGAAAGCTTGTGGATTTTTCTTTTTTGCTTACTATACATTGCTTTAATTAAAATTGGTTGTGGAATCCTTAATAAGATAATTTTTCATTCAATTTTTGTGGTTTAGGATTCTTTAGCTAAAAATGTATTCAGCATATAATTAGATATCAGGTAGAATTTCTAGGCTGAGTACGTATAGGTTTGCTAAATGATTAGTTGCTGATTTAAAGCTTATATTCAGACTTTATTAGGACGTTTGGTTTCCCATAGATTTTATTTTATTCTAATGCTTGAGTGAACAATTTATATAATTTTTATAACTTTTACAACCCCAAAAAAGGTATTGCTTATATAAGACAGAAGCAAAACAAAACAAAACAAAAACCTGCATGCAACAAAAATATTCTTGTCTATTCCATTTCTTTCAAGCAAGTAGGTGGTTGAATACAGTACAGAACAATCTGCAAAAAAACATAAGTTTAGCTACTTTCATCTCTCAGGCAGCTCTTTGAAATAATTGACAGCATTTGCCCTGGAGGCCAGAGAATTTTAGATATAGTGGGTCAGCTTAAAGAGCAGTTTTTTGGGAAAACCTTACTAGCCATAAGAAACTTAATGATACATCACTGGGGTGGGAGTGTAAGGATAGCATATGAGGAAGTATTTATTACTCTGGTCAATTTTTAAAATTTCAAGCTAGGAAGACTTTGTAGGAAAATAGTGTTGCAAGTTAATGGGAGTTCTTCAAGGAGATTAAAGAAACGGTGAACTTGTTCAGAAACAGAAAAGTGTCAAAATAGTTCCTGCCAAGAAAGAAAAATTCAATAAATATAAGGCAAGTTCCCTACTCTCACAGACCTAATTACCTAGGGCAGTGGTCGGCAAACTCATTAGTCAACAGAGCCAAATATCATCAGTACAACGATTGAAATTTCTTTTGAAAGCCACATTTTTTAAACTTAGACTTCTTCTAACGCCACTTCTTCAAAATAGACTCACCCAGGCCGTAGTATTTTGTGGAAGAGCCACACTCAAGGGGCCAAAGAGTTGCATGTGGCTCACGAGCTGCAGTTTGCTGAACACTGACCTAGGGAAACAAAACTAATGCACATAGAAACAATGCTGACCTGTATGGTGTTAACTATAGGGTAGTGTAAATTTAGGAAAGAAGACGACAGCACAGAAGCTAGAAGAATAATCACAAGTGGAAAGCTAGCCTTTGTCAGGTGCCTGTTCTTCTACCAGGCTCCACTAGACACTCGCCACCTATCTTTGCAGTTCCAGGGGCCCATGGAGGAGGTGAAACCAGGGGAGAGGCTTGAGAGATGATCAGGATTTGAAGGAGAAAATATTGAAGACTTATTAAATACTAGAGCTAAAATAGATAGGGTTTCATTAAGGATATTTTCCATCAAATAGGCTGCAGAAGGGGTCCATGAACCTCCCAAAATCATTTGCTTATGTGCATACCTGAAACCATGGTCACTTAAAATGATCTCTTAAAGGTGTTTGACTCTTCCAATTTCAAAAAGTGAATGTTCCACAGCTTCCATTAGTAACATTTCAGGATTTAGCCATTTTTGTAATGAGTATTTCATCTTACCTAAATGAGGGAGGGAGGGAGAAAGGGAGGGAGGGAAGGAGGGAGGGAGGGAGGGAGAGAGGGAGGGAGGGAAAGAGAGGGAGAAAGAGAGAGAGAGAAAAGAAGAAGAAGGAGGAGGAGGAGGAGGAGGAGGAGAAGGAGGAGGAGGAGGAAGAAGGAAGGAAAGAAGGAAGGAAGGAAGGAAGGAAGGAAGGAAGGAAGGAAGGAAGGAAGGAAGGGGGAAAGAAACTTACTTGTTTTTCCCACTAGTTCTGTCTTCTAGAGCACCTGGAGAGCAAATGTTGTGTTCCCTGCTCAGAAAACAGATCTGTTGAACAAGAACTCCCAAGAATACATCACTTTGTTAAGGTTCTGTTCTTGGGGGCTGAGAATATGATTTACTCTTATTAATTTGTTTTTCCTTTAGATACAATTTACTTTTAGCTCTTATCCTATCTAATAAAGAGGGAATATGGCCGAGACCAGTTTGGCTCAGTGGCTAGAGCGTCAGCCTGCAGACTGAAGGGCCCCGGGTTCGATTCTGGTCAAGGGCATGTGCCTTGGTTGCGGGCACATCCCCAGCGGGGGGTGTGCAAGAGGCAGCTGATTGATGATTCTCTCTCATCAATGTTTCTAACTCTATCCCTCTCTGTAAAAAATCAATAAAATTTATTTTTAAAAAAACAAGAGGGAATATGCTAATTGACCCTCATTCCATCACAAAGATGGCAGTGGTCAGTCCTCTCAGCCCCCCAGCTGCCCAGGGCCAACCTGAGGCACAGATAAGCCTTGGATGACAGCTGCCCAGCTGCCAAGGGCATCCCAAGGCTCAAGTAACCAAGGCCAGCTGAGGCTTGCACTGCCGGCAGTGGCAGCAGCAGAGGTGTGATGGGATGTTGTCCTCCCCTGATTGCCTGGTCACCTCCCGCCCCTGAGGGCTCCCAGATTGTGAGAGAGGGTAGGCCAGGCTTAGGGACCTTGACTCCAGTGCATGAACTTTCATGCACTGGGCCTCTAGTAAATAATAATTATATCCCATTATCAGTGACATACCTAACATAGCTGATTCTAAAACTAGATTATATTTAACATCCCCTCTTGAGTATAAAGTCACTTTCAGAAAAATTGTGAAATTACTGTATAATAATAATGGCCAGAAAAGAAACTGAGACATTGTTTTAAAGATTTAAATATATTACTACTAGAGGCCTGGTACACAAATTTCATGTACGGGGGTTCCCCTCAGCCCAGCCTGCACCCTCTCCAATCCAGGATGCCTCAGGGGACGTCTGACTATGGGCCTAAACTGGCAGTCAGACATCTCTTTCACAATCCTGGACCGCTGGCTCCTAATCACTCACCTGCCTGCCTGACTGGTCGCTCCTAACTGCCTTCCTGCTGGCCTGGTTGCCCCTAACTGCCCCCCCCCCCCCGCCATCCTGGTCACCCCCAATTGTCCCCTCACTAGCCTAGTAACCCCTCACAGCCCCATCACCAGCCTTGTCATCCTATACAGCCTGCTGTTCAGTCATTTGGTCATCCCTCACTAACCCCTCTGCCAATCTGGTCATAGTGCAGCCATCTTATGAGGGCATGAGAGTTAATTTGCATATTACCTCTTTATTATATAGGATACCACTTAAACCTATATAATAAAGGGCTAATATGCAAATCAATCAAATGTGGAACAACTGGTCACTATGATGTCACTGACCACCAGGGACAGACACTCAATGCAGGAGCTGCCCCCTGGTGATCAGTGCACTCTCACAGGGGAGTGCTGCTCAGCCCAAAGCCAGGCTCACAGCAGTGGTGGTGGCAGGAGCCTCTCCCACCTCCAGGGCAGTGCTAAGGATGTCGACTGAAGGCACAGGAAGCAGGCCTAAGTAATCAGTCGGACATCCGCTGAGGGCTCCTGGACTGTGAGAGGGTGCAGGCCTGGCTGAGAGACCTCCACCCCACCCACGTGTACAAATTTTGTGCACCAGGCCTCTAGTTATACTATAAAATAAGAAGAAAAGTAAAGATTAAATCCTTTTTTTACATTATATTAATTACATTAATATATTTATAAATGCGGAAAACTTGAACCTTATATTATTCTATCACAGTAATGAATTATTACATTGTAGTAATAAATAAGTGAATTTTAATGAAATCAAAGTTACACCAAATATATAGCTTACATAGCTACGAAATTGTACCAATGATATTTTCTTTTTCATTCCTTAGTTTTAAAACACATAATAAAATACAAAGAAGCATAAATTTTCATTTTAAAGATATTAGCCAAAGTCAGTGAAATATGTTATATATAAGTTTAAACTTATATTTACCAAGCAAAAATAATACACCTCACAGTTGTTACTGTCTCAATATTAAATTCCAAACACAGATAAAAATTCTAGCTAGGGGTGTCGAACTCAATCAGAGAAGGGGCCAAAATCTAAAATCCAGCCTAAATCGCGGGCCGAATGGTTTACTGAACAGTCATAAACTGTCATTGTGATGGAAACGCAGCGGAGTGCAGTGATGACAGCGCGGTGCGGGCCACATTGCAAGGCCTGGCGGGACGGATTTGGCCCGCGGGCCTTGTGTTTGACACGTGTTCTAGACAGTCATGTTAAACAAGAGAATTGCAGTACTTCAAGTTCTGTTTCTTTGTCCATACAGTCACTATGACATGATCGCCTGTTTCAAATCCACAACTGAAATGCCAGAATATGAGTGACACAAGGTTTGCTACTAGAACTGCATCTGAAAGGAGCTTCAGTGATTCTTAACCACTAGGAACTTATTTTCTAAGTAAATGATGTAGCAGAGTCATTGTGGATTCGGAATTTATTGATATCACTGTAAGTCCTCTGTATGAACTTTCATATAGTTAATGAAAAGATAAGCAACAGCCCAGCCAGTGTGACTGTGTGGCTGAGCGTTGACCAACAGACCAGGAGGGCACGGTTAGATTCTAATCAGGGCATATGCCTGGGTTGCGGCTCGATCCTCAATGTGGGGTGTGCAATCAATGATTCTGTCTCATCATTGATGTTTCTATTTCTCTCTCTTTCTCCCTTCCTCTCTAAAATCTATAAAAATATATATTTTAAAAGATAAGTAATAAAAATGTACTAATTTTAAGTTTAAACATATTACTAAAATTCAACTGTAACCACAGCATTTGTTTAGAACTTAGACTAACAATTTTTTTCAAGAAAAAATATTTTATTACAAAGTTAAAATTGCCAGGTTATAAGAATAATAAAAACAAACTGATTGTTCATCAATTTTATTATTGTTTTTAAATTATTTGCAGACAGTACAACTCATTTCCTGAAAGTAGACTGCCCCACCTTCAGTACACCACTGATGTTTGTAAATGTTTGTTAATGGAATTCTATTTCTGCTTTAAATGGGTGTTACATTTAGCATGGGGGATGTGCAGTGCTGATTTATACTACAAATAATTTCCTTTTTTATCTTTGATAATGTCCACTGATGTTCTCTGAAATGTAGCTTTCATTATCTCTGAACTGTGAGCTTGAAGTAATTACCTGCATTTTGCTCTTGAAAGATGTAACATTATTATTTGAGAAACATCTATGGAACCCTTTTATGTGGTGATTTATTTGTTTATGTCATGAATTTTATTGGCTTTTTCTTATATCATTGGAGAATAGAAAAGTATAGATTCACTAACGGGATAGTTAGGATATTTGTTATAGTTTGTAATTTAAAATGTTTAAGCCAACAAAATGTTTGCTATGCTTTTTTTAAACTAAAAATACTAAAATCTCTTTTTAAAAATATAACTTATACATTTACACAGATGGTCATAGAAGGGGTATTCATTAACATCTGTCAATGTTGGGAAATGATGGATGTCTATATTTGTAAAATGCCAGAATAGAATCACAGAATTTGCAGATGTAGATTTAAAAATACAAAGCTTGAATATCTGAAATATGTTCTCTTCAAGCTGGTTTTCTAAAGATTTAGACACTGAATGAAAGCCTTTTGAATACATTTTCATAAATGCAGGAAAATCTTAATTTGGACTACCATCGTTAAGGATTTGTGATAATTCAGGCATGGGCTGAATTGGACTTTTTTTTAAATATATTTTATTTATTTTTCACAGAGAGGAAGGGAGAGAGACAGAGAATTAGAAACATCAATGAGAGAGAGTCATGGATCAGCCGCCTCTTGCACACCCCCCACCGGGGATATGCCCGCAATCAAGGTACATGCCCTTGACCGGAATCGAACCCGGGACCCTTCAGTCCCCAAGCCGATGCTCTATCCACTGAGACAAATCGGTCTTGGCTGAATTGGACTTTTGTCTGGTCCAAATGTTTTCTTCAAAGAAAATACAGTTGGATGTTGGAAAGGAGATTAGAGTATGGAGATTTAGAATACCAACAGAACCATTTTTTTCAAGCTTAGTTAAGCACTTTAAAGATATTCATTAAAATACAAGAAATGATATAATTTAAAATAATTCTTATATATTTTGATCATCACCTAAGAATCTCTCTTAACTAATAGTTACCAACTAATAGCATTTCCTCAAAAATTTTCTACTTTCTTTATACCATTTCATTATGCCTTTCATCCTAATTAGTCTACATTAATGAGATTTTTCTGAAATTATAATAATTTAGTAATATATAATACTATCCCCCCTTTTTTTAATCACATGTTATTTCTGTGACTTGGTTAGAATTTCTCTGAAAATATTCTGAGTCAAGTGTTTTAACTTAGATAATATATAGGATTTATATTGCAGGCCAAATAGACATTGTTTTGAGAAATGATGAAACCAATTTAATTATCTATACTATAAAATTAACTAAATAATCAATAATATACTGATTCTGTTTTCTGAGCTGGGCCTTTTTTTTTTTAAATCCTCACCCAAAAATATTTTTTTTATTGATTTGAGAGAGAGAGAACAGAAGAGAGAGAAACGTCGATCAATTGCCTCCCCTTCACATCCTGGTTGGGGATGGAACCCATAACCTATATATGTGCCCTGACTGGGATTCGAACCCTCAATCTTTTTGTGCATGCTATGACACTCCAATCAACTGTACCACCTTCCAGGGCTGACCTTGGGTTATCTTAATAGACAAGTGAGTGAACCATTGTATTTTTAAGAATTGTTTTTCCAATAAGCAGACTGATCAGTTATGACTGATCAAGCCCCAGGCCCCAAAATTCATAACAACTATTGACCCTGTCTTCAACCCACTGCTTCTAATCATAGACAGAAATAAGTTGAGAATCTAGAGCAGTGCTTTTCAATGTTTTTCATCTTATGGCACATATAAACTAATTACTAAAATTCTTCAGCACACCAACAAATATATTTTTTGCCAATCTGACCAAAAAAAAGAAATAGCTATAATTTTGATTTGTTTACACCAGATGACTATTGTTGTGTTGGCTGTTGTCATTTGTTTTTATTTGACAATGTAAGGGAAAAGAGATCAGTGCCCCTGACTAAATAGTCAGGTATTGCATGTTTTAAAAATTCTTGCAGCACACCTGTTGAAATTGCTGATCTAGAGGAAGTAAGAGGTACTGATTTGATTGTGGCTGCTGTTGATACCAATATCTTCACTCTACTAGTTACCTAGCATCCTCCCAATTCAGGTTTCTATCCAGTGCACATCTCTAGTCAGTTCTTGCCACTGGCCCCACTCACAATGGCTCTTTTATTTCAGTCAATCTACCAAGCAGCTTCTGTCCCTCCACTTTTGATCTAGTCTCCTTCAGGTCTAACCTTAAATGTCTCTTCCTAAAGAGCTTTTTCTAGAACAGCTAGTCTAAAATTGCCCATCTCCCGATAATTTATACCACCAGTATTTTCCTCTATGACATGTGTCACAATTTGTAAAGATATCTTTATGTAACTCTTTGTTTAATATCTGTTTCCAGCACAAACATTCATGCATACACACATGCACACGATTGTTGGCTCCATAAGCACAGGGACTGAGTATATTTTGTGCATTGCTGCCCCTCTGATGCCTAGCACAGTACATATATTTCCTTGAATAAATGGTCCTTAAGATTTTTTTTTTAATCTTTAATTTATGACAACCCAAGGATTAGCTGAGAATTACTAATCCATTCTCTACAATGAACACTATCATTTATATGACCTTAAAGGTCACATCCCCAGACCTCTTTTCACTTCCAGATCATTCACTCCAAGGAAATGAAAATTCTCTCTTACCAGGGTGGCTAAGGGAAAGAATCTTCTGTTTTGGATCTTCCCCCATGGAGGCTGTTTGGACTCTGGGTTTAGGGCTTGCTTCAGTGGTGTAGTGGGTAAGAGCCTACCCTTTCAATCCTGCATTTGAATTCAGGGTCTTCCATTTCTCGCCGTGTGATATTGCATAATTGCCTAACTCTTCAGAGTCTTTGTAAACTTGAGCTAATGGTTTTATGAAGATTAAAAGAGATGCTGTCTCTTAAGTACATAACTCAGTGCCTGGTACATGGCAAACAATTAAAACTATTTGTCAGTATTTTTATTTTTGAATTCAGAGTAATTTTTGTAACCTGACATGGTGTTTTTAGTCTTTCTGGCTGCTGTGTTCTCTCTACGGCTCTGCATTCCTCAGCTCTTTGAAGTGATGAGTGAGGTGCTGTAATTTTCCTTGGAGCAGTAGCTATAAATAAGCCCTTTTTTTCACACAAACATGACCACCATTGCACTTCTTCTGCAGCATTATCAAATGTTCTTCCAGCACAGAAAGACCTCCTGTTATTTTCCAGTTATTTTCTGAGGTTGTTTTGAAGTTACAGTCAAGTGATTTAACATTAAGGTTGCTATTGATCCTCAAAAAGATTATACTAGTAGTTCCTTTTGGATAGTTGCATGTATGTATTTTTAATTATTTTTCCTCTGGAATTTTCCCTTCCCTTGACCTCTATTTCATCACTCTCTGGTACATCCAGCTTTTCTGATGGCCTGGTTGCTTTATCCTGTGCTTACTTTTCTTCCTCATCTTACCTTTTAAATATAACTCTTTCTCAAGATTCTTTCTTCAAAATGGGTTTTTCCCCTCTCTGTACTTAATTCCTCCAGAATTTTACATATCCCAAGAGTTTTATTTATCATCTTATCACGTCATTCTCAAATGGATGTCTCCAGCCCAGCCTCTTTCCTCAACTACAAATTTTATTTCCAGTTCTTTGTTGAACCTCTCCACTGTGTATCTCTTAAGCAGTCTAAATTGATGTCCCATCATAACTGCATCTTTTTTTTTAATGGTTTCCACCATTTTCCTAGTCATTTGGACCTGAAACTTTTAGAGTAAGCTCCAATTATTTTTTCTTCCTCTACCATTACTTTAATTCTATTGTCAAGTAATAAAGACTCTTTCTCCATTCATTTATTCATGCATTCATCCCTGTAATCAGTATTTCTCAAACATCTAGAATGTTTCAGGCTGTGTGCTAAGTGCAAAAGATTGAGTGATAAGCAAAATCTTATAGATACAGGCCCTAACAGCCATATGGGTCTTGAATCAGCCACATAGGTCTTGAATATGATGATTTTAGATTTTAAACCAAAAAAAGTGAAAGGGCAATGAGTATTTTAAGTAGAGGAATTACATGATCAGATTTGCATTTTGACAATATCACTCTGGCCCCTGTGTGAAGAACAGATAGTAAGAGAGCAAGAGGGGCCTTTGGGCGATCACTAAAGAGGCTATGCAGTAGTCTAGGCAAAAACTGATGGCAGTTCAGACCAGGATGGCTATGGCTGAGATGTAAAGAACTGGCTTGATTAGAAAAAGATTTAGTAGGTAAAATCTATAGGGACTTAGGATTGATTGAATCTAGAATGTAAGTAGAGTGTAACAATGAGGTTGATTCCTGGATTTGGCTCTTACAGCAATGTAGAGTGATGCTATTGGCATAGAAAGAATGATAGAAGAGGACTACACAGAGACAAGTGATAACAAAGTTTGGTTTTGAATTTATATTTAAGGCACTTTGAGACATTGAAGTAGATATTCTGAGTCTGGAGCTCAGGAGAAAGATAGGGACCAGAGAAACCAGTAAATTATTGCTGTAGAGATACATGGATGGTTGTAGTGTGGATGAGACCGAATAGGGAGTAGACAGGGATGTTTGGAGTGACAAGACAAGAAGGCCTAAAACTGAGTCTTAGAATATATCAACATTCAATGACTGGGCAGGGAAGGATGAGCCTGCAAGTGGTTCTCAAATGAAGGTGGAAAACACCAGCCTAAGAAAGAGTAAAGCCTGGTAAAGAGTGCTTTCCTAAGAAGCAAGAGATCAGCAGGTTCAGGTGTACCTGATTGGTCAAACAAGATAAGACATAACAGATTAGGATTTAGGGCATTGGTGTCTTGGTGATGTCTATTTTAGTTGACTGGAGTGGATTGACGGGAAGAGAAAATGGAGATGTGCCTAAAATGAATTTAACAAATCGGTCTGAAAGGGAGAGAGTGAGAGGGTAGGGGTGAAGGTAGGTTGAGGGATGGTTTATTTGGGGTTGAGAAGATCTGGTGATAAGGAAGTGTTGGGGAATAGGGGTTGAATATATACCATATGCAAAAAAAGAGAAGAGATAACAGACATTTGGTATGGCAAAAAAGGAACAGAATCTTAAGTTAGAGAAACTTAATGGAGGAATAACTCCTTTTCTATAAAAGCTCTGACTTTTGGTTTATAATGCCCCTGAAATTTGAAATCTGTGTATTTAAGAACATCATTACTCCCTAACTCACTGTGGTAAGAATCTTCTCATTATGCTCCTCTTTCCTTTCCTCCTAGTAAGCCTTTGCTGCTATTCAACTATACTATGACAGAAGGCTTCAGTGGCTTCTCATTACTTATGTAATTAAGTATGCTATTTGTTAACTACCACCTACTACCTAGTATTTAAGGCCTAAATAATCTGTCACTTGCTTTTCTAATATTTTCTTCCACTCCTACTCTACACTCATAAATTGTTTTTTTCCAGACATTTTTTTCTTATCAGTCTCCTCTTCATTTGGGAATATGTGCCTCTTGCTTTCAAGATCCTTTTTATTATTGAAGACCCATCTCCAGACCCTCTTTTCTTCAGTGTTCATATCATCTTATTAAGCCTGGGGCAGAAGGGGCAGATTTTGTTGCCTGATTTTTAAAAAATATGCTTAGGAGAACATATAACTACAGTAAATCCATAATTATAAATTAGGGTATAGAAACTAATTGGGAAAATATTTAATATTTGCTTTAATTCAGTTAAAGCACTTAATAATTATTTCTAGTTGTGAAAGAAGAAAATAATCATTTAAAGTATCTAATGCCTATTTTGCATCTGGACAGCAGGACAACCTTGAAAACAATCCACATGTCCATCAATAAGGTACTGTTGAAATAAACTATGGTTCATTCTCATAATGAAATAAATATGCACAACCGTTTAAAAAATCAGAAAACTTTCTAATTGCTCATTTTAAAAAATCTCTAAGGTCTATTGCTAAAGAGGAAAAGCAAAATGCAGAACAACATATGTGGTATGTAGGCCTTTGTCTACAAATAGAAGAAAGGAAAAATACAGACATGTATATATTTGCTTGGTAGGCATCTAAATTATCTCTGGCAGGATACACAGAAAGTAACAACTAGTTGCTGAGCCAAAAGGTAGACTTTTCACTGTTATACTTTTTAAAATACTTTTACATTGTGTGATTATATTACCTAGACAAAGGAGAATATAACATAGACCTGGCCGGTGGTGCCCCGTTGGTTGGAGTGACATCCCACACCAAAATGTGGAAGGTTTGATTACTGGTCAGGTCACATATCTAGATTGCGAGCCTGATTCCTGGTAATGGGAGAGGCAACCTACATTTCTCTCTCACATTTATGTTTCTCTTCCTCTTCCTCTTCCTCTCTCTCTCTTCCTCTCTCTAAAAAAATTTAATTAAAAAATACCATTTAAACTTAAAAGAACATAAAAGTAATGGTTAGCAATGGTACTACAAATAAAATTCTATAGAAATCATGAGTGATTCAAGTCCAAAGATTGTAGATCTGTCAAATATAACTACTGGTTAAGAAAATTAGCCTTTTGAAGCCTTTCTGTTCCTGCAGTGGGCTTTAATTTTTGTACCCTTTACACCACTTGTCTAGATGATGATGATGGCCTGTCTTCTACTTCGCCTCACCCCAAATGCCCCATGGTACACATTAGCTGTTCCCACACAGTAACCAGAGTGATCATTGTATAAACAGAAGTCAAACAAGTTTACTCCTCTGTTCAAAACACTAGTGGGATTTTCCATCTGCTCAGAATAAAAGTCAAAATCCTTATAATAGCCATTTGCTGTTCCCTGGATCTGGTCAACTCCTACACTTCATTCGTGTCTCTGTGCAAATTTCTCCTCAAAAGAAAGACTTTTATTGATGCCTAAAATGACACCCCATCCCTCATAGTCTAAACTACTTACCTTTTCTCTCTCTCTCTCTCTCTCTCTCTCTCTCTCTCTCTCTCTCTCTCTCTCTCTTTCTCTCTTTCTTTCTCTCTCTTTGTAGCGCCACTTAACATATTCATAAAGGTATCACTTATCACTGAGAACTTAATATATAAGATATACTAGAGGCCTGGTGCACAAAATTTGTGCACTGGAGGGGATCGCTCAGCCTGGCCTTCACTCTCTTACAGTCTGAGACCCCTTGGGGGATTTCCAACTACTAGTTTAGGCCTGATCCCCTGGCAGTAGGACATCCCTCTAGCAATCTGGGATTCCTCACTCCTTACCTCCCGTCTGCTCACTCCTTATGGCTTGGCTCACTGCTCCTTAGCACTGCCATAGGGGCAGGAAAGGTTCCCACTGCCATTGCATTCGCCAGCCATGAGCTCAGCTTCTGGCTGAGTGGCGCTCCCCCTGTGGGAGTGCACTGATCACCAGGGAGTGGCTCCTGCAATGAGTGTCTGCCCCCTGGTGGTCAGTGTGCATTATACAACTGGTCATTCTGGTCATTCCACTGTAATGGTTGCTTAGGCTTTTATTATATAGACTAGAGGCCTATTGCACAAAATTTATGCACAGGGGGTGCCCTCAGCCCAGCCTGCACCCTCTCCAATCTGGGACCCCTTGGGGGATGACTGACTGCCAGTTTAGGCCTGATTGTTAAAGAAGTTTACAAATGAATAATGATACATAAATAATATGTTATACATATAATATATAAACTCTTACTAAAACTTGTTTTTTTAAATTTTATTTTATTGTTTAAAGTATTACACATAGTAGTACATATATCACCTTTCTTCCCCCATGTTTTAGCCAATTTTCTAAGCATTGCACTTTTAAAGTTACTTGGTGACTTTGGTCAACATTAATGATATTATATATCAAATATTAGGAGACACAATGCAAATTCTAATTTTAGATTTGCTTTGTATCATTCATGTAAATTTTTTAATATGGAAATGGAAGGAAATGTACTACTTTCTAGCCTGATTAAAAATTAATATGTAGAAGCCTGGGAGCCTAATTTAAAAGACCATCAGAAGACTTGAATTAGATGTAGAGTCACAGCTTTAATGCGTGGACTTGAATTATATTGCATTACTTATCATTGAGTAACAAAAATTGCTCTTATATAGCACACAATGGCAACCCATTTTTCCACTGAAAGATAGCAGCACTCTTGAACACGTTAAAAATTTAGGATATAGCCGAAACCGGTTTTGCTCAATGGATAGAGCGTCAGTTTGGGGACTGAAAGGTTCCGGGTTCGATTCCGGTCAAGGGCATGTACCTAGGTTGAGGGCATAGCCCCAGTAAGGGGGTGTGCAAGAGGCAGCTAATTGATGACTCTCTCTCATTGATGTTTCTAACTCTCTATCTCTCTCCCTTCCTCTCTGTACAAAGTCAATAAAATATATATTTTTTTAAATTTAGGATATAATATAACTGTGAAATTGCTATAAACTCTGAAATTATTGGGAATTATTAACTAAAATTTTCCAGTTTAATATAAAATGTGAAATTAATTTAAGAGTGGTAAATAATTTTTACTTTTAAATACTTTGGCGGGGAATCATAAAATAAATTACAAGAATCAAGTAATAATTTAAAAATCCTTTGTGTTTTATAACGAATCATATAAATAAAAGATGATATCCATATGCTTCATAAAAATTCTAAGACTTAAAAGTTCAAACAGGTTACATTACCAATTGCATAATTCTTTGATGAAAAATAAATATTTTAATAAATTATAAACACTCCCATTATTTCATAATCAAGATTATGTTAGTGTACTGAGCACTAATTTTCCCACTTTGGGCATGTTAACTTAGAGAATCTGATTTGTCAAGTCATTCTGTGTGGAGTTCATGATTACTTATGAGTTGGGAGAAAGATTAAGGGCATATTTCTCTAGGGTTCATTTGCTTCACTTTGCCTTAAATTCCAGTGAACATATTAGGACTTTACACATAGGTTTATCATTAAATTAACACAGATATTGACCCCCAATCCAGAAGACAAAGTAAACATATCATTCAAAAATATATAATATAATGTAAAATGAAGAAGTAAATAGTCTTATTTCTTAGGTTAAGTATGTCAGATAGTTTTTGCTGCATTCTTAACTAAATTTTGATGATGTCAAAGACATTACATTAAATAAAACTAATTATTATCTACATTGAAAAAAACTATATAAGCTTATTTTTATTAAGTTAGAAGGAAGAAAGTTATTTTCAAAATGCAGTCTCTAGAATTTTCAGAATTCATGAATAAAATTAAGAAATTAATATTCTGAGATGAACTTTATATATATATATATATATATATATATATATATATATATATATATATATATATATATATATAATGCTAATTAGACCAGACAACCTTCTGGACAAAGCTGGGGCTGCAAAGGAAGCCCGGGTCCCAATTGCCAGAGGGAAGCTGGTGCTGGCAGCTAGGAGAAAGGCAGGCCTACTCTTGCATGAATTTCATGCATTGGGCATCTAGTGTGTGTGTGTGTGTGTGTGTGTGTGTGTGTGTGTGTGTGTGTATAATATATTATTTTAAAAACAAGTCATATGTATTTGTTTTTAAAATGATATAATTTTAAATTATGACCTAATTCACACTGGCCAGGTAGTTTGATTGCGAGCATCATTTCAGTATACCAAGGTTTCAGGTTCGATCCCTGGTCAGAGCACATACTAGTAAAAGAAGCAACCTATTAATGCATAAATAAGTGAAACAACAAACTAATCAATACCTCCCCCCCCCCATTTTCCCTCTTTAAAAATCAATATGTAAATTTAAGAAATATATATTATGATCTAATTCAAAAATGAAAGAACAAGAAGAGAGAGTAGATTTGAGCAAATGAAAGAATTTGTGGCTCAAATCAAAGCCAAGTTCAAATAACACTCTTTTATGCCTTACCCTGCTCTACTCAATTCTAAATGGAAAACAAGGTATATGTTTGGATATCCAAGGAAAGAATGTTAGATTGTTGAAAATCTCCTAAAATTAAGATTCCACCTTCACATAATTGAAATATAAAACATTGAGAAAATAAAGTAAAATTGTGATCAATTGCAATTCAACAAGAAACAATTTTATTTTTTAAAAGCACTTTTTAAAAAGCCACTCTTTGTGTATTCCATATGATTTTAAACTCGAACTTCAGTGTTTTATTAATTCATCATGTAAATTCTGTCATAGTTGTTAGATCCATTTATAGTTTCTCCATGTTTCCATGTGTAGAGTGCTTTCACCAGTGAATCATGCACCAGAAACATGAGTATCAGGACTCTTAGCTGATTAATAGGCTGCACTGGAAAAATTAACTGGATGCCCATTTATATATCTTAGTGTTTTAAGAAATGAGTTAATTTTCCTACATGGAAATATTGCATAATGTCAACTAATAGAATATAATGCTCAGGTGTTCAAATAGTGGCATTACAAATCAGCTCTAACCCATGAATGCTACTTCTGTCTTGTGATATTTGATAGAATCTAAATTAGGCCAAATTTAGTAGTCTAGAGCAGTGTTTCCCAACCTTCTCTCATGATGAGAATCACCTGGTGGAGTTGTTAAAACACAGATTCCTGAATCCCAACTAAGAAGTGCTAAACTAGAATTTTTGAGAACATATAGATAAAATTGCATACCTAACTTAGTGCTCTGTATATAAAATCTGTCTTAGAGCACTAGTTAAGTATACAATTTTACCTATATGTTCCCAAAAATTCTAGTTTAGCACTTCTTAGTTGGGATTCAGGAATCTGTGTTTTAACAACTCCACCAGGTGATTCTCATCATGAGAGAAGGTTGGGAAACACTGGTCTAGAGTGCACATAATTTTCTTCCTAGATGTTACCACTTTTGTCTTTAGTGATATAGAAATATTTGGAGTTGATGTTTTGTTTTGTTTTTAAGCATATCTATGCTAATAAAAGATAGATATGCAAATTGACCATACCTCTGCAACACCCACCAGCCAATCAGGAGTGAGTTTGCAAATTAACCCAACAAAGCTGTTGGATTAATTTGCATATGCATCTACGGAGTGAAGAATGAAGCCTCCACCCAAGTGAAGATTGAAGACTGAAGGCTGAAGGCTTGGCTCTGCTGCTGCCCAGGTCCCAGATGCCAGAGGAAAACCAGTGCCAGCAGCCAGGGAAAGGAAGGCCTATTGCACAAATCTTCATGCAATGGGCCTCTAGTATGTTATAAAGCCAATAATTATGACATGCCACAGCCAGAACTATAGCCTTGCAAGAGTCAGAGGACACTATCCACACTGAATTATACATGTGAGTGCCCTCCACCCCCAAAGAGTTAACATAATGTAGTAGTCCTGAACAAGCCATTGAAACCTGGAGTGTTTCACTTAGCTAGAAATTAGAAATTAGCAAATAAATTGTATCTTTTTAAACTAAAAATCTCATAATGGTTATAATTTTTCCTAGACTTTGTTTCCAACAGGTCATAGTAGATGAAGATTGAATGGAGTGAATATCAAAGCCGGTAGAATGTCATTACTGATATTGCAGGCCTTATTTTAAGTATAAACAGAAAGACTTACCTGCAGGCTTTGGATTACGTAAGCCTTTGTTCTGAGTGCATTTAACAATGTAGCTTCATCGCTGAGAAAGTGTGGTCTTGTCAGTGCAACAAGTATTTGCAAAGAGCATTTTAATAGTTTAAAATAGTCTTATATGAAAGCAAAGATTCAAGTAATTATCTAGCTATTACTCAGTAATCTTTAGTTTGTTTCTTAATAGGTTTAACTATAGTATTTCAAATCCCATGCTTTTATCTCAAATAATTATGAAAGCTTCAATAGAAATCATTTGTTCTTTTAATATATTATTATAGTTTGGAGGATAAAATCTGTGACATAAAGGCAACATCTTCATAACCATCCATACAAGGTGCCTACAAATAGAACTTCTTAAGAAATTTCAGACAGCTGCAATATCATGTTTTTTTGTTTTATAGGAGATAATTTTCAAGGTAGCACAATGTGGCAGCTCTTTCCTGTTGTTCCTTTTATCTCTGTGTGCGTGTGACACAGAAAGGCGGATTGCTCAAGGAACATTGCATAGTTCACAGAACTTCACTGCCCAGCACCTTCTGTTCCCTTTGCCTGACATACCTCCCCTGTCAACGCTGCCACTTCAGAGCTCTGTCCCAGAGCAGGACACAGCTCTCACGTCCCTTTTTCATAAAGTTTTGGTGACCCCCTGCCATCAGAAGAGATTTACCTCTCCTCCATTGCCCATTAGCCTCTGCTGTTCTTTACCTCCCATTTTACACTTCCACTCTCGGCTCCGGGTTCTGGTTATTTGTATGCAAGTCTTTTTTTACCAGTCATGCAAGTAGGGGGTCTTTGCTTTAAATCTTTCACAATGTCTAGCACAAGACAGGTGCTAAACAATTCTTTGTGGAATAAATAACCAGGTTTTCCCCTTGTTTGATTAGCCTCTTTTTATGTCAGGTCATTTGACATCTGTTATAGTTGGCATTTTAGTGTGTGGAGTTTTTCTGAAAATTAACTGGCCTCTGCTATTTCCCATATAACACTGCTTAACACATTGAAATTTGCCTCAGAAATAAAGAAGATGCCAATAGCTTTAGTGATGAATGTTTTTAAATTAAGGGAATAGTTCAAATTACTTTTTAAAATGAAAAAAAAAAAAAAAGGTTTAATTGGTAAATAAATAGTTGAAGATTTTCTCCTGTGACATCTTCTTTCCCAGCCATTTTCTGAGTTTCTCTACAAAGTGAACACATTCAACACATGTTTCAACAGCCTAGCCACTACTCTCAAGCACAATTAGAAATAACATAAAAGCTAGAAATAAGAGCACAGTGGATTTTAAAATTTCTCATTATATTTTTATTTTTAAACCAATACATTATCTTGTTATGTATCATTTTGTTTTCACCAATAGGGTCCAAGAATTGTAGAGGATTTGGGAAAGTGAGCGGCTTTAGCAACAAAAATGGATATGAATGAAAGAAAAAACAAATCATTTCCTGTCAATGCTGTTTCTCTGCCAGTGGGTAGTCAAGTGGCTACCAGAGAGACCTCTGAGAGGAGAAGCTAGATAGCAATGAATTCTTGCATGGAAGTCAGAATGGTGCTTTAGACAGCTCTCTAATTCTGGAAGTTCTTAGCAAGAGGGTTTTGTTTTGTTTTTTATCACTCTAGTTGGGAGCACAGTATCACTTTTGGTGTGGAAGCAGAAAACAAGCCATTAGTGCTAGACAAATATGTGTCTGCTGGTTAGTCATTAAAGTGTAAAGTACAAGTCAGTTTGGTCAACCAGGTCTCCTAGAAGTGATGCAAGAGCCATTGCTGATTGAGCTTGATTGTGTTGCCTAGTTTATGGGGGGTTTTTTTGGCTCTTGTCCTTACTTCTTTCACTTCTCAGATAAGGAGATTCCTAGATAATTAAGTCATGTTAATCATGTTACTAATTAATGGTGTCTCCATTTCACTTGAAGATTTGCCAAGGATTTAGAAGCTGTTGACACTGCCTCAGAGACAGTAGTGGGTATAGCAAAGTACTGACACCAAGAATATCACAGGGCATTGAAAGGATGCCTGATGTGAGTGAGTGGTGCCTGCCACTGTCTTTATTGCAGGAAATTTCCCAAACAATGATCAGTAGAAGCTAAGAATCCTTGTGGTACTTCTCTCCATGCGTACAACTCAAAAGGAAAGTGAATTATAGCTATGGACAGTTCTTTCCATCTTGGCATCCAGTGAGGTGTCATTTACCTGGATCTTTATCCCAAGTGCTAACTGATGCTGTTAACTTTCTGTACTGATGCCAGTAATGAGGAAATGACACTCTGCTTATCTTGTGCTAGGAGGTTTTATTTGGAGAACTATAGTTTCTTCAGCCAAAGGACACTAAAGTAAACATCTCACTATTTAGTATAGAGGACTAGGTCCCCTAATATCTGTAGAAATTATTAAATACCTAAAAAGTGGGAATGTTCTTAGCTACTCACTAGAAGGATCAGGACTAATATGTTATGATAGTACATTTCTCATGAATTAAGTAGATATTCCCTACTCATAGAAACTTCTATTAAAATATAATCTTTTACTAAGTGATTAAAAGTGTGCTTTGTATAGTTTTTCACTCCTTATAAAATAGTTATGTTACATTAGTGTGAGTATGTATATGTACAGTGTATAGGTATATAATTAAATAGCATGTAAGCATTTCAATCTGCAAAATGGCTTCTACACCCTACCTTTGTGAATTTTGATAAGTCATTTAACTTTTCTATGCTGTTTTTTATTTGTAATATACTGGCTAATAAACCTAACTTACAAAGTATTATAAGAATTAAATGAGCTAATACATGTAATACATTTAGAACTATGTTTAGCAAAAGCTTAATAATATTCATTATTATTATAACTTCACATTGTCAATTTTTAAATGTTTATTTGTATATTTTCTTAGTCTATACCTAGCCACCTATATTAGCTGGATTTAACCATTCTTGGTTGATAATAAATAAGACTTAAATAATGTTATACTTTTCTTCTCCCTTGGATTTTTACAGCTCAACAAAATACATAATGAGAAGTCCCTAAGCAAACCAACAAAGAGCAATAATAAGTCAATGATGATCTAAAACAACACTTGTGAATAGATATTCAGAAAGTTAGGGACTGTGTACAGTAAATACAAGGTCACTGACCTTGGGTAATTGGGGTTATACTAGTACACTAGAAAAATCATATATATATGATATATATATATGTTGTTGAAACATAGAATTATAACCTGGCTCATTCTGTCTACTGTCAGTTCTACCTACCTACCTACCTACCTACCTACACACACACACACACACACACACACACACACACACGTGCACACATATGCACACATCACTTATATGCTGCTTGCTGAGGAAAATGAATAAAAGCATTGGTATAGTAATCTTCAAACACATAAAGTTATATAAGGAGAACTGATGTAAAAGAGTTATTACTTTAGAAATTCTCTTACCAAAACTAATTTTATATGATAGTTTAGTATCCATTTCATTTTTATAAGTAAGCTAATATGCCGTATAATGGATGTTTAATTTTTTTTCACCAAATAGGTATTTATATTTTCAGGGTCTATTCAAAATGAAATCAAAGTGAATATACATATTCTTTTATTAGTATCTACATTAGTACTTGATGCCAAAAAATAAAATCCTTGTTCTTTCATCAGAGAGGAATTTTCCAAATGTCAATACATAGGCTAAATGTTTTCTTGGTTTGCTGTAATTTGTTTTTGTCTTTTTAGGGTTTTTAGTAAGTCACTTGTCTTTATCTCTTTTCTTCCTTTTGATCCAATATTGAAGTCACAGTTCTACCCATGCTTCATGTACATGTGACTGTAACAATAATGGTTTTGACTTCTGAATCATATCAGAAATCAGAAACATGGACTATCCCTACCCCCTTTGTGGCTTATATCACCTATTTCAGAACTGAAATCATCAAAATGTTATATGAAACACATATAGATGGCTCCAAAATGCAGTGCCATCTTTACTCACTAGTAAGTTGCTTAGTTACATCAATTGCTCTCAGAACAGAGTCCAGAAGGAAGTAGATTCAGGGCAGATGGGTTTTTAGCTGAAGGAGGAAACAAAAATGAAATGGTTGTGGAAGAATATGCATGGGTAGGAAACTCAAAGCACCTTGCTACCAGCCAATGTTTGAAAAGTAATCCCATCAGACAGTGTGGAAGGCACTGCTAACAAAGCTTACCTTTATCACAATTTTGTCCTGTTGTTCTCTGGTTCTCAAAGACACAGGTCTTCCGTGTTAAAGAGAAGGTTTTGATGTGCAAAAACCCCTTAGATACTGTTCCTCCACTTCATTAAATGCCAAAACAGAGAGTTCTGAGTGGTAAATGTCCATGTTGCATATGATTGAATGTATATTTTCCTGCATGATCATCCATTGTGGTGTTTGTAAGTAGCCAAAAATGAGCCTGATTTGTTCTCCTTTGTAGAGCCAGGCCGAGGCCCACTACAAAGGAAGTAAACATGCCAAGAAGGTCAAAGCACTAGAGGCAACGAAAACTAAACCCAAAATGGTTTCTTCCAAGGACAGCGCAAAGGCTAACACCAGCTGCTCCATCACTCCACTCACAGGCAACAGCTCTGACAAATCAGGTCAATGACACTTTTTGTTCTTTACATTCTTTGTGTTCCTCCTGGCCCCTTGCCCCACCCCCATTCTCCTCTACTCAGCTGCTGCATGTTTTCTCCATGATTTGTTTTTATAATATTAATATGTTTCCTTCACAGGAGGTTATGTGTTTGCATGGAATCTAAGCATTTGATATGTTACCATTCCATGTTGTTAAATATATACATTTAAGTACATATGTGTGTGTAAATATGTATATATATATATATATATATGTTTGTGTATATATGGGCTGCTTGGTCACAGTGTGTTTAGACAAAAGTCAAGAAGTGGACCTAAAATACTGACTTTATGATTCCTTTCTATTCATTTTATGTTTGATTTTTGCTCTAGATTTTGTCAGTGAAGGAATTTTTAAACTTATCTATGAATAGATGTTTTTGTATTCTTTTACCACAATAAAGGGGAATAGAGGAGCAAAATGGTGAAGTTTTCTGAGAGAGTGGCATTACTAAATGGATCTGAAAACGTGCTCAATAATAAAAGATTTTGATTTTTGAAGATCTTTGTAGAGTTCCCCTCAGAGTTACAAATGAACTGTAGGGGTTTAAGGGAACTCTGTACAAAGTAGTGAATTAACTAATAGACAAGTGTTGGTACTTGAAAATGGGCCACTAGTAGAAGTACCTTTTACGAAGAGTTCATATTTCACAGTTCCAGTGAATCAGCAGTTTTTCTGAGTCAGTTCAAACTAAATGATTCAGAGAGAAGAGGAAAAATTCATTTGCTAGCATGTACACCATGAAATTAGATGTTTAATAGACTTTCACACACTCACATCTGCCCTCAGGGCCCAAGAAGGATGAGTCATCTTGTTTTGGTGGCTAGTTGAGGACCACTGTCTATTAAAGGAGACAAAAATAATCTATCCCTTTCTCAGTTTGCCCATCCAGAAATCTTTGTGTTGTTATACACACACACACACACACACACACACACACACACTCACACTCACACACACACTTCTCTTCTGCTCTTCACATCACTGTAGGTTTTGAGGAAGAAACTCCAGAATGCTTTCCTGGGGCTGCCCAAGGCCATTGGAGAACAGTTCGATTACTGTAAGAGGAAAGTTTAGAAAAGCCCCTTTGGCTAAAGAGACTATGTAGGAAAAGACTATTGTTAGTTAGGTCCCATAAATACTGCTTCCAGAGCTCTGCAGCCTAGGAGGAAGCTATCACAAGTTTGGTAATAAAGGTTTTTTGGTTCTTTATGTTATAGAATCACTCAATTGTGTTATCTAATGAATAGATAATACATAGTGGATTAGTTATCACACTTTTTTAAAGAACAGAGCATCTATATAGTCTAATTAATTTTAACCCAGATCGATCAGGTATTAAGGTCAAATATTATCTCCAGTTTACAAAGCAGCAAACTGAGGCCAGGTCCCTGCTGCAGCAGTTATTTGCTGTAGGTTACCCAGGGTTTGGAAGAACACGATTCATCATCTCTGGACTTCCTATTTTTTTACAGGATATTGTTGCTTCTATGAAACAATACTCTGTCAAAGATTGTATTACCTGGATTATACACTCAATTAGGGGGGGGGGGGGGAATGTATCATTCAAGGCAGTTAAGTAAGAATAGCTGTCCTGTTCACGTTTTAGAAGTTGGCGTAGAATTAGATGTAAAATCCAAAGAAATGGCTTTTATGGTCTCCTAGGATCTATCCCAACTTTTAATGACACATTAATGGGAGTTCAAAGCATAGTAGGAAGGAGGAGAAATGTGCTTTGGGAGAATTGGGGTCGAAACACAGCAAGCATTAGGCAGCTTTAGGAAGATGGTGAGAACATATTGGCCAGACACTTTACCCAAATTTCTCCCTGGAGTTCAAGTGCCATAATGCCATATGACAATACACCTCCCTGTGATAATATGCCCCATACATCAAATTTAATGTTCTTTTGTGACAGCATTTAACCACTCATAACAGGTTCAAAAAAAAAGAGCCTTTGAAAAACCTTATTTTTAAAAAATAATAAAATATTGTGATAATCAACCTAATGATAAAAATATTTTGATAGTGAACCTAATGGTCCATATGTCTAGTCTTTAGCAATAGATATCAATTAAATATCAAGATTGGAAAAATACATTTCTAGTTCTCCAAAGCATGGAAAGCTAGTTAGAGCTAAATAGCCTTTAATCAGTTGCTGTCTAAATAGATGAATGCCAATGGAATTATTTAAAATGCTACAGATATTTTTATAAATGCAATTAAGAGCAAAGATGATGGAACCAGTACGTTCTGCTTGAAATATAACAGTAGGAACACCTTAGATTTATTCAGTTTATAAGATTCAGTCACATATAAGTTTTCATATGACCCTGTCAACAACACTGTAATAGGTAGGGCTGAAATTAGTATTCATCTTTCATTGATTCATACAACTAAGTTCATATCCATTTACTCCCTCAATAAATAAATATATATTACTGTACTATGGAGTATAGTACATCTGTATATGTTGCCAAATGTACTAATTTCTTTCTGTTCACTGTTGCAGTGAACAGAAAGAAATTTTCTTGCCTTAAAAGAATTTCTAACCTAGCATGTGTGTTTTTTTATTGTGTTGGATATTTGGACTACAAAGAAAAATAATAGTTACCACCTTGAGCTGCTACCAAGGTAATAATAAAGAGCGTGGGGTCTTGGAAGGGTTAAATGGCCTCTGAGGTCCACAACTCATATCCCAGGTGAGTTAGAGCAGGAACTGAGGGCTCCTTGCCCCTTGCTTATTCTGCTTTTCCCATTACTTCTAAACTTCTCTCTAACTTGTGGGAGAAAATACAAGTATCCCAATGGGCAAAGTCAGATCACTAAACCACTTTTTAAAGAATTAATGGCGAGGACCATATGTTACTTTTAAATTGCTTGCTGACTGTTTATATTTTTCAGTTGGAGCCATAGCATTGAAAGGGCCATTAAGGCATTGCTTTATTGATAATCTTTCATTTCTATGCAGTTTGTTGTTTGTAACATTTAACCATAATAGAGCAAAGCTTTAGAACTTACAGGTCTTTTCAAGGGCACATTTGAATGAAAACACTCATTTCAGGTAAATGACAAATGCCCTCAAAGCTCCAGCTTGACAACTGAGGCTTTATGTATCTAAAACAAATACACTGACTGAAATAGAGGTCAACATTGGGAAGGGTATCGCCAATATGGCAGGAGCCTTGAACAGCCTCCTAGGGTGTCCATTTGAGTTGTTCTGAACACTATCCAAATTTTCAGTAACATTTGGAATCATTCCATCTGAAATGTTTCCATTGGGGACATGGAGATTATTTTATTTATCCCATACCCATGACCATACTATGCAGACTATGAGATGACCATGTCAGAAAAGTCATAAGAAGGAAGAAAGATAGGATAGCTCAAAACAGCTCCTTTCAGTTTTCAGTATGTTTGTTGTCCTTCTGCATGGTGACAATCTCTTGGGTGTGAACCCAGAGCAGTTATCAACCAATAGATCCATGTGATTTGCCTGGAAGGGCTGCAGTTCAGCTTTTTATGACCACCCTGTTGCCTTATGAAAAGAGCATTTTCAATTTTGTCCAAGAGTTTTTCTGCCAAGGATACAAATACAGACCCTCGCCTAGTCATTTTTATGGGTCCCCCTGTGTGTTCCACAGTTTTTATGTGTTGTTACAAATGGGGCCAGGTTTTCCAAATGACAACTTCTCATTTCCACCGACTGCCGTGGGACTCCATCGATTAGCTAGCAAGGTCTTCGTAACTGCCTCTTCCCCCCTTTCTGTTTCCAGCAACAGGACCTTGCTGTATTGAGTAGGAAAAAATGATAGTTTTCTGCTTTGGCAGTGTCTGTCATTTATAGATGAGCACCGTCATAAATTTGGCATACATCTATCCAAATCCAGGAGGCTGAGATTTAGTATCCCTCATAAAATAATAGATTAACTATATTTATGACAAACATCTTAAGTATGAATTCTGGGGTACAATCAAGTAGAACATAAATTGAGTCCCATCTGTCTAAGGAGAACAGACCATTATACTAGGGCTCATGTTTTCATGAAATGTACATATATCATTAAGACTTTCAAAGTCAATTTGAAAAATGAAGCTGCCTCCGTCTTCGCCTGTGCACCTTGAATTTGACACAGCAACCTGCCAGGCAAGGCTAAAGATGCTCAGGTAGTTAAGAGTGTGTCATGATCTGAAAACTAACTTCTGAAACTTTTAAGCATTTTCTTTTTCTTCTCTTCCAAGTAATGCTGAGCATTTATTGTTAGGTTCTCCACATCTGAGAGAAATACCCACTGTTGCTCTAAAAAAGTAAACCAAAAGTTAAGACTGACTTATGATTTACTGAGGATCTATTAACTTATGATGTACTAGGGATATGTTATAAAACATTCTAAAAAAGCAAAATCTTGGATACCTCCTCAAAAACTTTTTTGCATGTAAATTATACTGAAATATAAAAAGGCTTTGAATGCACATTGAATGATTTCATAAATGCACAACCGTAGGTGACCTTGAAATTTTAGCAAAGGTTATTACTTACATTTTTATGAAATTTCACTTTTTTGCTTCAGGAAGAATTCTCTTAAAATTACATATTTTTCTGAAATGGTGGATGATCAAATAGAACTAACTACTCAATCAGTATTTGTAGATTCTTTGTGCAAGGGCACTGATATTAGGCACTTTAGAAGATTCTGGGCCTGATTTTGATTATGTTTAGAGGCTAGTGTCATACAAATTTAGCTTTATAATATAAAGCTTAAAGTGTTTTTTATAGAAACATTTCTATAGTATTTTCATCTTTTCTGACTTGTTTCTCTGAAAATCAGGTTTACACTTATAGACATCGGGCATGGTATTATGCAGTACTGGTTTGGTGCTGCCATTTCTATCGACAGCACTATCCAACTAAACATTTTGAGGTGATAAAAAAAAAATAGTCTGTTATCTGTGTTGTCCAACATGAGTGCCATTTGCCACACATAACTATTCAGCACAGAAAGTGTGGCTTGTGCTACTGAGGAGCTGAATATTTAATTTTAAGCAGCCACTCCTGGCTATGGCATTGACCAGCAAGCACATCTATAGACTGTGGTCCTCTGCTCTTTTGACTAGCTATGACTCCAGAGAAGGCGTTGAATTCTTGAGCTTCTCTTTCTTCATCTGCAAAGTACAAATAATGCCCTCACAGCAGTGTTGGATGGAGCAAATGAAATAATCATGAAAAAGCTTTGCAAATGTGAAACCTGATAAATATAAATATTCCTATGATTTATGTAATTAGTTTCTTGGATTTTTTTTTTTTTTTTTTTTTTTTTTTTGTCCTCCTGTGCTATCTTATTTCAGCTGTCCCTTTTGGCTGCAGTCAGTGAGAGGTGGTCGGCTATCATCTTCCATTATGCTGCACCTAATAGAGCATATTCTAGAAAAACAGACCTAACCTTATTGGGCTTATATGCGAAATGTAATCTTAACAGCAGTACTAGTAATAATTATTGGGTAACTGAATGGTCATTATGTGCCTGATACTAATGTGCTAACTGTTTTATATATACTGTCTTATTTAATGACCATAACAATCCTCGGGTGAATGCTAGAAAGTGAAACTTAGAGAGGGAAAATAGTGGCTCAGAGTCATTCACATAGGAAGTAGCTTCAAGGCCAGAGTCTCCCTGGGGCAGTCTCCTTCAGATTCACTACCAGGATATGTTACCTTTGGATGAAGGTCCCTGGACTTTACTGCAAATGCTTTTCGAAGGCTGTTTGAAATTATTTTTCACTAGATAATACTGCTGGAAGTCTCAAACCTCAGAAAGTGTTATCCCTTTCCATGTACCCTATTTTACAACTAGTTATGTTTTGTTGTTGTTGTTGTTTTTAAGTTTTCAGTGGCTTTGAATAGGGATATATTAATTAACCAGGGTATGATTCTTGAGTGTTATTTACCTACTTTGCATGTATAGCATAGTAAAAAGAACATGAGCTTGAGGTCAGATTAGCTCCACCTCTCACTGACCATGTAACCTTGACCAAGTCATGTTCACTGACCTTCTATTTCCCCATCTATAAAATGGGAGGACTAATACTTAACTCCCCAGTTTGCTGTCAAGATTAATGAACTAATAAATGTGCCTGGATCCATGCCTGCCACTGAACAGACACTCAATAAATGAGAACCATAAAAGCAACCATTTGTTCACAGGAATTCCCAGGCCCTGTCCTTATCTTGATTCTAGGATCATTTCATGCCATCCTGCCATGCAACAGTGATCTGCAGTTACATTCTTCTTTATGTGCTTCCTTTATTGTCTCAGAGTAATTACTACACTTGTGTTTTCATTCCAGGACATTAAGGCTCGATGAGCCTGGCTTTCCCAGTGGGACATTTAAAGATGTAGAAGGACCTTCATGGTCTTCCTCACATTTCTGTGTAATGGACGAAATGTCTTTTTACTCCTTCTTAATGTATTTCACCCATTATGTTCCCTACAGCTCCTGGTACTTCATCCTGCACACAGCAGTCATATGGTTAGCTTATATTAAATGAATATCATTCAGTGGAATTGAATGGGGGAGACTCAGGTGCTCCCCTCTCTATGGGCAGGGCAAAACGTCATGGGTTAGCTCTTTTTTTTTGTATTCAATAAGATAGATGCCCCATCTCATAGATTGATGATCTGCTCTATATACAGCTATAGTAATAGAAGAAGGAACAAATTAGCACATCTCCATTTGTTGAGGGAGAAAATTGAGTCCTTCATGTAGAGAAGTGGCCCTCCTGAAGCCAGGGTTGGCTACTGAGATCAAAGGAGCAGGAGCAGGGGAGAGGTTGTAATCAGAATAAGAAATATACCCCTGCCTGACAAGTTCCTGCTAGAATTTATGTAAGAAAAATAGGAGAAAATGGTCATTCCATACATTGTATTCCTAGCTTCTTGCAAAAATTTTTCTTGGTGTACAATTCTTTTTTTGTACACTGTTAATTATTTAACCTCTACAAAAATGTGCTTTATTTTCTTTCAAATATGAAATGACATAAGTACTAGAAATTCTAGTCACAATCGATTATTTTGTCCCTCGATCCCCAATATTTGAACTTCTGTCAGAGTTTTATGATGATTTTTGCCAATTCAACAAGCAAAATTCATATCTAAATTAAAATAATTTGTCGCCGAGGCCGGTTTGGCTCAGTGGTAGAGCGTCGGTCTACGGACTGAAAGGTCCCAGGTTCAATTCCGGTCAGGGGCATGTACACTGATTGCGGGTGCATCCCCGGTGGGGGGTGTGCAAGAGGCAGCTGGTCGATGTTTCTCTCTCATCGATGTTTCTAGCTCTCTATCTCTCTCTCCCTTTCTCTCTGTAAATCTCAATAAAATATATTTAAAAATAAAATAAAATAAAAAAATAAAATAATTTGTCTTCCCACTTGGCCAGTATGGCTTAGGGTTGAATGTTGACCCATGAACCAGGAGGTCACAATTATATTCCAGTTCAGGGCACATGCCTGTGTTTCCGGCTTGATCCCTAGTAGAGGGCATGCTGGAGGCAGACGATCAATGATTTTCTTTCATTATTGATGTTTCTATCTCCCTCTCCCTCTCCCTTTCTCTCTCTGAAATCAATTTAAAAAAAATAATAATTTGTCCTTCCTAGCACAATATCTTAGTTTAGTTCTTATTTCTCTATTAACAAATATTCTTACTCAATCTGAAAACTAGTGTACCTCATTTTGAGTTTAGGAAAAGTTACTGCCGTGGTTCTTTTTTTTAATTATTTTTTTATTTTTTAAATATATTTTATTGATTTTGTACAGAGAGGAAGGGAGAGAAATAGAGAGTTAGAAACATCAATGAGAGAGAGTCATTGATCAGCTGCCTCTTGCACATCCCCTGCTGGGGATATGCCCGCAACCAAGGTACATGCTCTTGACCAGAATCGAACCTGGGACCCTTCAGTCCCCAAGCCGACACTCCATCCATTGAGCCAAACCGGTTTCGGCATGCCATGGTTCTTGTTCTGGCCTTAAAAAGGGTTCAGCAATCTGGAGAAAGGCTGTGTGTAACTTTAGTAAGAGTCCAGAGATGAAAAATAATTTTGAAAAGCATTGGGGGTCAGAGGAGCACAGCTAAAGGATCTAAGTTCTCCTTGTCTCAGGACCTCTTACACAAATTGTCCTAAGGCAATGTGGAGATATATACTTCAAAGGGTAGGATTTCATATAGAAGAATTGTCAGATTATGGAATAGTCTACAGCTGTTGGGTGTTTAGTCAGTAAGAGGCAATAACATGTAGATTAAGATGCCTTGAACTATTTGGCAGTAAACAATCATCCTTTTCAGGTTTGGGGAAATGCCTTTAGCCATTCCCAAAAGGTGATAACATATGTGACTCAGCCCTTGTTGAGACCCAAGTTCCATCAACATTTCAATGAAACTCTTGCAATTATGATATGCTGGAATTGGCTTCCCCGGCAAGTTACTTATTTAATTCTTTTCAACCATTATTTTACCCAATCCTTTGACTCATCCATAAGACATAATGGTTAACACTTAGCAAACGTTTTTTAAAGTACTTTGAAAAATCTTGAGTAGATCTTCTATTTATATAAAAGCATTCCAAATTGAGAAAACCCTTTTAGAAAACCATGCCCTCGGATAAATCAAGAAACCCCCCCAAAAAATGTTTCATTTGACTAATTAATTAATAACAAGGAAATAATCCTAATGCAAAGCAAAAAAATAAATAAATAAAATGTTATGAATGAAGATGTCCATTATAGCATTATTTATGTTAATTAAAACTGTAAACAAGATGATCAGTATGAGGAAAATTAAAGTTCTTGTATCCAGTGGAATATTATGCAGCTTCACAGTAAATAAAATAACATGAAAAATGCATGTTATGCATTAAATAAAAAAATTTCAAATTATATCAAATTGAAAGTTTAAAGTGATTTACTTATGTGTGTATTCACATATATTTATTGAGCCCCATGGAATATCCAGCATCGTGCTAGGATTGGATATATGACAGTGAGTCAGGCAGACTTGGGCCTTGTCCACATGAAAGCATGTCTAGATGGGTAGAAACTGAACAGGTGATGACAAGCTTGATACATGAAAATAAAGGCATGCTGACCTTGTCTGGGAAGGCCTAAGCAGAGGATGTAAGCATCTATTCCTGGTAGGTGAGAAGGTAACTATACAAACAGGGAGCCTGGCTTGGGGGTGGAGGTGAGGAGGGTAAGAATCCTCTCATCTAAGGGACTAGTACTCCACAGGAGTTGGCATATGAAAGGCTATCCCATTTATTATAAGTAACTTGGGGACATGGAAGGAAAATTAGGATATGTACAATGTGGTTAAAATGGTGGCTAAGGACAGAAATGAAGGCAGAATGAAATGATAGTAAATATGGAGGTTCTTAACCTCTTTTTATGGCCAACTAGTGAATCCTAGATCCAGAATAAATGTTTTTAAATCCATAAAATAAAACTTATAGTTTTACAAAGAAAAACAATTACATTGAAATGTAGTTTTCAATTTTTTTGTTATGATATAATGACACAGTGATTAATACAATGCACTTGTTAACATACAGCAATAGGTCTAATATCTATCATAATTTTGAAGGGTTGATGAGCATAAATAGTATTTCAAGCTTCCTGTGACCATTATAATATCCAATAAAAATATCTGATTTATCTTGGTGACAAAGTTATAGGTACTGATATAGCAGCTATAATTTGTTGCCTTCACTTATAATTGAAAGAAATACTACATTTCAGTTAGAAATAAGTGAACATAAAGATACATTTGTCATTAAAGTTCATGGATCCTATGAACTCATTGGCCCCTTAGGAATCCACAGACCCAAGTTAAAAACTTCTGTTCAGTATAATAGGATTATGGTTGTCATTTTTCTCCCCTATTCTCCACATGGCATTTGCAAGATAACTTCTCCTGATGACTTGATGAGGTTTATGTATCTTGGGCCACAGATAAGATGGGAAACAACTTCTTAGTCTTTTGCTTTGTATTATAATTGGGGTGTTCACAATCTGTAATGCAATGTCCTATATCTTCCTTGCTCAGTTCTCTTATGGTCACGGTTATAAGTCCCCATGTTGCAAAATTCCTAAGGGACTTAGCATGATGAGAAATCCCAGACAAACTCTTTTGGGGACGTAGGCCTCTTAAGTTAATATCACTTTCTATGGCCAGCAAACTTTCTCCTGCATCCTGTAGGTCTTCAGTATGCAGCTGGCTTTGACAACTTGGTAGTAAGTCAGCAGACTGAGTCTAGGCACCAATGCTAGATTTAAAATGTAAAAATATAACTAGCTTTTATCAATATATTTTTAAAGGATTGGTAGCTTTCTGATGCCTGGAAAGTCCAGCCCCTGAATATCTGCACAGCCTGTTAGATCCAGAAAGAGCGAGGGCTGACCCCTATCTCCCTCAAACGGCCTGAGGCAATAAACTTGTTTGCTGACCGTAAATTTTTTATATTTTCTGTATTAAACAGTTACATTTTTTAGGTGAAGAAAAACTCAATTTCCTCATTAGCTCTCAGACTGACCTCCCCATTGTCAATGTGCATTTTCCCCTCCCTGGAGTATCAAAGCTGAACCCTCAACTCTTCATCTAGAGAGGAAGAAGGTGGGAGGAGCAGAATTCAAACATTTTCCTTGTACCTTGAGAGCCTATGATTCCTTTGTAAAGGGCCATTCAGTCACAAGAAAAAGAACCTGCTCCTCATTCAACCTAGAAATTTCATTTTTAATCTTATTTCTGGGTTCTGAATCATTACTGGACCTACTCCCTGAGGGACTTGATTTGAGTGGCATGAGTTAGTTATTCTATTTTCCATAATAAAGCTGCCTCCTAAATAACTGTTTCACATCTCTTGGTGACAAATCGGAAAAGGGGCAATTTTTCACCCTGAAGAAGTTGAAATGTGACTTTTCTGTTGTACGAGTCAAATGGCTGGAAAACTACACAAAATAGGAGAAAGCTGTTCATTAGATTCAAACACTAGCAAACAAGCCCTCTTTTGTGCTCCCTTAGAAAAGTGACAAGTGAAGGCATGTCCTCTGTTTGGCTCAAATAAACTCTCAGAAAAGTTCCCAAAAAACAGAACTAAAAGTGACAAGTTCATTACTATCAGTGCCAGTTTCAACATGGAAATATCAGGAGGTGCCACTGTTTTATCTGAGTGTGACACTGACAGTTTCTGCTCCCCAACAAAGTGGCACAGGGGTTAGTGGGGCAGTTGTCATGCAGACCTCAGACAAGGAGGGCAGTTGTCATGCAGACCTCAGACAATGACGGCCATATTGTTGGGCCACAAAGTCACTGCAGGGTGTAGTTCAATGGCCAGGACCCAATTGGCGTAGGCTTTCAAATGGAGAGAGCAGGGATATCCAAAGTCAGGATGGTAGCCTGGCAGAAAATTGCAGTCCTGGACTGTTTTTGAACTTCAGAAATTAGTAACCTGGCTTAAGTTATTTAAAATGAATAGGCTTCTTTGTTTCTCTTAAGGATAAGGACATACAGATTCTGACTTAGTAAAGAGTCACTTTAATTTATAGGTAATTTTCTCTGCTTCCAGGATTAGTCTAAAAGCTAAGATGTAAAACTTAGATAGAAATGTAGTTCATCAGGAATTAGCAAGCTTCCCAGTGATCAACTGTGCTTGAAGACACTGAGTTTCTGGAATTTGGCTCTAGGCATGATGACATGGCATTGTACGTGAAGGGACCACCGGCATCAGATTTGCCCAATATGTAATATTGGGCATGTTTTTTTTGTTTTCTTTTGTTTTTTATTTTCTGTGTTAGGATATTAGTCCTCTGAGGCTGTATTTGAGTCATATAGTGCTCAGTTTGATGAATATGTGGGTTAATTTGAGTAAAGTTTCTGAAATAAAAAATACTGATTTTTTATTAAAAGCTGATTTCCTTCACATGGTTTATCAGCTGGATATGTTAACAGCTCCCCAAAAAAGGTTTTCAAAATGTTGAAGTAAATTAACGTGGAACCTCCCAAGGAGGCTACTTTGAAGAAATAAATGCACTTGGCTGCATAAATTATGGATATCTGTTACAAAGGGCAATTCTGATGTAGCTGAGCAAATTTTGCTTCAAAATCCTGGAGGATAAAACCTTTGAAAAGGTGTGTGAGTAATCAGGAAATAATTAAGACAGTCAGAGCCCTGCTTTATGTGAGGGAATACTTGAGAGTGGAATTCATATTAACCAGAAGTTGCTGATGACATGCCTCTTATTAAAAAAACACACGAAGTAAACAGTACATTAATTAAATTTTCTAATACACAAAATAAGGAGGCTTTAAAATGCCAGTAAGGAAAGAGAAATGATATAATGGGATTTAATAAAAAATATCAAGCAATTAAAATGAGGAATAACAAAGTTAGGTGTTGTTGTCGTCATCTATGATGATACCAGATATTCACCAGGCAGACCCCACTTTCTAACACCTAAGCATTCCCTCATGTTTCACTTATTCCATCCATTCACCTCCCTCTCCTTTTCACCGCCTTCTATGCTTATCTAAATCTGACCTTCAAAACCCAGCCAAAATGCCACTTTCTTCATGAAAAATGTCTCCCTTTTCCTAGGCCAGAAGTAATCATTTCCCCGCTCTATGCTCTCATGCCTCTTACTAGTTTCCATCATAAATTAGGCATCTCTCAATGACTGTCTCATTTCCCGTGCTAAACTGTTACTTTCTTCAAGTCTATACCTATAGTCTAGCACCTTGTCAGCAACTAGCATATTGTTAATATGCCTCTGTTAATGAATTAATGACCGCTTTTGAAAAAGAGATATGAAAAGGAAATGTTATATTTTTCTTAAAGAAATAGGGATACAGAGAAAAAGATTCAATTTTGTTTATCTTCTCAATGTTACCTGAGTTGGATAATTGTTGATAGGGTAAATACTTTCATTTAAGGAAAATAAGCCTTAAAACTAAACTATGATTTTAAAACACTAGTTCATGAATAGCTAGAGAAAGCATCATGCTCATTTATGCCACCTACTAACCTGTGGGACATTATTTAATCTATATGAGCACTAGTTTCCTCACATTTAAGAAAGAAATAATCATTTGCTGCCTTGCCTGTTTCACAAGTTTGCTGTGAGAGATAAGAAGACATTGTAAATGATAGTACTTTGGAAATCATAAAATTCTTTGTTAATGTAGGAACATATGGAGGAGATCAATATAAGGGACATTAAAATAGTAATATGAAAAAGAGAAAATAAGTGACTAAAACAGGTCAGATTCTTTAGGTCAAATTTATATGAAATATTTTATGAAATGTTTGAAGGAAAGAGTTTGCTATGCAAAAACTTAAGTTTCCATCATAAGAAACAGTAATGCCATAAGGGCAAGTGTTAAGATTACTGAATAATTTCAGTTGGTGTGTTCTATAAAATTGCAATTTTAGTCAGAGGGTTCCTTATAGATAAAAGAGTTCCATGCCTGAAGTAATCTTCAATCTAATTCACTCACTATTTTCATTTAGGAATGATGATTCCATTTCCTTCTCTACTACTGTTGAGGTCAGTTTAGTGAACATCTAAAATATTTTCCATCATACTTCATGGCATCCTAAAGCTTTAATAAAGTTGCTGGAAAGGAATATAGATTGTGGAATCCAAGGATAAAAAGGGGTCTGAGCATTCACTTATTCTAACTTGAAATTCATCTGTAGAATTCCTGCTATCTCTGGTCTTGACCTGGATGGATCCTAGGTAGAAAAAGGGATGGGAGTCTACAGCTGATCCCTCAATCAATTAAGTAGAAATGTGATCTCCTTTTAGTTTTGATGTGTATGAAAGCTTTGGCCTTCCTGGTATGCAGAACAGACACACTGTCAGGTTGCTGTTTCCATGGTCACACCTGGCCTCTTGGCCATCACACAGTTCCCATGGTACACAGCTCCAAATTAGCTAGGGCAAGGAACAAATACATCTTAGGGTTTAATTCCCTTTATCTCTTAATGAGAGTTTATTAGCATATCTATGGCCATTTTCTAAGAGCACCAGCTCTAGTAGGATTAAACCTGTGATGGATTTTGCTGTTGCCTAAGAAGTTCCCTTTTCTTTCCCAAAGGAGCCAATGAACAGAGCTTCTTGAATAGCAAATGAATCCTGAAGAGTTAAAGTCACTCTGGCCCCTCATACAGACTGCATATGGGCCTTGAGGATTATAATCATTTAGTAGCTGCATGATCAAAATGCCAGATGTCTGTAACTTACTTGGTTTAACCTTATATTGTGCTTATGGTTAATGTCATTATGGGTTGCTGGTTGGGGAGAGATTAACCAAAGAATTTGTATGCATATATGCATAACCCATAGACTCAGACAATAGTATAGTGAAGGCTTGGGGGAGGGAGCAGGTAAGGAGTGGAGGGGGTCAATATGGAATAAAAAGGGGGCATCTGTAATACTCTCAAAAACAAGGTTAATTTTTTTAAATATATTTTTTATTGATTTCAGAGAGGAAGGGAAAGGGAGAGAGAGAGAAACATCAATAATGAGAGAATCAGGGAGATCCAAGATGGCTGCGCCCAGGTGAACACCTAGCCGCAGCCGCACACAACAATTTCAATAAAATACAACTAAAATATAAAACGGACATTGCCCAGAACTACAGGAAGGTTGACTGACTGGAAATTCTACAGCGAGAAGCAAGGAGAAAACCAGAAGGAGGCGCGGAGGAGCTGGAAAAGCCAAGGTACGGAGACGCGGAGACGCGGCGCGCGGAGAGGACGGAGCCGGAGAGGAGGGAGGCCGAGTGCCTGGCGGGCGTTCCTGAGCGGAAAGGAGAGAAAAGCTCCGACTGTGCTGGGCCCCCGACTGCTCTGATCCCCGGTTCTGGGCCAGACCCCGGGGACTCAGGCTCAGCCATAGGGAGCTGGGCTGTAAGGCGGAACCCCGGGGAGAGGCGAAAGGAGGTCCCGGAGGCGCGCACATTGCGCGCAGAGAAGGGACGGTCGGCTGTGCCGCGGGATCGCCCTGACGGGAAGGAGACTGGGGCTCCAGACTGCTCTGAACGCCACCTCCAACTCCACTTCCAACTGAACTGAACCCCAATACCGGGCTCATTGTGGGAGAGCATAGACTGTTTGGCAGCAGGCGAAAATCGAGGGCACCTTTCTCTCAGAGGCGCTGGCAGCAGCAAGCACTGAAGGACCCGCATAGGGCGGGGCTGACAGAAGCCAAAGCTGCAGGCTCCACCCTGAAACCCCGTCCCATCTGTAACTGCGAAATGCGACAACAAAATAGATCACAAACGAAAGAAATGGAGGACAAAAAGCGTCTGGATATAGAGTTCAAATCTACGCTTATAAGTTTTTTCAAGAATTTCTTAGAAAAGATGGATAAGGGCTACGAGGATATGAAAAGAGATCAACTAGAATTAATAAGGGATCAACAAGAAATAAAGAATACATTGTCTGAAATAAAAAATATTTTACTGAGTCCTAAAAACAGAAAGGAAGATCGCAAGAATCAAGTCAAAGATTTGGAACATAAAGAGCCAGAAGACACTCCTCCACAGAAGCTAGAAGGCAAGAGAATCCAGAAAATTGAAGATAATGTAAGAAACCTCTGGGACAACTTCAAGCGAACCAACATCAGAATTATGGGGGTCCCAGAAGATGAGAGAGAGCAAGATATGGAAAACATACTGAAAGAAATAGTGACAGAAAACTTCCCCTACCTGGTGAAAGAATTAGACTTACAAGTCCAGGAAGCGCACAGAACTCCAAACAAAAGGAATCCAAAGAGGACCACACCGAGACACATCATTATTAAAATTCCAAGAGCAAAAGACAAAGAGAGAATATTAAAAGAAGCAAGAGCAAAGAAGGTAGTAACCTACAAAGGAGCACCTATACGATTGTCAGCTGACTTCTCAACAGAAACCATGCAGACCAGAAGGGAATGGCAAGAAATATTCAAGGTGATGAATAGCAAGAACCTACAGCCAAAAATAATCTACCCAGCAAAGCTATCACTCAGAATCGAAGGCCAGATAAAGAGCTTCACTAATAAAAAAAAGCTAAAGGAGTTCATCACCACCAAACCAGAATTATATGAATTGCTGAAGGGGGTTCTTTCAGAAGAGAAAGTAAACAAAGATAAAAATTATGAACAACAAATACATAACTATCAACAAGTGAATCTAAAAACCAAGGAAATTAAAAAAATCTGATGAACAATATTAACTGTTGAATATAATAGAATCAGAGGTATGGAAGGGGAGTGAACTGACGATTCTTGGGGTAAAGGGGAGAGGGGGGCGTGGGAAGAGACTGAACATAAACTGTGCACCTATGGATGAGGACAATGGGGAGAGGGGAAAGGGCAGAGGGTGGGATGGGAACCTGGTAGAGGAGAGCAATGGTGGGTGGGGGGAAAGGAACATTTGTAATAATATGAACAATAAAAACTTATTAAAAAAAAAAAAAAAAAAAAAAAAAATAAAATAAAAATAAAAAAAAAAAAAAAACAAAAAAAAAAAACAATTCAGCCTGCGATTTAGGCTGGATTTTATATTTTGGCCCCTTCTCGGAAAAAAAAAAAAAAAAAAAAAAAAAAAAAAAATAATGAGAGAATCATTGATCGGCTTCCTCCCACAGGCCTCACACTTGGGATCATGCCTGCATCCCAGGCACATGACCTTGACTGGAATCAAACCTGGGGCCCTTTAGTCTGCAGGCTAATGCTCCATCCCCTGAGCCATGCCAGCCTGGCAAGGTTAAATTTTTTTAAAAAAAGAATTAAAGGAAGCAGAAAACAGTTCACAGAAAAAGAATAATAAAATGGGTTTTGATAAAAATAGAATATTATACAGAAATTTATACAAATATTTTATTAATATAATTAAATTTATACAAATATTATACAAAAATAGAGATTTATAACTTGGAGGGGCAGTAGTAAATACATATAATGGAATCTTTGCATCCTATATTTTAGATAAATCATTTCCATTCAAAGGGCAGCAAAAACTTAACTAATCATAACCAAAATAAACCATGTTTCTATCCTCCTCTTTGCCACACATGCCAAACTTGAAATATTTAACTTGGTATAAAAATTGAATTTTAACTTTAACTTTATATCCATTAAAATATGAGTAGTCAAATGGAACTCCTGTTGCCTAATGACTTATTTCATGTCTAACCGATCATGTCATCATATTGGAGGGTATCTGGTTTCCCTATATATTAAAGATATCCTGGAGCAAAATTTACAATTCAAGGATATTAGATAGAAAGTTACCTGCTTCAAGTGGGAGAATGAAGTCATTTTTCATGTCACCATGACCTTGGGGTGTCCTGATACGGAAACTGATGGCATGGGATTCTGTTTTAATCAGACTTGATGGACTAAACTCTGTGCTGGGGTAGAACCAAATATAGAAATCAAAATCTTATTTTTAATTCTTTTATGGTTCATTTATCTGTGTTGATATGATACATGAGGATTTAATACCATTTCTCTGTGTCTCTCTTAGAAGACAGAGGGAAGCTAAAAGTCAGCAGTTCCAGCCAGCCATCAAACTCTGAAGGTGGCTCGTTTCTCCTCAAATCTGGCACAACACCCCTGCCACCCCTGCCACCGGGAGCAGACACTTCTCCCTCCAAGAGCACAAATGGAGCTCCTGGTACTGTCTCTGAATCAGAAGAAGAAAAGGCAAAAAAATTGCTTTATTGTTCACTATGCAAAGTGGCTGTGAACTCCCTGTCACAGCTAGAGGCACACAACACAGGTTAGTGACTATTGTTGGGATTTAAATAATGTGCATAACAAAATACAACTTTTTCCTTCAGAATACATTGGGTGTTCAAACATTAGGTTAGTTCAGTCTCTTCTCTACTTTTTTGATTCATATGTATGATTTTGAGAAATGCCTAATCATATTGACATTAGAAGCAGCAAGGCAAAAGCAGATTGGAGATAAAATTTGTTCTATTCTATATTTTCTAAATGTACCTAATACCTCCCCAAACTCACTACAGGGAAGTGACAGGATAAAGATATACTAGTATACCTATGCACAATGTTCACTGCAATACACTTACAAGAGAAAAAAATAGAAACAACCTAAAAGTCCCTCAGTAAGAAAAACTACACTAATAAAAGAAAAATATGTAAATTGACCATCACTCTGCTTCGCCCACCAGCCAATCAGAGTGAGTATGCAAATTAACCCAACTAAGATGGCGACCACCACAGAGCTGGAATGAGCAGGAGGCTTGGATTTCCCTCAGCAATGGAGGAAGCCAAGTTTCCTGGCTGGCCCTGGCTACTGCTCAAGGCTACCAAGTTTCAATTATAGAAGAAAAATAAATCCCAGATACCTGCTTCCAACTGGCCCTGGCCTATGCTTGGGTTGCCAGGGGGCATGGCTGGCCTGCAAACTACCACAGGCCCCTCACCCAAGACCTCCCCATGCCCCAAGGGAACCCCACCCTGATCCGGGACACCCTTCAGGGCAAGCCAGCTGGCCCCCACCAGGTCTCTATCCTATCTAATAAAAGAGTAATATGCAAATTGACCATCATTCCAACACACAAGATGGCTGCCACAAGATGGCCATTAGGGGAGAGCAGTTGGAAGGGACCAGGCCTACAAAGGAGGGCAGTTGTGGGTGATCAAGCCATCAGGGGAGGGCAGTGGGGGGTGACCAGGCTGGCAGAGGAGGGAAGTTGGGGCCAACTAGGCCTGCATGGAAGGGCAGTTGTGGGGGACCAGGCCTGCAAGGAAGGGCAACTAGGGGCAATCAAGCCTGCAGTGGAGGGCAGTTAGGGGTGACCAGGATGGCAGGGGAAGGCAGTTAGGGGCAATTGGGTTGGCAGGGGAGCAGTTCAGCATCAATCAGGCTGGCAGAAGAGTGGTTAGGGAGTGATCAGGCTGGTAGGCAGAAGCAGTTAGGAGCAATCAGGAAGGAAGGCAGGTGAGGAGTTGGGAGCCAGTAGTCCTGGATTGTGAGAGGGATGTCCAACTTCTCATTTAGGCCCCTTCCTGGTAGGGAAGTCAGACATCCCTCGAAGAGTCCCAGATTGAAGAGGGTGCATGCTGGGCTAGGGACACCCCCTACCTGGTGCACAAATTTCATGTACTGGACCTCTAGTATTGAATAATTATAGTAGCTCAATATGACAGTTTATATTATTCCATCATTAAAGTGTAATTATAGAGTGCCGGTGTGGTTCAGTGGGTTGAGGTACTTCTATGCACCAGACAGGTTACATGCCTGGATTTCATGCTCAATCCCCAGTAGGGGGCATGCAGAAGGCAGCTAATTAATGTTTCTCATTGATGTTTCTATCTCTCTCCCTCTTCCTACAACTCTCTTTAAAATCAATAAAAATGTATTTTTAAAGTTAAAATCAATAAAGATAAAACTGTTTTTTAAAAATATATAATTATAAGAAAATATGTCTATAATTTGATATGTAAAATTTTCAGAATATTTCATTAGAATGATCCCAATTTTGAAAAAAATATATATACTTTATGCTCATTTTTAAAGTTTAAGTATAGTTGGTATGCAACAGTATATTAGTTATATTAATTTAGGGTATACAATATCAATACTTGACATTTTTATACCTTATGATTGTTGTTTTAATAATTATCTTTCACCTTGCAAATTTCTCAAAGCATTATTAGCTATATTTATATTTTATATACTATAAACTAAGCTAAAAAGATATGCACTAAAATGATAACTTTGATTATGTCTGGGCCTTGAAAATATAAGTAATCTTTATTTCTGTTTTCCCATTTTTTGCAACGAAAACATGTTAAATTTATAAGAATTAAAATGGTCATTAAACAATAAAAGCATTGGGAAATTCAACCTGAAGATAACCTCTCAAGAATAAGCAAACAAAGAGCTTCATGTTGTTCTTAAATCGCTATTTAATATGTGTCTCTTCCTGTTTTAGGATCTAAACACAAGACCATGGTTGAAGCTCGTAATGGGGCTGGTCCAATTAAGTCCTATCCTAGACCTGGATCAAGATTAAAGATGCAGAATGGTAGTAAGGGGTCAGGACTACAGAACAAGACATTTCATTGTGAAATCTGTGATGTTCATGTCAATTCAGAAATTCAACTCAAACAGGTAATGTATTCTGAATTAGTAGTCACTGTTTGGGGTCATCACTTGACTGTGTATCTCCTCACCTATATAATGGTTCCCACTGTGCTCACAGTTAAATCAGCTAACCTTTATGTGCAATATGCAAAATACAGGTGCTCTGTAGAAGAAAAAGTCACTATAAAATATTTGCATACCTATTGTGACTATATGTCAGACTCCAGACTAGGTGTTAGAGACAGATGAGTACAGAGTCACCTGGAGCTCACAGTCAAGCAGGAACTTCTGGAAGACAAAGTGAGCCATTCAGCCGATTGTCCAAGGACCCAAAATCTGGTTAGGGGGACTCCACAGTCACAGTGGTTAACACCAGGCAAGGTTGGATAAGATCTATACAGAAAGAGGAAAGGGAGAGAGGCATTACAGTTGAGTGGGGAGCAAGTCTTGACCCACACACTACCTTGGAATTTGTACCTTAGAACTGGGTCCAGCTACCTCTGGTATGAAAGCCTCATAATCATGGTGAAACCAGCTACCTTTATCTGGAAATATATGCTACATGAAATAGAACTCACATTTAGATTCAGCTAATGCAGCAAACTTTTTTCAGCACATTTCTAGCCGAAGGCATAAGGATCGAGTTGCAGGGAAACCACTGAAGCCGAAATACAGCCCCTACAACAAACTCCAGCGGAGCCCAAGCCTCTTAGCAGTAAGTTCGCCTTGCCTGCTCACCTGTTTGTGGGGCAGCCTTGCTGGGTTGGGCAGATTCTGTGGGTAAGGAGGGCCTAGGGTCTAATTAGTCCTGAAAGGTTTGGAACTTAAACAGCAAGCATAGACAGAAATTGTAGAATGAACTGCTTAGTTCCTGCCTAGGACACCTTGAAGAAAGCTTCCTTAGAGAAGAGAAGCCAAACCTCCTCAAGAGCTTTTAGGAGCACCTTTTGAAAAGATGACCTTCTTGCCGGGACCAGTTTGGCTCAGTGGATAGAGCGTTGGCCTGCAGACTGAAAGGTCCCAAGTTCAATTCCGGTCAAGGGCATGTACTACCTTGGTTGCGGGCACATCCCCAGTTGGGGGTGTCAGGAGGCAGCTGATCGATGTTTCTCTCTCATCAACATTTCTTACTCTCTGTCCCTCTCAATTCCTCTCTGTGTAAAATCAATATATTAAAAAAAAAAAAAAAAAAAAAAAAAAAAGATGACCTTCTTTAGGGTATAAAGAAAAGAAAAGGCACAAGGGCAAGTGATGCCTGTGGGACCTGGGAAAAGGGATTGCTTTCTGAAAACTAAAACTCACCCATTTAGTGTCCTCCACACCCTTCTCTCTCTCCTCTCTCTCTCTCCTCTCTCTCTCTCTCTCTCTCTCTCTCTCTCTCTCTCTCTCTCTCTCTCTCTCTCTCTCTCTCTCTCTCTCCCCCTCTCCCCTCTCTCTATTCCCCTCTCTATATTCCTCCTTTTTTCCTTCTGCCTCCCCCTCAACCACTCAACCTCTAGTCTAGGAAGTAAAATAGGTGTGTGTGTTGCCCTCTTTCCGTGTCTAGTAAGCATGTTGGTAATCAGCCTGTTTCACCTGCTCTCAGTATGTGTTGTTATCAGTTTTGGAGTTGTTTTGTTTTTTGTTTTTGTTTTTTTTTGCAAAATTACCCAAAGAGCCCTAGCTGGTTTGGCTCAGTGGATGGAGCATCGGCCTGGGTTCAATTTCCAATCAAGGCATGTGCCCTGGTTGGGGGCTGCATCCCCAGTGGGGGGGGGGGGGGGGAGAGGGGGTAAGGGGCGGGGGGATGTAGGAGGCAGCCCATCAATGACTCTCTCTCATCATTGATGTTTCTCTCCCTCTCCCTTCCTCTCTGAAATCAATAAGAAAATATATTTTTTAAAAGAACTACCCAAGGACTTCAGCGATAGGTGCCGTGTAAATACCCAGACAACTGGATTTCATGATCTCCCTGGGACCCAGGCTGACATTCCCACCTGAGGGTAAAGCTGGGAGTGGCCAGCTGGAGGCCTTGCTCAGGTTACCTTCCAGCTGCTCTTCAGCCTGGTTCATAGGTCCACGCTCATCCACTGAGCCACGCGGGCTGGGCGAGAGTAAAGATTTTTTTTTTTAATTTGACTTCTTAATGCCCATGCTTAACTTATAAGATATATTATATATCTGTGTTGCTTATTCAAAACAATCCCCCCTCCCCCCCATGCCCTTTCCTGGTTTTCTCCTTCCTTTAGGCAAAACTTGCATTCCAGAAAGACATGATGAAGCCTCTGGCCCCAGCCTTCCTGTCCTCGCCCCTGGCCGCAGCCGCCGCCGTGTCCTCTGCGCTGTCCCTGCCGCCCCGGCCCTCCGCCTCGCTCTTCCAGGCGCCGGCCATCCCGCCCGCCCTGCTGAGGCCGGGCCACGGGCCCATCCGCGCCACCCCGGCCTCCATCCTCTTCGCGCCCTACTAAGTCTGCACGCCCCCGAGGCGGTGGAGGCCGGTTAAGTAGGAAAGTTGCGAAGAAGAAAAGCCAAAAGGATTGGGCAATCCAAGCATTGCGTGTTGCAGTGCCCTCACCCAGCCACGAGATGTGAGCCCGACTCCAAAGAATAGCCTCTCCCTAGATTCCCTAGATGCAGGCGTGCTTTTAGGGCCGCTCCTGTCATGTAGGAATCCCAGCAGCACAGGCTTTCTCTCCCTGTTCCCTCCCCCTGGCCTGCCCCATTCAATCTATGTATCTGAGATATTTGGTTTCTTGCTACTCCATTGGTCAGAAAAAAACAAAAAACAAACAAACATATAGACCTATATCATTCATTCTCTTGACTATTTTTCCATTGAGGGTGATCTGGCTTAGAAACAATATGGAATATTTTCCTGACAGACTTGAAAGGTAGGATCTTCCTCACACGTCTGTACATAACGCTGGAATCCAACTGGGCCCATGCTAGTGTGGAACAAAAAAACAAAAACAGATGAACACAAGTGCTGCCTTGTGGACCCCATCCTACCAATGGATCACAACGTTTTCTTCCCGGTGTACTCTTATTGACAGGGATTGTGTACTGTTTTAGACCCAAGTGCTGTTGTGTCCTGTGTAGTACTAGATCTGTAACTCTCGTCAGAATTAAACACTTTTTTAGTTGCTGTGTACATGTTAGGAAGCAAAAATAGCTTTGAGTTTTCTCTCTGAGAGAACAAAAGATAAAGTAATGTATTTTTCTTCATGTTCCATTTTATCGGGTGATATTTAAATGAACTAGAAAGCCATATAACATAGCTATAATTACTACCTGTTCGCTATTTTTGTTTAACTTATTTTGTAGCTTCCTCACCCGTTTGAGTTGCTAAGCAAATGTATACAAACAGAAAAGAGCTTCCGAAATTGCACATTTCTTTGCACCTCCTGTGCATTCTGCAAGAAGACAATGAATCCATGTATTTCTACGTAATGATCTCCTTCGTTTCTAACCTGTTTTCATTTGTAATGATGCTACATAATCTTGTGGCTCCCTAATGCAATAATGTACAGAAGATGGAAAAAAAACATTTATAATTGAACAATTTGTCTTTCTGTTCACGGAATATGTTGCAGGACGTGCTCCCATGCTCCCTTTCTAAGCTGATATCCACAAAACTGGAATGTTTGTGATATCAGGGGTAAGAAGTATCATACCACAACAAAACAGAGTGAACTCTTTTTGAGCATCTGTATCTGCAATCTGTAAATGGTAAAATGTCTGTGTATTTTTTTAAATGTACCTTTTCAATAAAAGTACAAAATGTAAAAATATGTTTGTGACTTTCCAAGTGATTTTCTCCGGAGACACCTTCAATTTGAAATCATCTGATGAAAGATTTTGAGTAGGTGCAAAGATTGCTTTTTACATATTTAGCATTTTCCAGCTTATTTATTTGTCATGTTTATTCATTACTGTTCACAGCATCTGTACGAGGCGAGACTTTGCTGCTGTTTTCCCTCTGAATCTCAGAGAAATTGGGCCAAAGTTGTGAGTGTAACCCAAAATAATGGTCGCAGCCTGCCAAAAAATTGGGACTGAATTTTTTAAACTTACTGTGTGTCTTCTAAATCCCTCGACCATCTTTTATTCATATCCGTGGCAATTACACTCTCTTTTTAGAGAATTTTATGTCACTCCTCCCTCTGCTTTTACCTTCTCTAATCAGCCCACCCCTCTTTACTTCCACCTCATTCTGTTCTTAAGGGTAAAGGTTAGTACATTCCTTTTGTTCTGGTTATCTATTGCTGCGCTAAGAACTACAACAAATTTAATGGCTTAAAATAACCATTATTTTGTTATAATTTCAGGAGTCAGGAATTCCCACAGAGCTAGGCTGGGCTGTTTTTCCTTTTCTTGGGGCACTAATAAGAAGTCCCCTGGTCATATTGCTTGCCTCCTGTCACGCCCCAACCAGGGGTCAAACACAATCTAGGTATTTGCCCTGACCAGAAATCAAACCTGCAACCTTAAACCCTCCACTTAATGGGAAATTTTTTAAATGTGCTGCTTATTCTGGCATAGCCCAGCTCTGGTCTCTGAAGAATCTGAAAACTGCTCCAATGTGGGATTGCCCACATTAAAAAACACCCAGTTAAACTTGAATTTCAGATATACAATGGATAGTTTTTAGTATAACATTCTAAGATCATTTAGTATGATATTACATATGGCATAAGTATGTTCCATAAATAAGTATACAATATTTGGGACATACTTATATTAAAAGAATATTTGTTGCCCTGGCTGGTGTGTCTCAGTTGGTTGAGCATCACCCCATATACTAAAAGGCCCCTGGACGGGAACAGGGCACATGCCCAGCCTGCTGGTTCAGTCTCCAGTCAGGATGTGTCCACAACCAATCAATGTTTCTTTCTCACATTAATGTTTCTCTCTCTCTCCCTCTCCCTGTCTTTCTAAAAACACAATAAAAACGTATTTTGGGGGGGGAAAAGAATATTTTTGTCTATCTGAAATTCAAATTTAAATGGATGGACTGCATATTTTTCTAAGTCTGGCAACCCTGTCTCAGGAGCATTTCTCTTCATCTCAAGTACCATTATTCTTCAGGAGAGAAGTAATCTCTTGGGTATTAAAATAATGAGATTTTAAAGGCACATTGTGAAATGCACTCGTATATATGGAAGAGGAAGAGATCTGCAATAAATGAGTCAATGATATATTAACAAGGGGAAATGCAACTACAAAGGCAAATTACTTAAAGTTGTACAGATACCTGTCTAACAATATTAAACTACTAAAGGCCCATGCATGAATTCATGCAAGGGTGGGGTCCGACTGTGGATGGTTGGTGGGCTGGCCCTGCCCCCAGTGGGAGGGGGGAGTGGGCAGAGCCAACCAGGGAGAGGGGCTTCAGGCCCTTGGCCAGCTGGCCCCAACCCCTGGTTGAACTCCCGGTCAAGGGAACAATTTGCATATTAGCCTTTTATTATATAAGAGGAGATTCTAAGAGTAACACACCAAAATTTTACACACCAAACTCATCAGCCCCTGATTTGTTCCTTCTCTGCTCTAAGCTAATTCTTACTTTCTGGAGCAGAAATTGTTATGGTGGTGCGGAATTTTTCTCTAAGAAACTGCTTTAAGGAAAACTACCCTATAGTTAATATAGTTGAGAAAGAGAATCAAGGGATTCCCATTGAGGGGTGGGTGGGGAGGACAAAGGAGAAAGAGCTGACAGAGCATCAGGTGGAAATTTTGTGCTAAGTAAGACTCTCTTTAGAAGTCTAAGGAGACTCAGTGAGGAGATTGAGTTTGGGGATGTTTTGAAAAATAAGGACCCACACCCAGGGGTGCCATGGGAGAGAGGATTATTGTGGGAGGAAGAGATGGCCAGAAACTATTTGATAGTTAAAGATTAAGTTAGCATCCAGACATACACCCTTGATAAGCACAGGCATATTTAGATAACAGGTGGCAGAATTTCACTTCATCTCTGTAGGTCTGCTGTATGGATTCTGGCCTCTCTTATAGTGTTACTTCCATCGGATGCTTGTTTTGTTAATAAGGTGGCCCTCAATATCAGAGGTGGCATGACCTCTTTGGGAAAATGCCAGTGTCTGGTACCTAGGTGGGCTGAGGAGAAGCTGTGTAGACCAAGAACAAATTCCACAGGGGATGCTTGTCTTTGCCTCCTACCTTCCTCCAAGTAATTAGCTCCATGGGGAAATTCAGGGACATGGTACAGGTTCTCAGCAGCTATGCAGTGTAACTATAGGGAATTGCTCGCATTTCTTTGGCTACAATTTCTAAAGACAGAGTGACAATAAAATGTATTTTTCTACTCCACACTAGGTGCTTAAACTGCATCAAACTTCTGATTGTCAGATGGAATGCATTCTATAGGTACATGTCAATTATTCCTTATAAAAAGTCACTTACCTACAGATGATTGGACAAGCTTGTTATTAAGCCCCCTGCATTTCATTTTTATTACAGTGAACAAATAAAATTAGGGTAGAGGAGGAATAAATGAGAATAATACATAATTTGCTCTCGAAAGATCAGAATTCAAATCCTGGCCATGTTATATTCTCATTAGTTTTGTGATTTGATGTCAGAAAATGGATGTTATATCATATTTCCAGAGCATCAGTTCTTCATATATATAGTATAAAATAGATATAATAGTATCCAAGTATCTCAGGATGGTTCTGAGAGCAGCTGACAGCATTTAACCTACAAGGCCCAGAAGTTTCAAACGAGAAAAGGATGATGCAAGCTCTCTTTCCTGTTGAGGAGTCCAAATACTCTCCCTGAGAACTCATTTGGATACCAAGGACTGTTTCACTTTCCACTAAGTATTAACATGGTCTGTGTGGGACTGAACATTAAAATGGAAACTTGTATGATAAATAGGAAGGCTCTATAGTGAAGAAACACTTCGCACTTTGGTTTCTGGCTCTCCAAGATAAAGATTAGTAGGCTTGCCCAGGCTGATGTGGCTCCGTTGATTGGAGCATTGTCCCCTATACTGAAAGGTCTCAGGTTTCATTCCAACCAGGCCATGTACCCAGATTGCGGTTTTGATCCCTAGTCAGAGCACCTCTGGACAACCGATATATGTTTCTCTTTCTCTCTCTCCTTCTCAATGTCTCTCTCTCTAAAATTAATTTTTAAAAATTAAAAACAAGCCGAAACCAGTTTGGCTCAATGGATAGAGCATCGGCTTGGCGACTGAAAGGTCCCGGGTTCGATTCCGGTCAAGGGCATGTACCTTGGTTGCGGGCATATCCCCAGTGGGGGGTGTGCAAGAGGCAGCTGATCGATGACTCTCTCTCATCGATGTTTCTAACTCTCTATCTCTCTCCCTTCCTCTCTGTACAAAATCAATAAAATATATATTTTTAAAAAAATTAAAAACAAGATCAGTAGACTCCTTGCAGCTCCTGTTAGGAGGTTCTCCGGAGATGCAGTATCTTATGATCACTGGTAGTTCATGCCTTTGTTGAGACAAAAGGATAGCTTTACTTAACATGAATGAGCCCATTTAAAATCAATACACTAAAGAGTCAAGCACTGAAATTGACTTAGAAATAGAACAACAAGCAAAAGGAGAAAACTGCCACTGGCTTCAAGCCACAAAGCAGGGTTTTCTAATAAGCGGTTGTTTAGCTTGGTCTGTAGGCAAAAAAGTAACTGACTACTCCGTCTTCACCAAGGTGCAAAGTACAATCTGGAGCACAGATTCTCAAAGAGTAATGTGTAGAAGAATCACCTGGAAAGGTTTTTAAAGTTCATATTCTGGGTCCCACCCCCAGAGATTATTAATTATTTAGGAGGGAAGACGTGATGCCCAGCAATCTGTCTTAACAGTTGCTCTTCCTCATTCCCCCTCCTCTCTCCCCACTCAGTGTAACAGGAAGAAGACAAAGAACAGTCTGGCTCATGAAACTGAAGAAAGTTTTATTGGCCCCAGAATGCTTGTGAGACTCCTGGGTCTAGACAGTGCTGCAGATCAAATCCAGATTAAAGCAATAAACACTTCCAAAGATTATGCTGAATAGACCAAACTACAGACTGTAACTTGAAAGAGGCCTATCTCCAAAACAACCAAATACTTCTAGACAAACAATAAAGATTTTTAAATGCTCTAGAAATAAATCCAGTCTTCCCCCCTTACAAGCAAAATCCTACATATAACCTTTACTTAAAGACAAAACAAACAAGTCAGAAATAGTTTGTAATATGGAAGAAGATTTAGTGATTCAAAATAAATAGAGAAACAAGGTAGACTACATAAAGAAGAGTCCACAGCCCACATCCTTGGAAGCCATTGTGGAAACAAGAGCTTGTGAACTACCACAGAGGTTCCTGCTGAGACAGGACATCTCAGTAATAAAATGGGCAAATGAATGGGAAAGAGCTATCAGTTTAATCTAGGGGTGTCGAACTCAATCAGAGAAGGGGCCAAAATCTAAAATCCAGCCTAAATCGCGGGCAGAATGGTTTACTGAACAGTCATAAACTGTCATTGTGATGGAAACGCAGCGGAGTGCAGTGATGACAGCGAGGTGTGGGCCACATTGCAAGGCCTGGCGGGACGGATTTGGCCCGAGGGCCTTGTGTTTGACACATGTGGTTTAATCCTTCAACAGCCACTTCTTGCTGATCTCAGACACTGGAAAGACAGTAAATGGATAAGAATGGCTGCCTTCAAATTGCTTAAAATGCTGGGAAGTATGGGGGAGGGGAGAGAGCAAGTGTCTGTGAAGACAACATATATGAACATTATTCAATCTCTAATAAGCAAAGAAAAAATAAATTGGGCCAATGGATGGGGCTGGCACAGGTGTAGTAAGTAGATGCTAAGGAAAACTTCCTAGAGAACAGGATTGAAAACTGGCAAAAGAAAAAAAAAAGCATTTGAAAGAGAAGGAATGGCATGAGCAAAGGCACAGAAGCATGAGATACAGTGTATGGAGGGGGCGCATACAATTCATAAAGCTTAAAACGAGAAGCAGGAGGGGAGGAGTAGGCTGGGAGATAGAAGTAGTTCAGTCATGGAGAATCTCACTGAGAAGTCTAGACGAATCCTCAATTGGGGATTTTAATTGGAGTAATATGATCAGATTTACACTGAGGAAGATCTTGTTTTGTAGAAGTAAAAAAAAAAAGGGATTGGAGACAGTTATGTCGACCAGAGAGACCTTTATGAAGTCACAAGGATGACTGAAGTGGGGCCCTGGTCATAAAAACGATGAAATGCTTTGGACAGCAGAAATCACGATACAAACCAAGCAGCGGCAGCAGCATGGTTTAAGCAGCGGCACTTTAAACAACTCAAGAGCAAGAAAAGAATAAGAGGCTCACTGATACTCACTGAATGGGTCCATCTTTGTAATCCCCACATATCCTGCATGGAACCTTACTTACTCCAGTGAACTCTGATGTGAATGAATGATGAGGCACAAAGTCAGAGTGGCTGGGTATATAGAATGTTAGCCCTTATGCTCAAAAGTCCCAGACTATAATAATCTCTAAGTCCCACGATTTACTTTCTTGATATGCCATTTTCCTTTTGTGTCCAATTGCAAAGCAGTCACTCCTTCCCCTGGAAGTTTCTGTGGACAGAGAACCAGAGAGGCGAGGCTGTTAGAACTGTGTGCAAAATAAGAACGGAGCTCCCGCACAGCCCGAGGGATGCTCCCAGGAGTAAAGCTTATTGGAATCATTCTTAGACTTTCTGACATTTATGTCAGCTGCTTGAATGCAGCATTTTTCCCCTTTCTTACTTTCAGCGGTTCCATAGGGTTTGCAAATTGAAGCTGTAACACAAATGGCTTCTGGACATATATTATGAATCACTATTAAGTAAATAATCACTTTCTTAGTTCATTCTACAAACCATGACATCCAGAGGACTTGAACTCAGTGAGGGTCACTAAGGAGCTCTTGAAAAATATCAGAGCTGTGGCCTTAACATCCAGGGAACTGAATCAGAATCTCAGGTGGTGAGCCCCTGGCATTGACAGGAAAACAAACAGACGAACTGTCCAGATGATATTAATGAAAAGTCAGGTTTGAGGTCCACTAATCATTCAGAGCCAGCTGAAAAGAGACCACAGAGAGGAAGGCAAGAGAAATTTGTGCCTCTGATGTCTGTTACTTGAGGGCCAAGTACATCTCCCAAGCCCTAGGAACAAAACAAAGAAACTAGCTTTCCAGACATATGATTGGTAGGGGAGGGAAGACATTTTAGTTAAAAGAAGTCTTTCTTGCCGAAACCAGTTTGGCTCAGTGGATAGAGTGTCGGCCTGTGGACTGAAAGGTTCCAGGTTCGATTCTGGTCAAGGGCATGTATTTGGTTACAGGCACATCCCCAGTAGGGGGTGTACAAGAGGCAGCTGATCAATGATTCTCTCTCATCGATGTTTCTGACTCCCTATCCCTCTCTCTTCCTCTCTGTAAAAAAATCAATAAAAAATATTTTAAAAAGAAGTCTTTCTTTTCGCACTATCATCTGGCACTGTTTTCATGGAGAGCTGAGAAGAAAAATGCTATCATTGATTATTAAAATTCTGATGGAAAAAAATAAAGTCTGAAAGAAGATCTAAAATTGCACATCCAAATGTGAAATTCCTAAATCACAGAGTAATCTGTTAGACCGCCAATGCTTGATCAAAATAATTTTAATTATTTAACTGCCTATAATCTATACAAGCTCTTGTATGGTTAGCCCCAAAAATCACCATAGGAAATTGTCATGTATTAAATTCAGATCAGGGTGGTTTTCAGATCAAGAAGCAGTATTTGGGTGCATTAGATATGTCTGCTATTTCATGACGATCATAAGGTTAAAAAACATAATCCCACAACTTAATAGATAATAATAGTAGTAAATGATGGGTAGAGATACTAGTGCTGAAAATTCCTGAATGCTTCTGAACCATGACATATGTTGGACAGTCCCAAGCTGGTTCAATGACCTTTATCTGCATTGAGTGTGAGTTTTGCCAGCCTCCATATGATGATACCATCTCATTTTCTCTGATACCTCATGGCATCATCATCATCAGCTTCATGAGCCACAGGAAGGGTGGGGGGAGGTGGGGGACCTCACACAGAGTCATCCATCCTTGCTAATGTTGGAGATAACAGAATCATCTTTTCTGCAGCCGAGAGAGATCATAATTTATGAGACAGAATGAGAAGAAGGGGCCTCTCCCTACTTTCCCTTTTCAATTTTTGAACTCTGCCCCATTTTGCTAGCCAGATACAAATCCTTGGGCCAAGGGCTTTCCCATCCAGGGGTGCCTATGATAACTAGCATCTCGTGCTCTGACCCTGACTATCTTGGAGAAAAGTAGAGTGACTCCCTTTTCTGCCCCTGTTCCAATGCAACTAAAGCAAAACAGAAAAACATGCACCACAGGCAGAAAAGCAGTCACGTTCACCAAGGACTCTCAGGCCTGACTCCCCTTAGGCAGCTCTGCCCAAGTTAGCCACTGAGGGAGAAACCAACAGGTGATGGGAGGCCTCCTGCACCCTTTCACTCCCCCCCACCGGAAGCTAAGGGGTCATCTGAGAGTGCAGGCATGCGGAGGAGGGGAGCAGGCTTTGCATCAGCTAATAAAGCGGGTGGAAAAGCCTCTGAGTCCAAGGGTAGGCAGGGCTGCCACGGCTGAGGGACTCACTTCCAGGACTGAGCCCTGAGGCAATCACCCGCAGGCCTTCCCACTCAGGGTTTGATTCCCAGCCCTGCTCGCCCACGCTCGCTGTCTGAAAAGGCAGGTAAAATCGTGTTGGTTCCAAGCAAACGCAGGTAGTGGGGCTCAGCTCTCGGGAAATGCTGAAACTTGACAGTGTCGGGTGAGACAAAACCCTTAGGGGCAGGAGCAATGTGACACTGATGATCAGAAGCTGCTTTTGAGGAGTGGGGCACTGCTTGAGCTGCAGAGGTAGAGGGGACGCTCGGAAGCGATTGCGCCTGTGCTCGGCTCTGTTCACAGCAGCCATGGGAAGCCTGGATCCAGCTCGTCTGGGAGGCCATGCAGCGTTCATTTCCTTCCTGGGGAGCCCGGAGACCATTACAGCAAACGCTGCCCAACGAGGAGGAAAGCCTGTAAGTGGGGAACAGTTTTCTGCTGTCCGCAAAGATGCTTGAAAGGAAATGGAATGTTCCAGTAAAAGATAAACAAGCCATTTGTTAATTGCCGGAGACACTCTGGGGGGTAAAAAAAAAAAAAAAAAAAAAAAAAAGGATGGAGCTAAGAATGAAACAACAATACATATTAAAGAAATATAAGGCTCCCATGAAGATCATGCCTCCATCCAAGGTTCACACTGGCCCCCCTCTCCCTCTCCCACCACCATTGGTAATATAGGGCTGCCCTCTCCCAGGCAAGGACCACTCCCTTGCTTTTTCAGTTCCTCCAACATCGCTGGAGCTTGGATTCAGAGGGCCCATGGGAGGTGTGCCTCTGATCCCAGGATCTCAGAATCTCATTCAGATTCTTTGAACTGTGCCTTGCACAGTGGCTTCCACAACTGAGTCAAGTCCTCCCGACTGTAGTGTGGATCATGAAGATGAAATGTTACCATTTTATTTAGCCATTTTACCTGTTCCCAGGCAATGCAGACAGGCAGTAAAATTAATTAAATCAACACTCTCCATTACCACTCCTATTTCCCCAGAATAAGTTGTCCCTCTCTCGAAGAAAGAGGATTTTCCCCCTAAGGCTGTTTAAAAATGGTAACACGACCTCTGTTACTAACGCAGGAGGACTGGCAATAAAATGTGCAAAATTATCTTTTCTAAATTTAATTAAACTCGCATTGCAATGCCGTCTTTTGCAGCCACCGTCTTGGGGCTCTGGCATATTGGAGCATATCTGGAGAGCTTGGGGAAGGAGAGTGGTGAGAAAATCTATTTTCTGAAACAAAGCAAATAAGACTCCTCTCACTGTCACCTGCCCCAAGTGAAGGAGGCTAAAGGGCCCCCAAGGAGGGAAGACAGAGTTATGGGTTGAGGAGCTTACCGTGATTGCAAAGTCTTTAGAGGGAGACAGTTCTTAATCGTTTCGGCTCAAAGACCCCTATCAGAATCTGCTTAAAGTACTGGACCCTTTCCACAAAAAAATGTACATATGCACTTGCAATACTCTTTTTTTTTTTTTTTTTACATAATTCCAGTGGCTTTCTCAGACTTTGGAAGCCCACCCATGGATTATGCACTCCAGGGAGGCACTTTCCTTAAAATCCCTTCTCCTTGAGAATTGACTAAGAACAGCATGGCACCCCTAGATACAGGCCTGTCACTGAGCAGTAAAGAGACTACTGTGCTTGATTCGGTAATACCCTGGCCACCAAGTGACACTGATTTGACATCCTGTTTCTGAATTTCATTTTGAGAGGAAAGATAGTCTCATCGATCCACCCCATGCATTTGATCAGCCAGCAGCACTGGGCATCTGTGCCCAGCAGAGCACAGATGCCACAGAAGTGCCACACTTGTGCAGTACTCATGGCAGAGCCCACCAGAGCCTTGGGAGCTGGGGACACAACCAAGCAAGGGCACCAGCACCAAGTGGGTGTAAACACTTCAGTGATATTTGTTCCAACAGGCTGGTGAGGCCCAGGGACATTCAAATTACATATAATAAATACATTCTTCAAATCATTATTCGGTACTATAAATGTTAGTAAGATATGGAGGCATTTCTGGAGTAAAGAAATTTTAGCACCTCTCCGTGGTCAAAATAAAGTCTTCGCAGTCGTTATCTTTGAACAAAGCAACTCTTAGAAAGGTGTGCGGCCAGATGGGTGGATACTTTTCCAACATGGGAGCTCTGCAAGGGGCTGGGCATATAGGTCGGTGATTGAGGTGGAAGTAGAGGCAGCCATTTAATGTGCACATATGCTCACCGCAGCCCACAGTGTCAGGAAGCCACACAAAGTTGCTGAATCTCAGGAATAAATTTATTTCAAGAAGCAGACTCAGTAATTGAAAGATTGTTGTCTTTTTCGTTTATCTACTTTGCTATTCCAGTTTACCTGTACTTTCTTTCAAAGCACTGAACTATGATAGCATTGGCAAGAAACAAAATCGCAACACAATTGTTATTAGACTCTATGCTCTTGATATAATGGGGGCAAAGGTGCTAAAAAATATAGGGTGTAAAGGTGCTAAAAAATATTGATGCCTGAAATACAGCAAGTTTAGATTCTGCTGAAGCTCACCTATAAACTTGAGCAGGTGGGTTAACCAGTCCTGTTCTCTTAAGAGCAAGATGAGGGGTTCTAATGACCTCTAATGTACTTTCTCATCATAATCATGACCATAATACCTTAATTTTGTATGGATCTTTGATATTCACAGACCACTTTCTCTCATTTAATCTAGCCTACTGGTGAAGAGCACATCCTGGTTCTCTCTACCTATCACTGAGAAAGAATTTTGCCAAAAGACTGCCTTTGGACTTGGACTGCAACTCTCTCTTGGGTGTTCAGCCTACCCTAAAGATTCTGGACTTCCCAATGACGAAAGCCTCCACAATCATGTAAGCCAAGACCAAAAATACATATATTTATGTCATATATATATATATATATATATATATATATATATATATATGGCCTGGTGCATGAAATTCGTGCACTGTGCGAGGGGGGGGGGGGGGGGGGGGGGGGGGGTGTCCCTCATGCCAGTCTGCACTCTCTCCAATCTAGGCCCTCAGGGATCAGGCCTAAACCGGCAGTTGGACATCCTTCTCACAATCCGGGACTGCTGGCTCTTAACCACTATCCTGCAAGCTACCTGATTGCCCCTAAACACTCTGCCTGCCAGCCTGATAGCCTCCTAACCACTTCCCTGCTGGCCTGATTGACACCTAACTGCTCCCCTGCTGGCATTATTAATACCTAACTGCTCCCCTGCCAGCCTGATCACCCCCAACTGCCCTCCCTTGCAGGCCTGGTCCCCCTCAACTGCCCTCCCCTGCAGGCATGATTGCCCCCAACTGCCCTCCCCTGCTGTCCATCTTGTGACAACGTGGGGGCGGCCATCTTGTGACAACGTGGGGGCACCCATCTTGTGATGGCATGGGAGTGGCCATCTTGTGACGCTAGGCTGTGAGGGTCAATTTGCATATTACCTCTTTTACATTTATATACATCCTATTGGTTCGAAACAGTTCTAAACATTTCGAAGCAAAATGATTGGTTTCTCTGCAACCACTAAGCTCCAATATATTTAACAATTCAAGAGCTATTATGTTGAAAGGCAATGTCATGTGATGAGTAAGAACATGGGCACTGCCTAATTTGAATCCTGGTTCTATCATTTACTGTAAATTGACATCAAGTAACTTAACCTCTCTGATCTTCAGTTGTTCCATCTGACAGTAATAGCTTCTACAGACTAGAATTCATTTTTTAGTATATGTGCTGCTGAGGCTGCTACCTAAAGAATTCTTAAAGGTGCAAATGACCAAACACCTATAAAGGATTTGGTACAAAGTCTAGCATCTAATAAACTCTCAGTAATATTAGTATCATGTTCCTTGCTCCCTGTGTCTGTGGATTCATACCAAGTTAGGCAAAAGCAGGCTGAGTGCTTAGATTTTGAAGAATTCCCTATTAAGCTACTGTACCAACATATTGTGTGATTTCCGTGGCGCCTCCATTTCTCTGCTATAAAATGTGGCAAAACAGATGGGCTGTGAGGTAAAGCACTGTGAAGTCCTTAGATAAAAGGTGCCCCTGGGCAATGTTATCATATGACAGGCGATTGGGGCAGGTTTTATATTTTTAATATATTTTAAATGTTTTTTCAGTCAACACATGGGGTGAGGTAAACAAAGTGTTGTTAGAACAGAAATTCATAAACAGTGGTATTTGTACTCCCAGCTATATTCAACTCACTGCCCAGAGTTTGAAAGATATAAAAAAAAAAAAAAAAAAAAATCCTAATTGTTCTGGGGTTTGCACTCCATGGAATCTAGTTCTGATAAACAAGGCCATGTCAAGTCTATTTCGTTAACTTGGACAAGCTCAAGCATTTGTGAATAAATTGTAGAACATCTAGTTATTCGTGTGTTGTTTTTTTAAATATACAGCAAGCCAGAATCAGAATATTTCAGAGTATTTTAGAGTATTTCAGAATCCCATAATACTTCCAAGATGACCAAACTCATCTACTCAATGAATTACAAAGATGATCTCCTATCAGCCATTAAAGGGAATATAATAAAAATAGTCATAATTATGTCCATTGCATAATAGACATTTCCAGAGATAGCATGGTTTAAAATTGGACCTGGTTTTTATTTTGTTCCTGAAAATTATTAGCTATGTGACTTTGACAAATTACTAACTTTGTTATTATTTTTTAAACAAGGTAATATGTAATTTGTAAGCTCCTATGTGAAAAGTATCTAACCCAATGCCCAGCACATAATAAATATTTCCTCTTCTGTGGCACTGTGGCGAAAGATTCTATAACCATGGTGTGACTTTAGAAACCTCAGGTTTTCAGGTCATTCTCTTGAGGGTTAAGCTGAGTTAACAGAATACAACAGTTATTTTGCTCACTGCTCCCCAGCCTTCTGACCAGAATTAACAGCAACCCCTGGAATTATTTCCTCCCTCAAATTCTCCAGCTTGGAATTCTTTGATCATATTAATCAATGGGACTGCAATCAGGACCCAGGTAGCCTGCTATTTCTACACCTGCTATCACAGTCTCCAGGCCAAGCAAACCCACAGCCTCTGGTGTTCCCTGAAGGCTGTTAGAACCGGTCTTCATGCAGGAAAACCAGGCTATAAAGGGGTATAAGGGAAATTTAGAGCCTCACTCTTATATGTGTCAAAGTTAAAAACATATATACCTCAAGTTTTCACCATCAGGCACTAACATCCATTTTTCATTTCTGATATAGTGGGTTTTCTTTCTTACTATATTCATTAACTTTCTATGTCTAGAAATGACACTTAGAAGAAATAATACAAACATTGAAAGAAGCAGGCAGGGCAATCAGGAAGGCAGGCAGGCAAGCAGTTGGGAGCCAGCAATCCTGGATTGTGAGAGAGATGTCTGACTTCCCATTTAGGCCCGATTCCACCAGGCAGTCGGACATCCCTTGAGGGGTCCCAGATTGGAGAAGGTGCAGGCTGGGCTGAGGGACACCACCATCCCCTCCTCCCCCACCCCCACCCCATGCACAAATTTCGTGCACTGGGCCTCTAGTTTTACCATAATTTCTAAAAATTAATTAGTTTGAAATAGTTTTTAAGAAACAAACATACTAAAAAGAACTAGATGTGTGTGTGTGTTTTTCTGAAAGAGTACTTTTTAACAAAATAATAGATTTTGAATCTAAGAAAAATGGATATTTGGATATTCTGTCCTTTGGGCAAATTTATGGGCATACACAGAGTGTGACAATATGCACTCTCTACTTTTTTCTGTTTCATTTTTAACAAGAAGATTGGGACCAATCCCTCAGCTAAAGAGAAGGTAGTCATTGATCATCTTTGGCAGATTCCTTCACATCCTAAGACTTCCTCTGCTTCTTTTTCATTCAAACAAGCTCCCTGCAATGATAAGAAGCCAATCCATACTGGGTTGAAATAACTCATCACAGCTTAAAGTGACACTCTCCTCCTGGGAAGAGGTATATTTGGCTAGCCTCAAAGCCCTTAGCTCAAGCAATAGCATACTTACACTGAAATTTGAAACTCTAGCCAGAGGAGAAGGAAGAAACTAGGAGTTTTATTTCATAAAATATTTAAAATCATACCATGCTACTATTCAGTTATGGGTAGGCAAGCCTTGAGTCATGGAAAATTTATTTTAATGCTACATCAATTATATACCCTTAGTAAACTGAGATTAAAAGCAATGGGATTTAGATAGTTTTTGCAAATAGACCACATTAAGTTCATTCACCAGTTATGTGCCAACAATGTACCCAAAAGCATGCAGGGCAATGTACATTCAAAATGATGAGACATGGTCCTTGTCCAAAAGGAATAGGAGAGTTAGTTTAAAACAAGATTATGAATAGCTCTATATGTGGCTAACACCTTTTCCCCTCCACCAGGGTTAATTTGGATGAGTCTCATAGTATTATCGTGCATGGTTTTATTATACTACTAGAGGCCTGGTGCACAAAATTTGTGCAAGAATAGGCCTTCCTTCCCCCAGCTGCCAGCACTGGCTTCCCTCTGGCACCTGGGACCTGGGCTTTCCTCACAGCCCCAGCTTCTGTCCAGAAGGACATCTGGTCTAATTAGCATATTATGCTTTTATTATTATAGATTTACTAAATCTTATTTTAATTATATATGTTCATTTGTCTTTTCCACTATTCTGTGTGTATGAGAGGCATCAAATATATAATATGTTATATTTGCATGTAAAAAAGATCCTTCATGTTTTTTGGCATATAGCACTGTCTCATCATCTGTTGTTAAACAAATTACCTTACATTTTAATGACTCAAAAAGCAATTTATAATTTCTCATGATTCTGTGAGTCAAGAATTTGGCTTGGCTTGGCTTAGCTGGTTTGTCCTGCTACACATTATGTCAGGGTTACAAATATACCCACATTTAGCTCTAAGTAGAGCTGTGGTTTGGAGCATTCAAAGATGCCCACTTATAAGCTAGGACTTTTCTTCCTGTGGTCACTAATAATTCATCAGTCTACCATAAATGTCCTTATAGCATGGTGGCTGGATGCCAAGGAGATAAATGCACAAGTTGCCAGAACTCTTAAGACCCTGGCTCATAAGTCCCAAAGTGTTATTCCTACCACATTCTATTCATAAGACTTAAGGGAAGAGAAATTAGACTCTGTTCTTTTTATGTATTTTTTAATTGATTTCAGAGGAAGGGAGAGAGAAAGAGATGGAAACATCAATGATAAGAAGATCTGATTGGCTGCCTCCTACATGCCGCCTACTGTAGATTGAGTCTGCAATCTGTGCATGTGCCTTAACCAGGAATCACACAGTGACCTCCTGGTTCATCGGTCAATGCTCAACCACTGAGCCATGCCAGCTGGGCTAGACTTCTTTCCTTTCCTTTCCTTTCCTTTCCTTTCCTTCTTCCTTTCCTTTCCTTCCTTTCCTTCCTTTCCTTCTTTCCTTTCCTTTCCTTTCTTCCTTTCCTTTCCTTTCCTTTCCTTTCCTTTCCTTTCCTTTCCTTTCCTTTCCTTTCCTTTCCTTTCCTTTCCTTTCCTTTCCTTTCCTTTCCTTTCCTTTCCTTTCCTTTCCTTTCCTTTCCTTTCCTTTCCTTTCCTTTCCTTTCCTTTCCTTTCCTTTCCTTTCCTTTCCTTTCCTTTCCTTTCCTTTCCTTAATATATTTTATTGATTTTTTTTTTTTACAAAGAGGAAGGGAGAGGGAAAGAGAGCCAGAAACATCAATCAGCTGCCTCCTGCACACCCCACACTGGGAATGTACCCAAAACCAAGATACATGCCCTTGACCAGAATTGAACCTGAGACCCTTCAGTCTATAGCCTGATGCTCTATCAACTGAGTCAGACTGGTTAGGGCTAGACTCCTTTTCTTGAAGAGGAAAGCATGAACTTAAAAATGGGAGGTGCCGTTGGCTGCTGTATTTAAAGGCTGTATTGTATACCACAATAACATTTTTTAACAAACCCTCCTAATTACCATAAATACATAGAAATATAGAGTAAGTCATAATAAATATGTCTTTTAATGAAGATCTGAGGTCTCAACAAAGTATTGAAATCCCTAGAAGCTTAAAATGAAAAAGAAATTGAAACTAGTAATAATTCAGCAGCTGATGATTCACTCCTCCATCCCTTTTGAGGTTACTCATGGCTATGTGACTTGCTCTGGCCAAAAAAAAAAAAAAAAGTATGTAAAAGAAAAGTGATAAATGTCATTTCAGGGGGGATTTTTAGATCCTGAATTCAACTGTCCTGCCTTATTATCATGGAAGAGCATGTTGAGATGGAATCCCATCAACCTTTGTCTCTGAATGACTACCATAAGTAGAACTCTCCTCCAACTTCTGTTGAACATGGTTTTGACCAAAAAATAAATCCTTGTTATACTAAATCCATGTTGGAATTCATCATAACCTTGTCTACCCCAACTGATAAATGAGCCTTCATTGATGTACTGCAGAAAAGAAATAGAATCCAAAAGGAAGGAATTAGATGCAAGGAGTAGGACTTGGGGGGTGGAAGGGGAGGAAGTGGTACATTAGATTAATTCTATAGAATGTTGTATTATATGGGCCACCTAAATCCAAATGTCTCCTCACATCCTCCAAAAACCAACCAGAAAAGGGAATAAAAATCACCTATTACCCATGCCTACAGCATAATTATGAGGCAAAGAATATTGCAGGCATTAATATATGTGTAATTAGGGAATAAACATTCAAAACTATCAAAGTCAGCTCCAGAGCACATCTCACAATACAGGCAAATTATAGAGGAAAGAACACAGATATTAACTAGAGGAGGCAGAACACAGATATTATCTACCTCAGAAAGAGTCTCATCCTTTACAGGGAATGCAAAGAACATGTGCAGGTCCCGGTGAATCACAACACTGGCTACCAGATAATATCTACCTAATAAAAGAGCAACATGCTAATTGACCGTACCTTTGCAACACCCACAAGCCAATCAGAAGTGAGTGTGCAAATTAATCCAACAGAGATGGTGAGTTAATTTGCATATGCAGGCACCTAGCAGCCCCTTGCTTGCGTTGTTGACGTCTGTGCTGCCCCAGCTGCTCGGGGCCTCTGGGATCATGGAAAGGCAGAAAGGCCGCTCCAGGCCTGAACGGAAAGGCTGCTCCTGCCAAAGTGAAGGCAGTGCTGTCAGTCAGAGGAAAGAAGGCCCATTCTTGCAAGGATCTTCATGCATCAGGCTTCTAGTAAACAAATGATAGGATATGCATGGAGAGAGACAACCAGTCATTACTGGCCTCTAAAGGAACCAGAAGACTCCACCTTTGAAATGTTTTGCACCAGAAAAAGTTTAGTATAAATCTATTATCTCCATCTGATCTAACCTTGAGAAAGCAATCAATTTACAAAAGAAAGAGAACAGAAGAAAATATTAAAATATACCATGAAGTTGCAATTAGCAAAAGCCAAACTGTGAGAAACTTAATTTTGTTTTATTAATTAATTTTCCAATTACAGTTGGCATATAATATTATATTAGTTTCAGCTATGCAGCAGAGTAATTAGACATTTGCATATCTCACCAACTGATCACCCTATTTTCTTAAAATAACAATTATTTTTATTTCATCTTCTAGGAAATAAAATAGTTTTAAAGAGAAAGGTTTATATAGCAATACTTTTAATGACACTTTTTCTTGTTTTCTGAACAAGAAACCTACATTTTGATGCTGCACGAGGCCTCACAAATCATGTGGTTTTCTTATTTATTTACTAATGTAAAGCTTTTTATCCTTCCATGACCACCAAGTTTCACCTTGTTATGAGGAATTGAAAAAGGGAGAAGAAAAAGCAACCAAGAGACATGGGTAAGCATTAATTTAGGACAAAGAGTTAATGCCAAAGGGCTAAAGTAATTAATTTGTTTTTAAAAGTGAGTAGGTTAAATGCTTTCAAATTTACAATTTAGGATTTTATAACAAGGATATGAGCATACTCACCACACACTAGAAAAGGAAACAAATACTCATTGTGCTTCTGTTTCTGCATGTTGGGTTACTCCATCCCACCCCATCACTGTCTTCCAGTCCTGCCTCAGGACTCAGGATAGAAATCAACAGAGAACCAACCTTTACTCCCAGCCTAAACCTCTACCATCTAGTGAAATAAATATTCTGTGTCCCAATTACAACTTTCTGGTTCTTTTCAGAGAAGGAAGTTCACTCTGTCTTTTTATTTTCTCTTCTTTCTTTCTTTGAGCAGGATTCTTTTCAGATATGCATAGCCCACTCTACTCACAAACTTTGGAGTTGGAAGGAAGGGAACTTCCCAGAAATCGATCATGAGAATTCAATCCTGGTGCCCTACAGGTCCTGTTTAGAAAGTGATTTAGTTGTTTCCTTACCATTGGAGGTTATACATCTCTTCACAATTGTAACAAATGGGGATATTTCCCATCTCCAAACTTCTGAGCAGCCTGAGAGTGATTCATGAATCATTCCACCCATACAAAAGTTTGGAAGTTGCCCAGTAATAAGTGGTAAAAATTTGTGATCCTATTGTAACACATCCTGACACACCATCAGTTTGAACAGGGGCAGAAGTGGTCATGTAGGGCCCCCTGTCAAGCAGAAGGGAAGAACACCTACCTTACGTGTGCTCAAGGTGGCACCCTTGCTTGGATTCCCAACTCCATTTTCAGCACAAGTATTTATGAACTTCAGGGCTCCAAGCATCACATTATTGCCCCTGAATGGATGGCACAATGTCATAGCTTGTCCATCCTGAACATGTAGGTGAAATATTTCTCTATGCTTGGTTATTAATTTGATGTGTGAATTCCAGCAATTGACAGTTTTAATATACACTGAGTGGCCAGATTATTATGATCTCTGAACACATAATAATCTGGCCACTCAGTGTATATCCTATATAATCCTATATAATAAAAGGGTAATATTCAAATTATCCCCTTGACCAGGAGTTTGACCAGCAGGCAGGCCAGCTAACTGCCCATGTCCCTTCCCCCTGGCCAGGCTGGCTGGACCCCATCCATGCATGAATTCATGCACCAGACCTCTAATACACACACACACACACACACACACACACACACACACACACACACATTGAATGGCCAGATTTTTATTCATTCAGAGATCATAATCTGGCACTCAGTGTATATGCCTTCTCTAAATTTATGGAAAAATACAGTGAAGTATTTTTTCATAAACTTAGAAGTTTAGGCACTCATTTAGCCAACAGTGTCTCTCAATTATCAGTGGTTTTCACCACTGTGCTATTTATTGATGTCTTCATTCTCTAGTCCCTGGCATACTATTTCTTGCAAAAAAAAATTCTGAATAGCAATTTCTCGACTACTAAGCATCTCTGGGACCCAATCACTAGCAGGAGTTCTGGCTAGAAACTTCAAATTTTAAGAGTAGTTCAATCACTGACTTCCTTTTACCTTCCAGGAATGATATCCTTTTCTTAAGACCTGGTTGAGTGTGATGTTGCATATAAAAAATGAATGTCCAAGCATTTAGGCTAAAGCTCCCCATCCCCACTATAATACGAGTAGGTACTAGAAAGCCATGTAAAAAAAATGTGTACTTCCTTATCTGATAAGGGTCTCTACTAAAAACTACTGCAGTATCATTCTTAATGCAGAAATTTTGGAAATTTTCCATTCAAAAATCAGTATGGAGAACTATAACTATTATAAATATTTGTATTCAACATGGTACTTCTGTTCTCACATTGAGATACCTCATCCTAGTCCACCTATATTTTCCTCTCCTAGTTAGCACAGTGAGATAAGAAAATAAATATAAATATAAGTATAAATATAAATATAAATAGAGAAAAAAGATATAAGGATTAAAAAAGAACAAATTGAATTCTATTTATTTATAGATAACATTAAAATACCATTTTTAATTATTCAAATTAAAGTGTAGCAAAGTGACTGGATATAAAATCAATATTCAAAAATCAATTTTATTTCTATACACCAGTAAAAAAAGAAAAAGAAAAAGAAAGAAAATCATACTTCATTATCATTACAAGAGGTTAATTTCTATAGCAATCAAAACATTAGGTACCTAGAAATTAATCTAATAAAATATGTTTAAATTTTTTATAGGGAAAATTATAAAATTTTGTTGCAAGCCATGAAAGAACATCTAAATAAATAAAGAAGATACCTTAATGGATAGGAAAATTCAAATCCTGAGTCCTAACTCTTTCTGAATTAATGCATAGATTTTATGCATTACAATTACATTTCCCTCAGGGCTTTTCTAGGAATTTGACAAATGCTAAAATTCTTATAGAAAGGCCACAACCAAGAATTGTCAAGATGCTCCCAGAGAGGGGATGACGGTGGATAGAGTGTTGGCCTGCGGACTGAAGGTCTCTGGTTCGATTACAGTCAAGGGCACATGCCTGAGTTATGGGCTCGATCCCCAGTAGGGGACATGCAGGAGGCAGCTGATCAATGATTCTCTCTCATCACTGATGTTTCTATCTCTCTATTTCTCTCCCTTCCTCTCTGAAATCAATAATATATATATATATATATATATATATATATATATATATATATGTAAATATACATGGTAAAATTTTATTCTTGGTTTGGTTCTAGATAGTGATTTTAATCCAAAGGGCAGCTAAATCCAAAATCTCAGATGAGAGCTTTAATATTATTTTAAATTTATTTTTATTGTTGAAAATATTACAGATATCCCCTTTTTTTCCCTCCATTGACCTCTTCCACCCCACTTCCAACCCTCCCTAGGCCTTCACTGCACTGTTGTCTGCCCATGGGTTATGCATAATCTCTTCCTGCCCACCCCCCCTTCTTCCCTATGAAATTCATCAGTCTATTGCCTGTTTGTCTCTGGATCTATTTTGTTTGTCAGTTTATTTTGTTCATTAGATTCTATATATGAGTGAGATCATGTGATACCTATCTTTCTCTGGCTTATTTCACGTAGCATAATACTCTGCAGGTCTCTCCATGCTGTCACATAATGTAAGAGATTCTCCTTTCTTAGCGCTGCATAGTATGCCATTGTGTAAATATACCAGAGCTTTTCTATTCGCTCATCTACTGATGGGAACTTCGGCTATTTCCAGATCTTAGTTATTATAATAGTGCTGCTATGAACATAGGGGTGCATATGTTCTTTCTGATTGGTGTTTCAATATTCTTAGGATATATTTCTATAAGTGGGATCACTGGGTCAAATGGCAGTTCTATTTTCAAATTTTGAGGAAACTCTGTACTGTTTTCCATAATTATTTCCATAATAACCCAACAGCAGTGTATTAGGGTTCCTTTTTCTCCACCTCCTTCCTTGCCAGCACTTGTCATTTGTTGATTTTTTGAAAGTAGCCATTCTGGCTGGTGTGAGGTGATAACTCATTGTTGTTTTAATTTGTATCCATATGATGATTAGTGACTTTGAGCATTTTTTCATGTTTCTTGGCCATCTATATATCTATGTCCTTTTGGAGAAGTGTCTATTTATGTCCTTTGCCCATTATTTTAATTAGATGGTTTGTCTTCCTTTCATTAAGTTGTATGAGTTTTTATATATTTTGGAAATTAACCCTTATCAGATGTATCATAGGCAAATATATTCTCCCAAACAGTGGGCTCTCTTTTCATTTTGTTGATTTTTTTTTTCTGTGCAGAAGCTTTTTATTACAAATAAATCAAGAAGTCTAATAAGCCGAAACCGGTTTGGCTCAGTGGATAGAGCGTCGGCTTGGAGACTGAAAGGTCCCAGGTTCGATTCCGGTCAAGGGCATGTACCTTGGTTGCGGGCATATCCCCAGAGAGGGGTGTACAAGAGGCAGCTGATCAATGATTCTCTCTCATCGATGTTTCTAACTATCTCTCTCCCTTTCTCTCTGTACAAAATCAATAAAATATATTTTAAAAAAGAAGTCTAATGAAAAGTAACCATAATGCAATGTATCATTCAAATAAACATTCAACAAATAAAAAGTAATTAAACATACTAAAAGTCTTCATTAAATCTGTGAAAATTATACAAAAATAAAGAGGCATGCTTAGGTGCATACTGTCTTAGACATCTTATAACTTCTTGTCAAACATTCCTTTTGTCATTAAAGAGTAAGCCCACTTTAATAGATTTTAAGTTTCCCACTGCATACACACACACACACACACACACACACACACATACACACACACAAACGATAGTTGACAAATGTGTTATTAACTTGATTGTGGTAATCAGTAATTTTTCTTATAAAAAATTTAATGCAAACATAAGAGAATAAAGACTAATACAAAAACTACAGTACTCACCATAAGAAAAAAGTGCTAATAGAGTTGAAGCCACCTGTGTATTCATCTCTGATAGAAAACTCTCCATACCCTCCCAGATGTAACCCCTTTCATTAATTTGATTTTGATTGTTTCCATGCATTTTTTGTACTTTTACTGAATACCTAAATATTTCTAATTGCATGGTTATGCATTTTGAAACTTTATATGTGTGTGTAGATAATATATTAAATTGCTTACTTTTACTCAACATATTTTCAATTGCATTATGTTAATATATGTTACTCTGGTTCATTAATTTTTCTGGTGTGTAGTGTTTTTCTTTGTAACCATTTCACAATGTATTTATGCTCATATTAATGAATATTTATATTATTTCCATATTTCCTAATTTTTGGTACTATTTACAATGTTGCTATAGACATTCCTCTGTAGATATGTATGAGTTCTTTTGGAGTAGATATGCTGAGTAGTAGAGCATTTGCATTTTTAGGTTTATTGAAAATTGGCAAATTTATTCAAAGTTGTTATATAAAATATACAGACATTACTTCCTTTATGCCTTACAATTTTTCTCTCCCCTTCGCTTCATTCCTCCCAATATCTTCCACATAAATTGCAAATAACTTTTACCAAATAATATCTCCTACTCTCAAGTCCCAGCCTCCAAACTTTCCCAGTCTTATCACTATCCTCCTCCAGGTCATCTCCCACAAACTGAAACCCTCTAGGGCAGCAGAGTACTTGGTTGGCTATACCACCTTCCATTTTCCCTTGACTCAGTGGAGGTAAATGCCTCACCTAATAAGTGTAGTTTTTCATTTTTCCTAACTCTTTTTAGAAAAGCAAATTCTCTTGTGTATAAAATTCTTCAACTTTTTACACAAGTGACTTCCCAAGTTAAATCAATGCATTAATCTATGTCTTGTTTTACATGTTCATTTCAACTCTTATATTCTAGAGGAAATACCTATTTCTCTCTATATAACAGAATTTAGTCTGGTCCAGATTCTGGATTTTATTGCTGATCTTCAGAAATTACATATACAATGTGTGTATGTGAGTATGAAATTTTACCAGGGGTTGGTCTGTGATGTCCATCATAGTCTCAAAAAAGTTTATGACCCCATAATAATGTATAATCAACTTATGTTATGGAATTAACTTCAGGATCATATGGGTGAGGGCAGCCTCACTAGAGCCTTATGGGAAGGAGGGTTTCCTTGACTCCTCCCTCTCACTGCAGACAGCCCCTTTGCATGGTCTGTTTATTCAAGGAAACAACTACAGACTATAGGCTATAATTATTTTTCTTTCTGGTCTATAATTTTAAAATACAAATCATAAATCAGTAACCTTGTCTGCCTGTATAAGTATTTTCAAGTTGAAGCCCCATGTACATAAAACATCTAATAAGTAGACACTTCTGTATATTTGTTCTAGTCAACTGAAGTGATAATAAACGCTTAAGTTTAACTCCTTTAAATATAATATCCTAGAGATTCTTTTAAAATTTAATCTACTGTATATTTCTATGGAACTTCAAAGAAATTATTGTTCATTACTATAAAGAATAAAATTATTTCTTTAATTCAGCTGATTGCTAAGAATATTCCTTTCTTAATCTACCTTAGAGAATGCGTTTATGAAGATCCAGCTAATATATTCAAGGAATATGAGAGTGTAGCCACCAGTATTTACAACTAAATCTCTCACATGAAAGAGTACATTGCTGACAACAGTAACATTTGTATTGGCCAAGCACTGTGGTTTGATTAAGTTTGCTCATTTATTTTATAAATCTGTTATAAAGCCATTAGAAGAGTTTTATTACTCAAATTATGAGGCTGAGTCAGAGTGGCCTTTTAAATCTATAAATTAATTAGGACTCTATTTCCAGAGCACTGAAAATATCCACTCTTCAATTCAATGAATATATTTTCCTACTTTATTACAAATAAATTGTGATTTAGTTCACAATTTCCCCAGTTGGCCATCATTCATATGTATGTTACTTGAATAGATCAGCAAATATAATTATAAATTTCCTCCCCTAGCCATTTCTGAGTAGATGAGAGAAATATTATATAAAAGAAATTAACTTCAATAAAAACATTGTCTATATTCAACATATGGTCTAAACCCATATTATTTTATTAAAAAAAATTTCTCCTTGCTCAGTATTTCTCCTTTTTTTTGGCCATTACTTTATTTTATTTTTTCTACTACTACTTTATCAAGAGTCTCTCCTCAGTTCATCCTTATTAAGTTTTTTTTTTTCATGTCTAACCATTTTATGCCAAATTTGGCTTGTGCTTTTTTTCTAACTACATTCAAAATCATATCTGATTGTGTCCATGAGGTTTTGGCAGGCCTGACTCCACTACCATCACCACCCCTCAACTTGGTCACAGTGATTGGTCCAGGGATAAGTTCAAGATCCAGGCTGAGTCAATCTGAAAAAAGATTTATCTCTTTTCTAGGTTTTCTGGGCTGATAGGATTTAATAAGTGTAGCAGATAATAATGTGGATTTTTTTCAATAGATGGAGTTACACATATGTTGATATATATGTGATTTGATATGTATGTTTTGTTGTATTGACAACAAGCTTCAAAACTCCATTTGTCAAATTTTCTGAAGGTGTTAACATTATAGATATTTTTATGCTTAAAAATGTCGAATTTCATGCCAAAAAAAGAGAGCATTTGTGGGAAGTTTTAATTCATTACTTTATCTTGAAGAAAAAGTTATCATATACTTTGAGAAGCTTATGGTGAACATGCTCCATCTCAAGATACTTCTGAATGCTGGTTTAAACACTTTACAAGTAATGATTTCAATGTGAAAGACAAAGAATGTCCAGGTCAACCGAAAAAGTTTGAAGACCAACAATTACAAGCATGCCAGAACCAGTTTGACTCAGTGGATAGAGTGTTGGCCTGCAGACTGAAAGGTCCCGGGTTTGATTCCGGTCCAGGACATGTACGTTGGTTGTGGGCACATTTCCAGTAGGGATGTGCAAGAGGCAGCTGATCGATGTTTCTTTCTCATTGATGTTTCTAACTCTCTATCCCTCTCTCTTCCTCTCTGTAAAAAAATCAATAAAATATTTAAAAAAAAAAAACAATTACAAGCATTATTGGATGAAAAAGCATGTCAAACTTGAAAACAACTTGCAGAAAGATTAAACGTTCCTCAGCAATTTCCCATCGTTTACAATCAATGGGAAAGATTTTAAAGGAAGGAAAATGAGTGCCACATAGACTGAATGAAAGACAAATGGAAAACCGAAAAGTCATCAGTAAAATGTTGCTTTATTGGTACAAAGGGAAGTCTTTTTTTTGCATCGAATTGTGACAGGTGATGAAAAGTGGGTTTAATTTGAAAATCCTAAATGCACAAAATCATGGGTTGATCTAGGCCAAATGCTTCAGAAAGAAGACAATGCTTTTCATTTGGTGGGATCAGGAAGGTGTGGTGTACTATGAGCTTCTAAAATCATGTGAACCGTTACTACTGATAACTACCAACAACAAATAATTAATTTGATCCACAGTTTAATTGTGAAATTATCAGAATATGCCAGAAGACACAGCAAAGTAATTTTGCTTCATAATAATGCACCATCACACTCTTCAAAACCAGTTAAAGATACATTAAAAGATCTTGCCTGGGAAGTATTAACCCACCCAGCATATTCACCAGACGTTGCTCCTTCAGATTACCACTTGTTGGGATCAATGGCACATACACTTTCTGAGCAGCTCTTCAAAACATAAAAGAAGTGGAAAATTGGGTCTCTGAATGGTTTGCTTCAAAACAAAACAAGTTCTATTGAGAGAGTATCCACAAATACCTGAAAGATGGAGGAAATGTGTAGCTATCAATGGATATTACTTTGAATAAGCATTTTTTATATTTCTCTTGAAATTATTGTGTTTTCTTTGATTACAAAATCTGCATTATTATTTGGTACACCTAGTAAGATTAGAGCTGATGGAATCTTACCACCACACAGAAAGATTGTCTGAGGATAGTACAGCCATAGACAGCAGAGCAGAGCAGAGCAAGAGGGATATCTAAAGACATTTTTTGAACACCTAAATCCAGCTCTGTGCCTGGCTAATGCCTTAACGTTTTATTTCTATAAAAGTAATGATTTGCTTACAGCAGTTTGGACCATGGTTGTATTATTCAAAAATCAGGGCTCCAATGCCTTGTTTTAAAATATCTTATTTCCATTCAGGAAAAAAAAGGAAAGTTATTCATACCAAAATCCTAAATATGCCCCATAGAACAACATTGCAATAGTCAGGACACATTAGATTATGAGGAATGGAAAGCAATTTTAATTATGTTTAAGTTAAAAGGGACTGTCTCACTATTTTCTCATCTCTATAAAGTTTCCAAGGTGAAGCAAGCTTGGGCATGACTAGTTCCCAGAATTCAAACACTATACCACATTAATTCTCCATTAATCCCTCATTTCAGTTGGACATCACTTTATCTTGCCTCAAACAGATGTTCTCCATGGGAAGGTAATGTGACCACTAGCAGTTTAGAATGGTATCCAGATCACATTTCTATGACCATTTGAAGAAAGGCTGTGATTCCTCCAGCTCTTGTGTCATCTGATTATTCCTTCCTGGGTCATATCTATACTGGGAGAAAAAAAATCACACAGCAATTGTGTGTAGTCTAACTACCCAGCCCTGAGTAACATGCGCACTTCTATGATCAGATGGCAGTCGTTTATGATTGATGATCCCAATAGAGCCACATGAAATTGGAGCAGATAGAAAGGGTGGGAATTAATTGCCCCTTCCCATTACTGGCAACTTGAATATCTGGTCCCAAGAACAAGATAGGAGGCTTCTATGAGAGAAACCATGTAGATCAAGAGGACTGGCACTTAGAGATTCCCTAGTAAAATGGCTAGATCTCTACTCAAACCCAATATAACAAAACTTGCCAAAAGTCAGGCCCACATTTTTAGAACTTTTTAATCTGATGTTGTAATGTGGGCTTCCAGTCAAGATGGCGGCATGGGTATATACGGTACTCGGAACCTCCCACAACCGCATCAAAATTACAATAAATTATATGACAGCCATGATTCAAAATGCCTGAAATCAAGGAACTGAAGTCCTATACTAATAATATAAAGAATAAGCCATATCAAAACTGGTAAGAGGGGGTGGAGACTCAAAACAGGCTGGTTCCACACCCATGTGTGGTTTAAAATCAGGAGGATGTCTCAGCTGCAGAGGTCTCCCCTAAGAGGGAAGGGTCTCAGACCCGCACCAAGTTCCCCAGCCCAAGGCTCCAGTGCCAGGAAGAGAAGTCCCTATAACTTAATAAGTAGCATTGTAAGTTAAAAGACAATGGACCAATACCTTCAAAAGGATAAAACATACCTTCTCAAATTATTCTGAGATGAGCAAAGAATAAGAACATATTCAGATATACAGAGGATGAGGTATTTTCATTCCATTCATTATTTCAGTAGGAGCCACAGAAGAATGGGCTCCAGCAAACTCAGGGAATAAAATGAAAAGAAAAAAAATTGAAATGTGAGAAAAATGGAACCAGCCCAATAAAGCAACAAAGAAGAATCCAAGGTAACTGGCTATGCAGCCCATATTGGAGTAAGAGGACAGAGAGACCATAATCAGATGTCTTCCAGGAAAAAAATATCAATAAGTTCACTTCATTTTCTGCAGCATTTTGGTTGGGCATAGGTTAGGAGAGGATATGTAGATAGCAAGCACTACACACGAAAAAAAAAATTGACTAGGTAAAAAACTGCAAAGGAAGAAATGTATCATAGCATATAGCATAGGCTTTAGCTCTACTGTGACTAGTATTTACAAGGTTGTAATGACTTTACACTAAGTATTGATTTAATTTAAAATAGTTGTATATAATAGGAGATGGGTAGGGGGAAATATAAGGTAGTATAACATCATAACAAGATGCCTAAAATTAATAACTTGAAGAAATAGTAGTACCAGTTTGTCATTTAGAAATATACACTTAATAAAGGAAGCAGCTTAGAAAGTCGAGATTATATATATATATATATATATATATATATATATATATATTATTGAGTTTTTACAGAGAGGAAGAGAGAGTTAGAAACATCGATGAGAGAGAAACATCATTCAGCTGTCTCTTGCACATCCCCTACTGGTGATGTGCCCACAACCAAGGTACATTCCCTTGACCAGAATCGAACCTGGGACCTTTCAGTCTGTAGGCCTATGCTCTATCCACTGAGCCAAACCAGTTTGAGTAAAAGTCAAGAAATTCTGTTTGGGTAGCAAGACAGAAAGGTTGGTCAGGGACTTATTTTTCCTTTTTAAGCTTAAGGACTTTTCAATTTTCCAACCAGTTGCATAATTATTGATTTTTTTTAATTTAAAAATTTATTTATTTATTTGTTTGTTTATTTATTTTTTGTTTCCCAAGTAACTCTATTAAAAATGACAACATTTAAAAATAAAGTGATATCCAAATCTTTGGATACCTGTCTCACTAACTTGGGCTTTATTTATTGATTACAACTTGGAAGACAAGCCACGTTGACAGACTTCTTTGGTTTATATCTACACAGACAAATTCTAAATATTTAAGGACAAACCGCTTTTGTTGATTCCATCAGTGTAATTTATTTGAATGTATACATAGCTGATGTCTCACTTAATTTCAGCTGATCCATTTCTGCATTTTATGACGGAATTCTACTGTAAGATTTATACAACTGCCAGCTCTGTTAGAGAGGCACTTGGCCATCTCACAGTGAAGAGGCTTTGAGAATTTGTTAGCTACTTGAAGCCTTGTGGATTTTTAGACATACAAATCCTAAATTTAAGAAATTGTCAAAGTAATTTCCAATAGGCATTCGGTCAGAAAACACTCCAAATCCCTCAGACAGAAAAAGCTGTAAGTCCTATAGTTACCTTTGGAGGGTGGAGGGTCTGAAGAGAGATCATGTGTTCAGATCTGCTAATTACATGGCAAATCAGATTAGTCTGTCAAATTCCTGCCATGGTGCTTATACATGGAGGGAGAGCAAGTCAGTGCCTGCTACATTATGTCCCTGAGAAAATTGCTGATTCCTTTTAACTACTCTGGACCTCCCAATCCTCAAAGCCTCTGCAGAAATACCCAGTTGCCCTCTGGGTAGATTGATCAGACCAAAAATAGATGATCAAAAAGTTTTCACAATCAAAACTTTTCATGTTTTTACTTTCAGCTCTTCAGTTCCTTCTTACTATGCCAACCCAATTGCTCTCAAAACAGAACTTTTCTTTAATCCAACACTGATTTTTGTTTGTTTGTTTTATCTATATGATTGGCTTTTTCCCTTCAACTTAATTGACTTTTTATTTGGTTAAGGCAAGTAAATCAATTGATTGATTTGGTTACCTTCTTACCTAGTCTTTGTAATAAACAAATGAGACCTTAATTCAATTAACATTTTCTAAGCTTTACTAGAGCCAAAATATTTGCCTAAGCATTCTATAATGGTTACACTTAATGCATTATGAGTTTCCAGGTCATGTTTACAAATGAATTATCAGTTTTGAGTATTTCAGTTACATGATTTAAATTTTCTCATTTTTAGATATGTAAAATGTATGGGTTTTTTTAATTATATAATTTGTGTGTATAAACTTCTCTTGGCACGAAGTACCTAGTTTTAAACTGGCAACACCAAAAGTGTAAATCTCTGCTTGGTATCTGCTCAAACACTTGAAGTACATGGATTGTTGAAGAGAAGAGACATATTTTAATTCAATCTTTTCTAGATCCTTCAAAAGTTTATTCTCAGTAATGTTTGTTCCTATTGTTCACCCTGACCTGTCAGATTCCAAAGGACTACCCTGGGTGAAAATAATTTGGCACTGACAAAGAGCCAACATGCAAATCAAAAATATGTATGCTCTGCCTAGATGTCTAGCTAGAAAATTCATGTTTATTCTTCAAGTCTCAGCACAAATGCTGCCTCCATTCTGAAACCTCCAGTACCTGGTAAATTTCATGCATTGTAAAGGATAGAAATTGATTGTGACTAAAGAATAGAAAGGGAAGAATTATTGGGAAAATTCTGGATGCCTCCCAGAATCTCAGGAAGAGCTAAACAATTCAACCTTGAGGTGAACAGAAACCAAGATAACCTCAAAGACCTATACAGAAGAGCTTTTATATTTTCCTTCCAGAGTCCTACCCAAAAGTGACTTATGACCAATAGCTTTACTTTCGTAAAATACTTCTTAATTCAGAGATCCAAATAATTTGATGTTAGTAAGCTTGTCTTAAAAGACATCTAGTAGACATCCTCTAATTTGAAAATCAGTTAACAAAAATTCACCTTGAGAATATATGTACCAGGGGCATTTTGCTAATGAAAGCATTCTTTCTATATTACATTGTAATATTAGAATCATAGACTCTCAGTACTTAAAATGCAATGTGTTATCCCTGCTCTCACAGTATCTTATTTTTATAGATGGAATTTCCCGATCTCAATTAGCAGATTTCATCACACCCAAAATTCTTTGACCAAGCTGTTCTCAGTCCAAGAGATTTTGGCTTTTATTCAATAGTTCATCAGATACATTCAACTTGAGGTAAGTCTTCTCAATTTTGTGGGTCAAATGTGCTACTGAGTTCCTGCATTTTGGAAACTGAGATCCTATTTTATGCACCACATCTAATATGTACATCCTGTTTTGAATGAACAAAAACATATATCTTTCTTCTGATAATTGAACCCTACTTTGCCATGCATACCCCATTCCATCTGACTCAGGAGGGCACATGATCAGTCCCTGGACAGAGTGATTGGATCTAAAATGGTCATGTGATTCTGAACTGGCTTATCTGACCCTACATGAGGATTTTTATACAAGTGCTATCAGAAAACATATCTTTTTCTTTTTTTCTTTTTTTTTTTAGTGCATTGATAAGAGATGCATCTCCAGGTAGTTAACTGCTAGGAGTTAACTTCTAGGATATAAGTCTAGGCTGCCATGTAAGAAAACATTTCCAAGAAAAGTTATTAAAATTATCCAAACTGGTCTTCTAAATAGGAATGATACAATGGCAGAGATTACATATATCTGAAGAAACTCCAACCCAAAGATTGCTATTTGGAATCAAGTTTCACCTTTTTCCATTTCCTCATTTGTAGATACAAATAACATAGTGTTCACTATATTGGAGTGTTATGAGGATTAAATGAACTAACAAGTGTAACTCAGAACAACCCTTAGCAAATAAAAATAATTCATGAATATTAGCTACTGCTAATGCTAATGTATCTTATTTACATATTTAACCCAGTTGCTCTGCTGTATTCCAACTCTTTCCTGAATTTGCTGCTGCTATCTGCTTAGTCCAACCAATTACCTATCATCATTCTTGTTAACATTTTCAGTTTCACTGAGCTTACTTTTGTCATCTGCAGGTGGATATGACAAAAACGCTTATTCCTAGATTCTTGGTTTAGTCTGTCCTGCTGTTTATAAAATTCACTGTTCTCTTTCTGACAACAGGGAATCTTGAAAGTCATCCAGTCCAATCACTGAAACTCCTGCTGTGATTGGTATTATGAATAATTTACTTTTCTAGATTTAGAAGTTGATTTCAGGCAAGTTATATTATACCAGTTTTGCAAAATTTTTATTACGGAAATGACAAGTTTGACTAATATAAGCCATTATATTTTAGTTTATAAACTATAATATACATAATAGATTATAAATCATGATAATGCATAAAACAGTATGTTATAAATGTAATATTGTATAGCATATAGTATTTTACTTCCATCCTACATTGAGAAATGCTATTTCTGCTAATGAGAAATAATTATCTAATTACATTAATAACAGCTATAAATTTGGGCAATTTATCAATATGTGCAGGGGAAGAGATTTTTATATGCTATTTCATTTTACTCTTACCATAATTCTATCAGGTGTTTATTATTGATATGTCTATTTTACATATGAAAATTTTAATATTGAAAAAGATTAAGTAACTTCAAGAATTTGATGAGCCTAGGTTCCAATCATGTCTTTCTAATGCAAAAACATAGTTTTTAACCTCTTTGCTATACTGCACAAAAATGGAATAAGTGCCTTGAATAGAACTAGCATTTTTTATTCCACTTTGAATAATTTTGTTACTAAAGCACAAAACAGGAATATCCATAAGATTAAAGTTGAGGAGGCTCTGGAAATCTATAGATAAAACAAGTTCTGGAGAGAGAGGACAACTATACTATACCTTGACTCATCTATGAAGTCAGAACAAGTATGAGGTCTAACTGGAGTTAGAAATCCATTTTCTTTCTACTTTTTAATAGTTTCCCTTTCCCCTTACTTTAAACTGTCCTAATCTGCTTTCCTACTGTGACTTATTTCCGGGAATGTATAGTTGGCATAACAGCATCTTCATACCTAGTGGGCAGTGTAGCTATGCATGCTGGGAGTGGTGAGGATCATGAAGAACTGCACAGGTACAGTACAAGACATTGCCACTTCAGAAACAAAGACATAAGCTCTGCTGATGGTGGAAACTGGCCAAAGGCAATCACATCCAAACCACAGGAGCACCGTCACATGTAAAAGCAAATTCAGTCAGTAGCAGTCTAGCAGAACACTCTGATGAGAAAAAAACATGTTTTTTTGAGAGCAGCTTCTTCTATCTGTTGAAGTGTGTGCTTTCAATCATAAAATACCCATTCATCCAGTTGTTCTACAAGCATACACTCATTATATAGTCAGGCACTATGCTTGGTACAGGGAGTGCCAAAATGAATGAATGAATAAATGCCCCAGGTCTCAAAATCTTCATAGTCTAGTGAAAAGATCAAATATGCAAATGATTGGATGCTAAACAGAAAAAAGAAGAAAAAAACACAGAAATACACCTGCATTCATAGGTGGCTTTATTATTTACTGCAGCAAAGGATACCTTACACCATGGGGAATAAAAAGGAATCTCAGAGCCTGTTAGAAGGACTTATAGGATTTGGGCTCATGTTGGATAATTTTGGGAAAAGTTTAAGGAAGCAGAGATTTGCTTTGGGTTAGGTACTGTCAAAAAGTGAGGACAATTCTTTCATTGGATATCTTAATAATTTTTCTGTAGGAGAAAGGAAGAATGGAATGGGGTTAAACTTGTCATTGTAAAGAATCAGCAGCCTCTATGTTAGCTGGGGAAGGGCTGTGTATGGCTATTCTTCATGATTAGTATAGCATCCTTGTTCTTGTTTAAGCTCAGATGTGATTATGGAGGGTTCTTGTTTATGTTTTAATTCATTATGTGGATAAGTCACACTGTGACCTCATATCATTTTGATATTCTGTGAAAGTGTTATGTTCAGCAGGGTAACACCATGGCCTACCTGGGAGGTAGGGTGGTTCTTTCTTCCTCAATACTGAGTTATGCTAATACCCTGGTAATTGCTAAATTATAAGAATATACAAATACTGTGGGAGTTTGAGAGACTGATAAACTGATCAATTCTACTTATGGATGGTGATTTAAAAAAGGATTTTCATGTAAATGGTAGCTTTAAGGATGCACAGAAATGTATTGGGTGAAGAAGAGATCAAAGGTAATTTCCAAGCAGAAACAAAGTACATAAGCAGATGTGAGCACACAGCATGATGAGGAACTTTGAGTGGGACAGTATGCTAGAATAAATGAGAGAAGTGAGTTAGTGAAATTAAGGCTGAGTCTGCAGGTAATGGTCAAGTCATGAAGGGAACTTGAACTTCATTCAGCTGGGAATATGAACCCACCAAAATGACCTGAATAAGAAAATACCATAATCAGATATATGTTTTAGAAGATTTTGGCAGCTCTATGGAGAACAAACTAGTCTGAAAAAAAGGAGAGATATCAATTAGAAAATTACTTGGGGCAAGATATGACAAATTTTTAAACAGAATCAGTAAAAATGGGAATGGAGAACTGAGAAGATAATAAGAGGCATTTCATTGACTAGATTTGGAGACTATATTCTCCACTAAAATGTAAAAAACCAAAGGGAAGGAATCAAGTACATTTTCTCATCACTGAACACTTAATAACTAGCATAATGTCTGATATATAGTAGTTGCTCAGTGAATATTTGTTGAAGTAATAAACAAATTGTGAGGGTTGGGTTGAGGAAGAAAAATATCAGTGAAAAAGTAGTACGTTTCCAGACCATGGTTCTGGGTGAATGATTTAATAAATTGAGATAGAGGAGCATATTTGTGGAGGAAGAAATAGTTTTCATTTTGGATGAACACACAAAGCAAAATAGACATTGTTGGCTATATATATTAAAGCTCTTCAAGATGTCTCTTAAAAATAAAAATAACCTGAAATATACTGATTAACTGAGTAAGAACCCAGAATCCCAAAAATATTATCTTATGTTAAAAGAGGTTAATACATTCCTTCCATGCTGAAAACTATCCTAAAATGAATAAGTCCCAGATTTATTAATGATATTTAGGGACTCAAGAGACAGAGCTAAAAAATAAAGTTCTAGAAAATATAATTAGCATATGAACTTAAATTCTTGTCTTTACTATAATGTTTTTAGCATTATTGAGGTATATTTGACATACAATCAGTTCCACATCTTTAAAACCTACACTTCAATGAGTGGACATATTTGCATATCTCTAAAGTTGTTACAAGTATATCCATGAGTATATCCATCACCTTCCAAAGTTTCTTTGTGTTCCTTTGAAATCCCTGCCTCTTCCCTTCACCAGTCCCCAGGAAGCCACTGATCTACTTTCTCTAGATATACCTTGGTGTGCAGTTTTTAGAATTTTATATAAATAAAATCTTCCAACATGTTTCTTTGTCTGACTGCTTTCACTTAGCATGATTATTCTGAGTTTACCTGTGTGTATCAAAATTTTACTAGTTTTTATAATTAAGTGGTATTTCATTGTATGATATCCAAACAGTTTCTTTATTCGGTCTCCTATTGATAGGCAATTAGGTTGTATGGTTGTTTTAAAATATGTTCATGAGGTTTTTGATACCACTTCATTTAAGAAATGGAGCCTAATTCCCCTTTCCTTTTCAAGGTAGACTAAACTTAGCAACTCTTCTTTTAATGGATACAACAGAAATGATGGCATGCAACTTTTGCAAGTAGGTCCCATAGGATTTTGGACTTCCTCCTGATCTCTTCTGTGTACCACCCACTGTGGGGAAGTCAGTTACCATGATGGGAGGAAACACAATGGCATTAAGCCCTATGGAGAAGCCCATGCAATGAGAAACTGCCAATAGCCATGCAAGTGAGCCATGTTGGAAGCAAAGCTTCCCATCTCAGTCCAGACTTCAGATCCAGTTTAGCCCAGCTGAACTGTTTCCAAACTCCTGATCCACAGAAACTGTGAGATAATAAATGTATGTTGGTTTAAATCATTAAATTTTTAGGTAATGTATTATACAACAATAGGACATTAATATAGGTTGCTTCAGGTTTGGGGATATTGTGAGTAAAACTGTTATAAACATTTATAGACAAACCTTTGTATAGATATATGCTTCCATTTCTTTTGGTTTACTGTATATTTGGCACAATTTTTATTTTGCTTTATATTATTTTCCATTCAGGGGTCAAGTTGACCCAACAAGGTTATAAGCTCCAGGGACTTATTTAATATTCTGCTCGGTGCTCAGACACATGCTAATTACCTAGTAAATGATCAATATGTTGAATTGAGATAAATTGAGAACAGTAAGTACTCCAATGACTTTCAGTATACACCTGAGAGAAGAAGAGAGGTGATTCAATGTTGTTGGTGGACATAGTGACTGACCTTCCCTGTCTCCACCTTGTGAAAAATGAATTGATGCTTTAGGTCCAGGAAAAGAATGTAGTTTGAAGTCCATAAATAAAATTCACCCCCAGGTAATATGAGTTCTAATTTGAATACTGCACAAACTGGGAAGAATTAATCCAGGGTCATCCACTTCTCAAAATGGAAATAAAATGTACTTTATGACATTGCTAGACAGTGTCTTCTCTTTCAGTTGCTTTTCAGCCAACCTAAGTTGTGCTTAAGAAAGCTGACAATGACATTGAGAATTTGAGTAAGATATGTATTTCAGCTCTCAGAAATGGCTGGAGAGAGGTATGTTTGTAGACATACATATAGGAATGTCTTCATTTTGTTCAATAGGTTTTTACATGTTCTTTTCCTTTTTTAAAAATATATTTTATTGAATTTTTACAGAGAGGAAGGAAGAGGGATAGAGAGCTAGAAACATCGATGAGAGAGAAACATCAATCAGCCGCCTCCTGCACACCCCCCACTGGGGATGTGCCCACAACTAATGTACTTGCCCTTGACTGGAATCAAACCCGGGACCCTTCAGTTTGCAGGCAGAAGGCTCTATCCACTGAGCCAAACCGGTTTCAGCTGTTCTTTTTTTTTACGTGGCATGAAGGACACTGAGCTTTCTGGAGGGGTAGGAATATAGCATTTGAAATAGCCAGCTACCTCAAAGAAACTTTCTAAGCAAAGAGGTGCTGCCAAACAACCACAATGCACTGATCAGTTCTACAGATTAGTGGGAGATAGGAGTTACTCCAGGTAGTTCTTGAGAGCTAGTAATAATGGGTACTTTTAAAAAATATTCATGAGATTTTCTGTTTGCATTTTTCTTATCTGATCTTGATTCCATTCTGTGAATAAAATTTGCTTAGGGGAGATTTAGAATTTTTTAAAACAGAAATGCAAAAAGGAAAAAATAGTATTAATATTCAGCTTTTGACATAAAAATTCAGCAAATTTTTATGGAGAAAAGACTAAAAGAATTTTCTAGACTCCTTTGTCTTCTTTAAGAGAGCCAAGATTGGTAATCCTAATCATAATGTTTTGCTTAAGGGAGATGCTGTTGACATAGGTAGAGGAAGAAAGAACACAAACTTATTCTAGGTCTGGTGGGTTAGGAAGTGCAGTAGACAGAGTAGAAGGGAGCAGAATGAGTAGGAGAAATATTGAGGTTGCTGATACCCTCTCTACTTCCAGCACCAAATTCACAGCACAGACTCGTGATCAGAAACAAAGGGCTTATTTGCCTTAGCAATAGTGGTATTCAGAGTGTCAGCCTTTTCTAAAACCTGAAATGTCCACAGGTTGCAGGAAGAAGGCCACTAAACTCCTGCATGCTAGTTAATCACAGTACAGGAAACTTGGAGTTTAGGAAACCTGAATCTTTTATAATGGACAGTAAGCCTATCTGAACTTTGCCCCAGAGATAGATATTGTCCTATAATCATGATTAGGAAATACATCTGCCTTCTGTCACAAAGGGAGTCACTTCCCTCAATTCTGCTCACTATACATTCAACCTTGAAAAGATAGTCTGGAAGGAAGGCAGTCAGTGTCTCCAAGATGAGTGAAATGATGAGACTTGAAGAGGACTGTGTCCCAACAATCAATGCCTAATAAAAACCTTAAGAGTAAGCATCTTTCATTCACTTTGCAGAGAAGAGAATGAGGGTCAGAGGATTAAGGAACTCACACCAAACTCCACAGTAGTGCAATGGGATTTACACCCAGCCTGTCTCCTTCCATGCCCTCTCCTCACTAAACCACTTCCAAGACCCATGTGTGTTTATAGTTTATCTTTATGACAAGCAAAAAATCATGACTGGACCCTTCTAGGGAAAAACTGTCTCTTAGCTTTCTGTGCCCCTAAGGATAGCAAATAGTATTTCCTGAAAAATATATCAGAAAAACGAAAACAAAACTTTATTAATGAGCTTAGATACATCCCCCCAAATGAGATGTCACATAACCTAAAGAACCGTCTTGATCATTTTAGTCCCAACAGATCCAACATGGGGCGCGGGGAGGGGGGGGGGGATGGGACACAGAAAAATTCAACCAACAGGCAGAACCAAGTCTCAAAATTGGCCAGGTAAGCTGTCTTAGGCACCTATAGCTACCATTACTATACTCCAATAAAATTTCTCACTCATGTAATCATGCACATAACAAAATGGGTTTTGTTTTATGCTATAATCTGTTTAGAGATGCTTTGTTAAGAAGCAATAGATAACTGCAACAATAGATAATTGAAATACATGTTGAAAGGCTGGTTAAAAATATAAAATTTGGGGTAAATACTAAAAAGAAATTATGTTTATATTGTGAGCTAACTGAAAGTCTAAAATGTCAATTAAAACATTTACATGAGGTTTTTGCACTTATGTAGGGTTGGATATATCAACCAGGCATAATTTTTTCCTCCAGAGTATACACTGAGTAACCAGATTATTATGATCTCTGAACACATAATAATCTGGCCACTCAGTGTATATCTTATATAATAAAAGGCTAATATGCAAATTTTCCCCTCAACCAAGAGTTTGACTAGCAGGCAGGCGGGCCAACTGCCCATGTCCCCTCCCTCTGACCAGGCTGGCCAGACCACACCCATGCATGAATTCATGCACCAGGTATATATATATATATATATATATATATATATATATATATATATATGGTCTTGAGAATGATTGGTTGTAACAACTGGGGTTAGGGTTACTACTAGCATCTCATGGGTAGATGCCAAGGACCCTGATGATGGACAGGACAGACTCCTCACAACATAATCAAAATTGTCAATAGTGCCAAGATTGAGAGACTATTAGGTCTAGTAATAATTAATGTCGTTTTCTAATACTTTTTTAAATCGAATTTATTTAAACAATACAACAAAATTTAATCAACAATATAGTTGCCATTGTTTTCTACTACTTGTGCCCAATGCTCAGGAAGCATTTTAATCCCTCTGTTGTAAAATTCTTGTGATTTTGATGCAAAAAATTCGGTCAATGCATTTTTGAGGCATTCTTCATTATTAAATTTTTTTCCAAGAAGAAAGTTTTGCAAAGAACGAAACAAATGGTAATCGGAAGGGGCAATATCAGGAGAATATGCAGGTTGAGGGAGAACTTCCCATTCCAACTGGCGCAGTTTTTCAGCAGTGATTCTTGCAGTATGCGGTCGTGCGTTATCGTGGTGAAGAATTACGCCCTTCCGATTAATCAGCGCGGGTTCTTTTTCTCTTAAAGCTTGGGCTAACCTTTCCAATTGGGCACTATACACTGCACTTGTAATGGTTTGGTTAGATGGTAAAATTTCATAATGAAGAATTCCTTTAAAATTCCACCAAACACACAACATCACTTTTTTTGCATGCAAGTCAGGTTTTGGCGTGGGCTGCGGAGCCTCATTTTTGTCCAACCATTGAGGCCGCCTTTTCAAATTAACATACAGCACCCATTCTTCATCTCCGGTAACAATTTGCTCTAAAAATGGCAAACGGTTTTGACAAGAGAGGAGCGAACTGCAAATTGTGACTCTTTAATTACGGTTGTTGTTGGTCAACTCATGAGGAACCCATTTTCCAAACTTTTGGACTTTGCCAAGTGCACGCAATTGATTGGAAATTGTTTTTTGTGAACAATTTAAAGTTGTCGCAAGCTCTTGTTGGGTAATTTGAGGATTTTGCACCAAAAGAGCTTGAAGAGTTTCTTGATCAAAATTGGACACACGGCCTCGACCACTCTTGTCATCTAACGAAAAATTTCCCTCGCGAAATTTCTCAAACCAACGCTGGCATTTTCTGGCGCTAACTGCATCTTGACCAAGAGCACTACAGATGTTTTTTGCAGCCTCACTTGCTTTTCTTCCTAATTGGAACTCGTAAAGCATGCAGTGCCGAATATGCTCTTCATCCGCCATCTTCTTAGCCCTAGTTTTGCAACCAAAACCAAACCAAACACAAACTTTTTCAAGCAAAACTTGTTCATTGCACTTCACACGTTCTGTAGATACCACGTGTTTGAAGGTTATGTCAATACAAGTCAACACCAAGCAAGATTTTAAACGAATGTTTAAAAACGACATTAATTATTAAGGATTCCAGAGACAACTGTATTTAAATAAAAGGTTTAATAACACATTTCTCTGGCAAATTAAAGAGTTTCTGCTGGAGTAGTTCAGTTGGTTGAGCATTCTCCTGTGCACCCAAAGGTTGCTGTTTGGATTCCTGGTCATGGCACATACCTGAGTTATGGATTCAACCCCCAATCAAGGAGCTTATGGAAGGCAATTGATCTCTCTCTCTCTCTCTCTCTCTCTCTCTCTCTCTCTCTCTCTCCCTCTCCCTCTCCCTCTCCCTCTCCCTCTCCCTCTCCCTCTCCCTCTCCCTCTCCCTCTCCCTCTCCCTTTTCCTCTTTCTCTCTATCCCCCCTGTACTCTAGGACACTCTAAGAATGTCCTTGGGTGAGAATTAAAAAAAACAAAAAACACTTAGCCCTAGCTGGTTTGGCTCAGTGGATAGAGTATAGGACTGTGACCTAAAGAGTCCCTAGTTCAATTCCAGTCAAGGGTAATACCTTGGTTTTGGGCTCAATCCCCAGTTGGGGGCAGGAGGCAGCCAATCAGTGATTCTCTCATCATTGATATCTCTCTCTCTCTCTCTCTCTCTCTCTCTCTCTCTCTCTCTCTCTCTCTCTCTCTCTCTCTCTCTCTCCCCTTTTCCCTTCCTCTCTGAAATTAATAAAAATATATTTTAAGCCAAGACTGGTTTGGCTCAATGGACAGAGCGTCGGCTTGGGGACTGAAAGGTCCCGGGTTCGATTCCGGTCAAGGGCATGTACCTTGGTTGCGGGCATATCCCCAGTAGGGGGTGTGCAAGAGGCAGCTGATCGATGACTCTCTCTCATCGATGTTTCTAACTCTCTATCTCTCTCCCTTCCTCTCTGTACAAAATCAATAAAATATTAAAAAAAAAATATATATATATATATATATATATATATATATATTAAAAAACACATTTGAAGAAAAGCTTTTCTTGTCCAAAATAAAATTTTAAAATGTTTATGTAAACTGCAACATATAGTTTTGAGTCTAAGATAGATACAGTTCCTCGAGTGTTTATTTGCAGTAAACAATGCACTAGGCCTGTAGCTCGAGAGCAGTGGTTTGCAGTTTGCCGACCACTGCACTAGGCACTCTGGATTTCAAAATAAGTTCTCTGCCTGCCATGAGCATCTAACAAGGAGATAGGACAACAGTCAAATTACAATAGGATAATTTAGGACCAGACATTGGAAAATGGGACAAAGAATACAAAAAAAAAAAAAAAAGCAGATTCTCAGGAAAAGCTTTCAAAGTAAGGAGCTCTCGGCTGAGACTATATAGATAAGTAGAAATATAATCTATATAAATAATATTTCAGACTGGAGACTGGAGAAGAATAAAGCTTTATATCAGAGACACCATGGAAAAGCACACCTGGTTAGTTTAGAAAATGTGTTTTGCTTTAATAGTATAAGGAGCAATTAGAGTTAAATCAGAGCTAGAATCATTGGAGACTTTTGAAAATTTGATTAGAAAAGTGTAATGGCTGATAAAATAAATCTCCAAGGAGAAAACCAGAAAAAATAAACAAATTTCCAGAATCTAACTTTCTTCATGGTCCAGAGATTAAAAATATAAAGACATGTTCAGCCACAGCTAAGTACAGACTTAAAACAGAAAAAGATTTTTAAGGACCCAGGCTAGCATCAAACCTAAGGGTAAAGAACAAAGGAAGTTATAAGCAGCATGCAGGAAGTATTAGTTGTAAAAACACAGATTAAACTGTGGAAAATGTGTTTTATATTTTTGTTTTCTAAATTCCTTTTCAGATTGGTACAATCATATTTTGAAATTCCATTGAAAACCCAGGAGATCTTTATGATAAATAACCTCAAGTCTCTTATGCTATCACATGCCTTCAATTTTCCTATATTTTCCCGTTAGGGACAGGAAAAAAAAGACCTGTGGGCTCCAGGATATCTGCAGCTCTTTAGTTATACAATATGCAGTTTGAGCTGATATTACTTATAAGTTCTTATGATTGAAAACAATCATGTGGTACGACTTTTGAAAATAGCCCCAAAGACCATCATAACATTTCTGTAATCATCTGCTACAATGATGTATTCTGACACCCAAGAAAATATACCTGATTTCAAAAGACACATTTCTCTTGGGAACAAACTTGTTTCAAAGTGGAACAAAGCTTCTTACTTCATAGCATCCTCTGAAGTCACAGAACATCCCTGTGGTTATGTATGTTGCAGGATTGTGGTCTAACACAAAGCCAATGCCAGAATCCCCCTGCACCAGGTCAGCCCACTTAGGCTTAACTAATAGAGTCCTGGCACTCTCCCTAGGCACAGAGAAACCCTGGTTTCAAAAAGCAGTTGTTATGTAATGATTTAAAAGAAGGTAATTGGGACTTTCGCTGGTATATCTAGAGCATGAGTCTCCCAAATGTACAGTATATGATGTGATGATCCCTTTTCAGGAAGCAGAATCCAGATCACCCCCAGAGGAGTTTAACGCGCATGTCTTATGTTGAGAACCAAGCAAAATTTTGCATAGGTTACTTATTTTGTGTTGCATTCACTCAGTATTTGAAACTATGCTGAAAATATAAAATTTCACTTCTTTAATGAGTGGTATTGAGCATTTTTAGTCTATGTCTGCATGATGGGATATCAACATTTTGGGGGAAATCACTCTGCTTAAGAAACAAAATATTTTATCAAAACAATTGTCATAGCAAGTGAGCCATCACATAAAGTGTTAATACTGTTTCCTTAGTTTCCACTGTAGATGGGTTTGGTGAAACTATGTTCCTCCAGACAGAGGAGTCAGAGTCATGAATCCAATTTCTCTGAAAAGGTTGTGTGTGTGTGTGTGTGTGTGTGTGTGTGTGTGTGTGTGTTTAAATTAAAAGTATTAATGTGGTCTAACCCAAGAAAGGATTGTAGATTTAACTTGAGAGCCAAAACCACAGGAATAACAGTGTGAGAAGACTAAAGTATATTGTACAGACAGGATATTTTTCAGACATATGATATATCATAAAAAAATAAAACAATCTTAAAATCATGTGTTTCTATTGATCTTCAGTTTGCCTCACACTACCTAACAACATGTTATTAATACCTGGGGAGGAAGGGGTGGGTAGTGGAAAGAATTTATGTATTCATAGCTGAGTAAATGAAGTGCATCTCCCCTCCCTTCACAGCTCATTGTTCCTGAAGTGGATTCCCAGAGGAGGCCATCCATTGGTTAGCCAGGGACATCTGGCTTCATGGAAATGTACAAGCGGGACCAGATTTCTCTTACTGCCGTTTTGGAGTCATAAGAAAGATGAATGAGCAGAGAAAACTGTGATGAGAAATGGCCCCAAACAAGCAGAAACAAGACAGACAGAGAAGAGACCAGGTTGCCTCTGGAAGAAAGGTTGGTTTTCCCATTCTAGTAGACATGAGACCTAGCTGAATGCCATTAGGTGTCCTTATATTCATTCCATGAGATCTCTGAGTACCTACAATAGCCCCATTCCCCTTTGATGTGAGCCTTTGTTCTTACAACCTTGAAAGGGTCAATAAAGGTCCCAAGAGAGTGTGATAAATAATTGTGTGACCTTCCATAAAAAGCATTTACAATGGAGATCTGCCTCCTCACTTAGTTTCATCAATAAAATAGCCTAGCCTCTGAAATAGCTTCTGTGTCTTTTATCAGAATTTTGTGGCATGCGGATAAGAATTTCACAGAGAAGAAAGTATTGGGAATCAAATCATACTGTCTTAACTTGAGTAAACATAGACTTTAATTCAGTTGAATTCCCTTTAAGGGATGGAAACTAACATTACAGGACACTGCATGTGCAAAGGCCTTCGCCTCATTATCTCTTTAATCCTCACAGCATTATAGGGTTCATGCTCAGGGAAGTCAGCTGACTTGCTCAGTGATCAAAGTTTGAAAATGGTAATGTTCAGACCATATCCAGACCTCTACCTCTTAGCTCAGAACTCTTTCTGCTAAACAGTATCTCACAAATTACTTTTTTTTAATGTGAAATTGGTACACATAGCATTTATGATTCCCATGATGACTTTAAATGGATAATTAAAATGTATTTTAAAAGTTTAAAGTTAGAAATTTATTTTAATATATTTTGGAAAAATAATAAAAAGCAACTTTTGTTTTATGAATATACAAATATATATATGGATATAGTAAATAATAGAACAGATGACATGAGAGATATGGTAAAAATATTGAAGATAAATGATAGAGGTTTGAAACCCTCTCTACATCTAGTTCATATGAAATTACAATCAACATCTTGGAAATCCTTTGAAAAGTGGTCCAGTGGGAATTCAAGGTTGGGATTTAAGTTAAATATTTTTAGGAAAAAAATATGTCTATAGTAGTCTATCTTCATATCATGTTAAAATGATTAGAGTGTTGAAGACATTATTGCATTTTTTATTGTTTTGTAATCCACATCTAGTGTTCTTTCTGTTCAAGATATTAAAATATAAAAATACTAGAGGCCTGGTGAATGCAATCTATGCAAGGGTAGGATCCCTACATCTGGCTGATGATCAGGGCCAATCTGTAAGATGACCAACAGGGCAATTAGTGCCTCCCTGCCCCCTGCTAGCACCCACCTTGGCCTGTCTAGTGCCACCCGCTTGCTGGCCCCACCCCCTGCTGCCACTGTTGGTCACCTCCCTTGGTGTCCTCTCCCACTTCCCACCCCCATCCCCCAATCGCTGCCACAGGTCACCTCTCTCTGCAGGGCAACCAGTGGGGCGATTGCAGGGAAGGGGGGCTTATTGATACCCACCTTGGCTGGCCTGGGGCCTGAGGGTTGGGGGCAGCTCCTGATGGAGCATCTGCCCTCTGGTGGTCAGTGAATGTCATAGTGACCAGGCATTCTATCAGTCATTCTGCCATTTGGTCAATTTGCATATTAGGCTTTTATTCTATAGGATGGTAAGTATTTTTTAACATTCAATATATATGCATTAAAATTACTGAGGACATAATAGTTTATAGTGTGTATGTATATGCATCAAAACACTGTAAACTATTCTAAATGCTTTAACAAATGCTGAGAAGATTTCGGCATACCTTGTACATTTTGAGAATGTTTTCCAGGTAATGGATAAAACAAGTCAGGGCAATGTTATAAAAAAGGCAAAAGGACTTCAACCACTGGAGAAATATAGTAATCCTTTGGTGATATATTGTCTGCACTGTCATACCCAGATGATGAAATGGACCTGGGAAACTAAAGTCACTAAAATCACAGTACTAAGAAGTCGAAATGGTTAGTAACTATGCATTCTAGACACACCCAAGAACACTTACAGACAAATAGAAAATTCTTCTCTTAGTAAGTGTAAAGTACTCTCAGAGAAATGCAAATGTGCCATTAGAAGGGTTTCTGACTCTGACTCACTGTAGCTGCACGGGCACCACAGTGAAGTAGCAATAGGGCTAGATTAAGGAATCCAAAATTCCATCTCTCCACCTCCATCCTCCACGAACTGAGAGACTTTGGGGAAGGCCTCTCACCGCTTCAAATCTCTGTTTCGTCACTTAGAAACTGTGAATAAAAATACAGACCTGACTAGATCAAGAAGGTTATTATAAAGTTACATTATACTGTAAAGCTCTATGTACCCGTTAAGCAACATTGTGCTTTAAAAAGTAGTTAATAAAGGAAGACTTAAAGTTGTCCTCCTTATAATGAGGTTTGCTTACCTTATTATCTTTTCTGTGTGTTTCTTTTAAGTACAATTCTGGAACATAGACCAAATACTTAGAATGCGAAGGTTGGAAGCATGTTTATAATGGGAGACAGTGGAAATCATGTATTAAGGAAAGGACTTTTTTTTTCCCCCCCAGGGACCATTACAAAAGATTATGTGATGCATTGGATGAGATGGTCCAACTTAAGCAAACAAAAAACTGCTCTTAGAATCCTAACAAGGAATGTGTTTATTTTTCACAGCAGGGGCTCCACTAGACGGGGAAAATATTTGAATTGAGGAATTCACATACTCTGCATCTGTCTCATGCCAATCGGCACTAGCTGGTTTGAGAATGCTGTCTCTCTTTACTCCCAATGTGGATCTTGCTCAAGTTCTGAAAGCCTATGTCATTGTTTTGTTTTCTAAGCTCTTGTGGAATTTATCTTTCCAGAGAAAAAAACATTTCAGGAGCTTTAAACAACAGGCTTGCCAGGCTAAGTGGATGGGCAGTTCCATGTTAAGTATAACAGGCTTGTTTATTTCTGTTTAATTACTTTAGAAACATTTCCGTATGCCTTGATAAACTCACTTTACTTTTATCCAAGTCAAACTCTGCCCTTGAAAACCATCTGATACCCTCTGCCCTTGTTAGACGTCAAGAGATGATTTCCCAAAAATCATCTCTTCCAGGTGACCTGTAGAGGTTGTTTCAAGTACTGCGATTCTAAATTACCTTTTATTTCTCAGTAATGCTCTTCTTCTCTAATAACTGGAAGAAAGGTTGCTTATTGTACCCTCTAGTGGTGATTGTGACAGTCTTTGAAAAAAAATATTTTCATTCCATTCTTTGGCCTTTTACTGTAAACTCACTGCATTGTTTACTTTAAAATGTATTTATTTCATTCTTTGGACACGCACTGTAAAGTGTACAGTATGAAGGAATTTTATCAATCTTTCTAGAGATGCAAATAATGAAAATCATTTATATTACACTAAGGTATTTATAAATAAAGGAAGGCATCAGAAATAGTTTCAGGGGAGATTGACTCATTTCCTCTCACATTTTACTAACCAAAATTGCATTCCACTTTTTAAAAATGTTTTAATGTTTCATTCCAAAATGAAGGAAATTTGGGTATTGCCAGGAGGAAGTTATTCACACTTCTAGAGGAATTACATACAGCACTGTGAATATCCCAAAATATTTATATTTCTGTTTAGAGGCCCTTTTTGTTCGCTGTGGGCCATTGGTACATCTTATTTTCTAGAATTTACAACATTTGAAATAAAGAAGCTGCGCTTGAAAATTTTGATTCTGCAGGAACTAGGAATTTATCCACAATTCCTTCCTTTCTTACTGTGCCATCCCCTCTCCTCTTTCTCTCTCCCCACCTAGAGAGGGGCCTTGGCATGTCTTTAAACTAAAGGCAAGCCCACAGTCTGGGAGAGCTGCTGCCAAGGGTATGGCTATCTCTGTCTGCATTCTTCTCAGGAACAAATTTAATCAGATATTTGTATTCTAAAGTTTTTGCTTTCAAGTTCCTAATGAGTTGTAGTTTCGCTATAGATGGTGAGAATAAAAGCAGTTAAGAAAAACAAAGGAGTTAATCAAACAGAACAGGTGGTTCTCAACAAAAACTTGAAATTAAGACTTATTTCCACAGGCAGTAATCAAGAGATAACTATAAATTAAAATGACTTTAATAAGTAGGTAAAAATGTCTTGTTCCTAAATAAGAAGACTCAATATTATAAGATATCGATTTCCCTAAGTTAACACAGAAATTCAGGGGTATATGATGGATATTTAATAAACTTAACCAAATGTTTCTAAAATGTATCTGAAAGAATGTGTAAGTGGAAATAGCCAAGAACAACAAAATTAAAATAAGGGCAATAGAGGAAGAAATAAATGTAATATGTGTTTAAAGGTGATATGAAGCCATAGTGAATAAAACTGTATGTTTTCAGCACAGTAAAAAAGAGGTACATCAATAGAATAAAAAAACAAGCAAGCAGTAATATGTGGGATTTTAGTAAATGCCAATGTTTATACTTTGAATTAGTGAAGAAAAAGGGATCCAAACAACTAATTAACCATTTGGAAAAAATACACAAAGTCCTACTTCCCTTCTCAAACCAAAATATATTCCAGTAAGATCCATGAATTAAATTTTAAAAGACAGTAAAATACTTAAAATAATTAGTATTTTAATATATCCTAAGTATTTGTGTTTTTCACCAATCTTCTTTATAAACTAAGATGAACTTCCCTACAAAGAATGTCTTTTAGATATCTCTCATGGTTTTGGTATTTAACAGATGCTGAGGAACATGACCCCGAGATTCTTCCTTCTGGTCCCATCTTTCTATCAAAGAGAGTCTCTTTGCTCAAGGGACAATACTCACCATCTTTAGTCTATAGGATATGACAGCCTTTGACAGTGACAGCTGCCCACCAGCATGGACACAGGCTCTCCAGTAATTTCCCCTCAACACACCTGAGAGCTTACAGAAGACAGGGACCAATGTAAGGGAAGTCCACAATCTCTAAGTCTCAAACCCAGAGAAAGAAGGAAATTTTTTTCTTACCTCAGTCTGGTTCCTGCTCACTAAATCCTCACTTTTTGAGAAGCCAGGAGCCCTGACCTGTGTCTGACCACAAGGAGACAAGCTGATGACAAGTGAGGAAGATGGCTCGGCCCAAAGAGGATCCAAAGCAGCTGGACTTTGAAAGGGAGTAGGTATGCCCTGCTCTTGGGGAGCTCAGTACACAGCCCAGGTGCCAACCCCAGAGGGATAGGGCTGGTCCATATGGCTTGTCCCTGACCATCCAAAGAACTAAGATGGCTAACTAAATTATCCATGATTGTTGAATTTATTTTACATTTCTGTGAAACATTTTCTGAGTGACAGTACACCCACTTGCTGTCTCCCAGAACCGCAAGTTGCCATGAATTCTTAGTTTTAATGGATCTCCCTTCTGATAAAGTTAGAATTTGATTTTCCTCTGTCATTCACTCTGCAATTTATCTTTTGTTGGGTTTTAATTAAAAATATTTCCTCTGGAACTATAAAGCCAAGGAACCAGCTATGTTGTTAAGCATACCTTCCTGTTTCTCTGATAAGAAAACCAGGGAATTTTAATTCTACCAGTTTTTCCCCCCTTAGGTATGGAATTTAAATTATTTCAATATATTTATAAAATGAGACAAGTTGATAGCAAGAGCAATACTCAGTAATTGGAAAGTCAGTTACCTTTTATCTCTTGGTTAAAAAGAAGAAGTGGGTCAGTTTCTTGTTAATGTAAGCAAATATTATTTATAGCCTGGTATGAATTACTGGGGGAAAGACATCCTAATTTTGATTTTCAAATAGGAGGCAATAGCTAACTCATTTTTATTCTTAAATATATTAAGAATCCGGTGACCAATTTTTCAGGAATCAAAGTCCTTACTACCTTACTAAAAAACAAAGACAAAAAAAAACAGTATAATTAAATTAAGTCAATAAGCCATTTTCATTACTCATACCAAATATCTGTTAGGAAGGTTACTACACACACATATTTCAGCCATATGTCACAAGTCTTTGTGATGGAGACAGAAGTATAAACTTGGTAATAAAATATTTATGACATGGAGGTACTCATGACCTTTTATTTATATACTCTTCTTTGTGTGTTTCTATCACAACTGTAAAACTAAATATTGGGTAGATCCCTCTGTATTTAAGTTTTCTGGTGAGGAGATGTAAATTACCCACACTCGAGAGCATTTGAAAGAAATTGTGAGTTAAATACAAATATCATTGATTCAAAGGCCAGGGAATAATGTCTCTGCATTTGGCTTCTTACTAAACCAAGAGGAAGATTCCCAAACAGCCTCATTGTTTGCACACTTCAGAACTGATGGCAATTTGGAAGCAAGATCTGGAAGCAAACATTTCTCAGAAAGCACTATGATTTCCTGCTGTCCAGTTCTATCTAACTCTGGTGAAATATTACCAAAAACCTGCTCTGCCTTGCTCCTCAATTACCTGTGACATCATTGTTTGATGTTTTTATAAAGGAGGAAACCATATTTCAACTAGTAAGGCTAGCAAACATTAAAACTCCTCAAAGTGGAAATTTCCACAACATCTGATAATGTATGCAAAGCCACTGGGACGAACGTGCTTCTAAGTGCTGCCCTACTTTCAGTTTCCTCTCCTTTCTAAAGATTCTTTAGTCTCAGCCCCAGTTCTGGAGGAATGCTGGCCAGCACGGGAGGTAAAGTGGTCCCAGAGTAATGCTTCATGCTGAACTCCTGCACAAACCAGGGAGAGCCTAGGCCATCCTGAGAGCAGTTGCTCCAAGGGAAGTCAAAAATCAAATCTGAAGGAAGAGCCTTTGAATCTGTCAGGCTCCAAGGTGCCATAGGATCCGTTTTCAGCCTTAGATTGGGCATTAGAGCAAGAACGCCAGAGCTTGATTCCCTGCCTTGTATAAGGTTTTGAAATTTAGAACCATCTTCAAGGCACGAGACTCTGAGTTATAATTTTGTCAGTAGTTCTTTGCTTGCCACTTTCACAGTTAATGCCTCTTCGAGTCCTGTGTCTCAGTAAATCCATGAATGGTTAACTTGAATCATGATTCTATTACTTGGTTTTAAGAAGAATGACCGTGGATAGAATAGGCTCTATTTAATCTCCTTCTCCCTTCCCAAGGATATTTGTTCTCAGTTATTGCTGATTCATTAGGTTTCCATTGCCTTGAACATCCAGTTCTATATACTGAGGCCTACATATGATCTATTTCTACAATGCTTATTTCCTTCAGCCAATTAAATGTATAGTTATATATTAGCTTGTTGTTAGAGTTTTGAATTGTAGGAAATAAAACATTTTCTCCGTGATTTTCTACTATCTGTTTAAGCCATTGTTTGGTCACATTAGAAGTTCAATTTTTGTTCTCTGATTTTTATCTAGGATGTGAGGTCCCTTTAGGCTTGAAACAGTATTAAGTTTCATGCTACGGTATAATGCACATCTTGTAAAATGTTCATGTAGCTAACTTAAGAATATAACGCCTCAGCACTCATGAAGAATTGCTTGATGAAGAGACAGACCATGTGAGTGGTAGAATTTGACAAAATGGCCCTGCAGACCTCTCTATTATCTAGTCCAGATCTTTCTCCCACATCCTCCCCTTCACCAGCTGCCATGACTGTCAGAGAGGGCTTATAGTGTGCGCAAATGCTTTTGATGATACTGTGGGCCATTTAAAAAGTTAGAACAGGTATAGTTCTTGTCTTTCTTGATGGAGTGATTTTCTTCCAAAGAGGATAATAAAATGAAGCTCACCTTGGAGCCCATTAAGAGTTTGTGTCCCTCCCAAAACTCCTATGTTGAAGTCCCCCTGCTCCAGAATCTCAGAATCCTGACTTTATTAGTAGGTAGGGCCTTTCATAGAGATAATCAAGTTAAAGTGAGGTCACTAAAGTTGGCCTTTACCCAATATGACTGGTGTCCCTATGAAAAGGAAAATTTGGACACAGAGACACACACAGAGGGAAGATGATGTGAGGAGACACAGGGAGAAGTTGGTCATCTACAAGCCAAAGAGAGAGGCTCAAACAGATCCTTTCCCCACAGCCCTCAGAAGAAACCAGTCCTGCTGGCACCTTGATTTTGGACTTCCAGCCTCCAGACCTGTGAGACAATACATTTCAAAAAGCTGTGATACAATACAAGTATTCAGTTTGTAGTACTTTGTATGGCACCCCCAACAAACTAATATAGTACTAGTAGAACCCCAATGTATTTCATTGCTTTCCTCTTTACCTTTATTTTAAATACTGAAATGTTCATTGCAATGCCTACCTTCTTCCCTTCCTTCTGAAGCTTCCAATTCTCTTAGAAGCAGGCTGGGATCTGATACCTAAGACCTGAACTTGGATTTTTTATGTCACAACTCTGGGTAGGTTCCCTAGAAGATAATCATAATAACAGCTATCACTTGGTTCGCCATCCTATGTGATAGCCCTTTTACAGACAATGTCTACATTAAAAACTTAGGATACAGGCTCCAGTATTATTCCCACTATGCAGATGAAACCCTGAGAATCAGAGAGGTTAAGTAACTTTCCCAAGGTCACACAGTGGTTAAATTGAGATTTGAACTCAAGCAGTCTGACTGTAGAGACTGTATCTGCAGAAGCCAAGTGAGGGATCGGTCCCCTGACCAGAATGTTTAAAAATAAATAAATAATAAATAAATAAATAAATAAATAAATAATAAAGCAATAAGCCCAAAATAGTGAAATGACTAAGTTATGCTTAGCCCATGCAATGAAATAGCAAATAATAATAAAACATAACGATTTTTAAATACTTAATAATATGGGGAAATGCACATAAGGTAATATTAGATGAAAAAGTGCTACACACTAAAATCCAAATTTTGTACTTTTAAAAATATAGAAAATAGAATGTCAATGCTGATGCTCTCTAGTGATTGGATGAAAGGTACTTTTAATTTTTTTTGTCTTTATGTTTCTCTGTATTTTCTAAATTTTGTAATGGCCATATAGTACCTTTGAATTCCAAAAATTAGGTCAAGGTAAAGCATAAAAATTCCTAAAATAAACTTCTAATTTCCAGCATTGAAGTGAAAGGAGCCTGTTTTGTTTCTGTCTGAAACAATCAGAGGCACCTCTACCCAGAGGTAGGGGTCTCCACTCTAACCCTTTCTCTGTATTAGATTCCTTCATTTTCATAAGAAAATGCCAATTCTACCAGCAGTTCAACTGACTCTGATAGATGTGTCCTTCATTGTCATCATAGATTATCTGTACTTGAGCATCTCTCCACAGAGCATAATCTTTTTTTAAAAAAAATCAATCTTTATTGTTCATATTATTACAAAGGTTCCTCATTTCTTCCCCCCTCCACCAGGTTCCCACCCCACCCTCCGCCCCCTCCCCATCCCCCATTGTCCTCATCCATAGGTGCACAGTTTATGTTCAGTCTCTTCCTCCCTCCCTTTCCCCGATAGTAAATCCCTTTTCAGATAGTAAATCAGTTAGTTAGCCTTTTCTCATATCAATAATACCTCCACATGCCCAATGATACATTTCACACAAAAGACATTTCCAAATAGGTCAACCAGCCTCATCCAGGCCCCACCCAAGGCACTCACAGATCACCCAGCGCTATACTAACAACACATCCAAATCTAAGCCTTCATCACTTGATTCAGCAGACTCTCAAGTTCCCACAAAAGTTTCCAGCCATGTCTGAGAGGCAGCCGTGGGGCAGGGGCAGGTGAGGAGCGAGCTGTTCTGGGTCTGGCTGCTCCAGGCCTGGCCTCTGTTGCTCTGGTTCGTTCCACAACCAGCTGCTCTGGGTCTGGTCACTGCCGCTCCCGACCTAGTTGCTCTGGACTTGGCTGCTGCTGCTCCAGGCCTGGCTGCACCCGACCCAGCTGCTCTGGGCCCAGCTACACAGAGCATAATCTTGACCTCTGCTGTCCAAAACAGTTAAAAACCTTGACTGTAAAAATAAAAGTTTATTTTTGAGATAAAACTCCCGGCTGGCCATATAGTCTTATCATTTCTCTGGGACTTGATATTTTACCACCAAATCTTATTGCTGTGTCCTACAAAATTACTGAGCTGAATTTGGCCGTAAGAGCATTAGCTGGCATCAAGGGGTCTTATAAGTAAAACTCCCATGAAACCTATCATCGCATTCTATATAGAAGTGCCACTGAAACAGTTGTTCACCACATTGTTAAGGAAACATTTTCTTCTCAGATCAAAATTCACCATGATCTTTCTGTGCAAGGAGTTTTTTGTAATCTTCTGGACACAATAATTTATATTATCAATTTAAAACTACAAGCCACACACACCTCTCTGTCTTAGCTGCTGTAAATTTCTGGGCCAAATATATGGTGTTCCTCCAGCAAGTGTATGAATGTATGTTCGGTGTACTGATCTCTGATTTTATTCAGGCATTGATTTCCTTTTTTATTTTTATATGCTCCTTCAAAGCATGTAAGGAGAGGGAAGAGAGAAGTGAATGAATGAATGAATAAATAAATAAAAGCAAAGTTGTGATGGGAAGTTATGACTATAATTTCAAGTCAACACAATGAAGAGGAGAGGTTTATTGCTTCATTCTGTTTTTCTAGAACAGTCTACAGTGATTCAAGGGTTGCTGACTTGATGAAAACATAACAAATGGAAGACTTTCCCCCACTACTTGTTTTCAAGAAGAATAACAGAGTTTAAATTCCAGGTACAGGGACAGCTCTGACAAAATCCACTGTGACAATAGACAACCGAAAATGGACTATTTTTTCAGGGAAAAGTCCAGCTGCTTTGGTTTTGAGTGGATGAATCATACTGACAGGTAAGAGTGATTTTTTTCTTTTTCTCTGCAATTTTCCAAGTTCAAATTCTACATTGAATCCATTCATGACACAAACTCCTCTACCTACAAACTTTCAACTTCAGCGAAAGGAAAACAAAGCCAAGAATCAGAACAAAGAAGGCTCTGCATATCCCCCAACAACAGTGTGGGCAGTAGCCAGGGCCCCTTTGTTCACAGTACCTGTCCTGTTCATATCTGAGAATTTCCTGCGGTTTCCTTCTCCTTCACCTGTCCTTACAGGATTTCCATCATCTGTTGTTTTTCTCTAATGTTTAAGTTGGTGTTTCCACTTCCCCTGAAAGCAGCATTTGATCTCTTTCTTTCCTGTAACAGCAGGGTGGCCTGTCTTAACATTCCCTCCAGAACAATTTTTCTCTCTAAGGTGCTGAGTCACTGAAGGGAACTAGAGACTCTGTGGGCAGCAGCCATCAACTGAAAAAACAATCATTTCCCCAGACTTAAAAGTTCACTTTCAAGAGTGAGCAAAATCAGGAGGATCAGGAAAGTGGGCGAGAAGTTCACGCAGGGCAAAAGGCCCAAAGTCCATTTCACACAGTTTGTGGAAGATCATGTTTCATAAACGAAAAAATGGTATGAGTGGAAAATTCCTTCAGTTAGCAGCAGGAAGGTAGTGCCTCAGCCCTGGCTGGGACTGCAGAGAGTTCTGTTGAGTTCTCATCTTTTCTACTGGCCTCAACCTTAGGGCTTTTCACCTGTGAAACAGGCAGATGACTTCTGCTCCTGTAACAGCAGAGTACCCAGAAGATGAATGGGAAAGAGTTCTGAGCTTTTGGATGCCTTGATTTATCCACTGATCTCTAAATATCTACTGTTTCAAAATCAAAATCTAGGTACCTTTGAACTTTCCATTTTATATTTCTCAAAGGACACTGAATTAAAAGTAATATTTTTAAGAAAAAAAAAAAAAGACATGTAACAGGATATACAAGTAAAGCTTGGCACTTACAAGCCTTAAAAATGGGTACCAGTGGCAACTTCTTGTGAATCAACAATATTATTTAAAGTTTTTCTGATCTCTTTAAAAAATATTTTCTACTTTTATTATTTTAGAGAAAGAGAGAGAGAGAGAGGAAGAGAGAGAGAGAGAGAGAGAGAGAGAGAGAGAGAGAGAGAGAGGAGAGAAACATCACTATGAGAGAGAAACACCGATCGATTGCCCCAATTGGGAATCAAACCCTCCACCCAGGTGTGTGACCTGAACGGGAATTGAACTTTCCACCTTTAGGTGTACAAAATGATGCTCCAACCAGCTGGACCACACTGGCCAGTGTTCAACAATATTTCTTTAAGAATGGACATTGGTTCTACCCAAACACAGAGACACTTCTCATAAAACCCTCTTCAAACACTTCTCATAATGTCAGTCATACACATATCAGCTACCGTTTGATCTCATTATAACTATATCATCTTGCCTGTTCTAGCAAAAACCATATGAAGTAGGTATAATTGTTCCATATTTTAAACAAAAAACAAAACTGAGGCTCAGAGAAATTAGGTAATTTATCCAAGGTTATACTACGTAAGAAGCAGAGGCCTAGTCTATCTAAACTCAAAGCAACTCTTATTTCTACTGTTTGGCCAGCTAATCTGCTACACTGTCTTCTACCTAACTTGCTACTCTCAGCCACCCTACAGGAAAGGCACAAAATTTGAAATCAATTCTCACCTCACTAAGTGTGTAACTGGTCACAGTACACAGTTGTGTGAGCCTTTATTTCCTCAGCACTAAAACTGGGATAACAATGTGTTAAAATCATTAGATGAGATAATGTATATAAAACATGGGACACAGTGCTTGGCTCATACTAGGTGCTTAATATGTATCAGACTATGACCATACAATATTTGATTTATACTGAAATGCACTGCTATTTCACCTTTTTCCTTTGTTATCGTTTCTCCAGCTAAATTAAAAACCCTATGACTCCTATTTCTTTTGTATCTTTCTTGTCAGTTAGAATGCTATTGATTACATGTTCTGGAAACCAAATTTATGCTGGGTTGAGCACAAAAGAAATCAATTACCTCACACAGGAGGATGGCCTGGCCAGCCCTGAGAGGTTGATTTTGCAATCCACAATGTCAATAAGGACCTGGATTCTTTCTGTCTGATCCACCAGCCACAGGATCTGCTTCACTCGAAGGCTTATGATCTGCAGTAACCTATAGCAATCACGCTTCATTTGTGTCTGAAAGGAGAGGAAAGCTACCTCCCGGTAGTTCTATCAAGGACAACAAAAGCTTATGTTCTGTAGTCCACTAGTATCTAGTCTATGTTCATCTCATTGGCCCACCCTGAACCATTCACTAGTAAAGGGAGATTTATTTTCAGGATTGATCTGGTTAATCATCTGAAGGGAAGTGGAGTTCATATACTACCTTCCTTAGAGCTTTGTACTTTTGAGCTCAATTACTACTTCTTGAAGAAATGAATGAATGAATAAATGAATGAGAACAAGCTTATTTAGGATTCCAGGTAGAAATTCTTGTAACATTCAGATACCTGACAGTGAATTGGTACAGAAACAAACCATGTTTGCCTAATAAAGAGCACACAGTGCCTCTAAGCCATCTGTTACACTCACACATACTTTTGCCTTAGACCTGAAGTCAGCAAACGGTGGCCTGAGAGACACATGCAGCTTTTTGGCCCCTTGAGTATGGCTCTTCCACAAAATACCACAGCCTGGGCGAGTCTATTTTGAAGAAGAGGCGTTAGAAGAAGTTTAAGTTTAAAAAATTTGGCTCTCAAAAAAAATTTCCATTGTTGTATTGTTGATATTTGGCTCTGTTGACTAATGAGTTTGCCAACCACTGCCTTAGACCAACCCTGTTGGGATAGTGATTAAGTGTGATATATAAATACACTTCAAGGGCAAATAACATGCATATGCAGAACAATGAGAACCTTAACCCATTATCTATAGCACGTTTCCCAAGAGATGATTAGCAGGTGCATATCCACTGCATTAAATAACACCGAGTTGCATAACAACACTTAATCTGTATTCAGCTCCTTTTCAATCCTTCTGATATCATCAGAGCTAAAGCCAGTTTAGTGATCTGAGTCTTTAACTCTCTACCACTTGGTAATCTCCCTTAAAAAAGATTTAGGCGGGGAGCTTTGGAGGACATCTACTTGGACTTGTGAGCATTGTTTTGTTGTCCTTTCAGTTATTTTTACAGCTACCTCGTAACTGTGAAAAAAGATATTGCTCTTTTCATTTGGAGTAATGATATAAAGTTTCCTTTGGAAAACAAATCTATTTAAGGAAAAGAAAGCTAATTAAAATAATTAGAGAAGAGATTAGCTATAGATATGTTAGAAATGATGAGAACATATGTAGTGATATGTGGATATGGAAAAATATGAAAGTGGTATGAGAAAACTAAAGTTTGAAAAGCAGTTACCTGGGGTAATTAGAGAATGATTGCAGATGTTTAATTCAAGAATGAAAATGCTAGCACAGAGGGCAATAACTTCAGGAGCCACACGAGGGCAGCATATCAGGGACTATAAAGCCAATTTGGTCAACAAGGATCTTCCCTACCTAATAAACCTTAGTTCCTCAAAATGTGATCCACAGACCAGCAGCAGCATTATTTAGCAGCGGCTCTGGCCTCACCCTGACCCTACTGAATTGGAATTTACATTCTAACAGAATTCTGAAAATAATTCTTATGCAAATTAAAATTAAAGAATCACTGGCTCCATAACTTTGGGATCCTCTTTGGCTACTTTGCCCTTTGGGAGAGCAGGGCTGACATATTGTAAGTCTGAAGAAGTATATTTGTTTAGGGATTCTACAGTCACACTACTTAGTTTCCTCACTTCATCCTCTAACAGTATGACTTAGGCAAAAAACTGCATTACTAACTCTTACAACATTACTTTGATAAATAGATTATCAATAAAAAGATGGATAAATGAATTATTCAGATACAGAGAAATCATATGTCTTGACAATATTTCTATGTTCTCGCTATCCTTTATCTGGTTGGTTGAATGGAATGTGAGAACTATTTATCCCTTTTAGTATCAACTGCTCTAAATCTTTTTGTATTAAGACAGGGAATAAATATTTTCACATATACACATTCAAGAATTCCTGCCACATCCAGGTGAGCCTTCCCAGGGTCTTCCTCCATATTCTGGTGTCTGTTCCTACTAACATCAATTCCTGGGTGTGTAAAGCATGTGCAGGTGGAGAGAAGTAGAGTTTGAGCAAGAAAGGGTTCACCTCCTGACTCTGTCATTGGTTTCAGAAAATCTAAGACTTGGGGAAATCAAGGTAAAAGAACAAAACACACTTCTGTTTTGTTGCCTAAAAAAATCAATAAATTATTCCAGACAAATATTAAAAATGAATGTATACTTCAAGGAGTAGTGCTAATAAGTAACACCCTAAAGAACACTTCAGTGTTTCCCCTTTTAATAGGTACAAGTGCAGGAAATTGAAAAAGCAGCAGAATGCTCCCAAAAGTCTGAAATATAAGGCCTCCTGCCTCTGTAGGCTTTGTGTGTTTTCTGATCATTCACTCACTACAAATCGATTTATGGTTGAGTGGTCTATCAGTTCTGGTGCCAGAATATATTGAGGGGAAAGAGAAATCTATTTGATGGGATTATTCCTGGGCTGAGGCGATCTCATGTCATCTCCATGTCTTTCAAGCTCCATCCTCAAAAAAGGACACTGGCCAATAACTCAAGAAGGCAGCACTCGGGGAGGAGGGGGTTCTTATAATCCTTGCTATAAAAACAGTTCATGAAGCCTGTTTGTGGAGATACCCCTTCCTCCCTTCTAAAGATGCACTTTTGTGATTTTTACCTTCTTCATTTTATTTGTACCTCCATTCATTCACTCTTTTTTTTTTTCATTCATTCAACAAATATTTTCAAGTACTTTCTAAAAACTAGAGATATAAAAGGAAAAAGAGAAGCAAGGTCTCTGCTCTGGGAAAACCGGCTTTGATCTAGAATGTGAACTAGGAGACAACAATTAGTCAAATAAACAAAGATTGCTTTGGCTGGTTATAAAAAAAAAAAAAAAAAGAAAAAGAAAAAACAGGATAATGTGGTTGTGAGTGGGAAACGTGTATGACTCACCGGGCAAAGGCTCTGAGAATGTGACATTTGTTCTGAGACCTGAATGGGAGTTAACCATACAAGCCTTGCAGGAAGAGTCTGCCAGGAGAGGACAGTCACTAAAAGCCCTCAGGGGAGAAACACAAAGAATACCAGTGTCTGTCACAAACTGAGCAAGATAGAGAGTAGTGTGAATAAAAGTATTTGGCAATGATTCAATGAATAGATACATATCTGTGTGGTGGAGAGTGTGGGAAAGGTGGCAATGACATGAGATCATAATGTAATTAGCCTGGAAGCCCCAAGCTCTGCAGTAATTCCATTTGTTTTAAGGAAAGAAAGAGTCTTTGCATATTGGGCTGGATTAACTTGAGTTCTGTTGATGCTCACAGGTGGACCTATTGGCATGCTCTTCACCAGGAGCAGGAAAGATGTCTGATCCTATCACTTTATGTTGCATGTTGCACATTGAGTTATCTTGGAAGCTGCCCAATCATGATGGCTCTTGAACAGAAAATGACAGTGTTAAAATCTGACCCACACATGAAATGTTTTAGATATTAAAAAATTTAGACTTATCAGTAACTGTTATAATTTTTATCTCCAGCTTAGAATCTATTTTTTTCAGAGCATCATTACTCTTTATAATTAGTTCTATAATTTCCCCATAGAATATGATCCATTTTATCTGAAGTACTAAAACCAAGTGCTAGTAGTTGATCACTGTCTGCCTGTAATTTGCATTGTTCTTTATCCAAGAAAATACTCGTTCTTATTAGCCAGATAGAGATGTATTATGAATATCAATGTAACTTAATTAAAGCATAATATTAATCATAATACTCTCTCCCAGACTCAAATACTTCTCCAATGATGTTTACTTGCCTAGATGTTCCCTGATGAAATGCAACAATAAATCAGATGAAAGCACTTTTGATGAGTAAGGAGATTTAAGCAAAGCCTTTCTTAATGAAAAAATAATGTAATAGAAAGTATAGAAAGGATTGTATCTGCTAATTACATCCAAAAGAGGATCTCAATAAAATAAGAAATTTGTTTTACTGACTTTATATCTGAGCATTAAGTAATATTATTGAACTTGTGAGTATTCGTTGTACTGTGCTGTTAATCAACAAAACAATTTATACCCTCTATTCGTTTTCTCAAATTGTATCTATTATTATTCAAAATGCAGAAGTCAGTTTTAGGCATTAGAAAATGGTCAGCCATAATCACAGTTTCTTGCCTAGTATTTACATATACAGTAGCATAAAAAACTGAAGTATGTTCTGTATTAATGAAGATGGCTATAGCTCCTTTAGGGAAAATTGACCATTTCTTGGAAAAAATATTTTAACAAAATTTTTGTTAGTCAAGATAAAGCCCAAAACTTGGTACTAAAGTAGAGTTTGGGGGGGTGGGGGGAGTGCAGTATTCAGGCAATGAGGTGTTACAGAGAGACAACAATTCTCTCCATAATTAAATAAAAAGGCTGCCTTCCCAAATGTAGAGAATGTTAATAATAACTGATTTGAAAGAGCAGAGTTATCATCCTGAAACTAAAGAGGGAAAGAGAGAGAGAACTGATTAAGAGTGGGCCTAGTCACAATAGAAAAGGTGACAAGAGAACAAGAGAAAGACCGTGGCCATTTGAGAGAACTTGGAGAGCTTGAGGTACTTCTAGCAGTCTCCCAGGATGAGGACCAGAATTATAGCATTAACATAAATAATTACCACAGAAGGCCCGAGAAATCTGTGGATACAGGTTGCACCTTAATTTATGTCAGCTAAAATTAATTTGAAAGCAAGAAGCAAAAAAAAACTCAACCCAAACTGAATTAAACAATACATGGAAATTTGGGGTTCATATGTCCAGCCAATTGGCAGCGGGGGGTCGGGGGGGTCAGTGGAGAAGAGATTCAGCCAGGGTACAGACTCTGTGGAAAATGGTTCTTGAGTCTACCATCAGCTCTGCCCTTAGGTTAGTTAGTTCCATACCATGGTTGCCAACATCAGCTGGAGCCATTCGCTTCTTATTCACATCCAAATGAGAGAAGAGACAGGCTTCCCTCAACGACTTAACAAGGAAAATTTCATGTGCTAAATATCTTGGCTGAAGTTACCTGATAAAGGTGTCAAGGGTACAGGATTACCCTGATTGGCTCCCAGATATCATGGCTAAGCCCAGGACCTGGAAGGAAGTCAAGACTACTCAGACAGAATAGTGTGAAGGGTTTAGAGAGGATGTTTGGAAGACAATTTTTTTAAAATATTTTTATTGATTTCAGAGAGGAAGGGAAAGGGAGAAATAGAAACATAAATGAATAAGGATATCATTGATCGGCTGCCTCCTGCACACTGGGATCGAGCCCGCAACCTGGGCATGTGCCCTGATCCAGAATCAAACCATGACCTCCTGGTTTATAGGGTGATGCTCAACCACTGAGCTATGCCAACTGGGCTGGAAGACAATTTTGATGTCTTTTATAAGATCTAACTACTTTTCTGAACTTTTACATCAGGAAGAGTTTTGGGAATGATTTTAAAGTCCACTAAAATTTTAGTGGAATGCTCAAGAAAATCCAACTTTAATTACCTTTTCATAGTTGCTACATAACATTATTTTACATTTAATGCCATTTAATCTATAGTATTTTTACTGAAAACCTACTAAATTGAGGACTGAGCATCAATGAATTGCTAGCAATTTGAAAGCTTTTCAGAACCAATCAACTCAAGATTTCTTCTCATAAAGGCAACAGCTGGCAAGTGGAAGAAATTGAAGGTGTTCAGGCATCACAGGGGGTGGCCTCTCCATCCATCCGCACAGACAGAAGCTAGGGCACACTGCCGGAACAGAATGCCAGCTGTGCAGCCTGAAAGGAGAGCCCAGCTGTGAAGCTCAAAAGGATTTTCCAGGACTCCCTCTGGGCATCCTTGCACCAGCGTGCGGGGCTCTCCCCGTAAATACCAGAGGCCTGAGCAGCAGGAATCCCTGCCAACAGTGCACAGTTGGAGGGATGCTTCAAGAAGCAAATATTTTCCAGATGTAGAGACTCGGTTTGCTTAAAGATCTGCTTTGGGAGCACGAGGTACCTGTTCATCCCTGCTGACTGAAGAGGGCGTGTGGCTGGTGTCCTTCGAGACAAGAGGGAAGAGAATTACGTTCTATTGCTTTTAGCACAATGAAGACAGACCTAAAGACTAATGAAGGTGAAGGTTTTAGAATGAACGTAAGAGATCCTGGGGTTCCGCTACAAACTGAAATTGGGATTCCCTGACATTTTTTCCTGAATGATTTGGCCATTTGCTTATTTCCGTTTTGCCTGTATGGGGAGATTAAGGACCACACCAGTGAACACTGGGTTAGCACATTCAAAGATCTTGGAGTGCCAATAGAGACAAACGAGTTCTTCTCTTTAAGATCTCCTTTTGACTGACACTGAAATTTGTCAGTCAGAAGCTTTCCATCTAAAAGCTTTCATGAGCTGCACCTGGTAGGATTTTGTTATTTTTTTAGTTAGCAAGGTCTTCAAAGATTAAAAGCAGGTATATTTGCATTTTAAAGAACATTATGAACTCCCTTGATTATGAACCCTGCCAGGAAAACAGAACAAAGTTGGGTGGTGAATGCATTATGTATGTGTTTGTTTTTAATTGATGGATTTGAATAATTTTCATCCTGCTGGTTTGGATTGACAGCATATGCTGTTCCGTAGCTGCTGCTACAGATATTAGCCTTTTCTAAAGGAGGGCAGTTTTCATCTGGCCACATGGACCCTGGACAGGAGAACAGAGTGTGTGTGATAAAAGCTTGTCTCAGCTGTTGCAAAGATTCTCTGCTTCAAAATGACCTACCTAGCAGGTGCTGGAATTCCTACTCTTCCCTGTACCTTCCAGCTTAGAAGAATTTATTTCATGAATCACCTACTAAAATGTAAATATTACTGGGAAAAGAAAGCCTTATATTTAGCCAGCTCCCATCTGGTTTATATAGAAACTCTCCTTGAGTTTAATATTTTTTTGTCTTGCACATTCTAGTTGAGGGGGGTACCTAAAGTTTCCTCCCTCCTCCCCCAATACAAACTAAATTCTTTATATTTGGCTATTCCTTTTCCTACAGATGTGGTTATAAAATTATTATATAATACATACACACACAGACCTATTTATGCAACCAATCCCCTGAATCATGTGCCACAAATCCCCATTTTATATTGACATTGCTATGAATGCAATTGATGGTAGTCATGCATTTTAGGCCTCCTGAGCTCAGTATTGCATCTTATTCTTGCTCTTCTATTTTGTCATTTTTCCAACAAGAACAACAAAAATTATCCTGTTGCCAGGTAACCTCAGCAGTATTGTAAGTAGCCCTCCACTTTCTGCATTCTTCTATCTTCCTTCTTGTAGACTAATTATAATTTTTATTCTGCTGAAGACTTTCTCCCCATTCATGGTTGCCCCTGTCATCGGATAACTGTCATATTATTGTCACTATTGAATTCTTTGATGAGAAGCCACAATTTTCTCATCCTTCCACACAATAGAAAATTGACTCGTTCTTACGATGCACTGGAGAAATAGTGTGCTTTCAGAGAAATAGTTCCTCTCTTCAAGGTTACATTCCCAAAAAAGATTTGCAACATTTGGCAGCCCCACCCCTTAATTTGCCTCTCCTTTTTTACCCCTATCACAACTCTTTCTTTCAAATTAGGCTGGTGACTGAAATATGGTCGTATTTTGTGTATAATGATAAAATTCTGACAGAAAGTATTTTATAGCTGACTCATTATGAAGGATGCTCAGCCTGTGAACTGGTAAACATCAGCGGCAACACAAATGACTATGACTACATTTAGCTGTGGGCCTACTGTGTGCCAAGTATTGCTAATAATTTACATATACTACCTTGTTTAATCTTCATAAACTATATGAGGTACTGACATTCCTATTTTATAGATGAGGAAGCTGAGATGAGACTCAGAGAGCCCAGATTAATTAGTTGGTGAGAAACAGAACCAGGGTTTCTTCATCTAAGATGTTTTTGATTATAAGAAGTAACTTCAGCTTAATAACAGCTTCTATATTAAGTGTAAATGTTTATTGTAAGATGACTTGAATTCAGAAATATTAAACTATAAACAAATATGCACCTCAAAAGCAAAAAAAAAAAATAGTGTGTGTATATATATATAGCCTACTGGCATTTTTGGCTTATAAATTATAAACATTTCCTAATCATCATTCTAAGTAAATAACATAACTGGCTCAATGTCATCTAATTCCATTGTTTCCCACTTCCACACCCTAACTCCCATCTCCTCTCTCCTATTTAATGGGGCTCTTTCCAATACATGCCTAATGAGTATATTGTGGTTTGTGAAGACATTAGAAAACCACTTGCCACTTGCCCCATAAATCATATTGAGGAAGATGATCCTCTGACCCCACTATTCTGCTTATACAGTACTTTGTTTACCCTTATTACATTTTTAATGTAGAGACAGATTTATATAAACGTCCAAGCCCCCATTTTCCTATGACTTCTTTGATGGCAAAATCTGTCTTTTGTTAATCCTAGTGATTCTCAGGTGATCAAGAGGGAGGGGTTGATATTGTATGTTGTGGATTTTATTAAATAATTAAAATCCTTTAATTGAACTGAAATTCCAGATTGTTGAAACAGTAAATAATAATTCCCTTTTAGATTGCTGTCTTGAAACTTGTCAATACACATATTCAGTCAAGAATACGTTTGCCTATGAGAAACCTTCAACTTTAAATTTTACTCAGCTGTGATTTTGATCTTGGGAATCCCAGTGATGCAATTCTGTTGCACACTGAAGTGAGTAGAGAAAAAAAAAAAAAAAAAAAAAAAAAAAAAAAGAGGTCCATGTACCACTGAAAATAACAGATGCAATTTAAATATTAGGTTTGAAATTTGATGCCTTTTGCTATAAGACCTCACTATGTATTAACATTCCATGCATAAATGAGAGTGAGAAGTGCAAAAGGAAAGGGCTACTGTAATATTGGTGAAATATGTTCTGGAAAATGAACTTTGTTTTTTCTTTTTAAATAAGTATCAAGATATCATATTAGATAGCCTTGTAACCTGAAACCATGGGAAACATTTCAGGGATTCAAGAACTGCCTGATGCAAAATGAATTTACCTTATCCTGGTAATTCTCTACATTACTTAGCTCGGAACCTTGCACATACTGAGGTAAATGTTCAATAAGTATTTTAAGTCATATTTAATACATCTTTTTCTAGAAGTTTAGGTACAATGTGCTCACATGACAATAACCAATCAAATAATTAAGGGAGATCTCTGAGAAACATCTCTGAGTTGAGCTTTCATTTGCTCCTGGAGGCTTTGCTTCAAGGCTAATATTCTGTTGTACTTTGCCACACAAAACTGTAACTTCTCAAAACTTATTTGTGTCTCCCTTCTTCAAGGGAGAAGATGAATGATGAATGATGTAGGGAGAAGACTGAGCACAGAGGTAATTTTACTAAGCTTAAAGAGCTTGTAATCTTAGTAAATGGACTTTAAAAAAAAATTCACAGGATGAATAGAACAAATTTTGTCTGGATCCTAGAGATGATTTGAATTTTTTTTTTAATCATACATGGCATAATGTGCATGTACTTTTATAATATACTCCTCTTAAGAAACAAATGCATAAATTAAGCCAGAAAATGTGGTAAGAGGCATCTGTTTTCTAAGTGCTTTTATTTAGCTAGCTGTGAGACAGATTAAGCTTCATTGTGGCACTTTGGTTTTGCAAAGCATCCTGAACTCTTCATAAATGCATAGATGTTAGTCAGCTAGAGGGAAGAAAGGAGATAAGCCGCTAATTTAATTAGTAATTAGTCATTTGATTTCCTTTGTCTTTTTTTTTGTTTGTTTCCTGCTCTATCTCATCTCAGAATTGTTTTATAAAAGAAATTAAACTGAAAGTGAAAAGTAGAGAGATACCCTGATTGGCAAGTTATGAAAAAAAGTTGTACGTGGAATCAGCATAAAAGCAAACTAGAAAAAGAGCCTGGACATGAGTTAGTTGTTTAAACTTTGGGTTTATGTCATGTTTGCATTCAAGACGGTGAATCTTGGATTGAGTGGAGCTTGCTGTTTGGGCTACCCATCTCTGGATAACAGGAATGCACACTTTCCCTGTTTTGATTTATAGGTAACCCAATTCTCATTTGATAATTAATCTCATATATTACGCTATTGGAAGTATATCAAACTTCACAAATTCCAAACATTACTAGGATGAAGAATTTCCTTCATGAACTAGTAATTATCTCTTCCCATAGTAGACATTGCCTTTTATCTAACCAATGTTTCACCAATTGTATAGGGGCTGGGTGATGGGTTTTTCTTTCCATTTTCAGAGATCATGTTTACATCTTCCATCCCAGACTCCGCTCCAGAGTCTTTTTTTTTTTTTTTGGTATGACATTAATATCCTTAAACTCAGGTCAGCAAACACACTGTGCAGGGGCCAGCATTCTCCACCTACACAACCAAAGCAAATATCACTCATCGATCTTTCCTGTTTAGCCTGAACTGAAACTTGAAATCCCAACGCCACATATTACATTGGCTCTTTCTGTCTTTTGCGTGCACCTGCTTCACGCATTCTTAGAACATTTTCAGATCGATCAATTTAGTATTTGTTATCTTTGATGTCCAGAAAACATCCTTTCTCGTGTTGCTTAAAAAAGAATCAGCCAGTCAGCAGTGATCAGCTTCCAGAGGCAGGATGTGAATTTTGGGTTCTTGCACTAGCACAGCATCAGCCCTTTGATATTTTTTCTAATGTGCTTATGTGCTTCAGATTGGACTATAGAAATGTCTTCAGAGTTTGTTTAGCAACAATGCAGACCACATCAATTTTCCTAAACAATACATTTTGTTGGAAAAAGGACAAATATTTTTAACACTGAATTTGGAGCTGTGTCCCTATATGTTCTTTGCTTCCAGGTTAATCTCACAAAATTCTCCCTGATTTAAATCATGTTGGCAGAGACAGGCAGGCCCTGATGGAGATGTTAGAAGCAGAAGATAAGGGATCCAGTACAACCCTGTGACTGTTGTGCATTCTTAATAAGCATGTGCTGATAGGTTTGATGGCAGCAGTGATTGAAAACTGGTATCTCCGGGCAAATCTCAGATATGGTATGCAAATAGTGCTTTGGGAACCTCATCTCATGGTAAGCAGATCTCTCCTGTACCCATGTCTGGTTGGAAATACAAATATAAAGTTTAGATGAAATATGGGAGCTGAAAATATAGCCATTATCACCTTCTCATCACTATAGGAAATGTGGATCCTACCTACAGGTGTTATGCAAAGATATGAAACGAATGAGGTTTCCTGGGGAGAGAGATTTAAACATTAGAAAAGTACTGGAATGAAACCCCAGAGTGAAACACTGTCAGGGGTAGATAAGCTCAGATGTGGTCTGAGAGGTAATAAGAAAAGCAAAAGGTAATGGTGACAGGGACCTCAAGGGGAAACAGAGTTCTGAGAAGGAGGAGGGCGATTTACCTCATCAAAGCATTTTAATAGAATATTTAATTTATAGCAGGCTCAGAAAAATAGGAGAAGAATCAAAGAAAGTAAAGGGAAATTTATGGGTAGGTTTGTGAGAAGTTAAGAAACTATTTACCAGGTCACTTCTGTTTGTTCATTTTTTAGTTTTGGCAAATGTACTGAGGTTGTATATAAGATGCTAACTTTTAGGGAAGTTGAGTGAAGGGTATATGGGAACTCTGTATGCTCTTTGCAGCTCATCTGTAAATCAAAAATTATTTCAAAATATTTTATAACTTATTTTTTTATAATAAGGCATAGGGGGATTAAAATATAATTGAGTATAAATTGCAAATCAAAAAATGAATACAAACTTAACCTTTTTAGTAAATAATAATAATAATAATAATAATGTGGATTGATAAGAGTAAAAGCAAGAAGACCGTTTAGATTATTCAATTACTTGTGCAAAATATGTGATGGCTTCAGAGTGGATGTGGTGGAAATGAAGCCAATGGATTTAGGATACATTTTGGAGGTTAGGTTGGCAGGATTAGTCGAAAGATTGGATGGTAGGGTAAAAGTGAGGACAGAGGATAAGAGAAAGACGAATAACAATTGTGCTCAAGTTTTGAGCTTAGCAATAAGAGGTTTATGGGTATCATTTGCTAATATAAGAAGCCTGAGTGAGGAACAGCTTTCCTAGAAATGGTGATAGAAAATGGTTTCCATCATTTTCTTTAGACATGTTGAGTCTAATATACATATTGACATCCAAGAGGAGATAGCAGTATGCAGTGAACATACAAATCTGGAATTTGGGGGAGGTCAAGTGTAAAGATAAGTATTTGGAAGTCATTGGAACATAAATCTGCTGAAAACCAGTTTGGCTCAGTGGATAGAGTGTCAGCCCTCAGACTAAAAGGTCCCAGGTTCAATTCCATACATTGATCACGGGCACATCCCCAGTGGGAGGTATGCAGGAGGCAGCTGATCGATGTTTCTCTCTCATCGACATTTCTAGCTCTCTATCCCTCTCTCCTCCTTTCTGTAAAAAATCAATAAAATATATATTTTTTTAAAAATCGATAAAATATATATTTTTTAAAAGAACATAAATCCTTCATAAAGCCCTGGGGCAAATAAGATCATGTAGGAACCTAGAGAGCTGTATAGTTAGAGAAGCTTGAATTCTATCACACTCCAACGTCTAGACAGCCGGCAGAGGAGAGGTAGCTAGAGATGGGAACTGCAAAGAGTTAACAGTGAGGCAGGCAGAAATCAGGAAAGTCGGGCTCAAGGGGGCCAGAAGAGGACAGAGGGAGTTGCTGACTGTCACTCCTGGTGACAAGAGGAGGACAAAGAATTAATCCCTGGGTTTGGTAAATGGGAAGCCCAGTTGACTTTAAAAGAGCCTTTTACTTGAGTAAAAGGTCAAAAACCCAATGACAATGACATTATGGAGCTAGGGAATCAAGACCACTCTTTTCAGTACATTTGCTATGAATGGGAAGCAAAGAAATGGAGTTGGGACAGGAAGGGATATGGAATTACAAGAGTTTTGTTTTGTTATGAAGCATGTCCAACAAACTCAACTCAAGCATGCTCCAGTTAGAGATTGCTATTAATGTTTGCTGTCTGGCTCCTAAGCCTAGGAAACAAGCATTCTTCCTTTCTGTACTGTTCCCTTTCTTCCTTTTTATCATAGCTTCCTGACCATTTTAGCTATAAAACCTACAATTGCTCAATTTGTATCAGCCTTGGTATCTGATGAATAAACCAACTTCTCATTTTTAAATTCTTGAAATACAGGGTGTGGCAAAAGTAGGTTTACAATTGTGAATACTCAAAGCAGAGTTTATTTTTGTATTATTATTTATTAGCTTTTGTGTTTTTTTCCACGTAAACAACTGTAAACTTACTTTTACCCCACCCTGTATATTGAATTAAACCTAAAAAAAGGGTTTTAGAGATTAAATCCAAGTATCTTATTGCATAGATTAGAAAACTGAAGCACCAAGAGGACACATAGAATGCTTCAGCAATAAATCCAAAAATAAAGCCAATATTTTTACTGTATGACAAGATACACATTTCTCTTCCTTGAGTTTATCTCAGTATGTCTAAACACTTTTCTAATCTCAGATCCAACAGCCTGCACATCTGAATGCAATAAAGCCTCTTACCTTTAATCACTGAAACCTATGGCATTTGTATACCTTTGCTAATGTAGTTATGACATCCTTTGAATTTTGAATTTTGTATGGCAACAGGGAGTAATTCATTACAAATGGTAAGAGATGCTTTGTTCTTACAGATGAGGAGCTCTCCAGCTAGATCCTGAGTTCATAGAGGGCAGGAGCCTGACTGAATTTCTAGTGTGTGATACAATGCCTTGATCATTGTGAATGTCCAAGAAACCCTTACTTATTGTTAGAAAGGATGAATAAAGTACTGTAGTTGCTTCTTAGTCTACTGATGAGGACTCACAATTCTGGTTTTTGCCTGCCTTTCCTTGGTTTAGTTTTCTGATTAACAATAACCTTCATATTCTATTGATAGTGTTGTGCATCTTCATGTTTTTTCAGGAACTGCTACATAGCCACAGTTTCCAGAGAGAAAGATAAATATCACATGATCTCACTCGTTTGTGGAATATAATGAACAACATAAACTGATGGGGGGGAAATACACACACACACACACACACACACACACACACACACACACACACACATATATCCAGAGACAGATAAATGCCAATTAGAACATATAACCTCAGGGAAGAAATTGTGAGGTAACAGTTTCCATTCTTCCTAAACATTTGTAAAGCTAGATATCTGTGTATTACCTTTTCTAGTTCTTGATCTAGTGAAAGTCTTAATATTTAATCATTTTATAAATCTAGAGATCTATGGAGGATGTTAATACTAGTGCTAACTTATGAATTAAAAATTGAGAACCTAGTCTTTCTTACTGGCACTAAAGAAGCAGACAAATTATTTACCTAGGAAATAATATTACTATGCACATCATTTCTTATATGCTTTACAGAGAGTGCACGGTTCGGTGATCTAAGCCTTGAATATAAGAACTGACTTTTATGTCTGTTTCTGAAGTTCACTCTATAGAAGTGATTTCATCTGGAAAATGAAAAGTGAGTCCCGTTGAAAAGTTGATGTCATAGTAAACCTTTCCAAAACCATCTGAAATATCATTTTAAATAGAATATAGGGGGGGAAAGCCTCCAAATTCCAATCAGGGAAGTATATCAATATTTAGGAGGCTATTTTATGTTTTAAAATAAAAGGGGAAATTCGGTATCAAAATTTCAAGAAAAAAAAAAGTTGAACTATATTTATGTGTGTTTTTTAAAGTCCTGTAATGTCCAAAGAAATTGGACTCAGCCTTAAGGAAAATCTATTTAGCTTAACACCACTTTAAGGTGATCTTAAAAATCTATGATGGGGAGTAATTCAAAAGGATAAGCAAAATATTCAAATTCAAGGAATCCAGGATTCCCTGACAAGTTTTTGAAAAGTTACTCTACTTGCCTGTGGTACTTTCCACATCTGTAAAACCATTTGCCAATAAGGACTTTAATAAAGGTAAGCTTTAATGTCAGACAAAGTGCTTTGTGGAAAACTATATAAATCTGGAATTTTAAAATCTAATTTTCCTTTAGAAAGTAAATTAATATTCCACTTGAGACTTTTTATGTTGACATGATCTAGTTATAGTTAAGCCAGAAATGAAGAGAATTGAAGGTCAGCAGAGCAAACACAAAATATTTAACTGGAAGCATGGAAGGAGATTTTTGAAGCTTGAGATTTTTCCACCAGAATCAATCTCTTACAATATGTGGCAAGGTTTGACTCCAAAACCACCAAGTCACACTTGAAGGCTCCTCTACCACATAACAACAAGTGGAACCCAGCCCAAATTCAGATGAGTCACTTTAGACTCCCATCTGATATGCGTAGGATTTTCCACTTTGCAATTTATATTAAAATGTAAGAGAAGAGTAGAGGTTTTGCCACCCATGAGAAAGCATCTAGTTCATAGCAAGCACCCACATATGGTATCTAGAAGCTGCTGCGAACCCCACATTTCCAAAGGCAAAGGTAGCAAATTGTCCACGGCCAGTTCAGGCCCTGGCTTGTATTTTAAGCCATACTCCAAAGCCTTAGAGAGCGACTGAACCAGAGTACAGACAATAGGAAAGGCGGATCAGGAAGGCAGACTTAGGAAGTGATGGAACTAAAAGGATTATCGCTAGCCATTTGGGATTTCCTAAATGTAACAATTCAATATGCAGGTAAACTCTGCTCTGTGTATACCAAAAGGCTGCTTTGAGGCATGGAGAAACATCTTTGTAGGGTAACAGCTACAGGCCTTCAGGCCTCTGCTGATCACCCTCAAGTAAGAACCAGATAATGTATGCTTTTAAATTTCAATTTGTGCTTTTCATGTGCATGGTAGAAAGTGGGTGGGTGAAAATTTTGTAGACATTTTTGTGGTATTTTACACTTCTTTTTATAAGATAGATAAATTATGAAAAAGCTATGTGCAAACCAAATTATATTTTAAATGTACCCAGTGAGCTTGCTGAATAAAGAGATACAAGCATGCGCTCACCAGTAAAGTCAGCAATAGCACTGCACTCGCCTTTGTGTAAGTCTAGACATTCATAATTAGGTTTGATTAAAACCAGGTCCGCATACCTTATTAAATCCCACATTTATATAGCAATTTTACTTCTTATATGATGTAAAAATCACACAATACTTCTTCTAATTCTCCTTTGAGGATGAGAAAGAAACATTATTAATCTAATTTTATTTCTATATATGATTAAACCACTTTGACTGAAACGAAAGCTAATTATTTTCTCCCTATCATCCTAATAACACAGTATTAGAATATTTAAATGAATTCAGAATTGTCAGAGATTTACCTATAAAACTGGGTTTCTGGCTACTATTATACTAACTAATATTGTAATGTTCATGCCTAACTAGTAAAAGTAGAGAAAGCCCTAACCGGTTTGGCTCTGTGTATAGAGTGTCGACCTGCAGACTGAAGGGTTGCAGGTTCAATTCCGGTCAAGGGCATGTACCTTGGTTGCAGGCACATCCCCTAGTAGGGAGTGTGCAGGAGGCAGCTGGTCAATGTTTCTCTCTCATCAGTGTTTCTAACTCTTTATCCCTCTCTCTTCCTCTCTGTAAAAAAATCAATAAAATCTATATATATTTTTAAAAGTCGAGAGAAACATCATGTGAAAAATGTTATAACACATAGAGGCCCAGTGCATGAAAATTCATGCCCTAGAGGGGTGTGTTCCTCAGTCTGAAAGCACTCAGGGGCAGAAGTCGACCCAGTGATCAGAGGAATGTGATGCCTCCCTCACACCCCTGCTGCTGCCAGACTCCAAAGGCAGGCTCGCAGAGTGACTGGATCTGTCTGGGGGCGGGCCCAGTGTGCCACATGCCTGCTGCCCCGACGGGGCTGAGGGGACCAGGTGCCACCGTCTTGTGGCTGTAGGTACTGCCATCTTTGAGGGTGTGACACTCAATTAGCATATTCCCTCCTTATTGGCTGTGGCACTGCCATCTTTGTGAGGGTGTGATGGTCAATTAGCATATTACCTCTTTATTAGATAGGATATGGATCTGGTACAGTATATAGATTGTCAGATATGACCTGTTGGTCAAATCCAACTCACTATTTGTTTTTGTATGGCCCACAAATGTGGGTTTTACATTTCTAAATGCTTAAAAAAATTAAACAGAAGAATAATATGTTTGTAATACATAGAAAGTATATGAAATTTAAATTTCAGCTTTTATGAATAGAGTTTTATTGAAATATGGCCACTTTCCTTCATTTGTATATTATCTACAGCCATTTTTATGCTACAAAGAAGATTTGAATAATTTATATAGAAACTTTTATATAAATTTATATAAAAATTTATATGACACACAAAACTTAAACTATTTAGTAGCTGGCCCTTTACAGAAGTGTGATGAAATCTTATATACAGTGTATGAGGTCATTTGCATCCCAACAGTAAATAATCTAACAATGAAGAATTGCATTCATGATTAAAATGAAATACTAAAGTATAATAAAGTTGCCTGAGATTGAAATATGTGTAAGTTATATGGACATATAAACACTAATATCCCAAGAGGAAAATAATCATGTTGAGATAGTGGATACATGGGTGATTTTAAAGTAAAGTTAATTTCCCTTTCAATAAAAGAAAAAAATTAATTATAAATAGATGTGGAAACGAATCTATACATCATTTTCATTTTAGGGCATTTGATCTAGATACACAATTTCTTTTGTCTGTAACTCAACAATACAAGGGAAACAAAAATTGAGTAAAGAAATAACTATTCAAATTATGGAAAGAGAAAGGATAACACAATTAGTAACACATTTAAATAACTTATAATACTGGTAGAAGTTGTTAAATGTTTCCTGAATTCCATACATCTGCACAATTTTTCAATGTTTAGTTCTGTTTTGGAAGTGTTGGCTTTCTTTCTGATAGTGACTTCAGACCAAATATAATTTTATATTCTAAGTGTAGTAAGCATTTTATAGTGCAACCTGGAAAATCAGCATGATTCCTTAGCCTGTTTAACAGTTTTTACATTAGGCAGAGGCCAGACCTGGGCTTATGAGATAGTGGAGTATTCTGAGTTAATAAACCTAGAATTATACCATATTTTAATGTAAATAAAGCTATTCAATCAAGAGGGGAAATACAATCATTCCTTGTTCATTGATTATACTTACTTAAAAGTAAATATTAATGTTCTTCAATCACACCCTGATTGATAATTTAATTCAGCATTTTTCAACCTTTTTCATCTCATGACACACATAAACTAATCACTAACATTCTGCAACACATCAAAAAAAATATTTTTTTACCAATCTGACAAAAAAAAATAGGTATAACTGGATGGCTATTATTGTGTCCACTGTTGTTATTTTTTATTTGAAAATCTAAGGAAAAGGAGGTCAATGCCCCTGACTAAATAGTCAGGTACTGCATGTTTTATAAATTCTTGTCGCACACCAGTTGAAAATTGCCACTTTTTCTAAATTTCTGTGCATGTTAGAGTCTTCTAATATGCTCAAATTACCTCTAATAATTTATAGTAAGATGACATGTGTCAATAAAGAGAATAGGATTCTCACTGAAGGAGAAGAACTGTATTATATGCAGGAAAGAAGCTTGGCCAACTAGAACACTCACAGCAACTCCAGGGATAAGGCAAGATTCATGCATGTTACATATATCTAAATATTACCTCTGTCTCCCTTTTCCCCCATTGACCTCTCTCCAGCCATTCCACCCCCCTCAGATCATGCCCTTACCACCCTATTGTCTGTGTCCATAGGTTATGCTCATATGCAGGCATTCAAGTCCTTTGGTTGATCTCTTACCCCGCTCCCCTCCCCTGCCTTCCTTCTGAGGTTGTACGATATGTTCAATGCTTTTGTGTCTCTGGCTCTCGTTGTGTTGATCAGTTTATGTTGTTCATTATAATCCACAAATGAGTTGGTCCGAAGGTTGTGGGTTATTGTTAAGCTGATTAACATTATATTCCACAAATGAATGAGATCATGTGATATTTATCTTTATCCAACTGGCTTATTTCACTTAGTATAATGCTCTCCAGGTCCATCCATGGTGTTGCAGATGGTAAGAGTTCCATCTTTTTTTACAGCAGCGTAGTATTCCATTATGTAGATGTACCACAGTTTTTTTTAATTCACTCATCTGCTGGTGAGCATTAGGCTATTTCCAAATCTCAGCTATTGTAAATTGTGCTGCTGTGAACATAGGAATACATATATCCTTTCGGATTGGTGTTTCTGGTTTTGGAGGATATATTCCTAGAAGTGGGATTACTGAGTCAAATAAGAGTTCCATTTTTAATTTTTTGAGAAAATTCCATACTGTTTTCCAAGTAAATATTTAATATTTAAAATTATCATTGTTAAAGTAAAACTTCAAATGTACCTAGAATTAATTGCTTGTTCAACATATAATTTTTTATTTTATTTTGCATTTATGTTGGTCAAATTGCTAAAAGTGCATCCAAAAGCATCCTCAAGTTGAACATCAGGGCACATGGTATTTAATAACGTTCATTGCCTTGTTTAATTAGAAAATAATGTGTCAGTTGCCCTGATTTTGGTTTTGCTGTTGAAATCAATCTTCTTTAGATAATTCAGATCTTGTATATTTTTCTGATTTCATATAGTGATATTCCACAGCAAACACATCTTTTTCTCTCTGTGTTTTTCTGTTAGAGTATTTACAAAGATCTGTAGCCTATAGTGAATACTTAAACACTGAAAATACCAATGATCATTATTAGAAAGTATTAAAATTATCTAACATTCTGATCTCCCAGCAAGTTAGCAAGTTTTATAGAATCATGCATGAAAATTACCAATTGACTCATTTTGCTTCCAAAACATATGTTTTAGAACACTACTCATAGGATTTGTATGACATGTACTCTTCATATAAACTTATTAATTTATTTCAATTTGCAAGAATAACATCATTAACAAAAGTTGGAGCCATAAAAATATACTTATCACATGGCCATAGCTACAAGTACATGGTTGGATTGTGACCACACAATTCTACATGCTCCTGACCTGTTCCCAGAAATGTCAACCTTAATATTTGACTCTACTTGTTAGCATTTCCTATACTTGCTTTCGACTTGACATCAGGAGCTTCCATGAATCCAGTGATGTCTCCAGTTGACTGTTGAGCTTTAGTTCTCTCAGGAGAATTTTGGTAAATTGTCTATGTTTTCTCTGTTTCTCAACTGATTCTTCTATGGATTCAGAATTCAGGAAAAAAAGCACACATTTCCTGAGAAAATACTGGGAAGAAATTTCCACATGGAAATGCTACGATCAACCTACACCTTAGTGTCTCCTGGGCTTCCCCCTCGCCCCCTCACTGCCCAGTACTTCTTACTACAGCTTTCTGCTTGCCTTAAAAATACTGTGTTCTCTAACTGGCCCAGCTCACCTCCACTGTCACTTCTTTAGGCTATAGTATATACTATTGTCTCTGGGGTCTTCTTCTTTTTTTATATAATATATACTTTATTGATTTTTTACAGAGAGGAAGGGAGAGAGATAGAGAGCTAGAAATGTCGATGAGAGAGAAACATCGACCAGCTGCCTCTTGCACACCCCCTATCGGGGATGTGCCCGCAACCAATGTACATGCCCTTGACCGGAATCGAACCTGGGACCTTTCAGTCTGCAGACTGATGCTCTGCCACTGAGCCAAACCGGCTTAGGCTCTGGGGTCTTCTTGGATGAGATGCTTATCTCTAGTCCAAACAGCTGTGGCTTAGAGGAAATGAGGTCAAGCATGTGGCCTGCTGCCTCAGCTCTAATTTAAGAATTGGGCAACTTTTGCTCAGTTTGTGGGCAAGCTGGGCACAGTGGTGTAGCACTCACTACAGCTTCCTTTGGGGGGAAATATCTGAGAACTGGTATAATAAAACGTCATTGCCTTGTGCAGTGGATCCCCTAACCCTCTAGGGGTTTTTTTGTTTTGTCTTGTTTTTTTGCCTTTAGCACCTGTATATGTACTGAGGACTAAAGCTGAGGCAGAGCCAGACTGCTCTGCGTATCAAAGAGAGGGGAAGGCATATGGAATTTGGGTATTTGGGGAGGGAGACCCAGAAAACAGGGCCAAGGAAGGTGAGAACAATGTTAAGAGAAGAGGCCAGGAAAAAAGAACCCCTGTTGGAAGCACAACCAGGGACTTTAAAATCAACAGAAGAAACATGAAAGTAGGAATTGGGTGTCTTTCCTTCCAGTGACATTCTCTTCCTTTGGTTTATTTTTTCCATTCTTTTCCCTCTTTGCTTTTTTTACATAGTTATAAAATGATGTTAAAACAGAGTCTTTTGGTTGTCCTCCAAAATGTCTACTCCCTTCTTCTATGGGGATAAGAGCTCCTGACTTTTCCCTACACAGGGCCATCCAGACTGGAAATTACATTTCCCAGCATTCCTTACAGTTATGAGTGGCCTCTTGACTGAGTGAGACCAGAGGTGTCTATACAGGAGGGTCATGTGACAACTTCTGAGACCTGTCATTCACAGACAGTACCAGTGCTCTTTGCCTTTTTTCCTTAATCTCTTCCTCCATCTGACTGCCTGAAACACAGACACCTCCATCTCCAACTTCACCTCCATGAGTCCATGCTGAGTGGAACAACAAGATTAATGTCTGTGTGCTATAAGCATACCAGCCTGGGACAGCCAAATGGACTTTCATTTAACAGAGAAATAAACTTCTGTCTACTTTAACCCACTGCTATTGAATTTTCTTCACACATATTTGCAATTAATCTTGAGTAATATAGGTGCATGAATTTTGCTATAGTCCACCTTTTTTGCTTAATATTATATAACACATTTTATTGCCCCTCCCTCTCTCCTCTCTCACTCTCTCTCTCTCTCTCTCTCTCTCTCTCTCTCTCTCTCTCTCCTTTCTCTTTCCCCCTAATTTTTTTATTTTATAGAGGAAGGGAGATGAAAAGAGTGATAGAAACATTGAGAGAGAATCATTAATCAGTTACCTCCTGCAAAACCCCCACTGGGGATGTGCCCTGACCAGGAATTGAACCGTGACCTCTTGGTTCATAGGCTGATGCTCTTACACTGAGCCACACTGGCCAGGCATGCCAAATATTACTTAGAACTGAATGTTTGTGTTTTCCAAGATTCATCGATTGAAATCCTAACTCCTAATATGATGGTATTAAGAGATAGGGCCTGGGAGGTGCGTAAGTCATGAGAAGCCCTCATGAATGAAGTTAGTGCCAGAGAGCTCTCTCACCCCTCACACCCTGTGAAGACACAACAAGAAGACAGCCATCTATGAACTAGGAAGCGGGCGCCAGACACAGAGGCACTGCTGGTGCCTCAGTCTTGGCAGCATCTGGAATTATGAGAAATAATATCTGTTGTTTATAAACCACCCAATCTCTGGTATGCTGTTATAGCAGCCTGAATGAATTAAGACAGTAATCATAATTTTTAATGGTTCTTTGCAATTTCATCTCATAAACATGCCACAATTTACATAAGTGATTCCTATTATTGAATGTTTAAGTTGGCATGTATTTATTAAGCTTTAAAAGCTTTCTAGTTTTAATATACCCATCCCTATTAGAAACACTAATGCAAGATGGGGATAATTGTCTTTGTGGCTATCCAGTTACCATGGCTACTTACTCAGAAACATTCTTATCTCCTTTTGATTGGTGCTGCTATCTGATATTAAATTCTCATACTATCGTTTTCTGGTTTGTTTATTCTATCCCATTCATCTATCTATTATTAGGCCAATATCTTATTTTAGATATTACACCCATAAAATGGCCAACCTACAAATAATATGTCAAAATACTTATAACTTTTTTGGAGGGCTTGGGTCAGTCTATTTTACCCATATATCTTTTAACCACACTTTCCTTTGTAGCGCTGGGTCTGTTACTTTTTTAAAAAAAATGCTAATAATAATTATACCTTGTTTTCTCTCTAAACAGTATTTACTTCACAGCTCCTTCAAATGTATTGTTTCATTTGAATTCTAAATGGAGTTGTTATGACATGACTCAGATTAGCCACATTTAACCACTCAATCTTCCAAAATTTGAAACCAAAGGATTTTAAAAGGAGGTTACAGGCAGGCTCGCAGAAATTGTTCTGAAATGCTCCTAAGGAGACAGCTGTCAACTCTCTGGGCGACAGCCCGCAGTGCTCACTGCAGGTTACTGATGGTTCCGCAGCCGGGTCAGAGCCTGTTAGTCTCTTGCTAACTTTGGTTGCAGCTGTCTGCAGTCACGCTGAGCATGTGAGGTCCAGCAGCACAGCCATCACATACTGCTCTCCGCCTGCTTTAAAAATAAATCCCTATAAAGTAGGGCAAGTGATTGAAGCTTTGTAATGTTTCAGCTTGGGGCTTCAACTCTGATCTTAAATTGACGAAGCATTAGTAGATGTGCTTAGAAAAGAGGTGAGAAGCTGTTGTTTGAATAATAAAACATGAGAGGGGCATTTTACAGATTTTCAGTTTGTGCTGCTGACAGCAGGATGATATACTCTACTCAGAGTTCATTCCACCCACTTCTCAGAATAGCATCTATTATGTGCAAAGGGATATGGAAAGAACATATTCCTCTGTACTGTAAGTGCTTTAGCTACCAATAAGGTGTGGTTCAAGTGTGAGAGAGAAAGAAATTCAAGCAATTTTTAAGATAATGTACTTCTTAGAAAACCTTAAGTGCCCAATAGATTTGCTGGAAACGCTCTGTAACCATATATCTCTAAAAAGTTTTTAAATGTTATAAAGAAAAGGTCACAGACACTATCATCAGTAGCATGAAAGTAAAATGAAAGTTTATAAGGTGGAATTTAAGAAATTACATTTCAGGCAGTCCAAAACAGAAAGATGCATTAGGTAGCTAGCGATAACGATCAGTTAGAAAGGAATGGTCAAGGGCACTTATCAAGCCAAAAAATAGTCCTAGCAGAAGTCAATCTGAGTATACAAGGGATTTTATGAACAGGATAATAAAAGGGAAGAGTAGAAGGCTACTCTAAATCAGAGTTCCCCAAGTTGGTGCATCTGAACAAATTGCCACAGGATCTGAACACATGTGCCATGAAGAAAGTGTTCAATGCTCACATCACTTAGGGAGATGCTGGGTGAAGCACATTTCTACACGACAGAACTTCCCGAGCCTTCAGGAGGCCAAAATAGATTGTGCACCTCCAAAAAGGGCTTTAGGACATAGCAATTTCCCAAACTTACTTGACCTCTACTGAGGTGAGCTATTTCCATCTCCTGGAACACTGGCTTGGAAAATACAGCTCAAAAGAAACATGCAGTTATTCAGACATATTTTGCCACAAGTCAGGCATGCCAAGAGAGCAAATTAACACTTTCTTTGATATCTTGCAAAGAGAAAATTCAAGTCGGCTGTTGTGCCACCCTTGGTTATTAAACTGGTCCTCGGGAACTGAGGAATTGCTTTTTAACATGCAGAGAGTATATGAAAATTGACTCAAAACAGAAGTTTAAATTGAACTCCTTTAAATTAAATTGTCTTTTCAAAAGAGAAGATTTCCATTGCAGAGTTGTACATTTGTTCCTTTTGTAAAACAGTAGAATTTTAGACTTGGGGAAGATCTTAAAAGAACAATAGGTTTAGCCAATCCTCTGATTTTACAGATAGGGAAACTGAAGCCCAGATTAGTTAAGTAGTTTGTCCAGGATTATTCAGTTAGTTAGAAGTCTAATGTAAGGCAAGCCCCCAGTTCTGATAACTCTGACACCATGTGCTCTTAGTCTCCTAAGTCCCATACAGCAGTCCAGTTTTTTAAAGAAAATTAAGCACATAAAGAGAAAAATGAAAATTAATTTACTAAGTCCTTCACCTCACAACTCCCTCCAGAATGGTTTTGTCATCTTTTTATTTGATTTCATGTCCAGACATTTGTTCTTCTCTAATTTTATTCAAAACTGTATTCTTCATCTGTTAATTTATTCTGTCGATCTTAAATGAACACCACCTCTATGTCTGTCATACGCTATGTGAGTCTCTGCTTTCACATTGCTCAGTCTGGTGGGAGAGAAAGAAGATTCTGTGGTAAGTGCCATGACAGAATTTAGAGAACTCAAGGGCCATATTTTTAAATATATATATATATATATATATATATATATATATATATATATATATATATAATTTCAGAGAAAGGGAGCAATAGAAGTATCACTGATGGGAGAGAATCATTGATAGGCTGCCTCCAGCAAGCCCCACACTGGGGATCCAGCCCGCAACCTGGGCATGTATCCCAATCAGGATTCCAACTGTGACCTCCTGATTCATAGGTCTCATAGGTCGACACTCAACCACTGAGCCACACTAGTGAGGCATACTTCTTGATTGTGAGAAACCAAAGAGTAGTTTTCTGGAAGGGTGAAACATCTTAACTGAGTCTCTTAAGTGGCAAATAAGAGCAAGGCAGATGTATAATGGGTGGTTGTCATGACAACAGCACAGAAAAAGCATATAAGTGGCCAAAGTATATAGCATGTATGAGAGGAGACAGGGAGCAAGGCAGGCAAATAAGTTTGGAGACATAAACACCGGATCATAAAGGCTTTGTATGCAATGTTAAAGATTCTGGATCGCACATGAAAAAAGTCCAAAGACAGCAATGTGGAGAAGGGATTAGAGTGGAGAAAGGCAAGAGACTATGGCAGTGATCCAAGGGAAAAGTGACGAGGGCCTGAAATATGACATGAGAGCAAGAATAGAAGCATGGAATCTCTTCCCTGAAGAGAGATAAATGTGGCTCAGAAGTAGGAGGTAAAGTGAAGACAGAGTGGATTGGTTTGGTATTTCTTTCAGAGGTAATAATATCACAGGCCTTGCTATTAGACTAGACAGTATAGGTGAAGACAGTTAAGGAGAGAAAGGAACTAAAGATAACTTCCAGATTTCTGGCTTAAACATCTAGGTAGATGATGGTGCCCCATTTTGAACTACAGAGCCTTAGCTAGGAGAACACATGTTTGGACGTGTTAAGTGAGACATTCAAGAGAATGGCAAGTTCACAATTAGATACACAAGAGTTGAGTGCGGAAGAGAGGTTTGGACTAAAGATGTTAATCTGGAAATCCTCAGCATATAACACAGATGCCATGTTTAAAGTCGTGAAATAGATGGGATTCTCTCTGGAGAACATGTGCAGAAAGAAGAGTAGGCTCAAGGCACAGACTATGAAGGTCAGGAAGGAAAGAAGGTGCCAAGCCAGAAGTCCCAAGAATGGTCCAAGAGGTAGGAGTAAAGTAAGATAGGACCAGAAATGTCTATCAGACATATCAAATAGGAACTCAGGGTTAGAGAAATGAACAGAAGAAGAAAAAAAGGAGATGTAGGAAATACAAGGGAAAGAGGTGGAACTGTGGCATTGGCAAGTAAATAAGGAAAGACTGAAGGTAGGTAGAGTCACAAACTTGACATGGAAGGGCAGGAAATTGAAGGATGTTTGTTCCCCTGAAAATCTTATTTTCTTTTTAAAATAAAAGCAAGTTTGTCTTCTGAGACAAAGGGGGAGGTAGTAAAATGCAGAGGGTTTAACTAGACTTGTAAAAATACATAAATGAATGTTGTAGGTGAAGAATGAGGGAACTATCAACAGTGGACTCATAGAATGATTGTTGAGTACCATTGAAGGCCCAGCTAAAATGGGACTTCCAGATGCTTAGGGGTACTGGTTCATTCTTTATAAATGTATATGAGGGAAAGTGTGATATGTAGGCTGAGCTAATTGCTCTAGAGAACTGATGAGCATCTAGGCTTGTCTTCCTTTTAGTCAATGACACATATCTCAGGTAGACCTGTGAAGTGGAGATAAGCAATCATAACTCAAAACAACACTGTTCACCTGGTTCTGCTGGTACCTGCACTGCAGTTTGTGTGCAAATAAGGCAATCAGCATTGTAATCCGATGATTCTGAAGATCAAAATTACCCAAGGTTCTGTGACCTCCCCTCTCGTGGATCCAAAAAGAGTTGATGGTTTGTCTGTTCGACTTTTTGCTTTTGTTAGGGTAGAATGGTGACTTTCCAGCTTCTTACATGTGAAAGCAGAAACCAGAAGTCTATACATTTTAGATGTAAGATCTATGTGGCTTGTCTTTTTATTCCTAAATATATTTGATTTAAAAAAAAGTTTATCACTTTAATATTATCCCATTTATAACTTGTTCCTTTATGGTTACCATTTTTTACATTTCTTTAAGGAAATGTTTGCCTATCCCAAGCTTAAGAAGATCGTGTCCTAAGTTTTCTTATAAAACTTGTAGAAGGGCCGAGGCCGGTTTGGCTCAATGGATAGAGCGTCGGCTTGGGGACTGAAAGGTCCCAGGTTCGATTCCGGTCAAGGGCATGTACCTTGTTGCGGGCACATCTCCAGTAGGGGGTGTGCAAGAGGCAGCTGATCAATGACTCTCTCTCATCGATGTTTCTAACTCTCTCTCTCCCTTCCTCTCTGTACAAAATCAATAAAATATATTTAAAAAAAAAAAAAAAACTTGTGGAAGGGTTAGATCTTTAATGTATTTGTAATTGAGTTCTGTGTATAATGGAAGTCAGAGAGTTAGGATTCATTTTTTTTCCATATCAGAATCCAGCTGAAACAGTGTAGTTTATGGAAAGGACTACTTTTCCCCACTGCAGTCATGTCACCTGTGTCATAAACACATGTCTGACGTGACCTAGACCCAGGATGTCAGTTTCTTTTCTGTCCTCTCCAGAACCTGTGCAAGGTGGGCCTTTTGTAGGCATTATATGGCTGGATAAATAATTGAACAAACTCAGTACAACTGAGCAGAAAGTGCTCTGGACCCTTCAGACACTCACTGGGCAACCAGTAGTAGTCCTACTGCCCATGACCTCATTCCTCTGCTCTGTCCTGACCTCATTGCCAATCACAAAACCATCATAAAGTTGGTGACTTTTTTGTTCTTCAGAATTAAAGTTTTATGATATAAAATTGTCCTCAAAAGCCAAACCAAAACTAAAAAAAAAACAAAACAAAAAAAACAAACAAACACAAAACACATACTCAAAGGTCATAGTCTTAAGATAATAGATTTCATTGCTTTGTGACTTTATCAGATTAGATGATTGATATGTTTACCTTCCTTGTTGAACACTGTGAACCTAAAATATACTTCTACAAAAATTCTTTTCTGATATTTAGGAAAGTTCCTCTTTGTTTTTTAACTGAACTGTACACCAAAATGTAAAATGGAGACATCAAAGATAATGCTATTGGGCATAACATGGAGTGGGGAGTAAGTAATTAAGAGTGAGAAAGTGCATTTCAGAGAGAAATTTGAGCTACATAAAAGGAATTTTTCAATTGTATTCCCATCAAAATCAAAATCTGTAGTTTATTAGGTATTTGTATTAACTATATATGGATATATGTAGATATACTTATACCTCCTAAGAACTTTGTAAGTGCTCAATAAATGCTATCATGACCTTTGAATATTTATTTTCTCCAGTTTCTGGATTAGGCAATATAGAAATCCTCCTTGCAAATGGGCGCCTTCATAGTGTCCTTACAGGATCTTTCCTCTGTGCTTCTGTGTCCAAATTTCCTCTTTTTATAAGGACACAAGTTAGCCCATAACAATGGACACAATTTAGCCTAATTTTAATTAATTTTTTTAAAAGCTCTTCACATATTTCTTAAGTCCATGTTGGAATTTAATGTGTAACTTTAAAGAGAATGCAAACCACTAATGGGACATAAAGTAAAATACATTTGTCTTTAGAATTGCAGCAAAGATACAATAAAGGTTATATGAAGTCGCTGCCTTTTCAATATTAGGAAACAAAAGTTTGATTAGCAAAGCGAGCCTTTGGGCCCTGTGTTGCAACCACAGGCCTTTTCAGATAAAGCACTTCGGTTAATTAGCTCCTTCTGTTGTTCTATAAATAGAACGAAGATACAGGATCTATTTAGCTCCATTATATTATGTATGAATCTATGTATAAGTCATGGGAAGCAAAATACTTGATTCCTATCATGGCATAATGTATTCAGTTTGGTTTCACTTGTTACATTTTGTTAGGAAAAAGTATTTCAGATATAAGATTAAAGGATGATTTTCTATTTTTGACTTGAGAATGATAATTACTTGTCTGTAATAAAGGTCAGTTGACAAATGGGTTTGGAGGAATTTTAATTCTCTACTAAAACCCAAAGCAAAAAAGTTCACTTAAAATATCATAAAAGAGAACTTTATATTTCTTTTTTTTTTTTTAATATATTTTTTTTATTTCAGAGAAGAAGGGAGGGGAGGAGAGTTAGAAACATCAGTGATGAGAGAGAATCATTGATTGGCTGCCTTCTGCATGCCCTCAAGCCACAATCCAGGTATGTGACCTGAAAGGAACATAGGACCCTTGAGTCCACAAGCCAAGGCTCTACCCACTGAACCAAACTGGCTAGGCCCATGTTTCTTATTGTATTTCACATTTTGTGGAGCAAAGGAAACTATGGTTTGGGCTAATCTCTTAAGCATTTAGTACATTTTATAAAAATGGAAATGTTCCTTTCTCCACCCCTATTTTTTTAAAGAAAATACAGATCACGGAAGATAAAGCAAAACCAAATGATTTGACTTTACGGCTGGTAAAATTTCAGTCTCGGAGCTGTCCTGTGTTTCTGTTTAAATATTTGCTTATAAAGATGCATTTAGGAAATGTCTGGTACGATGTATTAATTTCACAGCGGGCAATACTGTCAATCAATTAGATTGTCCCATTTTTTCCAGCCTATTTTTTCAAGTTGCAAATTCTAAAATAGCATGTCATTACCATCAACTACCAAGTAGAATGATTTAATTTTAAATCCTTTCTCCATTCATTTACCAAAGAAATGATTCTGTGATCAATTTGACCTTTTATCAGTATAATTACAAAATAATTACCAGTGATAAATGACTATCATCTAAAATATTGTAACTAGTCACTGAATGCATACATTTCATATGAACCAGGAACTATATATTTTCTATAAAATATTAGAAATATTTATTTCATCTATTCAACATATACTTATCAAATGCCTACTATGTACCGGAAATTATCATCATGAAGTTTATGTTCCTAAAGTAAATAAAACAAATAAGTGATGTAATATATTAGAAGGTATTAAGGGCTAAGGGGAAAAAATAAAAGCAGGGAAAGGGAATTAAGAATATGTGTGTGGCCGAGACCGGTTTGGCTCAATGGATAGAGCGTCGGCTTGGGGACTGAAGGGTCCCAGGTTCGATTCCGGGCAAGGGCATGTACCTTGGTTGCGGGCATATCCCCAGTAGGGGGTGTGCAAGAGGCAGCTGATCGATGACTTTTTCTCTCATTGATGTTTCTAACTCTCTATCTCTCTCCCTTCCTCTCTGTACAAAATCAATAAAATATATTAAAAAAAAAAAAAAAGAATATGTGTGTGGGTGGGTAAGAGTGCAATTTTAAATAGGATAGTCAGAGAAGATGCCATCTGAGCAAAAGAGGTGAGGAAGGGAGTGAAGCATGTAGGAATAAGGAGGAGGTCAAGGTGACCAACCATCCTGGCTTGAAAGAGACTAAGAGGTTTCCCAGGATGCATCCTGCTGGTAAAACCAAGACAGTCCCAGCCCAAGCAAACCAGACTGTGGATCACCTCAGCAGTGTCCCAGATAGAGGAAAAGAGGCAAAACAAAGGCTTTGAGATGGCAGCATGCCTAGCAGCTTAAGGAACTAATAAGGCCAAGCAGTTAAAGAGGGAATAAGGTCAGCAAAATGAAAAGGTCACATCACAGAGGGCCTGTCGTGGATGGGCACTCCACCCCAATCCTCTCCCCAGGATGGATGCACCCAGCCCTAGCAGCTGCCAATGGGTTCACAGTCAACTACCAAATAGAATTGGTAGTTGCCCTTGCCCTTGGCTGCAGAGAACTGCCTCCCCTAAAGTTGTGTGCCTTTCAGGGAGCAGCCCATGGCTAATGATGAGCTAATGTGGGATTAAGTGGCCTAGCCTCCTTCTCTCAGTTTGGTCCACCTTAGTATGTGTTATGTGCCATTGAGTCAATTCTGATTCCTGGTGGCTCTATGAATGAGTGATGTCCACCATGTCCTGTCCTCAACAACCCTGCTCAGCCATTCATGCCTTCTTTCATGGAGTCAATCCATCTCATCGTTAATCTTTCTCCTTTCCTGCTGCCTTCTATGTTTCCCAGCATGATTGTCTTTCCCAAGAACTCTGCCTTCTCCTGAAATGCTGAAAGCAGGGCAGTCTCAGTGTTGTCATTTTTACTTGCAGCCATGTTTCAGGCTGAATTTGCATCTCCTTGAGCACTTCACTCCTGTGGGAAATGAAGGCAATGGTCCTATATTTACTGCGCTTCTTGCCATCTCCTTTCGTAAAGAGTGGGACATTTATTTAGTGTTTCCAATCTGTAAGCCGTTGTTTTATTTTCCATGTTTGTTAGCATATTCTTGTTAGGATTTTGACAGATTCGGTCTCTGTGGCTTGAAATAATTATATTGCTATTCCATTCTCTGATAATTTATTTCCAATACTTTTAGGTCAGTTTTTACTTCATTTTTCTGAAGTACAGGTTCTTCCTAAGAATCATCTTCAAAGGTATCTGTCATTCTTTTATCTCTGCAGTATGGATTTTCAATATACTGTTTGCATCTTCCCTTTATATTCTCCTGATCAGATAATGAGCATTTTTGTTGGTCATTCAGCACTCCTGTCCAGGTTTGAATTTCCCTTTTATTTCTTGAATCTTCTAGCAGAAATCTTTTTTCTTTTTCTTTTTTTCTTTTGTTGTTGTTCTCTTCTATCCTTACATTGACTATTGTAAATAGTTCTCTTTACCTATACATGATAGTCATTGAAAAACTGTGGGATTCTAACCCACTTTTGTCACCTTTAACTTTTGCCTGTCTTTAATAACTTTTCATGTTTCTTTTGTCATCCATCTTTATTTTTCTTTCCTTTTTACTGCTGATATTGTCTTTTCACATTCTTCCCTAATAACATTTCTAGTTTCAGACTATAGTTCTGGGTCCTGTTCAATTAAGTTTAACAATTCAAATCTATATTTTATGTGGACTTCAAATCCACCAGGAATGTTATATATGTTCTATTTTGTTTCTACAGATTTACTCTAATGTTTGATATCAGCAGTTCACAGCTAGTACCACCGTCTGCTCCAGGTCTTGTTTTGGCAAAGAGAATACAGCCTCTTCATCTCCTGCTTCCAATTACATAGTCTACTTGATTTTTGTATTGGCCATCTGGTGATGTCCTTGTATACAGTCATCTTGTTGTTTAAAGCATGTGATTTTGATGGACAAGTAGTTGGCTTCAGAGAAAGCCATAAGCCAATCTTCTGCTTAATTTCTGACCCCTAGTCTAAAATTTCCAATGATTCTTCTTTATTTCCTATTTTTGTGTTCCACTCATCTGTATTTGTCAGCATGTCTTGTTTTGGTGTGTGATTAATTTCTTCTTGGACACTTGCATAAAAGCTTTCAATTTCATCTTCTTCAGCTTCTGCAGTTGGCACATATACTTGAATGGTGGCTAAGTCAGTAGGTTTTCCTAGAAGTCTGGCTGACACTATTTGGCCAGACCTTGCATTGTAGCCCCTGGCTGTGCTGTGTTTTGCTTCAGTATTCAAGTCACTCTGTTTCCTCTGAATTTGTCATTTCAAGAGTAAAACACTTTGTAGTGGTTTCTGAAAATGTCCCATTTCAGTCCATTTTTGTTCACAAACACCAAAGCACTGCATTATTTATACATTCTATTTCTTGTGTTACACTTTCCAGTTTACCATGGTTCATGCTTCGTATGTTCCATGTTCTGATTTTATGCGTTGTGCAGCATCGTACTTTCCTTCCGCCTTTGTGCACATCGGCCACTTTGGACAAGTTGTGTCATTAGCAGTAATGCTATTCGTATTCTCTGCCCTTGCCTAGTAACGGAGAGCCTGATGACCTAGGAGTCTCATCTTTCAGCACTAGCTCATGTTTCATTTTGGATTCTCTCATCAGAGGGTTTTCAGGATAAAAATGAGAAAGAAAAAAAAAAAAAAACTAAACTAAAAGGAGCTTAAATGTTCCCTTAAAATTGGCTGAGGCCTCCTTTGTAACCAACTGCAGTTAAGCTTTTTCCCTTTGCCTCACTTTTTACAGATCTATTTTCTGAGAGCATTCCCCAATAAACTTTCCAGATGCATCTGTGTTTAGAGAACCCAAGCTAAGACAGGCCTTGAAAGTGATTATGAGAGATGTGAAGCCTTTGAACACTTTTGAAAGAAACTGAAACCTGAGATAGTTTCTCTCTCTCTCTCTCTCTCTCTCTCTCTCTCTCTCTCTCTCTCTCTCTCTCTCTCTCTCCCTTTCCTCTCTCTCTCTCACACTCTCTCCACAGAAAAATATACAGAACTTACTTAATTGTCTATTTCTGTTTATTTTTCTGAATTTACTGAGATTATTACATATGATGAAAGAACTAAGCCATAAACCAATTGGAAATTTTAAATCTGTTGAATAGTTGGCATTTCCCTTTGTGTCTCAAAATATGAGGAATGAGTGAACTAACTTTAAACATATGCAGAGAAGTTCATATGTTCCTGGATAGATTACATCTTACATTGAATTCCATTATGTTTGTTGGGATTCCAGTAGTTGTTTTAAGTAAAGTAGGTACATCAAAATGCAACAAGTAAAAGGGAAGTTTGTGCCCTCAAGGGTTTTATTTTATTCTTCTATGAGTCATTGTATTAAAAATGTTCAAGGATAAATGGCTTACTCCAGTCTATCTCAGGACCTTAATTTCCTGTGGGACCAGTGTCCGTAAGTAATGGCAAAAGAGATGAGGAAATGTCAGGTGGAAAAACAACTAACCCCTTCTTTCCAGTTACACATACCAACTTAAATGTCCAGCTACCCAGGACATGTGTTAGCTACATTTAATCTGTCCAGTATTTTCATATTTCAGGCTTCACTGAAGAGTTTCTAGGCAAATAGTGGACTCTAAATTCATATGACCTAAGAAAATAATAAATAGGAAAATGTTAAATGCATAAGGAGGTCTTTTGTTCCTCAGTTCAAAATGTTGCTTTTATGGTTTCAGTGGAAAAGTCTCCCTATATATGAGTTTTTTCAAAGCATTTATGAAATTTCCATGTAATTAAAAATTTCTGTAGACTAATGTGGTTAATTATACATATGGTACAATCCAAGCTAATTATTAATTTTTTTGTATTTTTCTTTACATAGGATGGCATTAAATATCAAGTAAAAACACCATGACAAGTTGAAGAGAGACCACAAAAATAAAAAGCTTTACATTTTAGTACCTTTACACTATAGTACCTCTATTTTTCTGCTTTTTCAACAAGGGCTCTTCATATTTATATTGTACTGGGTCCCATAAATTATGTATCTGGTCTTCAGTATTTGTGTACTTGTGTGTGAGAGGGAAAGGTGGATAAGAAAAGAGAGAGAAGGCACACATCCAAGTGTTTCAACTCAGGAGATAAATATAAACTGATTATGTGCCAGGCACACAGCCCTGTACTAGGCCTGGATACCAAACTGAAGACAGAGTGCACTTTGGCTAGTGGAGAATGATGAGTCATCTCTGGAACTTGTTGAGTTTAAAATAACAGCAGAACTTTCAAGTAGAAATATCTAAAAAAAAAAAAAAATAGCTGGACATATTTTGTTGTATAACTAAAAAGCATTAGGTTGGAAATAGCAATTTGAAAGTAATTTGCATAGAGTAATAGATGTTATAATAGCAATGCAAAAATGAAATATGTAAGACTAAACTATAAATATGTGTCATTTATACAAAGCAAATCCAAAAGCAATACTGAAGGACACTGGAAGAGAAGACTCAAACAAATCAAAAACACATTATGTTCTTGGATTGGAAGACTCAGCACCATAAATTTATCAGTTTCAAGTTAATCTGTAATTTTTACCTGATTTCTATTAATATAATAATAAAAAAATTTTAAATTTATAACTAGACAAGATGATTCTAAATTCATGTGTAAAATTTCATATGCAAGAATATCTTGGGAAATTTCAGAGAAAAGGAAAAATGAGAAGAGACTTTCTACTATATAAAACACAGTAAGGTACTTAAAATAGGCTGGAGCATGTTCACCAATAAAACAAAACAGAAACGTCCTGAAATAGAACACAAAACATGAATTGATAAAAATGGCACTTCAAAATGAACAGGAAAGTAAAATTATTTGACAAATAATGGATAGCAGCGAGTGGATAGCAATTAGAAAAATATGTTGGTTCCAACTGCTTATAAGTGAATTTCAGATAGATCAAAGATCTAGGTATAAAAATAAACCCATAAAAGTACAAGAATAAAAGGGGAAAATATTGTTTTAAATAATATCAGCTGCCAACATAGACAGGGTTTTCAAAGTATAACATAAAGCTCAGACACCATAAGGAAGTGATAAATAAATAAGTTTACACTAGAGGCCCGGTGCACAAATTTGTACATGGGTAAGGTTACTCGGTCTGGCTAGTGATCAGGGCCAATTGGGGCCATCTCACCCAGTCCTGATTGGGGCCAGTCAGGGGAAGGGACTGCAGGAGGTTAAATGGCTGTGGGAGGTTGATTGTGGAGCGCACTAACCTCCAGGGGGCAGCTCCTGCATTGAGTGTTTGCCCCCTAGTGGTCAGTGCATGTCATAATGACTAGTCGATTGATTGGCTGGTCGTAATTGTCACTTAGGCTTTTATCTATATATAATAATCACAGAAATTCTGCAGGAAACAAAACCATCCTATGTAAACTAAAAAATAGAGAACTAAGTTATACAACATATATCAGAATCCAATTCCTATAAATTAACAAGAGATAAGACCAATTATCCAATATAATTGGAGTGAGGACAGCAATTGATATAAAAAAAAAACAATAAAAAAGAAATAGATTGCTCTTGAATCAGTAAAAATATGCCAGTCCTCACCCAATTATGTACTACACTAGATGCTATCTTTCACTTACCAGACTGGTAAAAGCCAAAACAATTTAAATATATACACACAGAGATTATTAATTTCTGAATGCATAATATACATATTAGAGGCCCAGTGCATGAATTCATGCATGGGTGGGATCTGGCCAGCCTGACAATGGGGAGGGGACATGGGCAGTTGGCAGGTCTGCCTGCTGGTCGAACTCCTGGTCAAGGGGGAAATTTGCATATTAGCCCTTTATTATATAGGATATACACTAACTGGCCAGATTATTATGCGTTCAGAGATCATAATAATCTGACCACTCAGTGTGTGTGTGTGTGTGTGTGTGTGTGTGTGTGTGTAGAGATAGAGATTTCAGAGAGGAAGGGAGAGAGAGAGAATGAAAGAGAGAGAGAAACATCAATGATGAGAGAGAATCATTGATGGCTGCTTCCTACATGTCCCATATTGGGGAATCAAGCCTGCAACCCGGGCATGTGCCCTGACCAGAATCAAACCATGACCTCCTGGTTCATAGGTCAAGGCTCAATTACTGAGCCATACCAACCAAAAGAAATTTTTAACAAGTATTTTATACCAAGTGTGCTGGAGATGGGGGGGAGTATAAACTGGTACAACCTCAATGAAAGGCAATTTCACAAAAATCATTCCAAATAGCAAGTGCACATACTTTCTTACCTAGCAATTCTAGTCCTAAGTACTTATCTTACTAGTACAAAATGATGTTTTATAATAGACTAGTAGCCCTGCACACAAATCTGGGCACCAGTCGCTCTCCGCGGGTCCTGGCCACTCCACGCCCGCTGCCCAGAGGCTCTCTGCAGCCCAGAGGCCCATCTGTGGCTGGTCGCGGAACACTTGCCTCTTTGCTGTGGTGACAAAACAAGTATTCCACCAGGCCACTCTCGCTGCCCGCTTTCAGCGGGCGCCCTCCAGGACTGGAGAACTCAGGTGCGGCTGAGAGAACTGGATGCCGCCATCTTTGTGACGAGGTGACAGTTACTTTGCATATTACCATTTTATTAGATAGGAATATAATAGACTTGAAGCAAATGAAATGTTTAGCATTAGAAGGCTACTTTAAAAAGTGATGACATATTCGCCGGGACCGGTTTGGCTCAGTGAATAGAGCATCGGCCTGTGGACTGAAAGGTCCCAGGTTCGATTCCGGTCAAGGGCATGTACCTTGGTTGCGGGCACATCCCCAGTGGGTGCTTCGCAAGAGGCAGCTGGTCGATGTTTCTCTCTCATCAACGTTTCTAACTCTCTGTCCCTCTCAATTCCTCTCTGTATAAAATCAATAAAATATATATTTTTTTAAAAGTGATGACATATTCAAATAATGAAATACAATGCTGTCTCATGTGTACTGATAGAAAGATATCTCCATAATCTATTATTCAAGTGAAAAAGTAATGTGTAGATTAGCATACACAGCATACTAATATTGTGTGGAGAATATTATATATGTAATTTGTATTTATATATTATACTATGAACTCATATATTTGTAAATGCATAGACTATTGTTAGAAGACTCTGCAGGAGAGTAACTGGATGGCTGAGGGTCAGTAGAAAAAGAGACTTATTTTTCACTGTATATTATCTGTACTTTTAAATTTGATACTATATAACTATATCACTCAGAAAAACATATTTTTAGATCAGGTTGATCAATCTTTAATGGCATTCAAATATTTGGAATAGATTAGATCTCTGAGTGTAAGGACATTGGCATAAAAAGACCAGTGACCATGACAAATGTCTCTATTCGAAGGAGAAAGAAGTGTCAGTTATACGCCATTCAGAAATTAATTGAGAAATAGTACATAGGATAAAACAGCATCACAGACACTGAAAGAGAAGTGTTTGACAAGGAAATCAAGTTTTCTAAAGGAAAAGATAAATACATCTATCTGTAAAATAATTACAAATCTTTGTATGTCTACCTTTGACAAAAAAAAATCAATATACTTAATACTGTAAAAAGGAAGAATACAAATTTTAAAATATTCTAATAGAAAATGATTTAAAAAATATGAAGGGGAAATTTATAAAAGGAGAAACTATAAATTTTTAATGAATGTATGAACTTTTAATTCAGAAAATTCAAATTAAATGAAGACATTTTTGCCCATACACTTAGAAAATAACATTTTAACGCAATCCTGAGTGCTAATGGGACCATCAATTGTGATAATATATTTAGAAATCAGTTTATCAATAGGTCTCAAGAGACTTTATAAATGTTTATATATTTGACACCATAATTTCCACTTCTAGGAATTTCTATTAAGGAACTAATCAGAGTGATGTAATGTTATATATGACAAGATGTTTATTATAGCATATATGACAGCAAAATAAAAGTCAATCTCTATGTTCATTGGGTAATTAAAGTGTAATTAAAGTGTAGTTCATTCATAGTATCAAACACAATGTGGTCATTAAAATTATATATTAAAAGATTATTTCATTTATGAAGAACTGTGCTCATAGTATATAGTTAATTGTTAAAAGAAGAATATAAAGTCCTAGCCTGTTTTGCTCAGTGGATAGAGCATCGGCCTTCAGACTGAAGGGTCCCGTGTTCAATTCAGGCCAAGGCGCGGACCTTGGTTGCAGGTTATTCTGGCCCTGGTAGGAGTGCGTTCAGGAGGCAACCAATCAATGTGTTTCTCTCACATTGATGTTTCTCTCTGTCTCTCTCTGCCTTCCATTCTTTCTCTGAAAAAAAGCAGGATATAAATAACATTCTATATAGGGTATGAAAATTTTTTTTAAGTATGCACATATTCATAGCTCACACATTTTTAATTTTATTTTTTCATTTTTTAATTACAGTTGTCATTCAATATTATTTTATATTATTTTCAGGTGTAAAGCATAGTAGTTAGACATTTATATAATTTATGAAGTAATTTACCCTATAAGTCTAGTACCCATCTGGTACCATCTATAGTTATTATAATATTATTATCATGCACTAGAGGCCTGGTGCATGAATTTATGCAGAGGTGGGGTTCCTCTGGGTGACCTGCAGGGATCAGGCTGAAAACTTGCAGTCCAATGCCACCTGCATCTCCTACCTGCCACTCCCACTCATCCCAGCCCCACTGCGCCTGCCACAGGCTCACACCCAATCAGTCCTGATCTGAAGTGGCTCACACTGCCGCAGCAATGCTTGCCAACCATGAGCCCTGCATCTGGCACCCTCCTGAGGGGAGTGACCTGTGGGATCAGGCTAAAATTGGCTCTCTGACATCCCCCAAGGGAACCCCAGTTGTGATAGGGTGCAGGACAGGCTGAGGGACCCCACTGGTGTAGGATTAGGCTGGGGAGGGACCACTGGAGAGCTCCAGGACATGTCCTGCCCATCTCATTCAGTCCTTATCGACCAGACCCCAGCAGCAAGCTAATCTACAGGAAGGAGCATCTGCCCACTGGTGGTCAAGCTAATCTACAGGTAGGAGCATCTGCCCACTGGTGGTAAAATGGTCAACTGTCTGCCCCCTGGTGGTCAGGGCACATCATAGAAAGCCATTGAGTGGCTTAGCATATCATAATCATATTATGCTTTGATTGGTTGAATAGTCAACCAGTCATTGGACAACTGGACACTTAGTATATTAGGCTTTTATTATATAGGATTCCCTATGCTGTCCTTTACATCCTTGTGACTATTTTATAACTACCCATCTGTACTTCTCAATTCCTTCAACTTTTTTACCCAGGCGTCACCCTCCCCCTCCCCCACAACCTTCTCCTCTGCAATCATCAGTTTGCTTGCTGTATCTATCAGTCTGTTTCTGTTTGATTTGTTCACTTATTTTATTCCTTATATGCCACATATAAATGAAATCATCTGATAGTTGTCTTTTTCTGACTTATTTCACTTAGCATAATAAGTTCTCTGTCCATCCATGTTGTCACAAAGGTAATATTTACTCTATTTATGGCCAAGTAATAGTCTATTGTATACAGGTGTGGGCAAAAGTGGGTTTATGGTTGTTCATATGGAAAGTAATACAACAAATTAATAAGTAATAATATATTTACAGCTGTAAACCTACTTTTGCCCACTCCTGTATATGTACCACTTCTTCTTTATCCAATGTATATCAATTGGGCATTTAGGTCGCTTCCATATCTGGGCTATTATAAATAACACTGCAATAAACACTGTGTTGGATTAATTCAGATAAATACCCGGAAGTGGAATGCTAGGTCATATTATAGTTCTATTTTTAATTTTTTGAGAAACCTCCATTTGTGTTTTCCTCCGTGGCTGACTCCCACCAAGAGTACACTAGGGTTTCCTTTACAACAATCCTGGCCAACACTTGTTGGTTGATTTTTTTATGATAGCCATTCTGACAGGTGTAAAGTGATATATCATTTTGGTTTTAAATTGCATTTCTTTGATATTCAGTGATGTTGAGCACCTTTTTTATAATCTACTAGAGGTTCAGTGCATGAATTTGTGCACCAGTGGAGTCCCTCGGAATGGCCTGCTGGGATTGGGCCAAAACCAGCAGTCCAATGCAGCCTGCCGCTCCTGCTCATCCTGGCCCCACTGCGTGTGCCATGGGCTCACACCCAGTCTTGATTGAGAGAGGCTCGCACTGCCTTAATGGAGCTTGCCAGCTGTAAGCCCTGCATCTGGCATCCTTCCAAGGGAGTATGTGTGTGTGTGTGTGTGTGTGTGGGAGGGGGGGGGTCCAGGAAGTGCTAGGCCTCCTAGGCAGGCAGTTGGACAACCTTGCCATCCTGGTATACAGATCCAACCACTGACATTCACACTGGTTGTCAGGAGCCACCTGGCAGCCACTTTTATATCATTTATTCCTGTGGAGCATCTAGGGAGGGGAAGCAGCCACGATGCCTGAGGCTGACTTCCAGGAGGCCGGTGTTGGGATCATGCTGGTGGCACTGGTTCATCAGTGCTTGGCCTGTTCTCCAGACATTGGACCTTCAGGACTATTGAGGGAGGGAGTGGCTGCCACCAGGCTGCCTGGATGGGTTGGTCAGCTGAGCTTCACTCCCATTTTGGGAGCACACTGACCACCAGGGGGCAGCTTTGTGATTGAGCGTCTGCCTCCTGGTGAGCAGTGCACGTCATAGCAACCAGTTTGATAGGTGCTTAGGCTTTTTTTTTTTTTTTCATAAATCTTTATTGTTCAGATTATTACAATTGTTCCTCTTTTTCCCCCCTATAGCTCCGCTCCACCTGGTTCCCACCCCACATGTAACTCTTACCCCCCACTGTCCTCATTCAAAGGTGTACGATTTTTATCCAGTCTCTACCCTCACCACCTACACCCCTTTCCCGCTGAGAATTGTCAGTGTCAGTCCACTCCCTTTCTATGCCCCTGATTCTATTATATTCACCAGTTTATTCTGTTCATCAGATTTTTATTCACCTAATTTTTTTAGATTCATTTGTTGATAGATATGTAAGTGTTGTTCATAATTTTTTTAAATATATTTTATTGATATTTTACATAGAGGAGGAAGGGAGAGAGATAGAGAGCTGGAAACATCGATGAGAGAGAAACATCGACCAGCTGACTCTTGCACATCCCCTCTGGGGATATGCCTGCAACCAATGTACATGCCCTTGACCAGAATCGAACCTGGGACCTTTCAGTCTGCAGACCAACACTCTACCACTGAGCCAAACTGGTTTTGGCTGTTGTTCAAAATTTTTATCTTTACCTTTTTCTTCTTTCTCTTCTTAAAAAATACCTTTCAGCATTTCATATAATACTGGTTTGGCAGCTGTGAAGCTCTTTACCTGACCTTCAATTCTCAATGATAGCTATGCTGGGTAGAGTAATCTTGGTTGTAGGTTCTTGCTATTCATCATTTGAATATTTCTTGCCACTCCTGACTGGCCTGCATAGTTTCTGTTGAGAGTTCAGCTGACAATCGTATGGGTGCTCCTTTATAGGTAACTAACTGTTTTTCTCTTGATGCTTTTAATATTTTGTCTTTGTCTTTTGCTCTTGGCATTTTAATTATAATGTGTCTTGGTGTGGTCCTCTTTGGATTTCTTTTGTTTGGGGTTCTGTGTACTTCCTGGACTTGTAAGTCTATTTTTTTAACCAGGTGGGGGAAGTTTTCTGTTATTTTTCTTCTAATAGGTTTTAAGTACCTTGCTCTCTCTCTTCTTATGGCATCCCCATAATTCGGATGTTGGTACACTTGAAGTTGTCCCAGAGGCTCCTTACACTATCTTCATATTTTTGGATTCTTTTTTTCTTTTCCAGTTGAGTGTTTTTTGCTTCTTTGTATTTCAAATCTTTGACTTGATTCTTGCAATCCTCTAGTCTGCTGTTGGATCTCTGTCTATTTTTTTTTTTTTTATCTCAGTCAGTGTATGCTTAATTTCTATTTGGTCCTTTTTCATATCCTCGAGGGTCTTGCTAAATATATCGGCCTTTTCTAGAAAATTCTTGGAAAACCTTATAACCCTGGTTTTGAACTCTATATCCAGTTATTTGCTTTCCTCCATTTCTTTCATTTGTGACCTGTTTCTTTGTCTCTGCATTTTGGCTGCTTCCCTGAGTTGATACAGTGGCTTTGTATGCTAGGTGTCCTATAGGGCCCTGTTGCTCAGCTTCCTCAGTTACCCGAGGTGGATACTCTTGGAGCACCCCTTTGTGGGCTGTGGGCACAGTCTTGTTGTATTGTTGTTGAAATCACTGGGAGAAATTGATCTCCCGGCCAATTGGCTGTGAGGATCAGCTGTGTATATGATGGGAGACCTTCTGTGCTGGAGACATTCTTATGAGGCAAGACTTGCTTCAGTGGGGCTTTGGTGCTCACTGAGTCTGCCCCTTGAGAGTGACCCTTATGGATCTGAGAAGCTGTAATATGATGGTCCTACAATGACCCCTGGGTACACTGGCTCTTGGATCACCAAGGAGATGCTAATTTAGCTTCTGCCTGAGGCCACCCAACAGGTACTATATAGAGCAGTGTTTCCCAACCTTCTCTCATGATGAGAATCACCTGGTGGAGTTGTTAAAACACAGATTCCTGAATCCCAACTAAGAAGTGCTAAACTAGAATTTTTGAGAACATATAGGTAAAATTGCATACCTAACTTAATGCTCTGTATATAAAATCTGTCTTAGAGCACTAGTTAAGTATACAATTTTACCTATATGTTCCCAAAAATTCTAGTTTAGCACTTCTTAGTTGGGATTCAGGAATCTGTGTTTTAACAACTCCACCAGGTGATTCTCATCATGAGAGAAGGTTGGGAAACACTGATATAGAGAACTGCAGATTCCTCTTCTTCTTTTGGGTTTTGGATGTTCTGGGTCTCTCTGACTCAGCTGCAGTTTGTTAGGTAAGTTTAGATTTCAAAGGACCAGGCCATTCATATGCAAAATCCTCTGTGCACAGCTTGGATAGGGTGAAGTCTCAGATGAGACCCAGCTGTGAAGCAATGCAGACTCCTGTGGGGCCTTGGGCCTTCTTTTGGATGTTCTGGGTCTCTCTGACTCAGCTGCAGTTTGTTAGGTAAGTTTAGATTTCAAAGGACCAGGCCATTCATATGCAAAATCCTCTGTGCACAGCTTGGATAGGGTGAAGTCTCAGTGTGGAGCAAATAGCAATGGCTTCCCATCATCCCTGCCTTAAAAGACCCCCAGGTCTCAGTGTCCCTTGGTAATCGCTGCAAGCACCTCTGAGAGAAAGCCGCCCTCTAGTTCCACCCACTGCCAGACAGTCCATTTTCTCTCAGTAGGAGTCTGGGTCCCCAGAGACTTGCCCAGAACTAGAGTTCAGAACTGTCAGGAGCTTGTGTCTCCCTGCAGATTGAAAAAGCTAACTGCATACTCCGTTGTCAGCCCTCTCTATGCACATGCCTCCGTACCTCTGCACTTTACTTCCGCAGGTCCTCTGAATCTCAGTGTGCTTTTCTCTTCCCTTCTAGTTGTAGAATTTCCACTTAGCCAGCCTTCCTGTTGTTCTGGATGATGTCCCTTTTGTCTTTTAGTTGTAGTTTTGAAGTTGTTGTGTGAGGCAGCAAGTTCAGGTATTTATCTATGCCGCCATATTGGTTTCTCTGCTTAGACTTTTATGTACATAGATTGACCATCTGTATGTCCTCTTTGGAGAAGTATCTATTCAGGGCCTCTGCCCACTTTTTTTTTTTTTTTAATATATTCTATTGATTTTTACAGAGAGAAAGGGAGAGGGTTAGAGAGCCAGAAACATAGATGATGAGAGAAACATCGAACAGCTGCCTCCTGCCCACCCCCTACTGGGGATGTGCCCACAACCAATGTACATGCCCTTGACCAGAATTGAACCTGGGACCTTTCAGTCTGCAGACCGACGCTCTATCCACTGAGCTGAACCGGTTTCGGCTGCCCATTTTTTAATTGGATTGTTTTTTGTGTTTGTTTGTTTGTTTGTTTTTAGTTGTATAAATTCTTTATGAATTTTGGATAGTAACCAATTATTGGATATATTATTGATGAAAATCTCCCATTAAGGAGGTTGTCTTTAGTTTTGTTGATCAAATAATTTCCTTTGCTGTTCAAATAGTTTTAGTTTGATGTAGTCCCATTTATTTTTTTCTTTTATTTATCTTGCCTGAGGAGATATATAAACAAAAATATTTCTAAAAGCAATGTCAGAGAGTTTACCACCTATGTTTTTTTTTTCTGCAAGTTTTATGGTTTTGAGTCTTAAATTTAAGACTTTAACACATTTTGAGTTTATTCTTTTTTTTTTTTTTTAAATATATTTTATTGATTTTGTACAGAGAGGAAGGGAGAGAGATAGAGAGTTAGAAACATCGATGAGAGTCATCGATCAGCTGCCTCTTGCACACCCCCTACTGGGGATATGCCCGCAACCAAGGTACATGCCCTTGACCGGAATCAAACCCGGGCCCTTCAGTCCCCAAGCCGACTCTCTATCCATTGAGCCAAACCAGTCTCGGCTTGAGTTTATTCTTGTATATGCCATCTCCCTCTTCTCCCATACAATTTTTCCCATAGTAAATGGAATATTACTGTTCTAATAGCTCAGACCAAAAACCCAGAGTTATCCTTGCATTCCTCTTTTTTTTTCCTGATACCCACATCTGATTTGTCCGGAAATGTTGGTGCTCTATCTTTAAAATACAATCAGAATCTAACCACTTCCTACCACCCCACACCTCCCATGCTGGTCCAAGCCACCATCATGTCTATCCTGAACAGTGCCAGGTAGCTTTCACCTCACAGTGGGTATCTATGCTTCTACCCTCCACCCACCACCCTGCATTCAGTGCTTTACAGAGCAGTCACAGTGAATCTTTACAAATACAAACCCCCCTATCACTTTGCTCCAAACCATTGAAAACTTTTACAGTTTGCTCAGAGCAAAAGCCTAATTCTTTATAATTCCCTAAAAGACCTTACACAATTTCTTTCCCCCTCATTCCCTTTTCCTTAACCTCCCTGCCCTGAAAGATAGGATTTCACCTAAAGGCCTTTGATTTGTTGATTCCTCTGCTTAAAATGCTCATCCCACTGGCTACCCTGATGAATGATTACTTTGACACAGGATTGCTGTGAAATAGAGGGCTAAGGAACTGCCTGGCTAAAGGAATCAGACAGCCTTGATAACCTTCCTCTTCGTGCTTTGATTGTAATAGCAGTTTGAGATAAAGTTTATCTTTTAGATACAATCTGTAGAGTAAGTAATCTTGGGAGGCACAAGTGTCTGCAGTGTCCTTTAAGCAAGGACACATAAAGATTAAGCATAAAGATTCCTGTAATCACTCAAAGATCTGCAAGTACACAAACTTGTTTGGAAAGGTCAAGGAACAATTAGGGGCAGCCACCTTCAGCTGGACTCCCCTAATTCAGAATTCTGATAAACAGGGTGGGCTGCCTTCAGCCCACTCCTTTTTTCGGAATGTCTTCCTTACAAACTTTCCAACCAAGTCTCCTGTGTTCCCCTACAACTGGTGTCTGCACAGCTCCCTTGTTCAGAGCAAAAGCCTAAGTGTTTATAATTCCCTAAAAGACCTTACCCCCTGCCTCCCCTCCCCCCACCCCACCTACAGTCTTTGTTCCATGGTTACCTTCTTGGTGAGGCCTTCCTCATTATTTAAAATCCAACCTGTCTCCCCTTCTCCATTGGTTGTTCATCCTTTATTTTTTCCCATAGCATTTATCTGACAACTTAACAATTTACTTCTTTATCTATTTTGTCTGTCTCCCTCACTAGAATGTAAGTCCCAGAATGGTAGGGATTTTTGTTTTATCCACTGCTATATTCTCAATTCCTAATACAAATATCTCACCATAGAACACACTCAATACGTATTTATTTAATGAATGAACAAATTACTGACAGTACCTATTCTTGGCCAGGGTGTGGGAAAAGAAGCCAGCTCTGCCATTTCGGAGGTAAGCATAATTAGCTGCAATATAGATAGAGGTTCTTACTCCTCCTCACAGCGAATGCATTTGTACTTAGTTCTGCTCAGGCTCACTGGTGCACATTATCTGCCTTCCCTCTTCAGCCTGTTGAATTTTCTGGCCCACAGGTTCTTCTCATTTGGATCCTCCCTTAAAATGCCCCCCTCTATTCTCCTGTACCCACAGCAAGAATACTCAAAATTCTCCTCCAAGTAGCATGTTTTTTAGTGCCTCTTTACCACTGTATACACTTTTTCTTGTTTTGTTTCCCCTCCCCCCCCCCTCCCTTTTTCTAACCTAGATAATCCTCTTTCTTCTGGACTCAGTTCCAGTGGCAAAGCCTCCAGGAAGCCTTCACTAGACAACTAGGCAGTGACTCTTCTCGGGTTCTCAATAGCATTTTGTGTAGAGTTTAATGACAACCCTAGCAGTGGCTTCCATGTGGTACTGGAAAGTTTGATTGGATTCCTGTCCCCCAATTAGACTGAGAGCAAACACAATACCCTTTTCACTGTCCAGGTCTCTAAAGCAGCACCAACACTACATTTTTAGTTGCACGAACAAGTAAGTCACTGAACATCTTTTCCCATGTTTGTGTTCTCTCTCATTTTTTCCAAGTAAAATGCTCAAAAGTTGGTCACATGACAAGAAAATGACACATCTTCCTGTATACACCCAGGAACACAGCATCTCCAAAAACTGTTCCATAGTAAGATATTCTTCCTTGGAAGACGCTAGGCATAATTTTTGTAAAGACAAGACTTCCAGGATTGTTTCTCGAGAAGGTAAGTTGAGCAGCTGCAGGAGTTCTTGTCCCAAATTTGCTGCCATCATTTAAATGGAGATGTCTAGGCTGTAATTTTTCTCATCAGGAATGGTGATAGAATATGTTTCTTGGTTTATTTGCATAATATTTGTACGAAAACTTTTGGAATAAAATGGTCAACTCGGGCTCACTCTGTGGTTGCCTTTCTTCAAGTCCCCAAACAGAGACACACTTTTCTCTCCCTCCCCCCACCCCAATCTAAGATAGTATCAGTGAGGCCTGGACCTAGCTTGTGTCACATGTTTTGAGTACACTGATCCACAGGGCCGGAATCAAGTAACTCCACACCCTGAGAAGTGGCTCTAGCCCAGGATGACACAATCTGTATTTGTCAAATCTCCAGTTGAAATAAGAAAGTAATTGTTTAAAGGCTCTTTGTTGCATAATAATGTTTTATTCAGAAGGAGAGGAAAAGTTAGACTAATACAAAAGGCAATTCTTGCCTTTTTCTCCTTTATCCCACAACCAAATCAATTCTTTGCTTTTGTGTTGCTGATGCCTCCTCCGAGTTCATGCAATGGGGTTTCTCCTGAGTGGCCTGCTGTTTGGCGGCTGGAGTCACAGCTGAATTTCACACACATCTCCAAGCAGCTGGAGAGAGGGACAGAGCGGAAGGAACCTGACAATGGGTGGAGATTATTTTTAAATGTGGTTTGTCTCAAGAACACAGAGCTGTTGTTTTCTTCACATGCAGATAAACAAGAGCGCCATTTCTGACCACGAGAGAAGTGAAGCTAGCAAGGAACGTTTTAGTCTCTGGCCTCAGATTTTAAGTCGAGAGCAGCACGTATCCCTTGATCTCTGAGGTAAATGTTCTTGACCTTTGTGTTCAGGCTGTGACTGGAGCATATTAGAAAAACAAAAGGCAACCTTGTGACTTGGACCAAGCTTGTTTTTCACATTCTTTTCTGTCTTACTAATAACTGGGACCTAGCCCTACACTAAAATACCATGCAACAGGGACGAAAGAACTTTCTCCATAGCTAATGCTTTCTAAGTGAGACCTGAATATTTCACTATGCAGGCTGAATTGGACAATTAAGTGCTTATGCACCTTGAACTTTGAATAACATATTTTTAGATCAAAATTTTTAAAACTATAATGCATGTAATAAGTAAAAATGCTCTGATCAAGCAAAATTGTGCTTTTCTACCATAATCATAAATAAATCGAAGGACTTTTTTGGGGGTAGGGTTTTAAAGGTGCATTAAAATTAGAAAAAAAGATACATGAGTGTAGGGTTTTGATATAAAATGAGACTATAAATAATTTACATTCTAATGTTCATATTTAAGTGGGTAAAAGATATATTTCACAAAAATTTCTTTTTTGTGTGAGGTTTGGTTTTCTAAACCTATCTTGCGATGAGTAGTGTTTTTTGTCGGCCTGATGATACTTTCCCCCCTTTTCTTGCTGTTCCCCTAACTCCTTCAAAGGAAACTTCCTTCCATGATGGAAGCTTCCAGTTATGATACAGAACTCCCCCCCCACACCCGTCTTGTTCTGAGGGCCCAGATGTTCGAACATTCATGTGACCCAATATACCAGACACTCCTGATATTTTTCTGCATGAGCTATCCATAAGCCAGAGATGTACACCCAGTGCTACCCTGAACTTGTCTTCTCTAGTAAAACAGACTGGTTTGCTGCTGTTGGACAGATTGAAGATGAGTCAGAGAGGAATAGGTTTTCAAGAAGGGACTGAGAAAGATGCTGACTTTACTTGGGTCTCTGAAGTTCCCCAAAATGCAATTCTTTCTTCAGTGCTCTTGAGCTTCTTCAGTATGATTCCAGGAAATCCAGAGCACTGTTCCAGAAAAAGCTTTCATCCCTTACTTCAATCCAGTTCAAATTGGCTTTGGTTCTTACAACCAAAGAGTTCTGACACAATACCTATTTGAACATATACTTCAGTATTGACAGATAATGGTACTTTCTGAAATAAAATTTATTGGTGAGAACTATAAAAATTGGAAATACTATACTGTATAATGTAATGTATTATACATTGCCAGAAGTATTTAAAACAATTTTCCTGGATAATTTGCTTTTAACTTGACACCTGTTAAACTCTATTACAAAGCTTATACTAATTAAAAGTGACAGTAAATTAATGCTGAAATTAGGGACCTTTCCTTAGTCTGAAATTTTGTTTCATTTTCTATTATTCAGCATACTTTAAAAAATATACATTTTTATTTAGAGAGAAAGGGAGAGGGAGAGATAGAAACATCAATGATGAGAAAGACCATTGATTGTCTGCCTCCTGCACGCACACCTGCTACTGGGGATCGAGCCCACAACCCTGGCATGTGCCCTCGACCAGAACTGAACCTGGGACCCCTCAGTCTGCAGGCCAACGCTCTATCCACTGAACCAAACCAGCTAGGGTTATTCAGAATACTTTTAAAGTACTATTGATGTTTAAGAGATAATTTTGTACTATGCCTAAATTATCTAACATCTATTTATACACATACAGTTGGTATTGCAAATATTCCAATACTTTCAGCTTATACTAATGAGTAGCCAGGAGGCCTGGATATCATCTCTGATGTTTTGTTAACTAACTCTAGAGTTGGGTGTGTTGCATGGTATCTCAGGGCCACAGGAAAATGAGGATGTTGAAATAGATAGGATATGATCCAGCTTTAAAAATCCATGATTCCACAACTAGAAGTTAGTTTTGTTAGGAAAAGGTTTTGCTGATTTTACAAAAAAAACAAATACAGCTTTTTACTCTTTCCTTTGGCCTGTGTAAAAAAAAAAAAAAAAAAAAAAAAAAAAATTATGATTGAAGGGGAAGGGGGAGAACTAAAACAAAAACACAAACCATATTTTAAAAATATATTAGGTATTTTTAACCACCTCGGTGAAAGAGAAAAAATTTGGAGCTTAGAATTAAAATGTCAAATGGAAAAACTGGCACACTGACTATTAAATGTCATTTTTAAATAAAATTATTAAGCATTCTCTTAAGAAACTGATCATGTATTAAATGTACACTATGAAATGAATCTTATACACCTTTAGATTTTAAAATACAATACTTGCACAACTTTTCAGAGATGGATTTTGAAAGGCTAGAGGAAGAACCACAAATTGCCATTTTTGTTTTGTCCCTAAAGGCAAGAAGCGCAGAGTGAACACCAGCCCAGTGTTGCAGTTCTGGCACCGGCATCTCATAGCGTAGTGCGTGTGGTATGTTAGGCAATTTTGGTTGCAGGAAACTCCAACATGTGTCCTCAGGGAATAGGGTGTCGGGGTTTGGTTCCTGTTTGTTCAGTTTCGAAGTATACATGTGCAAATTAGAAAAACCGAGATCTCAGCCATGATAATAGGCTTCCCAGGAATAACAGACAAGTTGAACAATCAGACCTCCTAGGAGGAGAGAAATGCGAATTGAGTTTGGCTTTCTGGAACCCAGGATTTGAAGGATGTTCTGAACCCAAGGTATCAGAAGGAATTGGTGGACCTTTTCTTTAGTTCAGGGGTTCTCATCCCAGTCAGTTGGGGAATGTTTTAAAAATACAGACTTTGATGCCCCATTAGCAAAGATTCTTATGTAGTGCACCTGGAGAAGTACCGGGACCATTTTGTTTTTAAAATCTCCCAGCTAGATTTTCAATACCCGGCTCTCTGTGTGGCCGATTTTGCTTTTCTCTCTTGGTGTCTGCTTCATGATTAGCCCACTACCCTTTAGCTCCCTTCAGCTTTTACTATTATGTGTCTTTTCTGGACCACAGACTCACTGCCTTACCTCCTTCAAGCCTTAGCTCAGATGCCACCTCAGGGAGGCTTCTGTGTTCCTATTATCAAAAATTGTACCCCATCCCCTTGGCAGTTCTAGTCCTCTTCCCTGCAGTATATTTATTCAACACTTGTCACCTTCTTAAGATTTTGTTTGACCTATTTATTGTTTATTGCCTTTCTCAGCCACCAGAATGCAAGATCCATGTGGCAGAAGTATTGCGTATTTTGCTCATATTGTATTCCCAGCCCCTAAACCAGAGAAGATGCTTAATAAGCATTTACTGAATGAAGGAGTGAATGGATGTGTGAAGGGATGTTTTCTGCTTGCCATTGGCTGGTGTTAACATCTGCTCACTGGTGATGTCACCCGAGGCCACCCCCCTCGGTGCCTCCTTTTGTTTTCAGCTTCCCCAGCTGATTGTCTGAATGGACCAGCTTTTTGGAACTGAGTTCCCCCAGGTCATTTCTGAATACGTATGACTTGACTGTTTATAGGTCAGGTGCCCTCCGGAAGCTGAAGAGTACTGCCTGGGGCCACCAGGGGCTGGGTGGAGGCAGTTTCTCCAAGAAGTAGGTTTTGGTGCAGAGTGAGTGTTCAGTAAATTCCCTAACCCTGCTGAGCTTCAGGAAAATGGCATTGCAATACCTGCTTGTCTCAGCTTAGGGAGTTTTTCAGAAGTTCCAGGAAGCAATGTACACTTATAAAGCAAACTGTGTGTGAGAAGTGACATCATTTTAGATGATATTTAAATGTGGTATTTAATTAAAAGCCTAAGAGAAGTTGTAGGGGAGAAATTAGGAATTGAGGAACTTGTTGCTTCAAGACACTTTGGCCTTCTTCCTCCCTCCCCTGAATATGTTTTAAATGCTATTCTCCTTTCACTGCTTTCCATTGGATAGGGGCTTCTGGCACATACACTTCCATTATATTTTCTTATATTTAAGAAAAGTAAATGCAAAGATCTGCAATCGGTCTCCAAAACTGAACTGTGCAAGTACAGAGGGGATTGAGTTTTATAGCTGTTTGCATGCTAAAGGCTGAACAAATATTTTGGGGATATCTTTGTTTTTAGTTGGCAAAAACAATGTTTATAAAAACAGCATGGGATGGTAAAAACATATTAATCAAACTGAATTTTCAAATATCATTCAAAGAATGCAGAAAATTGTACTTCTCTACTCCTCCCTTTATAGCTGGAATGTTGGAGTCAGTTCTATATGCCACATTTGGAGAGATGTTTAGATGAGAGTGTTTGGAGGAGATAAATGGGATATTTAAGTGAAGGGTAGTTTGAGAAGGCAACATGCTATGGTTGCTGACTTCAAATGTTTATTAAATATATTTTATTGATTTTATACAGAGAGGAAGGGAGAGAGATAGAGAGTTAGAAACATCGATGAGAGAGAGTCATCGATCAGCTGCCTCTTGCACACCCCTTACTGGGGATATGCCCGCAACCAAGGTACATGCCCTTGACCAGAATTGAACCCGGGACCCTTCAGTCCCCAAGCCAACGCTCTATCCATTGAGCCAAACCGGTCTCGGCTGACTTCAAATGTTTAAAGGCTATGTACAGAAGGGGAAATGGGCTGTTCCGGACTCAATACTCATTAGTACTAGCTTCAGATTCACTGGACATCTTACTACACCTTGTATTCATATTTATAACAATGATTTAAAGTCTCATTTCTTTCCCCCTTTTTAGAGTTGAGCAAACTCATACTTGGAGCTGTTTTGCAAGTGTTCAAGGTCATACAGCTAGACAATTATAAACCATACCATTTTGTGTTTAAGTTCAGTGGTGTTTCTACCAATACCATAACCACGTACTAAATGTATAGTGAGACACAGTTCAATGTAGCAACTAGCAGGACTGTTCAAAGATGAATACTATTGTAAGGAGTGGCTCCCTACACTCGGAGTTCAAGCATATGCTGGACAGCTGTTTTGCCAGGCTCTGCTAGTGCCTTTAATTTACACATATATAACGATATGCTTATATTATTAAACAAAATATTAAACATGTTTTCTAATCATAGAGCCAAAGGACCTCCAGGAGTGAGGCCCAGTGAATTTAAGTGATTGAACTATGTGCATTCTCTGTGGCTATTAGAAAATAACTACAGCATCCAAAGTTCATTTTCTGTACTTACAATCTAACGTGTTTTTTTTCTTTTCTTTTTTCTGTCACAGCAGTTATCCTCATCTAATAACTGGGCAATAAAGTGTGGAACTAGAGGGTATGGAAAGAGGAAGGGCAGGAATGTTTTGTGAATTCCTATTATGAGTTATTTGGCATGCTCTTGCTTTATTAAAACAAGCAAAGAATGTGAGTGGCAGTAGGAGAGGGTTTACAGTGATAAGCGGAGAATGCCATCTAGTAAAAGAGGACAGAATACTCTGGAAGGCTAAGGAAGGCAGGGACTATGGATTGCACTGTATCTCCCTCTTGTTGAGTAGATGCCTAACGTGTATTTGTTGAAATGAATAATGACATCAACACTTCAACAAATATTTAAAGAGAACCTTCTTAGAGCTGAGCTGTGTGTTCAGTCTGGGAGCCAAACATGAAGTAAACAGAAAAATCTCTTATCCTTTTAAGGAACTCATGATCTAGTAAGAAAAGACCACCAGACCAAAGGAGAGTGCCAATGATTACCACAAAGAATAGATTAAAAAGTTCTCTGAAAACAGAAAGAATATTTAATTCAGCGTAAGTGTATATAGGGTGAGGATGTGGGTGTGGTGAAAGGAGGGGAAGTCGGGGAAGATTCCAAAGAGGAAATGCTGCAACCCTCCTAAGGATAGTAGGAGGAGGCTCACCTGGTTAAAAGAGGGATGGATTTCAGGTGGGGAAAACTATTGAAATATGTCCGAGGCACAGAGACAGAGCCTGTGGATTTTGTGTGTGACATGTGGTGGGAGTTAGAGCTGGAGTTGGAGAGGTCTAGGGATCAGATCATAAAAGGACTTCTACATCACAGTAATTAACTTGATTCTAATTGAAAGATTTTAAAGACGCAGTCTGTTTTTGGAGCATTCTCTGGCAGGGACATGAGACAGCAGCAGAAGGGAAATTGGAAAGGCTTGACCAACTGAAGAGTGGCAAAGAGGGTAACGTAGTGGAGACAGCTTGTTAGTCACAGAACTAAGAGGAAGAGTCCCTCTGTGGTATTTTAAATGAGAGAACCTTAGTGGAGAGAAATTGAGTGGCCTGGTTGTGGGAATGGCGAGATTTTAGTCATGGAATTAGGTGATAGTGAAGTGAGTAGCAGACTGAGTAATTTGGAATGCCTGGGATTGGGAACACATGGCTGCCCTAGGTTTGTATTAGTGGATGACTCTTTTGAGCCGAATTCAGGAAATGACATAAAAACGACTTGTGCAACACAGTCAGAGGAATAGACACCATGAAGTCAGTACGTTGGAGAGAAATAACCAAAGCTGGTGGACATGGGGAAGTAGCCCGTGTCTGAGGGCCATTTGGGACTGTCCAGTGGAAAGATCCCCAAGGAAAAACAAAGGCCTCCAATCCAGCCCTTGTTGGCTACACCCCATTCTGCGCCAACCTTCCCAGCCAGCTGCCTTCACCCTTCGGCCCATCATAGGCAGGGCTAGGTGGGGGGGACCATCTCCAGGCATTTCCTGGCAGTAGGTACTTGGGAGAAAAGGAATTACTCCTCCCCCCCAAAAAAAGGAGGAGGATGTCCATGTTAGAATTTTGAAAAATTGCACACCACACACTTGAACCTCCAGCACATTTCAGGAGGAGGAGGAGGGAAAACAAATGCCGGGGGGCCAAGGAATCGGGTCCTTCCTGAAGCCCAGGTTTCCTGACTCTCGGTCCAGCGCCCCTTCCACCACCCTCGTGGCCGGCTCGGCAGCTCCCACCTGCAAGCAGGGTCCGGGGTGCAAGGAGGCCCCCTCCTCCCACCGTCCCCGGTCCCCCGCCCCCCGCCGCCGGCCCTCCCGGCCCCGCCCCCTCCCGGCGGGGCGGGGCCTCTGCGCAGCCGCTACCCCGGCGCGTGCGGGGTCGGCGCACGCGGGTGGGACCGCGGGTCTCGGGGTCGCGGGGCCGCCTGCGCCGCCGCCTGACGCACGCCGCGGCCGGACACGCTTCGCCACGAGCGCCCGGAGCCCCGCGCGCGCCGCCGCCGCCCGGGCCCGCCCCGCCCCCAGCCCGCCCCCTCCCGCCTCGCCCTCCTCCCGCGCCCCGTCCGCGTCCCCGCGTCCTCGCCCGCCGCCGGGAGAGCCGGTCCGCAGCGCCGCGCCGGCCAGGTGAGTGCGGCCGCCGTGTGGCCGGGCGGCCCGGGCGGGAGGCGGGTGCAGGCCCGGCGCGGGCGGAGGCGGAGGCGGCTGGCCGGCTTCCCCCACCCCCCCCCCCGCGGGCCGCGCGGCGCAGGGAGGGCGCCCCCGCCCGCAGCCCCCGCCGCCGCCGCCGCAGACAAAGCGCCCGCGGTGGGAAGCCGGCGGCCCCCGCCTCCGCGCCGCTGCCTGCCCGCCCGCCCGCCCGCCCGCCCGCCCGCGGGGTGCGGCTGCGGCCCGCCCAGCCCGGGCCGCCGGCGGGCGTCTTCCCCCCGGAGCGCGCGTCTTCGTGTCTGGGTGGAAAGGGACCCGAACCGTGCAACAGGTTTAGGCGTTAAATCCGGATCTTCCCGGTGTGCGGGGCCCGATGTGGCGCCCGGCTCCGGGGCCGGCTCCTTTGTGTGGCCGGAGACCGGCGCGCCCGGGGGGCGGGGGCCGCCGGCTCAGGCCCCGGGCTGCGGCGGAGGCTCCGGGCGGGACGCCTCCCGGGCGGCGGAGGCTCCGGCTTCCGCGGGCCTGCGGCGCGCTCCCTTCCCTCAGCTTCTGCGGGAGCCACAAAGGGAGGGGGCCGGGGCCCTTCTGGGTCGAGATCTCCCTGGATGTGTTTATTTTCTGTAGGTTAGGGGGGACCCCGGCTAGGACCCCAGTGGGGTCGGCTCTGGAGGATGCGGGTGGGATGTCGCCCTGGGATGCCCGGTGTGCACGGCCCCCGCGGCTCCCTGGGTGCTTTGCTTTGACATCTGGCTCCTGCACAGGCAGACCTCCCCCTGGAAGTTGCAAGTGCTGTGGAGGGAGTCACTTGATAACGGCTCTTAGACAGGTCACCTCTTCCTTCCCATCTTGTCTGTGGCCGACTGTACCCCACCACGCATTCTAGCACAGGGTGGCAAACCTTCCATTGGAACTGCCACTCAGAATGCCCCCCCCCCCCCCCCCCCCCCCATGTTGGAAACTATTAATCCATATGGTTTTCTTTGGCTTTTAACAAACCTTTATTTTCTTAGGCGTGAGAAACTTTTTTTTTTTTTTTTCAACCTCCCAAAGCAGAATACATAATACTGAAGGTTTATCTTTGTTGACATACCTTGGGTCATGCTCTCACCTATCTGGTTTCATTGGTGTGCTATTTTAGTTTTAACAATACTAAATAGAAGGAAGATATCTTCCTTTTGCTCTGAGCAGTAAAATATGTCTTTGTTCTAGAACCAGGAAGCTTTATGTGGACAGAAGTTGGGGACTTGCTTCTTACCCCGTGACCAAATACATTAAAATATTCCCAGAGGGCTTAAAAAAGCATTGCACAACTCTGCAGATTGCTTGTACATCCAAAATGCCAGGAAATAATTTTGCGGAATGTTTATTTTCAAACAATCTAGCCTTAAAAAATGGGCCTACACTGTAAATACCCACACATTAGGGAATGCATTGATTGGATTTAAAGAGTTTACCAAGCACCCCTGTGAATAATAGTTGGAAGCAATAATGGGTGGATGAGATTAGGAGCTGATGATGCATGGACCTGGAAGTCTGACAGCAAAATGCAGAACATGTGAAGTGGTAGAGGTTGCAGAATTCGCCTATTTGGGTTTCTGTTGGACAGGCATATCTGAAAACGAGATGTCTACTAATTTAATAAGCAGAAAATACTACATTTTGAACTGTGTTTTTCATGTGCTTAATAAAGACTCCTTGAAGCTCTTCTCTGCTTCCTAAAAATACACTTGATATTAATAAGGACTTCTGAAGGAATAAAATTATATCAAATTAATATGATCTGTAGAAAGTTTTTCTGGGAAATGTCTTTTGTGTGAAATGTATCATTGGGCATGTGGTGGTATTATTGATATGAGAAAATGCTAAGTAACTGATTTACTATCTGAAAAGGGATTTACTATCGGGGAAAGGGAGGGAGGAAGAGACTGAACATAAACTGCACCTATGGATGAGGACAATGGGGGATAGGGAGGGGGCGGAGGGTGGGATAGGAACCTGGTGGAGGGGGAAGAAATGAGGAACTTTTGTAACAATATGAACAATAAAGATTGATTAAAAAAAAAAAAAAGAAAGTTTTTCTGGCATAATTAATAGTTTAACTTCACTAAGGATACCACTTATCCGTGTAACATTGAACTTCAAGAACTTTCCTAGCTGTTATAAGCAACAGGAACAATCTCTTGAGAAAAGTAGGATATTTACTAATGAAAAGTAGCAGAAACTTAAATTATTTTCTTTTATGAAGATAAAACTTATATAGTTTAGACTCTACCCTTTTAAAGTGTTCAGTGGCATTAATATATACATAAAGTAGGACAAACATTTCACATTCAAGAACATTTTCATCATTCTTGAAAAGACACTCTCAGACCCATTGGCCATTATTCCTATTCTCTCTTCTGCATTTGGCAATCACTTATCTACTTTGTGTATCTATGGATTTGCCTTTTCTGGACATTTCATGTTTTCGGAAGCATAAAGTATGTGGCTTTTTTGTGTCTTTGACTTAGCAAAATATTTTCAGGATTCTTCCATATTCATGTATCAGTACGTCATTCCTTTTATTGGCCGAATAATATTCCATTATATGGATATACCACATTTCCAATTTTTTTTACTATTATGAGTAATACTACTTTGAACACTTATTTACCAGTGTTCGTGTGGACATAGGCTTTCTGTTCGGTTGGATGAATACTTATGTGTGGTATTACTGAGTCATATGGTAGCTCTGTTTTACTTCTTGAGGAACTGCCAAGCTTTTTCATAGCTGCCGCACCATTTTACATTCTCACCAATGAAGTGTGAGGGTTCCATTTTCTCCTGCACTTGTTAAATGTTGTCTAGGATAGTCCTAATGGGAAGGGGTATCTGTGGTTTTCATTTGCATTGCCCTAATGCCCTGATCGCTAATGATGTTGAATATCTGTTCCTATTCTTATTGGCCACTTGTACATCTTCTTTGGAAAAAAATGTCTATTTGATTTATAATCATTTCTGTTTTCCCATTTTCTTAGTCTTTGAAATAATACTGTAAGATAGATTTATTTCCATTTTACTGTTAGGAGAGTAAGTTTCAAAGAGGTTAAGTAATTTGCTCTTTTTTAACCTTGTAAAATTAGTAAGAATAATGGTGTGAATATAAACTTAGGTCTTCTGACTCCACTTCCTGCATTCTTTCCACTTCATGAGGCATACAGAACTCAAATTGTCTTTGCAGATTTGCCTGGCTAATCATTGCCAAAGTGGGAGCATAATAAATCATTCAGTCAAACAACAACAAAAAGCAGGTGTTAGGGCCAGAGTGCCTCAGATTCATCAGATTTTGTTACACTTTCTCAAAAAAAAATTTTTTTTTCTTATCCTAGTAAGGTGGATCTGATTTGCACATTTCCTGTGGGGAAAGAGAGCAGTTAAACTAGTCCCAGCTTCTTAGTGGCACAGCTAATCCTAGAACCCACTGTGCCCTGGGACTTGGGGCTTTCTCTTCCCCTGCAGCTTCCATGTTCTCTATTTTCTCCCTTTAATAGTAAAGTGATAGACAATTACACATTTTTCATAAACATTAACATTTTTTTCTGTATTAAACTGAAATTAACTTATTTTTTAACTAAGTGGCTTGCCAGTTTCACTTTGAAGTGCAGGATTACTAGGGTATATGCTTCAGTTTTTATGAACTAGTTTGGATCAAACATATGCAGAATTCCTAACTCCTAAGGGTAGGTAGAATCCATATGTTATTTATTCATCTTTGCATGCCCATTGTCCAGCATAGTGCCTGTCACATAGCAGGGACTCTAACCTTTGTTTATTTTATTTTTTATTTTTTTTTTAAATATATTTTATTGATTTTGTACAGAGAGGAAGGGAGAGAGAGAGAGTTAGAAACATCGATGAGAGAGAGTCATCGATCAGCTGCCTCTTGCACACCCCCTACTGGGGATATGCCCGCAACCAAGGTACATGCCCTTGACCGGAATCGAACCCGGGACCCTTCAGTCCCCAAGCCGACGCTCTATCCATTGAGCCAAACCGGTCTTGGCTCTAACCTTTGTTTAATGAGTGAATACAAATACATTATTTTTAATTGGAAAAAAATACACAAAGCAATACATATTATCTGGTACACTCTTTTAGAATAAATGTAGTCCAAATTCCAGAAAAAGAAAATATTTCTTAACCCTGGCATATGATCTAAAAACTATTAATGCTAAAAATTAGAACTTGATTTAAAAACTCAACACTGTATGTTATGGAAGGAAGTAAGTGTTCCATCCTGGATTTAAAAAAATAATTTCCTAGACAGTTTGACTCATTGGTTGGAGCGTGGGCCCATGGACTGAAGAGTCCCTGGTTTGATTCTAGTCAATGGCATGTACCTAGGTTGCAGGTTCGATTCCTGGTGCTGATTGGGGCTCATTTGAGAGGCAGCCATTGGATGTGTGTCTCTCATGTCAATCTTTTCTCTGTCTTTCCCCCTCCCTTCTACTCTAAAAATCAATGGAAAAATATCCTTGGGTGAGGATGAACAACAACAACAAAAATAGGTTCTAAGTATCTGCTGGCACAAGTCCTTACTCTAAGCTCAATATTCAAACAAGAGTTGTACTCTGAGTGTTTGTTAAATAAAGGAATGCCCAGTGAGTGAGTAAAATAGTTATTTTTTTCTATAGCAAGTAAAGTAGATAACAGCAAATTAATATTTAGGTCCTGCTATTCACTTGTATTTTAATTGTCAAACATGATATATATATCCTATGGTAATAAAAGCCTCATGCAGCTGAAACCGGTTTGGCTCAGTGGATAGAGCGTCAGCCTGCGGACTGAAAGGTTTCAGCTTTGATTCCGGTCAAGGGCATGTAGTACCTTGGTTGCGGGCACATCCCCAGGAGGGGGTGTGCAAGAGGCAGTTGATCAATGATTCTCTCTCATCCATGTTTCTAACTCTCTATCCCTCTCCCTTCCTCTCTAAAAAATCAATAAAATATTAAAAAAAAAAAAAACCTCATGCAAATTGACCTCACTCCAACACACAAGAGGGCCACACCCATGTGGTCAAAGATGGCTGCCACAAGATGGCCAGCAGGGGAGGGCAGTTAGGGGTCACTGGGCTGGCAGAGAAGGACAATGGGGTGTGACCAGGCCTGCAGGGGAGGGCACTTGGGAGGGACTAGGCCTCCAGGGGAGGGCAGTTAGGGGTGAACGGGCCATCAGAGGAGGACAGTTGTGGGGAACCAGGCCTGCAGGGGAGGGCAGTTAGGGGTGTCCAGGCCTATCGGAAGGACAGTTGGGATGACCAGGCCTGCAGGGGAGGGCAGTTAGGGGTGTCCAGGCTTATAGGAAGGACAGTTGGGATGACCAGGTCTGCAGGGGAGGGCAGTTGGGGGCAACCATGCCGGCAGGGGAGGGAAATTAGGGGCAATTGGGTTAGCAGAGGATCAGTTAGATGTCGATCAGGCTGGCAGAGGAGAGGTTAGGGGATGCCCAGGCTGGCAGGCAGAAGCAGTTAGGGGTAGGCAGGCAGGCAAGCAGTTTGGAGCCAGTAGTCCTGGTTTGGAGATGGTGCAGGCTGGGCTGAGGGACACCGCCCCTCTCTCTCCCCCCCATGCACAAATTTCGTGCACTGGGCCTCTAGTGTTATAAAAATTCAAATACTGTATGTGTATATAGACTTAAAGTTGAAAATCTACCATTTACTACTTTTTGTCCTCTATTTTTTTCACTCCAAAGTAATCATTATTAACAGTTTGAGATTTATATTACAAACCTATATCTTTGCATTTTTGTGTACATAAGTACAAATATACATTTATATATCCAACCATACTCACATATGTGTGTATACACGGTGATTTTTCTTTTACAGATGGGGCCATTCTACATATATTCTTTGTTTTTCACTCAAATATATTAAGACTTTTGCATCTATTATCAGAAAAGATAAACATAATATTTGTTTGCTATTCTTGCCTGGTTTTGGTGTTAAAATTAAGCCAGCTATTAAGAATCAATTGGTAAACTATCCCTATTTTCACTGTGCCTGGAATAGTTGAAAATATCTGCCCTGTAAACATCTTTTAGAAATCACCTGAAAACCTTGATGAAGGAAGAAATCCAAGACAACCTTTCTCATTTTTCCTGTTTTTATTGTTTTATCAAGTTTTAGATCTTATTTTCTGTTACATGTTTGGTGAAGGAATCCTTTCATACACACTTCTCTCAGCTCTGATAAATTGACAAATGCAAATGATTAAATGAATCCATGGATGCAGAAGTATATGTGCTTTTCTCTTAGAAAGATCCAGAGTAAAGTCCTACACTTACTAGTTGTATAACTTTTGGCAAATTACCTTCTTCAAACTTCTGTTTTCTGTTCTGTAAAATGGTAATGGTTCCAGCCTCTCAGGAATCTTGGAAATATTAGAGATGTGAGACAATATAGGAAGTTGCATCTAAAAAAAGTGGAGGAAAAAAACATAACACTAAACTATAAATGTGAATTTGTCACCTTAATTACTATAAATTGTTTCAGCTACCAAGAACAAATTTAAGGAGAAAGAATGGTGGAGCTATAGGGATGGTTTCCACTAATAAATTGGAAGACTATAAACATTTTCAGGCTATTTAAAATTTAATTTTGGAAAAAATGATTTCTAACTACCTGCATGCTTTTGGGGCAGGATAGTGGGGTAAAGTACTGGAGAAAACAGACCTGTTTACATTATCAATTGTAAGCCCTGTGACTTTGGACAAGTTATTTGGGGTAAATGCACTTACTTTAGAGGGTAAGCATGAGGAGAGATATTAGTATAATGCCTGGCATTTAATAGGTATTCAAATTGTTAAAAAACATTTTTGCGTGTGTTGAAGTGCCTAACATTGATGAGCATGAGGTGTTGGGTTCTGCTGTTTGAAGGCTGTGTGGTGTAGTGGAAAGGACATTAGGCCCTAAATCAGAGTTTTAGCCTTGGACAAGTCTCCTGCTCACCTTTTTCTATTTCCTTACCTGTAAAAAGAGAGTAAGAGAACTAACACTGAGATTCTATTTTATATGCATTTATGAGGCAGTTTAACAAATCTTACTTTATTTAATCTTCCCAATAATCCTACCAGGAAAAGATAATTTGTCATTTCCCATTTTAATAGTTGAAGAAACAAAGGTTTTAGATTTTCTGAAGTCCATTGGGTGTCCACCCTCCTCCCCTGCCCCCCAGTCCTGTCCATGTTCTTTTATTCATTACAGCACTCCCTCCTGCGATGATAGGATGTGTCTACATACAGAGAATACCAAATGGAGAGAATACTGCAAACTGAAACACTTAAGTGTATAAAAAAATTAAGCCAATGTATGATTAGGCTACTAATTTATTAATGATTTTCATGAATCAAATATAAAGAGGATTGTTAATGTGTCCTAATGCCTGTGCTTAAGAGTAGTAATTTAAGTTTTTTAATATGTGTGTTTCTTATAACCGCTTTACTTAAATAATTTATGAGTCTTCATTGCATTTCTACTTTGACCAGGTAAAGGAGAGAGAGTAGATAGTTGTCATAAAGGGAAATACAAGCTTGCTTGGTGGGTGTGTGTGAATTAATGTGTGTATGGAAGAGGTGAGAAGTACAGTTCTATGGCAGTTTGGCATTTACTGAAACTATAGACTCTTGGAAAGTGGTAGGAAAAATCTACATTATAATTCATTATCCACTAACAGGCTTGCAGAGTCCTTTAAAAAATGAACCTGCCTTTGTCAGCTGGTTTGTAAAGAGCTATTGATTGTATTCTTGAAAGAGGGTGATATTGTCTTTCCTTCCATAGAGTTTGCCAAAGCTTTTGCTATGGGTTTCATTTTATTTGATCAGATTCTGTGATATTGATTTTGGATAGCTGCAAGCCTTGTGTTAGGGATATGCAAAACAAAACAAAAAATGGCTTGGGGTATTGCAAGATAAATTGTGATTCAGTTGTAGCATAGAAGGTTTAGAAGGTTTAGCAGTTCTGTTGATGTTTAGTTATCATTTTTATTCTGTTGATTGGAAGTGGGAATTCCTATGTTTAGAGTAGAGAATTTTTATCAGAGTGACTGGAATTGCACTGTGGAAATTCTCACTGGTATTGAAGGCCACTTAAATTTTTTTTTTTTTTTTTTTTTTTTTTTTACAGACTACAAAGCATGTGGAGCTATATGTAGAAAACATGGTTCTTCAAAGAGTATATTTTTAGTTTGGGAGGCAATGAAGGAGGAAACCAAGTAAAAGGACACAGGATTTTTAAAACTTGCACTTGCTCTTTGTAAAATCACTTGAACTGCATTGGGCTTTGCTAAGATACCATAGGTCTCCTGTTGGATTCTACCAGAGTAACCCAACCCTTTGAAAACTGGCAGTTGTGTGTCTTGTATATCTTGTTCATTCTATAGTGTTCTCTTTGCTGTACAAAAAGAACTGTTTGGAATAAGTATCAAGATTAGTTCCTCTTTTCAGTACTGTGCTGTTTATCTCCTGGCTTGTGGACTGGGTTCTCCTTTTAGAGAACTGTTAGAACGCCAGAGCCAGGCTGTGGAACACCCCAGCGTGGGCATACAGGTTTTATGCCCTGCATTTTGTTTAGCCTTAGTTTGGCACCATTATTGGTGTCTTCTTTGTTCTTTTGCTTTTATTGTTTAACTTATTAACTTTTACGGTTCATGTAGTTTTATGTCTCATTAATCCTTTCCAGAAGATAGGGGTATACATGAAATCTATAGAGGAAGATATTAAGGCAAACAGATCAATATAGTAGAGACCATATATGGCAGTGATTTATTTCATGGGCCAGCTTTGATTGATAATGGCATCTGAATGGAACACTGTCTTATAAGTAGTTAGAGGCACCATGTGGATTTAGTGGGAAGGGCTATTGTGATCATTGAGCAATGTTTTTGTCATGGGTGTAGGAATATTGCTGGCCAGTGTTTGCCATCTCTATTATAGACAAAATATACAGGATACTGGGTAGTACAATGGGTGAGTGACTTTTTAAGTTTAGAGTTAGGTTTTGCCAGGTGATTGTGGATTTGGGAAACAAGCTGGTTATTTTGGGAGGTTGGCAGTCAGATTGGTTCAACTGCAATGAAATGTCTGCAGTGTGTTAAACAGAGATGAAATTGGTGGGAAAGTGAAGAAGGAGGTGTGGGAAGCCTTCTTCCACAGTCCCATCCAGAATACCACGTTGTGTGTATTTTTATTATTTTTTTACTTTTTATTTTTTAAATCTTTATTCAGATTATTACAATTGTTCCTCTTCCCGCCCAACCCCTCTGTAGCTCCCATCCACCTGGTTCCCACCTCATCCTCTGCCCTCCCTCCCTCCACTGTCCTCATCCATAGGTGTACGATTTTTGTCCAGTCTCTTCCTGCACCCCTCACACTTCCTTCCCCCCGAGAATTGTCAGTCCACTCTCTTTCTATGCCCCTGATTCTATTATATTCACCAATTTATTCTTTTCATCAGAGTTTTTTATTCACTTGATTTTTAGATTCACTTGTTGGTAGATATGTATTTGTTCATAATTTTTTTATCTTTTACCTTCTTCTTCTTCTTCCTCCTCCTCTTCTTATTTCAAAGGACCAGGCCATTCCTATCCAGAAACCTCTACACACAGCTTGGTTGGGGCGGGGTCTCAGAGTGGAGCAAACAGCAATGGCTGACTGTCGGCTCTGCTCTAAGAGGCATCCGGGTCTCGGTGTCCCTCAGTAATCACTGCAAGCACCTCTGAGAGAAAGCCGCCCTCAAGTTTGGCCTGCTGCTAGACCGTCCAGCTTCTCCCCATATGAGTCTGAGTCCCCAGAGTCTCGCCGGGTACTGGAGTGCAGAGCAGTCAGGAGCTTGTGTCTCCCTCTTGCTTGAAAAAGACAGCCATGTACTCAGTTGCCAGCCTTTTATACATGCCTCTGCACCTCTGCACTTTACTTCCGTACCTCCTTTGAGTCTCAGTGTGCTTTTCTCTTTTCCTTCTAGTCTTAGAATTTCCACTTAGCAGGCCTTCTTGTGGTACTGGATGATGTCCGTTTTGTCTTTTAGTTGCAGTTTTGAAGTGGTTGTCCGAGGCAGCAATTTCAGATGTTTACCTATGCCGTCATTTTGGTTTCTCCAGAATACCATGTTGTGTTTAGTTGTCCTGTCTCCTTAGTCTCCTCTGACATTTTCTCAATCTGTTCTAATTTTTTTTTTTTAAATCAGTAAACCTTGACAGTTTTGAGAAGTCCTGATCATATATTCTATAGAACATCTCTCAACTTGGGTTTGTCTGATGATTAGAATGGGGTCATGGATTTTTGGGAATGAGTTGAATTGTCCTTCTCATCATGTCATGTGAGGGAATGCCAGATATATTAATGACATTTCTGGAGATGTTCTCTTAGATTACTTGGTTAAGGTCGTCTTTGTTAGGTTTCTCCACTGTAAGGTTACTATTTTTCCTTTTCCATACTTTATTTTGGGAAATGATTCACTAAGTTCAGCCTGTCCTCACAGTAGAACTTTCTTTTTTTAGGAACTTTCTTTTTTTTTATTTAATATTTTATTGATTTTTTTACAGAGAGGAAGGGAGAGAGTTAGAAACATCAATGAGAGAAAAACATCGATCAGCTGCACCTTGCACACCCCCCACTGGGGATGTGCCCTCAACTAAGGTACATGCCCTTGACCGGAATTGAACCCGGACTTTTTAGTCTGCAGGCTGATACTCTGAGCCAAACCGGTTTCGGCTAAAGGAACTTTCTTTTTAAAAAATGTGATATGCCTTTAGATGGGTTTTCTATATATTTTATTCAATTATTCCCTTATTGATATATATATCTAGATGGTTTAGTACATGCTAACAGGTAAGAAAATAGGCTTTGGAACTACACTACCTAGATTCACATCCTGGCTCCACACTAGTTCTGTGATCTTGGGCTACACTTCCTTGACTTCTTAGTTTCTCTGCCTGTACAATGGGGCTGTTAGTAACTACCTCCTAGGATTGTTTGTTGGGAGGATTAAATGAGATAATATATGTGTAAAGTGCTTAGAACAGTATCACTATACTAAGTGCTTTATTACTATGATTTTGTCTTTACAATGATATTGCAATGAATAACTTTGTATATATTATTCCCCTATTGGTGGGGCAAGTAGATATATAATAAGATTACTAGAAATGGGTATTTGCATTTGTAATTTTGATAGATGTTGTCAATTTCCCTCCCGAAGATGATGTACCATTTTGTATATCATCCAGGGATATGTGATAACATGTGTGTCCTTATATCTGTGTTACCAGATTATTTTTATCTTTGCCATTCAGGTAGTGCATGTCTTTTATTATTAATTAACTTGAGCATCTTTTCATTTAACCATTCAAGAGTTTAGATTTTGATACTGCTTATTGTGAAGCAAGCTGTTCTTCATCAGCTGGCAGTAGTAAGAAATGTTTTGGGGAAATGACTATAGTAACTAGATGAGGAACAATTGCACCAGGAAAAGACTAAAAGTAGTACTGTGGTTGCAGGATGGACAGTCTGAGAAGTGGTGCACTAAGTTCCTGGCCTCTCTTCTGGTGTGGCAGCATGGTGTCTTAGTCATTGTTTTTTAAAAGTCTTAAGAGAGTCTTAGGATATATTCTAGAAGTGGGATCACTGGGTCAAATGGAAGTTCCATTTTTAATTTTTTGAGGAAACTCCATAGTGTTTTCCGTAGTGGTTGTATTCCCACCAACAGTGTACTAGAGTTTTCCCCCCACATCCTCTGTCCTTTGTTGATTTGTTAATGGTAGCCATTATGACAGATGTGAGGTGAAACCTCATTGTCATTTTAGTTTTCATCTCTGATGATGATTAGTAAATTTGAGCATTTTCTTTGGATTATGACCTCCCTGGAGAAGTGTCTATTTAGGTCCTTTGCCCATTTTTTAATTGGATTGTTTGCCTTTTATTAAATTGTGTGAGTTCTTTATATATTTGTATCATTGGCAAATATGTTCTCCCATACAGTGGGCTCCCTTTTTTATTTTATTGATAGTCTCTTTTGCTGTGAAGAAGCATTTTATTTTAATGAAATCCCATTTGCTTATTTTCCTTTGTTTCTTTTGACTGAGGAGATGTATTAGAAAAATATTTCTGAGAGATGTCTGATATTTTGCTGCATAAGGTTTCTTCTAGGATTTTTATGGTTTCATGACTTACATTTAAGTCTTTTACCCATTTTGAGTTTATTCTTGTGTAAAGTGTAAGTTGCTGGTCTAGTTTCAATTTTTTGCACGCACCTATCCAATTTTCACACCTTTTATTGAAGAGACTGTCTTTTCTCCATTGTGTGATCTTGCCTCTTTTGTCAAATATTAATTCGGTGTAATGGCTTGAGTTGATTTCTGGGTTCTCTGTTCTGTTCCATTGATCTACGTGCCTGTTCTTGTGCCATTACCAGGCTGTTTTGATTATAGTGGCTTTGTAATATGACCTAATATCTAGTATTGTGATCCCTCCAACTTTTTTCCTCTTTCTTCAGACTACTGCATCTATTTGGGGTCTCTTTTGGTTCCATAAACTTTGGAGTATTTGTTCTAGATCTGTGAAATGTGCTGCTGGTATTTTAATCTATAGATTGAATCTATAGACTCTATAGATTGCTTTGGATAGTATAGACATTATAATGATGTTTACTCTACCAATCCATAAACACGGTATATTCTTCCACTTATTTATGTCTAATTCTGTCTCTTTTTTCAATGTCCTGTAGCTTTTCTAGTATAGGTTTTTTACATCATAAGAATCCTAAAACATCCATCAGAGAGAATATATGCACCCCGATGTTCATAGCAATGCTATTTACAATAGCTAAGATATGGAAACAGTTCAAGTGCCCACCAATAGATGAGTGGATAAAAAAGATGTGGTACATTTGTACAATGAAATACTATGCAAAAGTAAAAAAAGAAGAATCTATTATCCTTTGAGACAGCATGGAGCAACCTAAAGGGTATTATGCTAAGCAAAATAAGACAGTGAAAGGCAAGTATCACATGATTAGCCAAGGAACTTATATGCATACTAGAGGCCCAGTGCACAAAATTTGTGCAAGGGGGAACGGGGAGAATTCTCTCAGCTTAGCCTGCACTCTCCATTCTGGGTGATTCCTCTCTCAATCCAGGATTTCTGGCTCCTAACTGCTCGCTTGCCTGATTGCCCCTAGTCACTTCTACTTGCCAGCCCGATCGCTCCCTAACTGCTCCCCTGCTGATTGATACCTAACTGCTCTCCTGCCGACCTGATTGCCCACGACTGCCCTCTCCTACCAGCCTGATCGCCCACAACTGCCCTCCCTTGCTGTGACACTCCTCTGTGCGAGGCGGTGGAGATGCCGGGACTGGCCTCTGTGCTGCGCAGAGCCGTAGGACCCTAGTCCTCGCCGTGTAGAGCAGCTGCTGGGCCCTGCCTCCCCTGTGCATGCAGCCATCTTGTGGTGGCCATCTTGTGACGATGTCGCGTGAGAGCGTGACACCACCTAGGCTTTTATATAAGATATGCATAACCCATGGACACAGACAGTAGTGTGGTGAAGGTTTTAGGTGTGTGCGGGATTGAGGGGCTCAATGGAGGGGGAAAGATGGGAACATCTGAAATACAACAATAAAAGCATTTTTTTAAAAAGTTTTAAGAGGATCAGCATCTTATGTTTGCAGACAACAGTGAATGAAATTACAGGGTTGGACTGAAAGAAAGGTTTCAATTGAATTAAAATGAAACAAAGTTAATCTGACCCATTTTTTATGACACATGTTTATTATGGTACATTATAGACAGAAATAAAAAACAGTTCACATATAATTGTAATGAACTTTAACAACCAATTTTATGAGGTTTTTTTTTTCCTATTGCTTTCTCTAGTATGTATAAAATTGCCAGGGGGTAGTATTTTTCTGTTTGCATATTGTTTAATGATTGTTACCTCCTTCCCAGCCACACTGTAAGAAACAAAAATGCTGAATCTTACTTTTACATCAGTTGGATGGGGTGTAGTGGGCATGATGGTCTTTTGTTTGAATTTAACTTTGGAGGAGGAGTCCACGAGCTCAGCCTAACCATTCATGAATTATATGCACCCTGTCCCCTCACATGTCAGAGGCTTCAAGAACTCTGGGGCATGAGAATAGACTGCTGGGGGTTGGAGGGGAGGAGGAGATACAAAATGACCTCATTCTTTTTTTTCTTCTTTTTAAAAAAAATATATTTTATTGATTTTCTTACAGAGAGGAAGGGAGAGAGATAGAGAGCTAGAAACATCGATGAGAGAGAGAAACATTGACCAGCTGCCTCCTGCACACCCCCTACTGGGGATGTGCCCACAACCAATGTACATGCCCTTGACTGGAATTGAACCTGGGACCCTTCAGTCCGCAGACCGACGCTTTACCCCTGAGCCAAACTGGTTTCGGCAATGATCCCATTCTGAAAGAAGGAAGGGGATATTAAACCAGGAGAAGGAAGTTGACACCATGAACATGGAATCTGAATCAGTAGAATATGAGATTCTTTTTTTTTTTTTTTTTTTAATATATTTTATTGATTTTTTTTACAGAGAGGAAGGGAGAGAGATAGAGAGCTAGAAACGTCAATGAGAGAGAAACATCTACCAGCTGCCTCTTGCAAACCTGCTACAGGGGATGTGCCCGCAACCAATGTACATGCCCTTGACTGGAATTGAACCTGGGACCTTTCAGTCCGCAGACCGACGCTCTACCACTGAGCCAAACCGGCTTTGGCAAAATATGAGATTCTTAGCTTCCTAATAATAAAGTTAAGAGAGGAGAAGGCAAAGGAGAGCTCAAGTTACCTCCTATTAGTCAACTCTTTTGACCCAGCTATCCTACTCTTGTCATTACTAAAACAATTTCCTAGTGGACTCAGCAAAATAAAAACATATCTCCTACACCCTCAGTTAAACCAAGTCAACCCAAAAGGTGAACGTTTTTTTCTAGCTGCCTTAAACTACAAAGCAAGTCTGTTAAAAGACTGAGTGCAGTTATGTTTAAGTTATTTTCTGTTTTGATAGGGGAAGCTGGAAGACTGGGGCGTCTGGGGACAGGAGAGTATGAAGGGTAACCTAGGGGTGGTAGAGAACTTAGGAGGCAGCAGAAAGGGAAGCTTAAAGGCAACTAAAATGACATGCAGGTTTTGATAATTTTTACCAGATCATGGATTGTCTTTACTCAAGGATAATTAAAAGCTCTATTTCGAATATTTCCTCCCTTTAGAATAGGCAGCTAACCAGACACATATCTTGAGTTGTGTGAGGTGGAAGATGCTACTACTGCCATAACAACACTTGGATTGCAGTTTAATTCTATCTTAAATATATTATTTCTGTTAAAATGACATTTTTGTTAACCTGCTTTTGTACATTGTTGAAAATATTTAAGCCTATCAATTACGCCTTAAATGTAAATCATTTAAGCAGATAATTATTGATTTTCTCACTACTTGGCTGAGATCAGATACTAAGGAAATAAGAATGTTGGTAGAGGAGAGGTAATTTTATAATTTATAGCTGTTGTGCAGGATCATACTGGACACCATGGTTAACTTGAAGTGACATTTACTAGTAAAAAATGAATCTGGTTTGCAAAGAGAAGACAACATTTTATGAAAATAATATTTCTTTAAGCAATTTAAAATTAGTAAGTCCAAGAATATTCTTACAGAGACTTATTTTAATTATCTATTGATTTTTTTTATAAGATGTTTGCAGGAACAGTGCAGATAATATAGCATTCTATTATACAGTCCGTTTAAACTAGAGTTTTTGAAAATGAATGCTATTTGTCTGGCAGAACATTTGCATTTTGTCAAGCACTGAGGTACATAGTAAGGATATAGTATATCAATTACTTGTGAAAAAAGACTTTGCTACTGTAGCAGAGAAATCAGACATTGGTAGTGATTAGTAAAAACGGTGCTCTTGAATGTTTTATGATAAAACTAGTGCCCCGGTGCTCAGATTTGTGCATATAGAAAGGAAATTAATTAGAAGGTGGCTGGCGGGGCAGGATTGGGGGGAGGGAGACAGGTTAGACATACTCTGGAGCCAACATGTCCCTGCCCGGCTGGTCGCACCTGAGATGGCAATTTGGCTTGAAGCTCATTTGCAGAGTGAGTGAGGTCCCTCTGGCAGGTGGGGTCCCTCAGCCTTGCCTACAGGGATTGGGCCAAAACAGGCTCTCTGACATACCCCAAGGGATCCTGGATAGTGAGAGAGTGATTCTTGGGTGACACACCCCGGAATTGGATTCCCTCTTCTCTGGTTCCAGGGTCCATCACCCAAGATTCGCTGCTGCCAAGTCACTGCAGCTCTCCTGCGTTAGGCATCTGCCCCCTGGTGGTCAGTGCACATCATAGCTACTGGTCTGATGGTCGCTTAGCCTTTTATATATATAGATTGATAGACATTTGGCATCAAGTAGGTAGTGTATTTAACTTAACACATTAAGCACCAAGCCAATTTTGTCTTCCTTCCGTTTAGCCCGTGATATCCGATTTCACCGATACACTGGCGGCAGCCCAGACAGAAAGTATAGTGTCAGTCACCTGGGACTGACATGCGCTTAATGTGTTAAGAGCTTGACAGGACTCTTAGTTTCAATACCAAAAGTTGTTAGGGCTAAGAAAAGAAGGGCAAGTTAGAGGAAGAGGAAAGAAAAAAGAGGTCAGTTAATAGAGAACATAGAGAAAAAAAGGGACCAAAGACAAGAATTCAATTAACTTTTGTGAGATCAAAGCTTTTCCTCTGAGGAAGAAGAAATAAGGTGTTCTAGTTTCTTCTTTATTTTAGGAACACTTCTTCAGTGTGGTTTGTTATATGTGACTTCTATAAGTAAAATACATGAATAATTATAAAATGACACTGACTTTTTTTTCCCCCCTTGCAGTTAGTCATTTGCTAAGTGACAAGTTTCCATTTTCCTATAGAAACTGTCATGTCTGAAACTGTCAAAAGAGCTGATACTTTTAAGTAAACTTTAATGAATGATGGGGAGAGTTAGTGGATTATTATCAAATTGCTTGTCAGATTTTTTCCTCCCTAAATGTAGGATATGCTGTAACTATAATGCTTTATTTAATATCTATTTTTATGGAATCTAAGAATTTTGAAGGAAAGGAATTTAATTAATGGTCATAAAAGCTTAAGGGAGGATAAAGAGAAAGCAATATTTTTCATCATGCCATAGTTTTCTAGGTACTTAGTATCATTATACTTATGGAATATTTAAAAAATATATATTTTTATTAAAAAAAAAAAAAAAGGGAGAGAGAGAGAGATTTAGAAACATCAGAGATGAGAGTCACTGATTGGCTGCCTTCTGCTCACTTCCTGCTGGGGATCCAGCCCGCAACCCAAGCATGTGCCCTTGACCGGAATCAAACCTGGGAGGGACCCTTCTGCAGGCTGAGGCTCTATCCTCTGAGCCAAACAAGCTAGGGCTGGAACAATTTTAAAATTTGTGTGCATGGTTGTCTGCCTTCTGGCAGGGGAGTAAAAGTGTCAACTCCCAGGAACTCTTGTTTCTGGGGAGCAGGGCTTAGAAAGAAGTCTCTGTACCCCCCAGACATGAAAGCAAGTGTAGGACACACACGTCTGATTATCACTGCTTATTCTGGAAAATAATTACCTTTCTTATTGCTAAAGAAAATAAATCCGTATAAAATTTGCCACTTAAAATATCTCTAAACGAACACAGCCATACTTGCACTCACAGGAAAGGGACAGTAAAATTGACTCAGTCCCTGACCTTCCAGAGCATATACTTTTTTTTTTTCTTTTAGTTATTTTTTTAAAATATATTTTATTGATTTTTTTTTTTACAGAGAGGAAGAGAGAAGGATAGAGAGTTAGAAACATCGATGAGAGAGAATCATCGATCAGCTGCCTCCTGCACACCCCCTACCGGGGATGTGCCCGCAACCAAGGTACATGCCCTTGACCTGAATCGAACCCGGGACCTTTCAGTCCCCAAGCCGATGCTCTATCCATTGAGCCAAACCGGTCTCGGCCAGAGCATATACTTTTAACAAATGCTAAAATTTATGCTTAGAAATACAGTCTATGATAATCAAAATTGAAACAGACTCAGACACAGCTAGCCCAGTGGTGGTTGCCAGAGCAGGGGAGGGAATTTGGGAGACTGGGTGAAAGAGGTAAAGGGATTAAGAAGTACAAATTGGTAGTTATAAGATAGTCATGGGAGTTTAAACACAGCATAGGGAATATAGTCAATAATATTGCAATAATTATGTGTGGTGCCAGGTGGTACTGGAAATATCAGGGGGAATACTTTGTAAAGTATATGATTGTCTAACTACTGTGCTGTACACCTGAGACCAGTACAAAATAATGTTGAAAGTAAGCTGTACTTGGGAAAAAAAAGTAATTAACAAATATGTAAAAATAACACAAGTAAATATAACTTGGTTCCTTCTATCAATGAATTCCCACTCAGCTAAGTTATATACTGAGTTATAAGTGTAATAAAGATCGTGTAAGATATAAGAAGGAAGAAAATGGTAACTTGTCCTCACAAAGAGTGTTGTGTCAGGGAAGGTTTCCCGAGAAGGTGAAGCTAATTTACAGTTCAAAGAATAAGGAATTTCTTTGACTAGATAAACAGAGATAGCAGATATGCTAGAACACAAACAATGCCAGAGCATTGTAGGTTGAGAGAACTGCACTTTTATTTTTGCTGATGAGAAGGACATGAAATAGAAAGAGGGGCAGGGGCTTTTTCAGACTTAACTCTTGCAGAACAGATGGCCGTGGAGGACCATTCAGGATTTTAAACTAGTGAGGTAGTTAATTTTGCAAGTATGTGAAAGAGGAGTGTCTGGAATAGGGAAACCTTTCAGAGTTTATACAGCAAGCATATCAAACTCAAAGGCTAACATGAGCCAAATAAACAAGAGGCAATCAGGCAGGCATGCAGGTGAGTGGTTAGGAGCCAGCTGTCCTGGATTGTGAGAGGGATGTCCAACTGCCATTTTAGGCCTGATCCTTGTCTCGGACATTCCCCTGAGGGATAGAGAGGGTGCAGTCTGGGCTGAGGGACCCCTCCCCTCCCCACACCCCAATGCATGAATTACGTGCATTGGGCCACGTAATTAGTCAAAGTATAATAATCAAAGTTAGGGTATTAACATTGATGCAATACTGTATCGCCTTTATCCAAATTTTCTGATTCCTTTTGAGTAAAAGAATCTTTTTTTCCTGGTATAGTATCTAGTCTAGGATCATGTATTACTTTTGTTTGTCTTACTTTTTTATTCTTTAATCTGGAACATGTCCTTTGTCTTTTTATGTTTCATGATATGACATTTTTTAAGAATACAGGTGAGCGGTTTTGTAGAAGTATTGCACCATTTGAGTTTGTCTGGTGTTTCCTCCTGCTTAGATTCAGATTATGCATTTTCGCCTGGAATACCACAGCAGGATATCAGTGAGTCATGTCTGGAGGTTCATGCTGTTGTTGCAATACTAGTGATGTAAATTCTTATCACTTGGTTATGATGGTGTCCTCCAGGTCTCCCTACCATAAAATTACTTATTTTTCTTTTATAATTAATAAAGTGTCTTTTCGGAAGATACATGGAGACTTTTGATATCCTATTTTTCATAAATGTTTTTTATCCACTAGTTTTAACATCTGATGATCTTATATTATTCTGTGTCCTTTTGATATGTACTCACAGATTTTTCAGCATGGACTTATATTCTGGCAAAAGATGGTCAAGAGTTATCTTCTGCTTTCCCCAACTTGGAATACCAGTATTTTAGTCAGCTCTCATTCTTTTTTAGTGGGAATAGTATTTAGAAATATAGATCAAGGCACAGGTGCTCATTGCTGCTAAGAGGTCTTTGAATTTAGGCCCTTTATTAGTCAGGGTTCTCCGGAGAAGTAGAACCAATATGCTCTATTGGGGAGATTCATTAGGAATTGGCTCTTGTGGCTGTGGAGGCTGGCAAGTCTGGTCTGTAGGGTGGACAGGGTGTAGGAGCCCAAGGGTAACCAGGGTTCTAGTTCTCAGAACATCAGCGAAGTCTGCTGGAGAACTCTCTTACCAGGGGAGGGTCAGTCTTTCTGTTCTTCAGCTGGCTGGATAAGGCTCACCCACAGAATGGAGAGTCATCTGCTTTACTCCACTGATTAAAATGTTAATCTCATTCCGAAACACCCTTACAGAAACATCAGAATAATAATCAGTCAGATACATGGCACTCTGGCCTAGTCAAGTTGATATATATAAAGTTAATCATCAGCACAGAGTTTATGCTTGTGTTATTACTTAATGTATTATTTTCCATACGAACAACTGTAACCTACATTTGTCTCATCTTGTATTTGTAACTCCCTTTGACAGAAGTGTGGCTCCCATTATATCCACTTTACTTACTTATTTGCTGAGTAGTAGAATACACAGAAAGTACTTTAATTCAGAAGTGCTAATCCCTTACCACTATTAAAAAACACAAACCCATTTACTGGAATTCTGTATTTATTTATGGTTTTGTTTTTTTTGTTTTTTTTGTTTTTTTTTGCTTACAGCCTGAGAATACGAACTAAAAATACTATGTTCAAAAGCCACTTGGCTTTGTTCTCTCTTCCTGCCTCATCCTTTAGTGTAGTTATGGTTGTCATTTGAAATTCCATTAGAGACATTTCTTTCTGTTTGATTTCTGTTTTTGGGTTTTTAACCCTTTCATTCTTGTTGTAAATCTTTGAGTATGTGAAACATTATCATGGTTACAAAAGTCAACTACACAGAAAGCTATACTCAGCGAAGTGTTAGTCATCACTTCCATCTCTTCCACTCCTTTTCCAAATCCTGATGCTTTTCACCCATTTCCCTATACTTCCTCAAGACAATTAGTCTAGTTTCTTGACTAGACTAATCTTTTGTTTCTCTGCACAGAATGAGCAGATGAATGTATGTGTGTATGTCTCTCTCCCTCCCCCCCTCTACTGCACAGAAAGTAGACCACTGCACATCTTTTGCAGTTTGCTTTTTTCACTTAACAAATCATATTATCTCATAGAGATCTTCATTTTTATAGCTTCATGGTACTCTATTGGGTGGATACACCAATTCTTTATTCATCTACTCTTATCTATGGACATGCAGGTTATTTCCAATTCCTGTTATACCACCATAAATAATCTTTTGTAACAAGTATTTATATGTTGTTGAAAGTGTATTTTCCTCCTTATTCTGTATATTTGTGCTTTCTGCTTTTGTTTTTTTCTTCATTATCCTTGTCTATTTTCTTAATTAAAAAAATCAGATGTTAGTTTATAAATTAGATATACTGTTTTGTTTTATTTTAATTCTCCACCTCAATTTTTTAGATCTATTTTTCCATCCTTCTGTTTTCCTTTGTTCTTTTTGAATTAGGAACTTACTTTTATTACTTACATAAATGTTATAGGTTTTTCCCTTTTTAGTGCATTAAAAATTATTTTAGTATCCCAAATATTTGTTTAAAAATATAAAATTAAGTTTGAATGTTACCTTAAGTTTTTTGATTTGTTGTTTTTTTAGTGGATACTTTTCATTCTTCACTGTTCTGATATCTTTTTTCATACTTTTACATAGATGAAGGTGGCTTATGCCTTTGTAATTCTGTGAGCAGGGCTGATGTATTAGGGAGCTTTGAGGAAATACTAATTTAAGAGTTCCCTCTTTTGTCCCTGTAGCAAAGTCTAGTTTATTTGGTGTCTTTTTCTCTTGTGGGGAAAGGGTTTTGTCGCCTCTCAGTTTTTTTCAGGTGTTGATAGATATCAAGATAGATTCCTGGGAGATAGAGGGATCATAACGAAGGGGTGATTATCTTAGGTCAGGTCCCTTTAACTTTAAGCATTTAGGCTTAAACTAAGAGGGGGATCTAATGAAAGAATGCTGGCATATCACCCCACACAGAATGGCACCTGGGTCCTCTTAAGGCACTGAAATTAGGGTAAGAATTAAAGCAACTTTCTCAAAGTTTCCAGGGACTTCACAAACAGTACAGAAGTCTTTAAAAACAGGAAGTGCTGTTTTGGTGCCTCCTAGCTAACTAGTATACTTTATTCTAGAGGCAGTGGCCACTTCAAGAAAGCCCTTTTAAACTTAAATTATTTTTGTGTAAACAATCACCATTTAAAAATTGACTTTGTATTTCTACAAAATTTCCCCCCCCTAATTGCTGTTGCCACAGTCTTACTTCTAGAATATAGTATTAATTGATAACAGAAATGATATTGCCTCAAGTATGCTAGCAAAAACTTACTTTCAACTGTCCAGAAGAATCCCAGTTTCCTCTCTGGTTCTTTTGTGGGTTCTACAAATCAGATAATGTGCCAAGTAAGATGTGGGTGCTAGAGAGAGGAGCCATCTAACTACTGCAGGAAAGTATTTATAGATACTAAAGTGAGAAAGTGAGATGGAGAAGATGCTGATGGTGAATATTGTGATAAAAGTGAAATTGTAATTTCAGAAAATGGAAAAATGTTCATGCTAAATAGTGACTTTTTTCAAGTGTGGAAATATAGATAATGAAAACTCATTTAGACTGTAAATGTAGTAAGGTTAAATAAACCATTGTAAAAGCCAAAAGTTAGAGTTGGCGGGGTATAAAGAAGGCTTTATAAAGTGCCTCTCCATTCATGATGCTGATGGGCCAGGTCCCAAGATGTTTCAGTAAAGGTCCTTGAACCATGTAATTTAATATTCTGTTCACAGTAATACATACTTTATTCATAGTTCTTTGTCAAGTTTAAAATTATCTAAGTTTTCTTTTTCCTTTTTCTTTTGCTTCATAATTATTCTGCCCAGTGGCACCTAAATGAGAGAGCTGGCAAAATCATAATAAGGGAATTTATTCAACAAATATATACTGTGCATTGGTCATGTGTCAGGTATTGTCCTAGTGAAACAAACAGACATTCAGAGGACTGAGCCAACACCTACATTAATTCCAGAAGTAACTTTTTAATCTATTGATTATATAGGTAAAATAGTTTCAAAATTTGGAATAGCCTCTTTTTTTTTTTTAATTTGAAAAATTTTAAAAATATTTTATTGATTTTTTTACAGAGAGGAAGGGAGAGATAAAGAGCTAGAAACGTCGATGAGAGAGAAACATCAACCAGCTGCCTCTTGCACACCCCCTACTGGGGATTTGCCCCAGGTACATGCCCTTGACCAGAATCGAACCTGGGACCTTTCAGTCTGCAGACCGACACTCTACCACTGAGCCAAACTGGTCTCGGCTGGAATAGCCTCTTAAATGTTAATATGTGTTATAGGCAAAACCTTTGGACTCTGTTCTTTGGGTCAAATAATATGATACTTAATTTATTCTTTACCTAAGAGATCTCCCTGGTTTTCTGACCAACCGCTACATCACAGCGAATGAGTATGGTGGACATAAACTTCATAAACTTTTGCTTGCCTTAGTAATTTAATCACTAAAAGAGTAGAATATTGTGATAGTGATAGTGAGAGGCTGACTGCTGAGAAAATGACTCCAGTCACAAAGTGAAAAGTGCTAAGGAGACAGGGAGTAAAAATGTCTTTTTATCATCTGACTAGTGTTCTGGTGCACAGATTTGTGCACATTGAAAGGAAATTTATTAAAATAAATAGTTTAATATCACTACTCACATCTTGCTAATGAAAATAAAATAGGATTCTGTGTCTCCTATCGACCTACTCCAGGACTTCTGTGACGATCAAATGAGATGAGGTATGGGAAAATGCATCACAGACATTTGGTTAAACTGTAAAATGTTTGCACCTGCTATAAAGCAAGTCAGGTTCCTGGGCTGAAGGAACTTCAAGGGCCTAGTCGTTAGGGAGAGGAAGCTGGGCATTGCTATGTGACGTCATTACCAGTGACTGTTTCTGGGCTGGGCTGAGCTGTGGGCCGCATTTTGTGCCATGGAGTCTTGGCAGCATTGGCTGCGATTTGGTGTGCTGTTGTTCCAGGTTGGTGGTGGGGCCCATGTACCACTTGGGTGAAGCCAAGTGTTGGTTTGTCAGCACCAAGTTCATGGTGCTGTTTAATTTCAAATGGCCACATCATTGGTAACTCCTGCATTGAGTGTCTTTCCCCTGATGGTCAGTGCATGTCATAGCTACCAGTCAGGTAGACACTTAGCCATATATATGTGTGTGTGTGTGTGTGTGTGTGTGTGTGTGTGTGTGTGTGTGTTAGTGTATTTTGTGCACCGAGCCTCTAATATATATATATATATATATATATATATATATATATATATATATATATATATATATATATTTGTGCATGGAGGGGGGTTAGAAGATGGTCCCCTCAGCCCAGCCTGCACCCTCTCCAATCCAGGACATCCCTCTCACAATCCTGGACCGCAGACTCCTAACCACTCACCTGCCTGATTTCCCCTAACTGCTCCCCCTGCCAGCCTGATCACCCCTAACTGCCTCTGTCTGCCTGCCTGATTGCTCCTTACTGCCCTCCCTGCTGGCCTGATCGCCCCCAATTGCCCCCCACCCCCGGCCTGGTCGCCTCACGCAGCCTGCTGTTCGGTCATTTGGTTGCCCTTCACTAACCCCCCAGCCAGCCTGGTCGCCCCCCGCAGCCTGTCCAGTTGTCCTTTCGGTTGTGACAGTTGCTTAGGCTTTTATATATAGATAGATTATTGCTTTTGTCAAAATTGTCCTCCCCTTCTCTGGAGTCTTACATGGGGACCAAATACTCAGATCTCTCTTCACAAAGAATTTTTGAATATGAAGGTGGATATGTGAATTTTAAAAAATGATTTGTAGTCTGTTTCCTCACCTTGATTTTGAAATAAAGAAAATATTGCTAAGTAAGAAAATAAAAGAATTATATAGCTTTCTCTTTTAGAGTATTGGTCTGTTTAAAGATCTAGTCTTAGTTTTACCATGGATGTTTTCAAACATGCAAAAGCAGAGAGAACAGTAAAATGAACCATTGTTTATCTGTCATAAACTTTCAACAATTATCAGCATGTGGCCAATTCAATTCCATGTAAAAGTATATCCCTCTATCCCTTTATTGATATAAATAAATACCAGACATGCTTCACTTGAAAATACTAAAATATATGTCACTAAAAGGTTAGATACTCTTTTTAACAAACAGCTTTAATGTTGTTATATCTAAAAAATGAACAATTCTATTTGAGAGATTTTTAAAAATATATTTTATTGTTTTTTTTTTAAATATATTTTATTGATTTTGTACAGAGAGGAAGGGAGAGAGATGGAGAGTTAGAAACATCGATGAGAGAGAGTCATCGATCAGCTGCCTCTTGCACACCCCCTACTGGGGATATGCCCGCAACCAAGGTACATGCCCTTGACCGGAATCGAACCCGGGACCCTTCAGTCCCCAAGCCGACTCTATCCATTGAGCCAAACCGGTCTCGGTGGCTGTTTTTTTGTTTTTTTTTTTTACAGAGAGGAAAAGAGAGGGAGATAGCGTTAGAAACTTTGATGAGAGAGAATCATCGATCAGCTGCCTCTTGCACACCCCCTACTGGGGATATGCCCGCAACCAAGGTACATGCCCTTGACTGGAATCAAACCTGGGACCTTTTAGTCTGCAGGCCAATGCCCTATCCACTGAGCCACACTGGTTAGGGCTATTCGAGAGATTTTAAAGACCTTTATTATTCATGTTATAATAAATAGGTTATTAAACAAGAGCATGAGGAGTAATATAATTTAAGTCTTGGACTCTGCCTTAGTTAGGACTATGCCAGTTTTGCTATTTAGGAGCTGTATGACCTTGGGCAGGTTAACCTCTCCTCATCTCAGGTACCAGTTTCCTCAGCTGGTAAGTGGTAACAACAATAATTCTAACCGCATGGGATTGTTGTGTTTTATAAATGAAACAATGTACATAAAGTGGTTTATACACAGAACATTCTCAATAATATAGTTATTGCTGTTATTTTTATTTGGAGGTCCAAGTAAATGAACAGATAACTAATTTGAGGTTCCACCTTTTATTCTAGTATAGGTATTGTTTCCAAAGTGATTTACATACAGTGATCCTCTACGCCAGAGGTGGGGAACCTTTTATATGCCAAGGACCATGTGGGTATTTATAAAATCATGCAAGGGCCATACAAAATTATCAACTTAAAAATTAGCGCAGCCGAAACCGGTTTGGCTCAGTGGATAGAACATCGGCCTGTGGACTGAAAGGTCCCAGGTTCGATTCTGGTCAAGGGCGTGTACCTTGGTTGCAGGCGCATCCCCGGTGGGGTGTGTGCAAAAGGCAGCTGATTGATGATTCTCATCGATGTTTCTGACTCTATCATTTTCTCTTCCTCTCTGTAAAAAAATCAATAAAATATATTAAAAAAAATTAGTCTACTAAATTTGGTAACACATTTAACTAACTCACCCCTAATGCCTTGGCAGAGGCAGACCAAATGATTTTGCAGGATTTATGTGGCCCACAGGCTGGACATTCCCCACCCCTGCTTATGCCTTGACTTTTAGGGAATGCAGAACAGTCTTAAGTATTCTCTTAATTCAAAGGCACACTTTCTACTTTTTTCAAAAGCAAACTTGATTTGCCTTAAACATGATACTATTGAAAATAATAAGTATTTAACCTATAATAAGATTTTGGATGTCTGTATGTGTTGGTGTGAAAACTTTGTGATACCCTAAGATACTTATTTATAGACTCTCCATGGGTTAAAAACAAAAAGCAACTCTAAGTTGCCTTTGTAGTAGCAATTTATTTAGTGATAGTATTTGGGCATTTATGATCATAAAAATATTAACATTATTGCTTATATTCTCTTTTCTTCACTCTATTAAAAAAATTATTGTTTTAACCCATCCAGAATGTACAGTGTCAAAAGAAATTTGTCTTTGCAGCTGAAGTTCTTTCATAGCAATGTGTTCTAATTATAGTGGAAGTCAGGGGGATAAATTGCTTAGCATATGCAATTCACTTAACAGACTTTATGGAACATATTGCTTACATATTTTCACTTTTTTGTTTTAAATACTTAAAGCACCCAACATTTTTATTCAGATTTTTCTGATTTATAAAATTGGCTATTCTATTTATTTTTAAAATTATATTCAATAAAATTTATATGCAATAAAAATTATATGCACTCATTTTAATTGTACAGTTCAGTGATTTTTAGATTTATTGAAAGTCACAATTTTATCTCACATTTCCATCACCCCCAAAAAGAAACCTTGTACCCATTACTGTATAATTTTACATATATGGGTGTGTAGAGTGAAGAACCTACTTAGCAACTAGTGATTAACATTGAGTACGTGTGCTCATTTGTTTGTTTTAATCTCTAAAATTGTTCTTTATCACAACAGTTGAATTAAAAGACAGTATTTATTCTGGAATACAAGGTTAAGGAGCCCACAGTCTGATTTTGTTCATTGCTATTATGTGTTCACATGATATAGACTTAGAGATGATTTAGTTAGCCATAGGCTATCGTAATGGGTTTTCACTGTTTGTTATAAATGCTCTTTGAAGAACCTAACTAAATTTTCCAAATAAACTGGCTGATTTATACTTGCTGAGAGAGGAGTTCCAGTGCACCCATTCATATCATCAATTACAGTCTCTTATGGATTGTAATTTGCTCAGTCTTATTAAAAGGCCTGCAATTCTCTTTTCCTGCTCCTCTACACATCCTCTGCTCCTCACCATGTCCTCTGCTGCCCTCTACTGGCAGCCCATTAATAGCATCCATTGATGTCCATCTTACCACCATCCATGGACCTCCCTTTTGCCAGCATCCAGCAGTTAAGTAGCTGTTGGATGTGCGGGAGGCTGTCCCAGTAGAAAGAAGCCGAGAGGAGCTGCTTTTAAGGAAAATCATGTATATGTGATCCTGTGATTACACCACAGATGTTGACATCCAGGTAGTTGTGATAATATTAGGATTTATAGGGTAAGTGTTTTGCTTTACTGTTTGTTTAATATATTTGTTCATTTATCCATTTATCAGATATTTTTTAATGCCTTACCTAACATTGCCTCAGTGTAATAGGTACTTATTATAGATTTGTTAAATGAGTGAACAGGTGATTAAATCTATATATATGAAAGCCTAAGCAACTGAACTACTGGTTGACTGGTTGCTATGACATGCACTGATCACCAGGGGGCAGATGCTTAATGCATAGGATTGGGCTCCCTCCTGTCTGGATCGGGCCTGCGGGGATCAGGCCAAAACCAGCTATCCACCATCCCCCAAGGGGTCCTGGATGGTGAGAGGGCACAGGCCAGGCCAAGGGACCCTAGCAAAGATAACTTAAGACGTGGTCTCTGCCCTTGGGGATTCAGGATGCCAATTTACTTGTTTGCCCCAATTTTCTTCTTTTTAACTCTGCAAGATCTTGGAAAGATGCTTAAAGAAAATGGATACAGGTATCAGTTGAAACTTAGTCTCCCTATATTTCTAGTCTCAGGATTCATTATCCCTAACTTTAGTAAAAGGGCTCTGTTTTGGGTAGGATTTATTTTGTACCTAGGAATGATATTAATTTGCTTCATTGTCTCTTATTTTCGGTTGAAGGTAGCATGCAGTTATGGTTGCACATTTTTCTTTATAGTCACCAGTCTCTAAAGCATCATCTACTATACTCTGACTTTCTGCCTCTCCTTATTTAATAAACGTGACTTAAAATAAGTCATTTTAAATGACCATATATGAAATCTGACATGTTTTTGGTAAACATGTTGTGAATTGTTTAATTTTTTCATTTCTTGGCCTGCTTCACCTGACAATTTTTTTTTTTAAAGAGTGTTTTTCTTGCCACTGTTTATTAATATCAAGTAAATGTCTGCCATTGGCTTCACTTCTTGTTTGTGAATATATTCAATTCAAATATATTTAAGGTTGAATAAGCTTCTTTTTGTGAAAAATAATGACCTGGTACCTTCCTGTTAACATTGTATTTTGGTGATGTTAGTGGATGGTTATATTTTGCAAGATTTTTCTCTTTGTGTGTGTTTTGTACATTATTTTAACTACTGTCAGTTATATAATATCACCAGAGATAGGCAATTTTTTAATGGCTATGTTAAACGTTTGAAAAAAAATCTGAAACAAGTAACTTTTGAAAAACGAAATTTAATTGGAGTTAGTGTTACAGATAATCATTATTTTTCATTATTATTTCTTTTATAGTAACAGTGAAAGAAATCGATGGAATGTAGACTCTGGAAGCAAGGCGATATAAAGAGTAAACATTATAGCTTTCATCTCTTGACTGTTTCACATTTTATCCATCAATTCATTTGATCTTGGCACACACACCCAAAAACCTATATATCTCATTATTTCAAATTACTTTGTCATCACTTGTAAGATGTTCCTTAAAAAACTATTGAACCACATCAATTTAGTATTTTGTCTTTGGAGGTGGTTCTGTAAAGTAATGAGTTTGGATAAAGAATCTATCTCAGGCCGGGACCGGTTTGGCTCAGTGGATAGAGCGTTGGCTTGGGGACTGAAGGGTTCCGGGTTCGATTCCGGTCAAGGGCATGTACCTTGGTTGCAGGCATATCCCCAGTGGGGGGTGTGCAAGAGGCATCTGATTGATGACTCTCTCTCATCGATGTTTCTAACTCTCTGTCTCTCTCTCCCTTCCTCTCTGTATAAAATCAATAAAATATATTTTAAAAAAAAGAATCTATCTCAGATGACATATAAAATGTAAGATATTTTCTGGATATCATAATTAACCAGAATAAGTCTGTAATGAAGACTGAAACCATCTCAATATTTGCTCTAAGTATGTAGAGAACATAATGGTGAAAAATTTGTCACTTGTTGGCATAAAATCAATAACCTGACTTGCAGAGCTTAGATAACACAGATTCCAAGGGTCAGCTGCATCTCTCAATTCTTATGCTTTGTGGCATCAGGAATTCCAGATGTTCTTTTCTCTTGGGTGCTGATTAATTGGGTTTTATGTAGCAAGGCTTAAAACCTCAATATATTGATGAACATTTTATTCAGAATAAATGGAACAGACTTTTTTTTTTTTTTTTTTTTTTTTTTAAAGAAGCATTTATCTTGGCTGATGTGGCTCAATGATTGAATATCGACCTATAAACCAGGAGGTCATAGCTCGATGCCTGGTCAGGGCACATGCCTAAGTTGTGGGCTCAATCCCCAATAGGGGGCATGCAGGAGGCAGTCGATCAAGATTCTCTCTCTTCATTGATGTTTTGATATCTCTTCCTCTTCCCTTTCTCACTGAAATCAATAAAAATATATTTTAAAAAGCATTAAATGACTGCATTCATGACCTACTGAACTCTAAATTGTATTTTTGTTCCCTATACTAATCAACTTTCTCCATTGACTAAAAAAGAACCTGATTATCGGTAACTTAAGCAGAAAAGGGATTTATTTGAAAGATGTTGTATAATTCAGGGTTGATGAGAAAGATGGAAAAGTAGGTTCAGATAATAAGAAGAAACCAAAATTTGTCTGTGTTCATATCATAGGAAAAGACTGGTTAGGAAGCCTGTTCTGTTTCTATGAGTAAGTTGTTCCTGTGTCTGCATTACTGCCTCAAAGTTGAAATTCCTTGGTGGGAGTATCCCATTGACAGCCTAGATAAGCAGTTCCCTTGTTTCTAGATTTCACGGGTCTATGAGTTCAAACTACTTTTATAATATTTTTTAAAAAATATATTTTATTGATTTTTAACAGAGAGAAAGGGAGAGAGATAGCTAGAAACATCGATGAGAGAGAAACATCGACCAGCTGCCTCTTGCACACCCCCTACCGGGGATGTGCCTGCAACCAAGGTACATGCTCTTGACCGGAATCGAACCTGGGACCGACGCTCTACCACTGAGCCAAACCGGTTTTGGCTTTATAATATTTTTTAAGTATTATTTGCCCTTTTCACTGTGTTGGCATTTGCACTTGATGATACAAAGGAAATGGTGGGTAAAAGTGTTGGTGCCTTATCATGAATCAAGGCAGTGCCACATACACACATGCATTCTAAATCACTGGGTATCTTCTGAGCTGTTTTATTGGAAGGCTGATAGCATGATGTGAGAACATTGTTACTGGAACCAGATTGTTTGGGTGTGAATCCTCACTTCCCCACCTACTAGCTGTGAGTTGTTAGGCAGCACTTAATCTCTTTAAGCTCCAGTTAACTCTTCTGTAAAATGAGGATAGTAAGAGTACTTCCTTATAGACATGTGAGGATTGAATAAGTTAATAGAAATAAGTCACTTAGGATAATGCATGCCTTTCAGTAAACAATAAGTGTTAACCTTTACAATCATTATTATCATTATAAACTTTTCATATTTGGTCTCTGACAAGCTGGTCATAGGAGAGGGGCCAATAGATGTAAATCTGAGCTGTCTGTTCTTGTAGAGCTGGATTGCAAACTAATCAGGTCAAGTTATTGATCTGTATGCATGAAATGTTTCTGGTTTTAGATTAATATAAAATATAAGCTTTTCCCTTATACTTTCTACTAATTTTATGTTAGCCTGGGCTGATGTAGAACAAAATAAATGAATAAATTGCAAACAAATATTCAAGGATAAAACTTAATTAAGAATATATTGCATTTAGTTTGATAGTGTATGTTTTTTTGTATATAAGTGCAAACAATGGTCTTTTTGTTGTGTACACAAAAGCTATAAAATAATATACTTCTATAATAGTCTTGTTTATTAGTCATTATCTGACAAATACAGATTACATTGTTTCCATTAATATTTGGGTTGTTTTTTTTCCCCCCAGGGCAGGGCTGTGATATTAGTTTTTTGCTCCAGTTGAAAGCACAGTGCCTAAAATGGCAGAGGCTCATAGCAGGTATTTGCTAGATAAGTAATATGCTTTCATATAGAAGAGTCATATTTTCTACTCTGCTAAAAAATTATTCTTAACAGAGTATGCTTTCTGGTGACTATCCTATATAATATAAGCCTAATATGCTAAGTATTCGGTTGTTTGGACAACCATCAAATCATAATATGCTAATAATATGTTAAGGCCACTCAACCATTCGCTCTAATGTGCACTGACCACTAGGGGACAGACAGTCGACCAGTCGCTGTGATCTGCACTGACCACCAGGAGGCAAATGCTCCAGCTGGTCGTTAGCTTGCTGCTGTGGTTTGGCCAATTGGGACTGAGCAAGATGGGCCGGATACGCCCTGGAGCCCTCCCACCTCCTGCATCCCTCCCTGACCCTGATTGTGCACCGGTAGGGTCCCTTGTCCAGGCCTGCATCCTCTTGCAATCCGGGACCCCTTGGGGGATGTTGGAGAGCTGGTTTCGGCTGATCCCACAGCCAGGCTGAAGTAATAAATTGCAAACAAATTCGTGCACCTGGCCTCTAGTAATTAATAATACTCTTTTGCACATTAGACAGTTGCTAAGAGAGTAAATCTTAAATGTCCTCAATACAGGAAAATAAATTTCTATAGCTCTGTATGTGACAGATGTTAAGTAGACTTATTGTAGTGATCACTTTGCACTATATACAAATATTAAATCAATATATTGTACACCTAAAACTAATATAATGTTATATGTTAATTACATCTCAGTTAAAAAAAGAGGCTGAATTATTTTAAAAAGAGAACATATATTTTTACTAAATAATAAGGCAATTTCATGATCTGTTCCAAAGAACTGTTACTATATGTTATAATGGTGGGTGGGTGTGAGGTGGAAAAGGGAAAGGAGGGATAAAATATGATGGAGAATACTCTCTCAGACATGAAATTAAATTTAGATGGATAATATAGTGGAATGTTTGATTTTCCTATTTTGTTTTAAAGGTCCCGCTCGCCTTAAAATCCTTTTTTGGTAGTAAACAGAGCTGGCCAAGCCTTCAGATGCCTGCCATGCTAAAGCTCCCTTTTAAGGGAAACTGTCTTGTTCCTTAGCTCTTGTTGGATGGATGGCGACTCTTTGTATTTAGCCATAACCCCTGGTTGTGGCCAAGTGGACACTAGAAAACCATACCAAGAACACTGACTTATGACTTGGTACAAAGAGATCTACTAGGCTAATCATATTTTACCCTGGGTTATTAAAAAATACAAAATGTGGAAACCTGGAGATACTTTAGAGTGGAGGGCAAAAATTGAAACAGTGCATTAAGGAATATCTTAAGGTAAACATGAGGGAAAGATTTGTTACTTTGTATTGTAGAGAAACAAAAGATATGAGAAATCCAAGAAAGCCATTTAATAGTGAAACTTAAAGAATTGTGTATTTGGAATTAAGTTATATAATTAATAATGAGACCAGTAGAAAGATGACTACCTATTTGATTGATTCATTTTTTTTTATTTCAACAGATTAGTTTATTGAGTTACTACAATGTACCAGATACTATTTAGTCCAAGAGGTTTGCTCTGAAAAAACAGAGAAGCCAGTGATTCTCAACTGGCTGTAACCTTGCCTGCCAGAGAATGCTCGACAGTGTTTAGAGACATTTTGGTAGTCACAACCTAAAACGGGCAGTGCTCTTGGTATGTTAGTGAATAGAGAATGCTGCTAAATATCATACAATGCACAGGACAGCTTCTTACAGAAAACAATAAATGATCTGACCAAAATACATGTCATGTTGAGATTTGGAAATCCTGGTATAAGCCATCATAAGTATATATTTCATGGAGTAATTACCATCTTGTGATTGATATTTAACTTTCTGTGTTTTTAGACGTGAAGAAGTTTACTGGAGTGCAATGGAGGCCTCAGTAATATTACCCATTCTGAAGAAAAAACTGGCCTTCCTTTCAGGTATGTCTTCCTTCTTTAAAGTTGGAAGTGTTTGATGTATAAACTTGTTTAAACTTTTTTTTTTTTTTTAAGTTTGACAGAAATGCACTTCATTTTCCTGAGATTTTTGTTTCAGAGGTCTTCCTGAGGCATCTTTTAATCAGAAGGGATAGCCATGCAAGCCAAGTCTGTCACTGTTGTTTCTTGGCAGGCCAATTTTTATCTGTTCTGTAATTTGGTAAAATGATCTCCACAGGGTAGATGTCATGATGTCTCACTTCTTACATGAAAATAAAATAATTGATACAGTCTAAGAATAATTGACTAAATACATCTAAATAATTGTTTCTAATACATAGAGTAATTAGTTTTTATGATACCCTGCATTCTAGCTTATCTTCCATCTTTCTGTGAGAAGGTTTCAGTGTGCTGAGAGGATTGTGAAATATCAGTTATACAGCTTTCAGTTTTGGCTGTGTGAACTTGGCTATACAAGCTTGGTTTACCTTCAGTTATTAGTGCAAAGTCTATGTCAGCTAAGAAGAGTCAGAGAGGAACTGCAAGATATTTTATCAGTGTGAGAGCAGTGGTGGGTACATTGGGTGTAGTGATTTTTCTGGAATTCTGGATCACTGAGTAAATTAGCACATGCTTTAGAACAGCTACTGTGGCCAACCTGTTTAGGGTTATTTTATTATGTTATCTCAATTTTTCTTCCTTACTCTTTAGATCACATGTGTCAAACACAAGGCCCGCGGGCCAAATCCGTCCCGCCAGGCCTTGCAATGTGGCCCGCACCGCGCTGTCATCACTGCACTCCGCTGCGTTTCCATCACAATGACAGTTTATGAGTGTTCAGTAAACCATTCGGCCCGCGATTTAGGCTGGATTTTAGATTTTGGCCCCTTCTCTGATTGAGTTCGACACCCCTACTTTAGATCCTATCAGAATTTTCTTGATATTTAGACTATTAATGTCTTTTTCCCCCCCAAAGAATATTGTAGCTCTCTGTATATTGACATGTCTTTCTAGGGTAGTACAATAGACAAAAAAGGTATTGTCTATTAGTGTTACTGTTTGTTTATTGACGTGCATTTCCTTTTTATGAAGAATCCTCTTCCCTTACCAGTTGACACGTTTTTCCATTCTTTTCTGATATGAATGGTGTTGTAGGAGACATTTTTATTCAACGTTTGTGCGTGTTGTACAAGTTCTGTAATATGTATTTCTATAAGTGGGCCTGTAAAAGAAAATTTACTTTTAAATTTGTGTGACGTTTTGTCAGATTGCTCTCTAACAATATTGTTTCAAAATGCCTGTTTGCCTACACCATTGCCAAGAGTAGATATTATTATTCTTTTATAGTCTTTATCTCTGATATTTTGCTTCCTTATGACACTCATCTCTGTGCAGCATTTGACTGTTGACCTTACCTATCTTGAAAGTCTTTTCCTGCCAGCTTCTGCCCTCTTTTGTGTTTGTACCAGTGATTGTTTTATTGTTTGATAGTGCAAGCTGAGGGTGTAAGGTTAACTAGAATGTGAGAGCTATCCCCTGAAGACAATTCCACAGTGGGTCAGCATGCTACAGGCCAGAGGTGATAACCATTTTTTTGATACCCTGCATCCTAACTTGTCTTCCATCTTATTAATGAAGAGATAAAGATTAAAATTTTTTGAGGAGAAAATGAAACGTCTCTTAGGCCACCACTCTTGATTTTTCTCCATTGGCCATTAATTATTTTAACCATTAAATTAACACTTAATTTTCAAACTTGTTTAAAAATAGAGAAAACTTTTTAAACCAAAATCATTCAGAGAACAGAGTTAGAAAACTATGGGTGCAATCTGTTTTTTTTTCATCTTACACTCTAGACAAAACAAACAAACAAACAAACCAAACGTGCAATTGAAAGTCTCAATTGATTATCTGTTAAGTTGAATCACTTGATTACCATTTATTGAGTTTAAATAAAATGGTTGAATATCAATAATTTTTATGATTAATCTAATAAAAGGATCTTCTATGGTTGGTACATCAAGAATTGCATTTATGTTGCCGAAATCGTTTTGGCTCAGTGGATAGAGTGTCAGCCTGCGGGTTGAAGGGCCCAGGGCTTGATTCTGGTCAAGGGCATGTACCTTGGTTGTGGGCACATTGCCAGTAGGGGACATGCAAGAGGCAGCTGATCGATGACTCTATCCCATCGATGTTTCTAACTATCTCTCTCCCTTCCTCTCTGTAAAAAATTAATAAAATATATTTTTTTAAAAAGAAAAAAAATTGCATTTATGCCACTCATAGCAGTCATCTTGTTCACACCTTTTAGATCAGGGGTGGGGAACGTCCAGCTGATGGGCCATATAAGGCCCGTGAAATCATTTGGTTTGGGCCTGCCAAGGCATTGGGGGAGTTAATTAAATGTTTACCAAATATAGCAGGCTAATTTTTAAGTTGATAATTTGGTATGACCCATAATGATGTTATAAATATACAAATTGCCTTTGGCAGAAAAAAGGTTCCCACTCCAGTTTTAGATAATACAGAATCGTTTCCTTTAGAATCTGCTGGTTTTTAGGCTGCTAAAAAGGCCACACAACTGTCACTTGCATCAAAAGATGGGCTTTAGAGTGTGAAGTCAGTCATAAGGGGGACTTTCAAAGGAGCTCTGTGTGTATAAAAGTATTAGTTACATTCTATTAATAATGGAAAATTGATAGGAGCTGAACAAACATGAAATGTAAGTTTCACTACCTGGCTTTCAGCTTCTATATCCAGTTGCCATACACTCTTCTCCGCTGGGCAGGACTTTCTCTTTATTGCCTCATGAACACAGAATGTCTAGCTGACCTTTGTGTTTTAGCTCATATCAGTCCTCATCACAGAATGCTCTTTTGGCTTTGTTTATAAATTCTATCATTTTCTCCATTTTTTTTCTCAATATATTTTTATTGATTTCAGAGGAAGGAAGAGGGAGAGAGAGATAGAAACATCCACGATGAGAGAAAATCATGGATCGGCTCCCTCCTGCAAGTCCACAACCTGGACATGTGCCCTAGACCAGAATCAAACCTGGGACCTTTCAGTTCGCAGGCTGACACTATCCACTGAGCTAAACCAGCTAGGGCTTCTCCATTTCTTTAATTCTTTTTATAACACAACCTAGCAAATAAACTGTCACATTTCATACCATTATTTCTTATGACTCAAAGCTTTTCTTAGGTTGGTTTAATTTTACTTGTAAATGCTTATTATGCTGGGCTCGCAATAGGTGTTTGATGAGTTGATTAAATTAAGAAGCAGACTAGAAAGAAGAAAATTAAACTGATAATTGCTATGTGTAAGTGAAAATTTCATGGGTGAATTTTTTCCTCTTATTTTTTTTTTCTAAATTTTATATAATTTTGCTATACTACTATGGGCATTTACAGTAAATAAAATAAATAGCCACTAGGTAGTTTTTTACCGGTATCTTAAACTTGTAATTATTTTAGTAGCATTGAACCCGAATATATATTACTTGTTCAGTGCTTTAATAGCTACTACATGTTAAATTTACCTTTTTTTCTTTAACAGGAGGAAAGGACAGACGAAGTGGCCTCATTCTGACAATTCCATTATGCTTGGAACAGACAAATATGGATGAGCTGAGTGTCACCTTAGACTATCTACTCAGCATTCCAAGGTGACTCTTAAGGTGTCTTTTCTTAAATCTCAGTATATCTTCATTCAATTACTAATGATTTTTGCTATTGTCAAAATATACTTTGCTAACATCTGCTTTTATTAGCAGTGAAGTTATAATTAAAAACACTAGAATCTGTAATTTATGATACCATAACAGATAAAATACTCTTTTTTATGCTCTTCAGGCACTGAATAATATACAGATTTCCAAAATGTATGTTCTATCAACTTTTAAGGAACATGAAGATGGAGTATTTATTTATCATGCAATTTGAGGAAACTTAGAGGAATGAGTTGAATAGAAAGTATCTTTTATTTAGTTATGTATTTCACTGTATAGATATTAGTACATTTGCATATTTTAATTTATTGAGTGAAGACTATTAGGAGTTTAAAATATTCTTGTTTTAAAAAATGCAAAAAATATTTATATTTTAATCCAAAGGTCTTTGGATTTTTAATTTTTATATTTCTTGAGTGAAGACAAAACATATACTTTTCTTTTTGCTTGGGCCCATTCTTCATTTCAACAACAAGGAAAACAAAAAAGTCCCCAACTTTTTCCCCCCATCAGTGATATTTGGGGGCTGAAGTCTCGTGATTTAGGCCTCCAAAAACAATTGGATCAGAATCTCTGAGGTTGACTCTCAGGCATTAGAATTTGAAAAACGTCTCCAGGTTATTCCTGATTCTGTAGTGCTACAACAGGTATAGAAGTTACCTTTCTATTTTTCTCAAATTTTGCATTTTTTAAAAATCCAAATTTAAGATTTTAAATTGGTTCTTCCTAGTTGTAGAAAACTCATTTATGTTATAGAAGAAACATCAGAGCACAAGGGTTTAATGACTTGCCAAAAATTACACAGACATTAAAGTCATAAGTCTTCAGTCACTCAGTAAATACATGAGGTCCTACATTGAGCTTCTCATTTTTCTAAGTACTGAGGAGATGGGTGAACAAAGCAGACCCAGGCCCCACCCTTATCAGCCTTATGCCTTAACGGTCAAACTAATATTACAAATAGATACATAGCATATTAGATGTTCATGAAGGCTATGAACACTAGAGTTAAGAGAGAGATGGCTTGGGAAGGGTAGGTGAGTCAGTATTTTACAAAATGGTAAGATTTTATCAGATGTAATTGAATTGAGGAAAAGGACCTATAAATGTTTGATGAAAGAGCATTAAGAAAGAACATTTAAGACAGAGGGAACAGTAAGTGCAAAAGCCCTGAGACAGAAGCAGGCTCAGCATGTGAGACCAGTAAGGTGGCTGGAGCAGCTTGAGAGAGGGACAGAGTTCTGGAAGAGTGATTAGAGAGAGAGAGGCTGGAGTCAGAACATAGAGGACCTTGCAGGCCATTAAGTTCTGAATTGGAAGGAAAGCCATTGCTGCATTCTGACTGAGGAGTGATTTGATTGAATCATGTTACATTTTTAAAGGGCCTCTGTATTTAAAGCACTGTGCTGGGAGCTGCCAAGATATCAGTAAGATAATATTCTTGCTTTTTGGGGAGCATGTTATCTAGTGAAGATAAATTATAAACAATAATTATAATAAAAGAATGAGTGAAATTAGTGCCGTTATGTACGTATAAGCAGAGCTCTGTGAGTGGAGAAGAAGGAGCCCTTCATTGTAATCAGAGAAATTATTAAGAGCTATCCAACACTGAGCTCAGGAAACCCTGGCACATAGAGTGAGTGAGCTTGTTGAGGAGTGTCTTCTCTTTTACTGCCTGTTTAAACGGAGTCACCTCGCCCTCGAAAGGCTCTTAACAGAGTAGGAATAAGGAGGCAGGGTTTTAATAGTTTGTTGTTATTGTTCTTAAAATATAAACATGTAAATGGTAGTGTAAGAATTTGTTGGTATAGCACCTCAGCTCCTCCAACATGCCATTTATAAAGTACATAGCATGCTTCTAAATTATGTATGTTGTTAAAAACAGCTTAAACTGTCACTTCACTTGTAGGAATAAGTTAAAAAAACAACCACCAAAAAAAAAATCTCTCCCTTAGATGAAATAGTGTCTTTGGATTATGTGTGTTTTCATTATCTATTTCATTAAAATGTGAGAAAATTATGATTAAGGGTGCTTTTAAGTACCTCAAGAGATTAATTTAGAGTATTTCATCTCCTTAAGATCACTGCAGATGGTATTTGCAAGCTTCATTACTTTCTTTGTCTTAATATACAGATTAATTTAGAATATGCTTTGAAATTTAAAAACCTGTGTAAAACTTCTTAACAAAATAGGTTGTGTAACCTGTTCCTGAGACAAGCAGATGCCAGTGAGGAGAAAATACCAAATTATGGGAGTGGCTCACTTCTCTTGGCTCTGGTACCCATCAGGAAAGGCTCTCTACTAGGCAGTCTGTGTCTTAGCTCTCCCTCCTGCAAGTTCCCATAATGCATTGGAAGTCCCTGACTTGTCATGTATGTAAAAACCACTCAATAGCCAGTTACCCTCTCCAGCTGATCTCTCTTGGGCTTTTGTCCTCTCTGAGTCATAGTGGTCTTCCTAGATGTCTTGTTGGTAGGGAACTCCAGGAATTTCCTCCTTACCTGATCCCACAACCAGCAATTAGATGTCAGATTTGCTTTCCCCAGTTAAGTCTTTATGCATTGTTGCTAATCCAGAAGTGCTTATTATATTGCCTCAACTTCTTGCTACCCAACCCAACAATACTAGTAGGTCCTCTATTTTGTAATACAAAATTCAAAACTAGAACACTTCAGCATTTGAAATATATAATTATTGAGATATAATTCAGATACCATGAAATTCACATAACGTTTAAAAGTGTACCATTCAGCAGGTATATTCACAAGGTGGGTGTGACCATCACACTGTAATTACAGAACATTTTTATCAGCCTAAAAAGAAACCTTATACCCATTAGCAGGAACTCCCCTTTCCCACCTTCCAGCCTCTGATGACCACTAATCTGCTATCTTCTGTCTCTGTGGGTTTACCCATTTTGGATATTTTATATAAATGGAACCTTATTATAACATACGGAGTTTTGTTTCTGTCTTCTTTTCTAGGTTTATCTATGCTATTTAGCATGTTTCAGTACTTTTATTTTTTTTTGGTTGAATATTATTTCATTATATGGATTATCACATTTTGTTTTTCCAATTTATCAATTGAAGGACATTTGGGTTATTTCTGCTTTTAGCTATTTTGAATTATGCTACTATAAACATTTGTGTGCAAGTTTTTTATATGATCACTAGAGGCCTGGTGCACGAATTCGTGCACAGGTGGAGGTCCCTCAGGGTGGCCTCCAAGGATTGGGCCAAAACCCGCAATCCAATGCTGCCTGCAGCTCCTACCTGCCACTCCCGCTCACCCCGGCCCCACTGTGCCTGCTTCAGGCTCATGCCCAATTAGTCCCAATTGGGAGATGCTCGTGCTGCCAGAGCAGTGCTCACCAGTCATGAGCCCTGCATCTGGTGCCCTACAAGGGGAGTGGCCTGCGGGTTTGGGCTAAAACCAGCTCTCCAATATCCCCTGAGGGGTCCTGGATTGCGAGAAGGTGCAGGCCAGGCTGAGGGACTATCTGATCAGGGAGGAACTGCTGGAAGACTCCAGGGCGTGTCCAGCTCACCTCCCTCAGTCCAAGCTAACCCACCAGTCGGAGTATTGGCCCCCTGGTGGTCAGTGCACATCATAGCGAGTGGTTGAGCAGCCTTAGCATATCATTAGTATATTACTCTTTGATTGGTTAGTTGTTCTGCCATTTTGTCTATTTGCATATTAACCTTTTATTATATAGAATATTGTATAAGATATGATTCAATTTGTTTCACCTGTTGCATACTTCTCTTTTTTGGAGGCTTAGGTTCTGTTCCTGCCTTTAACAATATCATTCTTATGATCTTACTGTTTTTCATTAGAATTGGACATCACTTCTCCAAAAACCCTCTTGAAGCTAATGTGAATTCTTAGAGGGATTAAGGGAGGATTAGCAAAATCCCCTCACTGTTGGATTTAAATCTCAAGAAAGGGTCTGTTGTTTACCTTTCCTGTAATATACACAATTGGGAGAACTTTGATTGGAGAGAGGTTTCACTATAAATCCTTGCTTTGCTAAGCAAAGCTGTAGTTTCTTCCATTGTATTGGAGGAAGGGTAATTGAGATCCCTTAATCCAATTGATTTTATAAGTAAAACACCAACAACAACAACAATAATAATAGAGCTATGTGGCTTGGTTTTAGAATGGAGTTTTTTTTTTCATATAGTTGCATTTTACTAGGGTAGGCTTTTGGAAAGTGTTAGTAAGTCCTTGAGTAATAGATAATATATAGCAATAACACATTTTCCAATACACAACATAATATTTTGCTGGTCAATGATGGAGAGTGCAAAAGTGAGAGCAGAGGTGGGTTAGAGATGCTATATTCAAGCTTTGGATTACTGTGCACACTACCTCATCTTATTACTTTTCTCCAAAAGAACACAAAGAGACCCTTTTCCAATGGTTCAGTAATAGTTTACTTTATTTCCTACCTGTTTACAGTATCCCTTTACAAACCTTATACTTCAGACAGAAAGAAGAGATGAAAATTATGTGTTCACTTGGCAGTCATTAGTTACCTACTTCAGTGTGATCCCATTTTATAGATTAAGAAATTAAGAGACCAGTGAGACTATTTGAAGATTACTTTGATTTCTTCTCTTTTTAAGAAAGTGACTTTCCATGCTTTCAAAGTAATTTTCTTGCCAAATTAGCTTGTAAATATTCATTATTTCCTGAAACGAGAAGAACAAATTGCTTGAGAAAACTCAAATGATATACTGTGTTGACAATGTAAACCAAACCACGTGACATTAATGCTGCTCCATATACAATTAAGATGTGAACTTTATTTAGAATTGTGAAGAATAAAATATAAAGTTTAATATTTTGTAGTTTTGTTTCATTTCAGTGAAAAGTGTAAGGCTAGAGGATTTACCGTGATTGTGGATGGCAGAAAATCACAGTGGAATGTGGTGAAAACGGTAGTCTTAATGCTACAGGTAATTTTATTTTTGGCTTTCAAAAAATGGTTTTGTTTTACAGCAACAGATATGGTGATAATGGCCAATGCATTTCATTTATAGGACTACGCCCAGGCTTCTTAGCAGTTACTGAGTTCTGAAATGCACAGCTAACTATTGGTTTGATACATTAAATTCAATTCTTGTAGGTTTGACTTTGAAGAGTAAAATAAATGCCAGCCCTATTCTGAAGGTTTGTAAATGGTCAAAAATAATGTCATGTTTAAGTAATTTAAGAAATAGGCCAGTCAGGGTAAAAGTGTGAGGGGAGACATTATCATATTCACCTGGGAGCCTTTGCAGACTGTAATATCTGCATCATCTCTACTCTACCCCATTCTGATACTAGAGGTAGGGAGTAGGAGTATGTAATTCTATTCTGCAAAAGCTTCTTGGGTGGTTTTGATAAGTGTCTCTTTTCTGTCTTCCCCCCATCCCCTTTTCCTCCACAATGCACCAGGAATCAAGATGGTCTATTCCTTTCTAATCCAGAAGAACTGTACTTAACAGCTGTATCCCCATCGACTCTAGAAGCTCACAAATTAGCATTTGATGAACAGCTGCAATTATACAGGCCCCAATCTGATTCTGGTCTTGTGTTTTATAGTCTTGTGCTCCTCACAGAATACATACATGGCCCCTTGCATATAAGTAGGAACTCAGTAAACATTTGTTGATGTATAAGCGTGTGGAGGATACTATGATCAGAAATGGAAAAATAAAACCTATACTAATAAAAAGCCTATGGCTGTGACACTACATGACCAAATGAGCATCCAAGTGGGCGGGGTGGGGCAGTGAGCTACTAGCGGAGGAGACCTTAGAGCGGTGGAGGGCGGACCAGTGAGCTAGGAGTGGAGGGCCAGGGCCAGGCGTAAGCTACTAGCGAGTCTCCCAGAGGCGAAGGGCGGGTGTGAGCTACAAGCAGTGATGGGTGGGGGGCCAGCTTAGGTAAGTGGAAGTGAACTATGCTGAGCCTCTAGTATTTGAATAATTGAAAGGGCCAGATTGCTCTTACCTGGGTTTCCTCAAAAGGACTTCTAGAGAAGGTAAAAATTGAGTGAAATATAAGAGATTGTATAATTTAAACAAAAGAGAGTGAAAAGAGCATTTTTGGCAGAACACTGACTTTAGAGACAGCTCAAAAATGAAGGGAGTTGAAGGCAGGCCAGTGTGGGGGAAATAAAAGTTGGCCGCTACATGGGATAGTGAACATTCAGTTAGGTAAATATCAGTGATATTTAAAGCCAGATCAAGAATTTTAAATGAACTAGGAAATAATTGGTAGCTGCTTCAGGATTTTGTAGAAAGGAGTATAATTAAAAAAATTAATTAAGGAGAATGACTCAATGTTATATCTTTTATTTGGGATAATTAGGAAAGGGATTCAAGGTATGGAAACTGGTAATTTATTTTTCAGTTTTAGTGCTTAATAGAGTTTGAGTATCGTACTATACTGAACTTGCTATATAAATTATCTCATTGAATTTTATTCTTAGAGCCTTGGGAAGCAGGTTCTATTATCCACAAAAGTGAACTGAGGTTCAAGGATTTTAAATAACTTAGTGAGATTCTTGTAGAGAAAATGGGAAGGAGCCAAGACTGAAATTATCAGGTCTTAACTTTATCCTTTACAAAGTTTATATTTTCTAGGTATAAATCTGAGATGGTCCCCAAATTATCTACCCATTTCTTTATTGTTAACTGTTCGGCCTAAATCTTCATATTAGAATCACTACTTTGGCCCTGGCCAGGTAGCTCAGTTGTATAGAGCATTGTCCTGATAGGCCAAAGTTGTAGTTTCTGTCCCCAGTCAGGGCACATTCAATTATCAAACAATGAATGCATAAGTAAGTGGACCAGTAAAAATTGCTGTTTCTTACTTTTTTCCTTCCTTTCTCTCTAAAATTAATAAATAAAAATTTGGAAAAATAAAGAAGAATCACTCAATTTGATTGAAAAAACAAACAAGCACATAGCCGAAACTGGTTTGGCTCAGTGGATAGAGCATCAAGCCTGCATACTGAGGGGTCCTAGGTTCGATTCTGGTCAAGGGCATGTACCTTAGTTGCGGACACATCCCCAGTGGAGGGTGTGCAAGAGGCAGCTGGTCTATGATTCTCCCTCATTGATGTTTCTAATTCTCTATCCCTCTCTCTTCCTCTCTGTAAAAAAATCAATAAAATATTTTTTAAAAAAGAAAAAAACATATAGCCTCTTGAGGATCAGTTTTCAACAGAGCACAGATTAGTGTTCTGTCATTACTTTTTCTGTCAAATATGTTTCCAGTACTGTTATATTCCAAACACGAAGATTAACTCTTCTCTGTCAAAGTTGTTAAAATAACTATTAAGTGAGAAATCCATTAATTACGACCTGTGTTCTTCCTTTCATCCCATTACTTAACTGTGTCACAAATGCACGGGAACTTGCTGTCTGAAGTGGACTTTGATCAGTGACAGTATTGAAGAACAATCAATGGATGATTTAATCCCTTTTTGTGATTTCTTTTCTGATACGTATTTTAACAACTTTTGGATTTATAAATACTCAACATTTTCAGAAATTGCAGTGGCCTGTTGTTTGCTCCTAGTCAAACATTTTCTACATGCAGTCTCTCATTGCTTTTATTTCAGAAGGTACTGGTATCAGTTGATTGGGAGCCCAGAGCTTAGTGCTGGCTCTGCCAACAGCTAATATTCTCTCAGATGGGTGGCTTGGTTTCTCTTGTTTCTCACAGCTTTAATATTTAATGATTTTGAAATAATACTTTCACAAGTCATATGAATAAGCCTTAATCTACCTTGAACTTCCTTGTCCCTCTGGTAAAAGTTTTGATTTGATTTTTAATAAAATGGAAATTAATAAAATCTTTTACTTAGTTTATTCATAGCCCAGTCATTACAGGGAACAGTAGGTTTGTGATGTGCCCATTGCCATGTTTTAAGTAGGAAGGTCTTCTATCCTACTTAATAATAACATTGTATTATTATGTTATCATCATTCCGTTATACCACTTATGGTATAGAATATAAATTTATGGTTGTTGGTCCCTGGAGTTTGTAAATGAAGTTTTATTGGAACTCAACCACACTCATTTGTTTACATATTTGCTTATGGCTTCTTCTATACTACAGGGACAGAATTTTAAATAATTACAACATAGGCTGTATTGCATGCAAAGCCTAAAATATTTATTATCTGGCCTTTCAGAAAGAATTTACTCTGATCCCTAGTCTAGAACATTTGAAATGGTGTGGTAGAACTTTAGAGTCAGGCAGGCCTAGTTTCCATTACAGCACCATCACTTTTTATTTTGGATAAATTACTTTAGTTCTCTAAAGCTCAATTTATTCTTCTGTAAAGTTGAAGGATGAAAGCCACTTGTTAATGCAAATTCATTTATGCAATAAATATACTGTATATATGGAGTGTCCTCTATATGCCGGGCACATAGGAGTGACATGATAGATAAGGCACCTGCCATTGGCAGCTTATGTTCTACTGGAAGGTTAGGTAATAAAGAGGAAAATTACCAAATAATGAAACATCAGATAGTGGTAAATACTAAGAAGAAAAATACAGTGGTAAAAGGAGACTGAGCCAATGGTGCTATGTTAGGTAGGGTGATTAGTGAAGAGGGAATATTTCAGTAGAACCCTAAATGAACTGAGGGAGCATTCCTGTATGAGACAAAGAACATTCCAGACAGGAAATGTCAAGGCAAAAGCCCTGAGGTGGGAACAGACTTCTTACATTCCAGGAGCAGCAAGGCCATCAATAACTGGCGAAGGAGTGAGCTGAGGAGAAAGGTATGAGATGAGGTCTGAGAGGTCACTGGCCCTGGAGGGCCTTCTAGACCTTGGTAAGGGGTTGAATGTTATTCTGAGTAGAGGAAACATGAAGCAGGGAGGTCTGTTCAGAGAATATTTCAAAAGGCTGACTAGTTTGGGATATTAGCAATGTAGGTCATAAAAACAGGCAAATTTAAGATATGTATAAGGAGCTTGCTGAGCCGAAACTGGTTTGGCTCAGTGGATGGAGCGTCGGCTTGGGGACTGGAGGGTCCCGGGTTCGATTCCAGTCAAGGGCATGTACCTTGGTTGTGGGCATATCCCCAGTGGGGGGGGGGTGCAAGAGGCAGCTGATCGATGATTCTCTCTCATCGATGTTTCTAACTCTCTATCTCTCTCCCTTCCTCTCTGTACAAAATCAATAAAATATATTAAAAAAAAAATAAGGAGCTTGCTGATAAAGTATACATGGGATATTTATACATGGATAAATGTTAATTTCCATTTTTAGGTCATATGAATAACCATATCTATTAAATGTGAAATTGTATTAATCAAAGATTAGCTTTGTCCTCATTAAGTTAATAATCATGCAGAATTTTGGCTTTTTTGTATAGTGACCTATAAGAAACTTATTTTGTGAGAAAATTGATTTTACATTATTTGAAGAATTTCTCCAAGAAAATTGGGTTAGAAAACAGAAATTTTATAATTTTTCAACTAAAATTGTCTTGCAGTTTATATCTATACATATCCCTGTTTGAGAGCTTCAGTAAAACAAAAACAATCAACTTGTACTGTGTGTATTGCTGTTTACCTTCACTATGGAATACTGTAATCTCTTCTGAGTCAGCTTGTCTTTCAAGTATTTCTTTATTGCCATATATGTTTTGAAGTTTGGAGTATTTCTTCTACTTTATTATTTTAATTATTTTCCAAAGGTCTCTTAACTACTCAGCCTAATCATGAATATCTAGTAATTTATAGCTTTAATAAACTATTCATTTTACATATATAATTTATAATTATTTTTTAATATTTTACAGAATGTTGTTCCAGCTGAGGTGTCCCTTGTTTGTGTGGTAAAGCCAGATGAATTCTGGGATAAGAAAGTAACACATTTTTGCTTTTGGAAAGAAAAGGATAGACTTGGCTTTGAGGTAAATATAGAAGTGTGTTTTATCTTTAAAAATAGTGCTTTGCTGGTATTGTTTTGTTTGTGCAGCTTTGGATACTATGCAGTGCTTAAGTAATGCTTCCTCAGTGCCTAAGCAATGATCAGTAAGTATAAAGTCATATTCAGATACTTGTTGAATGAATTATGATGCTTTGTCAAAGACAACAAATGCTTTCTTATTTCCATTTATATCACTCTTTGTTAACTCATTTGAATAAGTAGAAACTTTTTAGTCAAAAACTTTTTAGTCAAAAATAATTACCACAGGACATGTAAATCATACTAGGAAATCATAGACATTTTGTAATTGAGGGCAGCGCATATTTTATGATATGCCAATTTTTTATTTTTTTTTAGTATCTGGATTGGTTTTGATACAATTGGTTTTGATACAATGAACACAATTATCCATCCTTCCCTATTGACATTTCTCTCTCCCTCTCACTTTCCTTGCATGAAAATAAATCTTATTTTAGATCAGGAATAAGTCCAAAGATGAAATATAAATTTAAACAATTCTGTTATATTTTTCCTTTCACAACCTGTTAATCCCAGCTTCCTAGTAGGAGAGTTGATAGATACTAAACTTTACACCAGTTAAATAAAATATGGGAGCTTTGCAAGATGTATAAAGTCCAATCTTTACCTATAGAATATAGAGCCTTCAATGCTTTTGCAAGCCAGAGAATTAAGACTCATTATGGACGTTGCTACACATGTTTATTTTCAATAAAGTCAGTGTCGATGTATTTTTGGTCTGGAGGACAGATTGCTAAAGTGTCTGAGAAAGATTTCAGAAAGCCTGGTTAGTTCTTAAATGAGGTAGCTTTGAAATGTTTTAAAATGAGTGATTTTTTTCTTCACTAAAAGAAAATATTAGGTTATAATTTATTTGCAATAAAATCTATCCATTTTAGTGTACAATTTTGAGAGTTTTGACAAACACAAAGACAAACAGGTATGTAACCACATCACAATCAGGAAAACAGGAAATAGCTCATCATGCTATTTCCATCACACTTCTTTGTAGTCAACTACTTCTTCCATCTCTAGTCCCAGACAACTAGGGAACTGTTTTCTGTCCCTATAGTTTTGCCTTTTCTAGAATGTCATGGAAATGGAATGATACATTATGTAACATTTTTTCACATGCGCATTTGCACTTGAGATTCATCCATGTTATATGTATTGATAGTTCTTATTACTGAGCTACAGTAATCCATCGTGAAGGTATACCACAGTCTGTGTATCCATTCCACAAGTTGTGTTCAGTTATTAGTGATTACAATAAAGTACTATAAACATTCATTATAGGCTTTTATATGAAGTTTTTATCTTGAGGGGTAAAATACTAAGGAATTAGATTGGTGGGTCATATGGTAAGTATATATTTAACTTTATAAAACACTTCCAAAGTAGAATTTGAAAGCAGCCATATAATTTTGCATTCTCACCAGCAAAGTATGCAATTTCCATTCTTGCTAGCACTTGGTATTGTCAGTTTTTGTTTATTGAAATTATAGTTATTCTAGTGGGTGTGTAGAGGTGTATCATTTTGGTTTTAACTTGTATCTCTCAAATGATAATGTTACAAGTTCATTTTCAAATGTTTATATGCCATTATTTATCTTTTTTGGTGGTAAACATTTTTTACCCATTTAAAAAAAAATAAACAAGGCCTTTGTTTTCTTGCTATTAAAATATGAAAGTTCTATACGAATTTGGTTAGAGGTCTTTTAAGAGCTGTGTAATTTGCAAATGTTACGTCTCTGTCATTTGCCTTGCAAGATCTTAACAGCATGTTTCAAGAAGTTTTTAACTTTAATGAAGTGCAGCTTTAAAAAAAATTTTTTTTTATGAACAAGGCTTTTTGTGCTATAGCTGAGAAATTTTTGCCTAACCTAAGGTCACAAAGATTTCTCCTAGCCCTAGCTGGTGTGGCTCACTGGATTGAGTATTGGCCTGCTGACTAAAGGGTCCCCAGGTTTGATTGCTGTCAAGGGTACATGCTTGGATTGGGGGCTTGACCCCCAGTAGGGGGCGTGTAGGAAGCAGCCAATCAATGATTCTCTGTCTTCCCTTTTTTCTCTGAAGTTAATAAAAATACATTAAAAAAAATTTCTTATGTATTTTAGGTTTTATATTTAGATCTATGATCCATTTGAGTTAATAGCTGTGTCTTTTTTTATATATATATATATTTTATTGCTTTTACAAGAGAGGAATTGAGAGGGACAGATAGTTAGAAACATCGATGAGAGAGAATCATTGATCAGCTGCCTCTTGCACACCCCCTACTGGGGATGTGCCCGCAACCAAGGTACATGCCCTTGACCGGAATCGAACCTGGGACTTTTCAGTCCGCAGGCCGACGCTCTATCCACTGAGCCAAACCGGTCTTGGCATAGCTGTGTCTTTTTATTACTGCATCTGATCCTGTTCTTTTTTTGAGGCCATACTAATGTTGGACCCAGGATCAAAGATTGTCTTCATGTTCCTCTGTTTACTTTTCTTTCCAGTTTTTGTAGAAAGTTATTTTCCCTTAGAAAAATATTCTACAGCAAACAAATGCAAGCAAACATGCACCTTGAGATAGTAGTAAGTAGTATATGTATAAACACACATACACATGAGTATGTACTAAGCACGCAAAGACTTAGCAAGACACATTTTAATTCCAAATCTTACACATATATTCTTAACATAAGTAAACTAAAAAGTAAAACATCTGAGTGCTTGGAGAGTAACAAGTTCAATGTTATGTTCTTTAAGAATATTTTATTAGGAAAGGATATGTGTTCTAGTTACAGACAGAAGAGTGGGATTAAGGGAGAGACAAGGTTTAAGTCTTTTCTATAAATTTGATTTCAGATTAAAGAAAACCTTCACAAAAGTTTTGGTTAAAGATAACATGTTAAATATTTTTCAAACTTTTGAACAATGGCATGTGCTATTTAATAAAATATTATGCTTATATTCATTTAATTTGTCTTAACCTCTCAACATAAAATAAAGGAAAAAGTAATGTTTTATGTAGGACTTCACTATAAAACAATTTCATAGTGTTTACTTTCTTTAAAAGGATTTGGCAAAGTGATCTTTTTTTTTTCTTCCTGTAGTATATCCTTAAATATATTTTATGTCATAAAAGAAAGTGAATCTATACTATTTACATTTAAGTTAATTTTAGGAAAATGAGTTTTAAAGGAAATATTCAGATGCAAATAAACCTTTGCCACAAATAACTGAGTAACTGCAGATTTTTCCTTTGGCTTATTAAACTTGAAATCTGTTGCCAATAGTTTTATGGATTTAGGTACTGCAAAATATAAAAACGTGTGTGTGTGTGTGTGTGTGTGTGTGTGTGTGTTTAGTGAGATTAATCAGTGGATGGAAAGTGACAAGTGCTCTTCATTGGGCAAGAACAGGTCATATATTAGAAACAGGGGTCCAAATTAAGTGTATGGGATGACAGCTGATCAGAATTATGTCCTCTGAGAGCTTAAAGAGACCTCATTAATAACAATATAACTTTTTTGGCAGATTGGGGAAATAAGCTAGGAGTGAATTCCTTTAGGTTGACTTTTACAGGGTGAGTTTGTGTCAGAGCTATGGTATAAACCGGGAATGATTGGCTCCTAGCTTAGGATCCTTCTAGTTATTATTTAATGGTGTTTAACTTAAAAAAGAAATTTGGAAATTGGGAGTATTCTAGTAAAGCCTTTGTCTCTCTGCACTATTATGACCAGAGGAGCAACAACATGTAGATTTATTTAGAGTATTGTCAGCAAGGCTTTAGAAACAAACCAGAAATCTTTAATCCACTTTATGAAAGTGTTGTACAGCTGTCTCCGGGTTATTGGAGAAACAGCAATAAAAAAAAGCTATTTCCTTTATAGAACCTTATTTATTTTTATATTTCCAACATTAAAATATATAACATCAAATAAATAATACTTTTAATAAATAAATTTAATTTCCATTAGATAATGATTATTTAGCAAATAAACAGCACATCAATAAAAGCTGTTATGAGGGACATGATAGACAGGTTTTTTAAAAAAGATAGTTCAGTGTTTTAAATAGAATATTGGGCCAAATAAGGTACAGTTGTAGAGCAGAAAGACCATTTTTTATATTTCCCATTCATTGTATTTTCTGTTCAGTCTTTTTTTTTTTTTTTTTTTTTTAGGAGTGTTTTGGAAATATCATCTTTTCAGATATGAATTGATGGTCATTTTAGCAGGTAGTTCATTTCCTTATCAAATAAATAAATTGTTAGTATATACTTAGTTAATAAATAGACATTTTTAGAGAAAAGAGAAGCTCCCCTGGGATCTGATTGTGTTTAATCTTTCTAGAGTGGAAGTGTCTGCCTGAATCCCAAAAGGAGTTCGAGGCAGCATATTTGGCTTAACTCCACTGATTGTTGAATGTTTAACTTCATGTTTGCCTCTAAGAACTAGTCTAAAGAAGCTGCATTGGAGCTAGATGATAAAATAAAGCCCTCTGTGACAGTACTTCTCTGTGTTTCTTTTATTCCATTGTTTATCTTAAATTAGCTCCATTGGTGCCTAAATAGTAAAATATGCTAAACTCCTTATCCTAGAGATAACAGTAAGTTGCTATTTAAAGTTGACAGATATTATACAGTTTGCTGTCATTAAACTAACAAAAAATGTAATCTAATGTTCTGTATCTTATTATTATTTTTTTAATGGAAAAAAGAATCACATGAACTCTCAACTTCCCTGTCATCACACCTCCCTATTTTCCTTGTTCTACCTCTAACCCCCTTGTTTGCTGCCTCTGAAGAGGTACTGTTTCCCCAGTCTGAGGTTGAGATCTCATCTTGTTTCTTCTATAAGTTATTTCCTTCTTTTCTGTTTTTAGTTTTTTAATATGGCATTTGGTACATATATTTAAAAATGTATATAAGAATCTTAATAATAAAACAAACACTTGAGTACCTACCACATAACCTAAGAACTCAAATATCTAAAATTTAAAATAAATCTGAGTGCCCCTCTCTGATCCCATTCACCTATCCCCATCCCTGAACACCTAAATTATTTGTGTTTTTTCATCTTCTGTTTAGCTTTTCTTTCTGTATGTGTGTATTAAAAACATAAATGTGAAAGAAAATCTTTATAAGAAAGTAGAGAATGTTTATTTTTTATATTTATATCTAGAGTTATTTATGGATATTTATTCTAAAAATAATATGTTTAGTATTATTTGTTTTTTTGAGTTTTATAAATAGGGTATCATGATTTTAGTCTTGACTGACTTGCTTTTTCTCACTCTTCATTGCCTGTCTAAGAGTTATGCATATTCTTGCAGTAGATGCAGTTGATGCATGCTCACTGCTGAATGTGTTTCCATTGTGTGAATAAAAACAATATACTTGTTCTGTAGATGGATATTTGGGTTGTTTCCATTCTTTCACCATTATAAATGATGCTCTATAAACATACGCAGGTATATGTCTCCTGATAAACATGTATAAAGTTTTTGTTTGCAGAATATCCAGGCATAGGTTATAGAAATGTTTACAATTTCAAGATAATGCCAAATTATTTTTCCAAAGAGGCATTTTTGTCTATCCACTTGTGGTGTCTAAAAGTTTCTGCTGCTCTATGCCTTGTTACCACTTGATATTGGCTAACGAAAATATTTAAATCATATGGTCTTTTCTCAAGTTATCCTTGGGTATCTGTTAGTTTAGTCTCAAAATAAGTTAAGGGTTTTCCTTTATTTTTATTATCTGAAAGCATTTAATTAAGAAATGGCCTGTTCTTTGAGGTTTTTTTTTTTTAATTTAAATGAAGCTTCTTAGACTGTGAAGCTAAGCAAGTAGCTTATAGGTCATCAGGACAAATGTGCTGATTTTATAGAAGGAGACCACTGAGGGAGGCTTCCAGACTTCACAGGACTTAACTAGAAATCTCAGGGCTAGTACAGAGCAGAGCCAGAATTGAAGCTGGTTCAAGATCTGGTATACTTGCAGCATCACACATAAACTTTCACAACATAGTTAGTTAATAAAATACTTCTTAGCTACTGAAAATTTATTTGATTTTTAAAACTCACTTGTAAACTGGGTAGGCCTGGTATTTTCTTTCTGGGAAGATTGTTTTAAAAGAAAGATTAACACAATTATTTTCGTTTTTAAATAAATAATGAACTCTCTGTATTCCTATGTCTAGTTTCAACAACGATCAATCCATGGTTCTTCCTGCCTCATCCTTACCCTCAGCCACTTTGCTCAGGGAAAACTGAGGGTATTATAATGAATGAAATTGAAGATATTTCAATTAATTTATAAATAAATCCTTTATTATGTGTCTCTAAAACATAAAGACTATAAAAACTATAACCCAATACCCATTATCATGCCTTAAAAAAAAAATCCTTTAATATCTAAGAGCCAATTGGTTTCAAATTTTTCATCATTTGGTAAATGTTATAAAAAGATTTGGTTCTATACAGAATATTATTTATAATTAAAAAAATACATTTTATTGACTTTTTACAGAGAGGAAGAGAGAGGGATAGAGAGTTAGAAACATCGATGAGAGAGAATCATCGATCAGCTGCCTCCTGCACACCCCCCACTAGGGATGCACCCGTAACCAACTTACATGCCCTTGACCAGTATCGAACTCGGGACCCTTCAGTCCGCAGGCTGACGCTCTATCCACTGAGCCAAACCGGTTTCGGCGAATATTATTTATAATTACTATATTTTGAAATTTATATATAAATTAAGGTATATATTGGTTTATTTGTAACAGGAATTAAACAGTGTCCATAAGTTGTGATTGGTTGAGATGCCTTTCCAAGTGGATAAGGTTTTTTAATTTTGTTAATTTCTGATTTGATTGAGTCCTACCTTAATTTCATTGCAGTTTTTTTTTTTTTAATGTACCTAGGCTTTCTTTATGGTGTGATATAGTCATTTTTAAAAACTATTTTATGATTGTTTTAAAGGAATACATAATTCTCTTTATTTGTTGTGGGATTCTGTATTTCTCTTTCTATTTTTTTTTATCATTTTTTTTTTCTCCCTTGAAGTGAACAGGTTGTTTGTCCTATGGAGTTTTTCACTGCCAGGAGTATCTCTGTGGTGTGGATAACATATTCTTTTGCCTTCTCAAATCTTTGTATTTCCATAAATTGATAGTTGGATTTAGACAATTGATTAGATTCAGAATTCATTTCCTTTTCCAAGGCTGTTCATTGATCATGAGTCTCATAATAGTTATCTTCTTTTTTTTTTTCTTTTTTTTTTATGTTCGCAACCATTGATGTTCAGTGCCTAGATCCCTTAATTTATTAAAGATTTAAAAAGACGATGTTCTAGTTCTATTATTATTTCTTTATTTACTAGCTAGAATACTTCTATAATGAGAAACTGAACCTCATTTATTATTTACGCAGTGGTATTGTTGCTATATAAAAGGTTAGATACTTTTTTCCCCTTTATATCCTGATTTTATAAGTATGATCTCATTGAGTTCAACATACTGACATTTTAAAATACCACGTTTATTATTCTTATTGATATGCAAATTATTGTATCTTGACCAGTGGAAACCTTTTCAGGACTTTTTGGCACAACCTGAGTAGTCTTTAATAACCTCAATATCTGGATGAGACATCCCAAGCTCAGCATATGTATTTCCAGATCTGGCATTTCTCCAAGCAAGGAGAGTTGATTCTTTAAAATGGGGAATGGTATTTGGAGACAACATTTGGATGCTAGGAGTGTGTATGTTTACAGAATTGGTCGTGATTTCTAACCTGTCAGTGGACAGAATTAGAAAATTTGTGTATGTAAGTGTATGTTTTTATTTAAGATCAAGTATGTCATGAGTTTAAACTGATGCTTCCAATTCACATTGAAGACCGTAAGGGCAACTTTCCTCTCTCACATCTTCCTTCCCAAGAATTCCATTTTGTTAAGGACAACAGGGATCTGTGACCCCTGTCCTCCCCCCCCCCCCTTTTTTTTTAAGACTAGTTGGTTTCTCTGTGCCCTCTGCCCTCTGAGGAGTTACAGAAAAGCCATAATTTTATATATTATCTGGCTGAGAATGGTATTCCCTCTAGCTTGACACATTGTTTTTATTTTCTTCTTATCAAGTCTTTTTTGTGTGTGTAAATTTAAATTCATGTCTTAATGTCTTATTTTTGCTTTAGTACTACCATTTGAATACCTTTCTCCCATGTATTTTTTTTTTTTTATTCATGTGTATATTCACTGAAAGTTTATTTAGCTCTACAGTGGTCTCTTAGATGATTCCATAATTTGTATTTGAAATCATTTAAAGTTTAGCATGAAAAGATTACCTTTTTAACATGATTTTCAAGTTTATGAACTCTCTGATTGCTCTACATTTTAGTTCTGATTTTCAAACTAAATATTAGTATATCCCAAGTTTTACTCTACCATTATAGGGACATGTATTGTTAATATATAATCAAAAGAATGTTAGAGAAACTTTGTATAATTTTTATATTCATCAAGTTTGATTTTTCTTATTAGCTTTTCACAAATTATAATGAAATGATAGACTTGTTAATTCTTTATTACAGAGTATAAGCCAAGAGTACAATAAAGTGTGCAATTTTTGATTGCCAGGTTTATTATTCATTTGTGCTTATCATTTTAGTGTGCTTAGCTAAGTTTAAGGCCACATGAAAATTCTTTGCTGAAAATATTGTAGTAAAGGAGCTGATTTTTATCACAAAGAAATTATTAATATTGATAAAATTTGAAAATATTTAAACCAAGCTGCTCTAGTGTCCCTTGCTCTTTTAAAATATGATACTATAAACAGTTAATGATCGCATATTTCTTAGTAATGTCCACAATTTATTGAATTGATTTTAAATGTTGTTGTATTAAATAACTGATATATCATGTTGGAAACAATATTGCATAGTTTATCCTAATTTTACTTCCTCATAACTTTCATGGCCATAAAAAGTGGCTTACTAAATGTTTCTTTTCTTTTTACCTTTATAGGTTATTTTAGTGTCTGCTAATAAATTGACGCGTTATATAGAACCATGTCAGTTAACGGAAGATTTTGGTGGAAGTCTCTCTTACGATCACATGGACTGGTTAAATAAGAGGCTGGTTGGTATATTACAATGAGATAAAATGTTAATACATGTAAATAAGATATATTTTGATAACTTCACTGTTTTCATCAACTAAAGTATAATTAATTAAAATGTAGCTTGTTTTCCCTTTTATAAAAATGAAGAAATATAATGTATATCACATGATAGTATAGTATTTGAAGGCTAATACTTTGGAGTCAGATTCACAAACGTTAGCTATTGTTGTTGTCATTGGTAGCAGTATTGCTAGTTAAAGTTGTAAATCTTCTAGGTAGAACAGAAGTAGCATAATTTCTTGGGAAGTAATCTAGTTATATACCTTTCTCAGAGAAAATATTTAAACATCAATTTGAATTGGAGAGCAATTTGACTCTGATTCTGAAAATGTATCTTCTTTGCCAGATTTCTGAAATCTGGTACTCTGTGTAATATAGCATTATTTAACCAAACTGTGGGGGACTAAAATAATAAATATATTAACTCTGTTTAGATTATATGCTGATTTTATTAAAAATAATGAACTTGTGGATATTTCGGAATGGAAAACCAATTCTATTTCTATCATATTTAAACAATGTTTTCAGACAAGTCTACTTTATGTTAACTGGACTTGCCCAAATCCCTTTTAAGAAATATTTTAAGAACTCATGTTAAAATTGTAACTAATTTATTTTTATGCTGTATGCTTGTATGTAAAAATTCTTTAACCATTACATGCAACCAGTATGGATTGATAATAGAATAACAAAGAAATGTTCCATAACTGGAAATAGAGAATTAAAACTTTTCTAAATAACATTCATGCAGTTAAAGCTATTATGGATGTAGATGTTTCTCAAGGAAATATAGGAATACAGATAAACTTGCTGATTGAAGAATGAAAATAATTTCTTAATGTATTTAAGTTTTAAGAATTTCTTATCCATTAAAACTATTCATTTTTTAGGGAGTGGTTGAGTCTTCTCTCCTGTACACTGTTGTGCTCTGATGGTTGAATTGTACTACATGACATCCAGAGGGGGAAGGAGAAACCTTTCTGGCTAATTCTCTTGCTCTTAACTGAAAATCCTTTAGTACATACTAACTTTTAATTAGAATAATACTAACATATTATTCTTAATATGTTAATAACATTTCATATTGTAGGTTTTTGAGAAGTTTACAAAGGAATCTACATCATTATTAGATGAACTTGCTTTGATTAACAATGGAAGTGATAAAGGAAATCAAGAGAAAGAAAGGTAGGTGGCCAGAGTCATGAAATTATACCCTTGCAAAGCTATGATTAACCTGATAAAAGAAACTGTATTGTCAATGCAAGCTAAAAGAACTAAGGTAAGCAAGTCTCCATTCAATAAAAGTTGCATTCAAAAGTTGAATTAAGTTTATTTTTTAAAAATTTTTGAGAAATTGCTTTATATGCAAATTTTACTGATTTGAATAAAAATTTATTTACAAAAGATTTTATTTGATGAATAGTAACAGTTTTATTTTTTTCTGACACAGTGTAAAATATTCATTGGCAAGGAAATGTTTTCCAAATGAAACAATTTTTTACCTTTTTAGAATTCTACTTTGCTTATAAAGAATATGGAAAAGGTTGCAGCTTGAAATAAATGTAATGTGACCTTATTTAAATACATTAGCACTTACATGCCTGGCTAATAGAGCTCCCGTAACCTTATAAAGTATGTGATACTCATGAGTTCAACTTGGAGAATTTACTATTTTATGACACTAGATAAAGTAATTGTTCAGTTGTATTATCTAAATGTATTACTTAGATAAATCATTTTAATGGGTTCCCATTGAGCTTGGGAACCTTTGCAGTTTTCATTTTTCTGTTGGTAGACCAAGTCACTCTCCCAAGGTAGAAAGCATTTCAGGATGCAAATAACTCTTTCTGATCTCTCAATAACAAAGTGGTCACTAGAACAGTAATTTTTCATTAAGACATTTGAAAGAATCAGTACTCTGTCTCTTTTGAATCTAGTCTTACAAATACAATAGAACCTATAAAAAAATCATCTTGATATTCTGTGAATTCAAATATAGTTACATACCAATCAACTGAAATGATAAGAGGGATATGAGAGGGTCATTGTATAACACCAATTCTTAATTAAAACAAAGTAAAAATGTGAAAACAAATGGTTTGAATGTAAATGTCATTAAGGTTAAACATTTAGGAACATTACTATCCTATTGGTGCATTGTAGAAATGTAAAATGTAAATATGTGTCTGTATATATATATGCTATGGCTCAGGTATTGAAAACCTCACACAAGTTATTTGATAAAAATTAGCCAAACTTCTATCTCTCAATAGTATAGCAGAGTAAGTTTGATGTTTCTTAAAGTCCTGTGTCTCAGCATGCTAAAAGAGTGCCTATAGAAATGAGTTTATAGTCAGAAGGTTTAATGCTGAGAAAGCATTGCAGTAAAAACAAAAACAAAGTGTTTGTTTCTCTTGAACTTCTTGTGTTTATGTTCAAGTGTCACCCTTTTTTTCCCCATCTAATAATATCTTGTTCAATTTGGAAATTATTTGGGAAATGTTGATTCGCATGAATATATAAATGTGTTATATAAATCTAGAGGGCCAGTGCATGGCATTCGGGCACTGAGGGAGGAGGCAGTCCCTTACCCAGCCTGCGCCCTCTCACAGTCCGGGAGTCCTCGGGGGATGTCCACTTTCCGGCTTAGCCAGGCACCCCCAAGGGCTCCTTAGCACTGCTGCTGAAGCGGGAGAGGCTCCTGCCACCGCCGTTAAACTCACCAGCCATGAGCCTGGCTTCTGGCTGAGCAGCACTCCCCCTGGGGGGATTGAGCATCTGCCCCCTGGTGGTCAGTGCGCATCATAGAGACTGGTCATTTGGCTATTCGGTCTATTTGCATATTAGGGTTTTATTATATAGGATGTTATATTTGTCAGTCTCTCCTAAAGGAACTCAAAGTGTATTGCTTAGTCACTAAAATCCCAGATAGTAAAGTCATCCCCTTGCAAATTTTTATCACCTTTATGTCAGCCCTCAGAAAGTATTGAGGCCAAATAAAGTCCAAATGCCTAGATCAGTTGACAAAAGTGAGAGATTTAGAGCAAGACTTCCTGGTTACAGCGGCAGGGTCTGAGGCTTTGCTTTGTCATTACACAATCTTTCACTTATCTTCTACTTCCCAAATGTGTTTAATAAAGTCCATAGTCCAACTCATGAAGCATAATTAGTACAGGGAAGAGAATACAATTGCAAGGGACACACACACACCCACAAATATGAGAATATTTGCAGTTCTCCGAGGTTGCTGTGGGTAAGTAAACTTTTGATTGTTGGCAGATGACTACATTGGGTTTTTTAATGTTAACATTTCTGGGTTATTACATAATTAGCAATTTCATTTTGAAACAAATATCCAGTGAAAACTACTAAAATGGATTTCTTTGATATATTTGAAATAACATCATAATCCTATATAATAAAAGGCTAATATGCAAATCAACCAAATGGTGGAATGACCAGTTGCTATGACACACACTGACCACCAGGGGCAGATGCTCAATCCAGGAGCTGCCCCTTGGTGGTAAGTGCGCTCCCACAGGGGGAGCACCACTCAGCCAGAAGCTGGGCTCATGGCTGCGGCAGTGGCAGGAGTCTCTCCCACCTCCGCTGCAGTGCTAAGGATGTCCGACTGACAGCTTAGGCTTGCTCCCCTAAGCCAGAAGTTGGACATCTCCAAAGGGCTCTGGGCTGCAAGAGGGCACAGGCTGGGCTGAGGGACCCCCCTCAAGTCCACGAATTTTGTGCACCAGGCCTCTAGTTAATAATAATAAACTATTTTTCTCAGTAGTATATTTTGTGATTTATCACATAGATATTTTTGTGGGGATGAGTATTTAGTTAACTCTAATGGGTTTCCTAATGCTTTAGAGAAATAATGTAGAACAGTATTCCTTAGATTTTCATACTTTAGCTGTTCTGTTTTAATATGTATATATGAAGGATTTTCTTTAATTATATGGGTAGAAATACAGGTTAAAAAAAAAATTACTCTTGGTGCTTGCCAGGTCTGTGGATTTAAATTTCCTTCCATCAGTTGATCCTGAAACAGTTCTTCAGACAGGTAAGATGAAAAAACATACTGATCAATAATCATAATCCAATAAACTAATCATATATTGATTGAGTCATGAAATAAACATTGGTTGAACATGTGTAGCTGGTCCTTGAATAACATAATTTTGTTATAATGTTAGGAGATGCTGTAGGAACCTAGCTCTTAGTCGATTAACCTATGGTAAAATTGGTTTGTTATATAGTGTTTTGATTAAGTTGGAGAACTATTGATGATTTAAGTGATGAATTACTCTGTATTATGTGGTAGAAACTTACGGGGAAATTTTTCAAACTGATAATTTGACTTAACCGAGCTGTTAATGTTCTCCATAATATTGAAAGTATTAATAAAGATAAATTGTTAAATTAACTCTCCCTTGAAATACTTGGGTTTATTTTCTTATCTGTAAAGTGGAGATAAAATTTCTATTATATGGGGTTGCTATGAGGATTATTAAAAACTTACTCTAACACTGTAATTATTTGTGTGTGTTTTTTTTTTTTTTTTTTTTTTTTTTTTTTTTTTCTTTTTTTTTTTTTTTTTTTTTTTTTTTTTTTTTTTTTTTTTTTTTTTTTTTTGTATTTCATCCTTCTAACAATCGCTTGAGATAATTAGGATTATTTTCTCTATTTTGTACTTAAGGAAGACAAGGCTTAGGGATATTAAAAAACTTGCTCAAGGTCAAGTAACTATTAAGCTTTATTACCATAGCACTAAAAATAGGACTAAATCCAGTGCCACTGCTATACTGTTTTAAAGTCATCTACGTAAAAACACTTGGCACCTTGTAATGGTCTTGAACAGAGTGTGTGTTCATTGTTGCATGGTATGTTCTGTATATGTAAATTCATAAAAGCTATTATGATCAGAATATATTTATCTTTTTACTTTGACAATTCCCTTAATGTTTTCCATTTCTGTTAGAGAAGCAGCACCACATAATGATTTCAAAGGCAATACTTGGAAACCAAACTGCTCAAGTCTCAACTCTAATCTTACTATTCCAATAGCTGTATAACCTACATAATAAGTTACTTAACTTTTTCATGCCTCAGTTTCCCATCTTAACATTGGGATGATAACAGTACCTACACTTGACTGGGTGTGTGTGGTAAAGGATAAATAAGATAACATGTAAAGTGCTATGAGAACAGTGCCTTTAAAAATAAAAAAAAATAAAAAAAAAAAAAATATATATATATATATATATATATATATATATATATATATATATTATTGATATTTCACAGAGAGGAAGGGAGAGAAATAGAGAGCTAGAACGTCAAAGTGAGAGAAACATCGACCAGCTGCCTCTTGCACACCCCCCATCGGGGATGCGCCTGCAACCAATGTACATGCCCTTGACCGGAATCGAACCTGGGACCCTTCAGTCTACAGACTGACGCTCTACCACTGAGCCAAACCGGTTTCGGTGAGAACAGTGCCTTTTTACAAGGCAGAATTAGAATTATGATCTATTATTAGAAAATACATTAGAAATAAAATCAAGGTATTATTTAAAAGAACTTCAGTATGTTCTAGAATCTGAGAAACAACTAGAATAAATTTAGGCTGAAATACAGTATTGCTCTAGATTTGAAACAATTCCTTGTTTATGTGCCATTAAGTCCTTTATTATATGCTGTTTACTTTTAAAACAGGGAGAGTATAAAATAGAGAAGTTTGGAACAATCTTGGATATTTTTTTAGAAATTGTGAATACCTCCAAATTAAATTAGAAGTTTTGTTTCTATATATTAAAAGCCATTTAAATTTAGGACATGTTCCTGAATAAAGGTGAAAACAAAAGAATTTAAATATCCGCATTTTTTTTTTGACCACTAAATAATAGTTGAAATACTGTGTTTCCCCGAAAATAAGACATCCTCCGAAAATAAGACCTAGCGCAACTTTGGGAGAAAAAGTTAATACGGGGAAACAGGGTGGTAGTACCCTGGAAAAACAATTTGTTAATTTATTTACCTGTGAAATTGTTAGGATACTTACAGCTTTACACGTTGCATATTCTGCATTTCTACAATAATTTCTCAGGAATGAGCAGATTTTCTTTATTAGATTGCAGTAATTGAATAACGTTGGATATTCTTTGGCTTCTCATGATTCCCACTAATATATTGTGGGGAATCCCATAAATAAAAGTTGTTTATATATTATTTTCTACCAATAATAAGGACTAGCTATCTTTATTGCAATCGTACATTTGTTACAACATCAACTTTTCTTTTAGGAGCTATAATGAAGGGTATGGATTAATACTAAAATCATACAACATAGTGCTTAGTATTGATTAGTACCATCAGACAGAAATTCCAGAGTGTAATTGTACTCACAGGAAAAGAGGATTGGTTAGTACAGTATTCTGAGCAATGAATCCACCAATAAGATTAATATGATAAATATAGATTAAATATGTAAATATACCATAAAATTACTATACAGTATTGCATATTTAGAATATATATTCATGATATATGAAATAGCATATAAATATACTATGTTGTATATATGTATCGATACATATATGCAGTTTTCTATTTCTATATAAATTTTAAAATTCCATGTGAGAACTTAAGACCTGGTAGGTAGATAGACATAAGGTAGATAGGCTCTAAAAATATGGGACTAGAATTGAGAGAATTGTATTTCTTTATGGATATTAATTATAAGTATCTTTTATCCATAAAGGGCATGAATTGTTATCCGAATTGCAGCAGCGTCGGTTTAATGGCTCAGATGGAGGAGTGTCATGGTCTCCTATGGATGATGAACTGCTCGCACAGCCACAGGTTATGAAGTTATTAGATTCCCTGCGAGAGCAATATACCCGCTACCAGGAAGTTTGTAGACAACGTAGTAAGCGTACACAATTGGAAGAGATTCAACAGAAGGTGATGCAGGTAGGTGTCTGATTTGAATATATTTAACTCTTTTTATTTATCAGTGTTGTGTTTTTTAAACATAATTTCTACTCTGACTGATTTTATGCCAGGCATTATTATACTGTATGGAGAACCTTAGACATCAAATCAAACTTAGTTTTCAAATTATGTATATTTTGCTGAAACTGGTTTGGCTCAGTGGATAGTGCATCAGCCTGCAGATTGAAGGATCCCAGGTTCGATTCCAGTCAAGGGCATGTACCCTGGTTGCAGGTACATCCCCAGTAGGGGTGTGCAGGAGGCAGCTGATCAATGTTTCTCTCTCATCAATGTTTCTAACTGTTTATCCTTCTCCCTTACTCACTGTAAAAAGTCAATAAAATATATTTTAAAAAAAAATAATGTAGCCAAAGTCGGTTTGGCTCAGTGGATAGAGTGTCGGCCTGTGGACTCAGGGGCCCTGGGTTCGATTCCGGTCAAGGGCATGCATGTACCTTAGTTGCGGACACATCCCCAGTGAGGGGTGTGCTGGAGGCAGCTGATTGATGTCTCTCATTGATGTTTCTAACTCTCTATCCCTCTCTCTTCCTCTCTGTAAAAAATCAATAAAATATATATATTTAAAAATGTATATTTTTACAAATAGTATTTATATTAAGAATATATTTTTTCTACAGTGATGGCATTGAGCATTCAGTTCATGCTATCAAAATGAACTTCAAAAATAACTAGGTGGAAACATCTGTGGTCTCTGCATTCTTATAATGATCTAGAGGCCCGGTGCATGAAATTTGTGTGCGCACATGTGTGCACATGAACATGTGTGTCCCTCAGCCCAGCCTGCAACCTCTCCAATCTGGGACCCCTCAAGGGATGTCCAACTGCCTGTTTAGGCCCAATCCTACTTGGCAGTCGGACATCTCTCTCACAATCCAGGATTGCTGGTTCTAAACTGCTCGCCTGCCTGCCTGCCTGCCTGATTGCCCCTCACCACCTCTGCCTGCCAGCCTGATCATCCCCTAACTGCTCCCCTACTAGCCCGATTGCCCTAACTACCCTTCCCTGCAGGCCTGGTCGTCCCTAACTGTCCTCCCCTGCCAGCCTGGTCACCCCTAACTGTCCTCCCCTGCAGTCTTGGTCGCCCCCAACTGCTCTCCCCTGCAGGCCTGTCTGCCCCTAACTGCCCTCCCCTACAGGTCATCGCCCCCAACTGCCCTCCCCTGCTGGCTCAGTCCACCTAACTTCCCTCCCTTGGCAGCCTGGTTGCCCTAACTGCCCTCTCCTGTCGGCATAATTGCCCCTAACAGCCCTCCCCTGCCGGCCTGGTCACCCCCATCTGCCCTCTCCTGCCAGTCTGGTCAACCCTAACTGCCCTTTCCTACTGGCTTGATTGCCCCTAATTCCTCTCCCCTGCAGGCCTGGTCCCCCTCAACTGCCTTCCCCTGCAGGCTTGGTCCCTCCCAACTATCCTTCCCTGCTGGCCTGATTGCCCACAACTGCCCTCCCCTGCAAGCCATCTTGTGGTGGCCATCTTGTGTCCACATGGGGCGGTGATCTTTGACCACATTGGGGTGGCCATCTTGTCTTGGAGTGACAGTCAATTTACATATTACATCTTCATTAGATAGGATAACATATTATTGATATTTGATTTCTTTTTAATAATTTGTTAGTGTTTTGTTAATTTGAGTATTTAGTTTCTCTAACCAAGTGAAGTGATAAAATGTAATATAAACAATTATAATATTAAATTTTATTATATGAAACTGATAGAAATTTTTGTGTATTTAATATTTATAACTTTTTAGTTCCTCTTATAATTAAAAAATCAATGCCAAGGAAGACATTTCTGTTATTTAAACTACATTCTGAATTTTCATGTTGAATTATTAAGAGATAAATCTTAAAATATTTTACTTAAACATTCAGATTAGAAATGTTTTTTATTACATTTACTAGGTAATTATTTATGAAGTGCTTATTATATAGGATATAAAGGTACACTTGCCTTTTGCTGTCATTAAACTTAAGGGGATAGAATGTTAAGTGTCACAGGGGCATGACTGATGTGCTATGGGCATTTATAGGAGGGATGATTCCTCTGGTTGCAAGTAATCTAGGAACATTTAGTGGAGTAGGTGGAATTTGGGCTTGTCCTCCAAGCATGTGTGGACATCTTTTAAACCAGGCATCTCCTTTTGTTTTAAAAGAATTTGGCATTTTGTGAAGGATAAAGAACAGCATGAATAAATAATAGCGGCATGAAAGCCCAAGCTTTATTGAAGAAAAAGGAAGCAGTAAAGCACTGTGGGAAATTTTTGGCTTTTGAATCATAGAGCAAAATAGTTCAGAGAGCATATTCTGAATCCCAATTCTTCTATTTTTTTTTTTTGGTGTGTGATCATGGCTATATTATTTAGCCACCTGCAATTTCATTTAACTTCTTTTTTTTCTTTTTTTCCTTTCTCTATTTTTCTCCCATAGTTTTTTCATTACTGAAACAGGAATAATAAGTCCACTTTTGAAGTGTTTGCTGAAAGAACCCAGTACTCAATTAGTGTCAGCTTTTGTATATATTTCCATTGAATTAGACTCTAGTCTAGAAGTACACTTTAGTTGTTGGCATACTTTTTCTGTAAAAGGCCAAATAGTGAATGTTTTGGCTTTGTTATGGCTATTTAACCTGCCCTTGTAATCCGTAAGCATTATGTAAATGAATGTGTATGTCTATGCTCCAATGAAGTTTTATTTACAGAAACAGTGGTAGGCCACAATTGGAAGGTAGTTGTTGACCTCTGACCAGATTATCAGGATGTCATGGGTACAAAGCTTGAAATGAAGGAAGGAGCTGGGTCATGGAAGATCTTGAATTCTAGGCGAAAAGATTTAGGTTTCATCTCATGATAACCAAACCAAAGATTGCTGAACATAAGTTAATTATACTATTATATAACTTTTTCTGTGTAATATATTTGTAAGTTAAAGATAGCTTGTATTAAATCCAGTTAAAATTAGCCAAGTAGCTTGAGAGTAACATTGTCCCCTATGTCTGTGAGGGGTATAATATTAAGACCCCCATTGGATCCCTGAAATCATGAAGAATACCTAAATGTGCATATGCTATGTTTTTTCTCTATATGTACATATATTTTCACTTAAAGGAACACTTTATGGCTTGGCCTATCCAAATAGCCAGCACTACTACTCTTGCAATTTGTGGCCACAGTTAAGTAAAATAAGGGTTACTTGGACACAGCCCTGTGATACTGTGATAGCCTGATAACTGAGAAGAAGGCTAAGTGATTAATGATAGATAGCATATCTAGTATGGAATTTGTTGAATAGAGGAGTGATTCACTTCCTGACTGGAACAGTGCAGATTTTATCACGCTACTCAGAACAGCATGCAATTTAAGCTTATGAATTGTTTATTTCTGAAATGATTTCATTTAAATGATGGGACTACATTAAGGGGTTATCTTGGAATACTGTAATGATGGAATAACAGTGACATACAAGTCACCCAGGTAATCTGGGTTCACCCTTTCCTACTACTTTCAAGTTGGGAATGAACTGTTACCACTCAATGCTGTAGCTTCCTTCTTAGTAAACTGAGCATAACAATAATAGTAATAATATGACCCACTTAGTACAGTGTCACAAGGATTAAAGAAGTTAATTATAATAATAAAATGTGTAGTGTTTGGCACATGAGTTTTCTATTAATATCAATTATTTGCTCACTCATTCAAATGTGGATGTTTCTATTAGTGTGACATTGTGGTGGTGGAATACAATGGTGAGTAAAATAGACAAAAATCCCCCCTTTACAGAGCCTAATCCTATATCATAAGAGCATAATATGCAAATCAACAGTTACCATGACACACACTGACCACTAGGAAGCAGACGCTCAATGCAGGAGCTGCTCCCTGGTAGTCAGTGCAGACCCCCCTTCCTCTAGTACATGAATCTCTTGCACCAGTTGTAAAATTGCAACTATAAAGGAGAGTGGTGGGAGTATGGCTTGCAAAACTTAATGGATGGTAGTGGTGTCCAATTATGTTTGGATTTAAGTGTAGGTGGAAAAGGGTCTAGAGAATCACTATATTGGGTTTAGATATGTTAAATTTGAGGTGACTTTGAGACATCTAAGCAAAATGTAGAAGGGTATTCCTAAACAGGTCCAGAAATCAGAGAAGTTTGGGCTGGTGACATATTTGTTTGTTATTTGTATATGAATGATAATCAAAGGCAAGGATATGGATGAGAATTGCCCAAGTAAAGAGCTGAGAGAACATGAGAAGTGGGCTTGTTAACTAAGCTAAGAGAAACTCTAGCATGCAATGAGAAGGCAATAAATGATTGGCCAGAAATAAAGAAGAGAAGGGTGAAGAGGAAGCCAAGAAAAAGCACTTCAGGAAAGGATTTGGGAACCCTGACAAATGCTGCTGAAAGACTGAAAAAGAGTAAGACTTCACATGTTGGTTAGAATGTACAAGATGGAGATAATTGGTGAACACAGGGCATGAATGGCACGGCCAGAAGCACATTGACATGAACTCTGGAATGAGCAAGGTGTGATGACAGACACTTGAGTACAGATGACTCTGAGAATTTTGTGTTTGAAGAAAAGATGAGCAATAGCAGTTCCTTAAGTGGTAGAAAAGAGGTTGCATTAGCTTACGAGGGCTGCTGCAATGAAGTGCTGCGTACTGGGCACTTACGAAACAAAAACATGTTCTCACAGTTCTGGAGGCTAACAGTCCAAATCCAGGTGTTAGCAGGGTTGATTCCTTCTGAGGACAGTGAGAGAAGGATCTGTTCTAGGTCTCCCTTGGCTTGTCGATGACCATCTTCTCCCCATAACTTCAAATCATTTTTCTCTTTTATCTGTATCCACATTTCCTCTCCTTTTAAGGACACCTGTCATTAGATTACAACCCATCCTAATAACCTCATTTTAACTTAATTGTTTCTTTAAAGGCCCTATCTTTAAATAAATATGGATACATTCTGAATGATTGAGGGTTAGAACCATACAGATTTTTTTTTTTTTTTGTGGGGGAGGGAGGAGGGCACAATTCAGCTAAATAGAGGTCAAGTGTAGTGTTTTTTTGTTTGTTTGTTTTGTTTTTAAATTAATACTATAGAAACTGTAAGACGTTTAAAGCCTAGTGGGATTTATCAATTTGGAGAGAGGAGTTGAATATACAAAAGAGAAAAAATAATTAATAATATCAAGTTCCTGACAAGATGGAAGTGAATGAACTTGAAAACAGTTGAAGAGATTAGCTTTAGAATAAAGAGGCAGAACTCACCCTTGTAATAGGAGGGATGATGAGTGGGATGAATCTGGAGGTGCTTTCATGTATAAGAAGCATCAGGAAGATGGAGTTCTTGTGTGACGTGTTCTCTTTTTTTTGTAAAGTAAGAGACAAAGATCATCTGCCTAGTGGTGTAGATTGCGGGCAGGGTAGTGGGGGTGTTGAAGAGGAATAGAGGTTTAAATGAAGTGAAGATGATTCAGAAATCTTTTTGTGGGGATTGGAAGAGTAAAATTACTCCAGAAGTGTGGTTCTATTTTCAGATAGTGCTAATATTGAATTTATGGGGGACTGTTTCTAGCCTGCTGTATGACCCTACCTTTGTGTAGCTGGCTACTGAGATAGAGCACAGTGATAGGATTCATCCAGCATTTGTGCTTTGCGACGTGGCAGATCAGTGGGTAGGATAAAAATACAGAGGAGCAGAGGAGTTAATGTATGGCCAAATGCATTTTGAAATATTGGACCAGCTCAAGGGTATAAAAAATAAACTAAAGAAGGGTGATGATAATATTCATAAATGATGGTGATGATGGTAACAAGATTATTGTTAATAATAATCTTCATTATAATTCAGTTTTATGAACATTACATGTAAATTGGTTAGGACATTAATATTCATCCTCTAATGGTCCTGCAGTTTTCCACAGGTCACATTATTGGTCATGTCAGTACACATAGAGCATAAACATAAACATAATGTCTTCTTGCAAATTTGAGGAAATTTGAGGAAATTTTTGTTATATGAAGATAATCATAAAATTGACTATCGGCTTTTAAGTTAAATTAGTGAAAATTGAATTTTTCCAAATTTCTTTGTTGACGTATCCCTGCAAACATAATGAAATAGTAATCAATAGCTCTAATAAAGAGACTACCTAATAGTGTTAACTGTTAAAGTTACCAGTCACTTAATCCCTACCATTCATACGGTAGCATCAGTCTTCATGTGTTATGCGGAGGCTCTCCATTCTGCTACTACATATAAAAATTAGACTGCCCCTACTTCTAGGTAGGAGACTGTACCACGTCACAGAAATATTTATTGCAGCAGTAATTATTGCCAACATTGCGAATGTTATTTCTAGAGTCATCCATGTGCTTTTTCCTGTTTGTAGAAAGGAACCATAGAGGCAAAATATGATATATTCTGAGTTGCATAAGGATATAGCTGGAGCCCATGTACCCAGTTCCTCATATTCTTTCTCCGGGTCAGTTGCTTGACATTTGCTTGATATGCCCTTTGTATGATGTGTCCTCACATACTTCCAGATACTCTCTCATACATTCTTTAGAAATTAGCCTGGTCATGAAAGAATGTGGACACACACATTCATTTTTGACCTTTGCATATATTTGTCATGGAAGATTTTAAGAACACATCTCCAGTCCAAAGTTATTATTTTGCATATACACATAACCATTTGACAAGTCACACTGATATATAGATTGGGCATGGAACTGCTTTTTAGTAAGTTAATATTCAGATTGACTGAGCAAGATGCCCTAATTGAACTTATTTTATAACCTAGTTTGGTAAAGAATGATTGTTAATGCATTTAAATAAATTTGTTTACTGGGTCATCAACCTGAGTTTGCATCATTTTTATTAGAAATAGTCATACAGTTACTGATGTTGCATCCTAAGGGAAATTTTAGTATACATTAAAACTAGTAACTGGCTTGTGGCTTTTTTTTTTTTTCCTAAGATGCCTTTGTGCTTTGAAAGTTCCATGTCAGTGAATTGTTTTCCCTTATTTATCATGATTTATGTATAATAACCTTCTGTTTCTTTTTTTTTTTTATAATATATTTTATTGATTTTGTACAGAGAGGAAGAGAGAGAGATAGAGAGTTAGAAACATGGATGAGAGAGAGTCATCGATCAGCTGCCTCTTGCACACCCCCTACTGGGGATGTGCCCGCAACCAAGGTACATGCCCTTGACCGGAATCAAACCCGACGCTCTATCCATTGAGCCAAACCAGTTTTGGCACCTTCTTTTGTTTCTAGCATATTCTAAAAGCTAAGTTTAAATGTTGAAATAATATCTTCAATTTTTAAAAGTAATGTATAATAATACTTTATTTGTTAAATATTTTTGAGATGCTTTTATCCCATCTTTATTTTTATTTTACTTATTTTTTATTTTTATTTTTTATATATTTTTTATTGATTTTTTACAGAGAGGAAGGGAGAGTTAGAGAAATAGAGAGTTAGAAACTTCGATGAGAGATCAGCTGCCTCTTGCACATCCTCCATCAAGGATGTGCCCGCAACCAAGGTACATGCCCTTGACCAGAATTGAACCTGGGATCTTTCAGTCTGCAGGCCGACGCTCTATCCACTGAGCCAAACCAGTTTTGGCTCCATTTTTATTTTTAGTATTTAGATATTTCTAGTGAAATAATTGATTATATTAATTGCTGAAAGCTATATTATGTCTGTTGCAATATCCCATATTTGTATTAAATAGTAATAAATGAGAACAATACAGATTTAGAAAAAATGTTATATATAACTAGAAAGTGCTGCATATATCCTATATAATAAAAGCCTCATATGCTAAGTGTCTTATCATCTGTTCAACCAATCAAAGTATACTATGCTAATGATATGCTAAGGTCACTCAACTGCTCGCTATGATGTGCACTGATTACCACGGGACAGACAGTTGACCAGTCAACCAGTTGCTATGACATTCACTGACCACCAGGGAGCAGACACTCTGACCAGTAGGTTAGCTTGCTGCTGGGGTCCCGCTGATCAGGAATGAGTGAGATCCCTCCTGCGGTCCCTCCCCAGCTGGCCAACCTCCCGTGTTCCTCCCTGGCCCGATTATGCAAAGCTGGGATCCCTTGGCCTGGCCTGTGACCTCTTGCAACCCCGGACCTGAGGCTGCATGGCACTGGGGTGAGAAACTGAGGCTGTGCCCTCTCTCCCCTCCCGCCCACCCAGTGGGGCTTGAAGGGGGTGAGGCTGGCTGGGTCTGGATCTCACCCAATGAATGTGGGGCTGTCCGGGTCTGGGGCTCATGTGATTTCGAGGTGCACATGGGTGGGCAGGGACTTGACTCTGGATCCTGCTGCGGCATGCCCCAAACTCTGATTAGAGGAAGATTCTCATATATATTTTATTAATTTTCTTTCATCTCTGACACTTCTATAGAGAAAGGGCAAATAGCAATATTAAAATATTTCCTTGAATAAATTTCCTTTTAATGAGCACATATTTTGTGCACCAGGCCACTAGTTATAGTATAATTTAATGTTAAGTGAAAAGCAGGATAGAAATTACTTTGAGAATTAGCTGTGGCTCTTAAATCTGGAGCATCATATGAAAACACTATACATATAAAAATTAATGGAAGGAAATATACTAGTACATGATTTTTTTCTTATAATGTGGCACATTTTTAAAAATCAGAAGGATGAAAGTTTATTTAAAAAATACATGAACTGTTAGATTTTAAAATGAATGTGTTTTAACCTAGTAGTAACAGAAATGCACTATGAGTCTGTGATACTTTGTTATAAAGTTCTAAGGTAAACCTATCTATCAATTGCATCAATAATATCATGCTTCAGAGACACCCTTATTCACTTTTTGGGAGCTGTCCTAAATTTAGATTTAGGGCATAACCGTACATCTATTGTTGAATTCCTTATTCTTATTTAATAACAGATGAATCTTGATAATATCATTTTTTTCTTTAAAATTACTTCACTGTGTCTCTGTGGATTCAGAGTATTTATGTTTGTGGGTAAAGAGTTAACAGAACCCATTTTTCTTTTGCATGAAAATTTTATCTTTGCTTAATTATCTAGCTCTGGTACCCTGAAAACCTGATAAAGACTTGGAATGTCAAGTATGTTACTAGACAACATTGCTTATAATAAAATATTCTGGATGGCCCTGGCCTGGTAGCTCAGTTGATTAGAGTATTGTCCTGATACTTCAAGGTTGTGGGTTCAATCCCCTGTCAGGGTACATATAAGAATCAATCAATGAATTAATGAATAAATGGAACAACAAATTGATGTTTCTTTCTCTCCCTCCTTTTCTGTCTCCCTCTCTCTTAAATCAGTAATTAAAATTTTTTAAAATTTCTGAATCTGGATTGGGAAAGCTACCAGTACTTTATGGAACATTTAATTTTGGGCATCCTTGAGTTCATTGACTTTTATAACAGGCATTACCCTGTGGGGTATGAAGTTTTTCTTCTATATCTGCCCCAGATGTATCTCATCTTCTTACACTTGAACTATTTGACTGCTTCAGGGACTCAGCCGAAGAGAATTGCCCAGTCCTGCTGTTTTGGCAAACTAGTCCTCACCCTATGTATGCCCTTCTGAGTAGATCGGTGTCATTGGAACTTAGGATGACTTTGTATGTCTGAATGATTTGTTAATCCTAAGAAGATCTCTAGAGTGTTTTGTAATGGTATAATTCTACAGCTTGTTTTTTTTATAAGCATATATATATTTTTTTATAGATTTCAGAGAGAGAGAAACATCAATGATGAGAATCAATGATAGGCTGCCTCTTGCATGCCCCACACTGGGGATGGAGCCTACAATCCAGACATATGCCCTGACCGGTATGGCTAGGCTCTACAGTTAGTTTTTAATTTTCTTTTCAAAGTAAGAAAAATAGTATTTTAACTTTATATTAGTTAGTTTCTCCAGTTTTATCAATGTCTTGGGAAGAATATAGCCAAAACACATAGCTTTTAGTCCCAGTTTTTCAATAATGGATTATGTTACCTTGGACAAGTCACTTAGTCTCTCTGAAACACAGTTTTCTTAAAGTGTTAGATAATGTGACCAATATCCTATCTTATTTCCCTTCCAACCCTAAATCTCGTAGTTCTCTGAAGTTCTTATTTTAAGTTAATTTTGAATCCTCTTATTTTTCAGAACCTTCTAGATTTTTTTTGTTCCTGGCAGATGATCAGAATGAATATGAACTGCCTATGCATTAGAATTTAAGGAATTCAGATGAAAAATACTGGAGGAGCTTTGGGAAGGGAAAACCAATTAGAATGAAAGCTTGAAGAGCTTTTAATTACTTTAAAATTTCATCTCAACTCCCTTTTACAGGTGGTGAACTGGCTTGAAGGACCAGGATCAGAACAACTTAGGGCCCAGTGGGGTATTGGAGATTCCATTCGGGCTTCGCAGGCCCTACAGCAGAAGCACGAAGAGATCGAGAGCCAGCACAGCGTGAGTGACTTTCTTCCTCTGCGCATTACAGTGCTATTCTTAGTGTGTTAGTGAGTAGCATGTGTGCTGCTAGGTGATAAGTTGCTATAAACTTTGGTATAGGAGCATAAACATACAGTATGTTTACTGTTTAGAGGCCATAAAGGACATTTTGACCACTTCGTTCATATTCTTTTGAAGTTTGGCTGTGGTTTTTATCTCCAGTACAGTTTAATATATTTTTATAGAGACACAATTCATGTGACAGAAACTATAGTGACAGAAGAAAGAATGATAGTTCAAAAATAGGGCTTTCATCTATAGTCCCTGAGACAGAAACTGATTTTTAAGGTCATGAAGCTGCATGGTGCATGGGTTTCATTGTAGAGTTTATTCTTGAACAGTGAGGGGCTTAGGGGCATGGACCCCCTCCTTTCCCTCCCTTATTATTGCAAATCCGCATGTAACTTTAACCCCACCAAAATTCACTAAAATTTCTGTTGACTGGAAACCTTACCAATTTATATATGTATTAGTATTGTATTACAATAAAGTAAGCTAGAGAAAAAATATTTATTAAGAAAGTCATAAGAGAAAATACACTTACAGTATTTATTGAAAAAAAAAAATCCACGTATAAGTGGACCCATGCAATTCAAACCCTGTGTCGTTGAAGGGCCAACTACTTTCTACTTTTGAATAGATTGGAAGTTTTTCATTCTATAAGGTTTGCAAAAGAGAATTGCACCATTTTCACCAATAGATGGCACTGCATTTCACCTTGAGAATAGGTTGATGTTGGATGAATATATTAGCTTCTGATGAGATAGTCTAATATTTTATTAAAATAAAATTAAAAGCTTTCTTTTCTTTTTGTAAATAAAAGTGAACACTTCAAAATATGTATTGGAATTGTTCAGGTCTTATGAAAGTCAAATTTCTAATATATTGATTGGTTAATAGGAGTAGAATGTGGAGAAACTTTTAACATACCATTTTTGTATTAAAAACACTTTGTCAAGTATTAAGTTTTAGATTCTTCATAAAAGCACAATTCACAAATAAAGCTAAAATAAATTTAGCTGAGAATTGATTTATATTTTTTAAAAGATTATTGGCTATTGTATGGAGAACAGGGAGTAGAGACAAAAAATGAAATAGGAAGGCAGGAGGCTAACAGAATGGAGGCCGTATTAGTAATGAGAAATTGTCAGATTCATGGATTAAGCCAGCAAGACTTGCTCTTGGAAGAAGAATCATGTTTGGGTTTAGCAACTATTAAGTGGGGAAGACTGGGAGAGAAGCAGGTTGGGAGGCTGGAAACCAATATCTTTGGGGACAAGTTAAGTTTTGGATATCCAAAAGTCGCCTGAATGAAGATCATTAGTAGATGGTTGTGTATCAGTGTGTACAGTTCAGGAGTGGGGTCAGGCTTTGGGAGTTGTAAGCCTATTGGAGTTATTTAAAGGCATGTGACTATATATAATCAAACTCGATGAGTATTGATTTAGAAGCAAAAAGCCTTTGGACATTCATGTCACTCCTAAATTTAAAGGGCAAGAGAGGAAGGAGAGCCTGTGGAGGAGGCCAAAAGGAGCTGTGTATCTCAGGAAATGAGAAAAAGGCATTTCAAAGAGGAGGAATTGGTGTCTGTCAAATACAGCTTCTGTCCAGTAAGATAGACTGATAATTTGACAAGAGTGGGAAGTACAAAATTCTGATCAGAATAGATTAAAAGGTGACCAGGAAATGATAAAATAAGTACAGAGAACTTCTTTCAGGTGGATTTGTAAATTTTTTAAATGGAGCTTTCTATATAACAAAATGCACATATTTTGAATGTATGTTTTGTTTTTTAATGTAGGATGTTATTTGTATGTTAATGGAAATAATGTAATTGAAAAAGAAGATGATGATGGGAAAGAGAAAGGATAATTAATTCCAAGAGCAAAACCTTGTAAAGGCAACAGAGGCTAGCACATAGCACACAGTGAAGTGGCTGGTCTTAGGAGCAGAGACAGTTCATTCGGTATTACAGTTGGAAGGGAAAGCATCAGGTTACAGGGAAGGTCATAGATTTGTTGATGAGATGAGAGAGTTCTCATCTGATTGCTGCCTCATGAATTAAGAAGTTAGATTTTTGGTTTAGAGTAAAGAGATGCAAAGGAAGTTGGAGATTTAAGGAATTAAAAAAGTCATGAGAATGTGAAAGTGAATTGACAAGAGAAATGTAATAGAATTGCCACAGGCCCATTTAGTAATAACTTTTAAAAGCTACCTATCCATGTAATTTTTATTTAGCCATATTCAGCTGCTCTCCTGGAGGTATAGTAGTCAAGGACAGTAGGTCTCAGGTTTGACAGGTGAATCTGAGGGAAGAAAGGAGAGCTCTCTGGTCAGAGAGAGAAGTGAGGACACAAGGCTCTTGAGTGCTGGACAGTGAAACATACTGAGGTGAACAGATTCTTAGACCCTGTAGGTTTGTAGGCGTGAGCATTCTAAAGGATGTGAATTGGAGAGTCATTCTCTGGTAGTCAGAGAATGGGATTGATAAATTGAGATTCAGGGAGCTGTTATATAATGATAGGATTTTCTATCCATTTGAGTGGGTAGCTGAGGCCAGATGAGGACAGAATATTGGAAATGAAGGAGGGAGTCAAGAAACGGGGAGTTCAGTGTTGGGTAAATCCCTAAGTGGTGGAAGTCAGTGAGAAAGCTGAGACTGAGAGGAAGGCATTGACCTTTACTAAACTCCCTGGATGAGGGCATGCAACAGAAAGATGTAATCTGACAGCATGCACTTCAAAGGAGATGTGGTTTTTGGGAGAAGAGGGAGAAGAAATGGTCTGGAAATAGTAATGGGGCCTGAGGCAGCCATCCCTCCACTCCACCTTTAGGATTGTGGTAAGTCAACTGTGAAAACAAAAACGGCAATTAGTTAGGAGGGCTGCAGGGCTAACTGCTTTTTCTGAGGGTGGACAGGTGTCATGTAAAGCAAGAAAGGGAAGGAAACAGGCCAGGATGAGGCTATAGGAGATTTTGTTCTTGTCAGGAGTGAGTTCCAGGGATTGCAGTGGAAAGATTTGGGGGCTGGAGGCTTTTCTTCTTAATTTAAATAATTTTGCCTAAGGAAATTCTTTTGTTTATTACTTAGTATATTTGGAGAAATTATAAAATGTCATGTAGGTCTCCATGAACTAATTTTATCCTTAATTTACTTTACAATGTCTCTGTTATAGGAATGGTTCGCAGTGTATGTGGAGCTTAATCAGCAAATTGCAGCACTCTTAAATGCTGGGGATGAGGAAGATCTTGTGGAGCTGAAGTCTCTGCAGCAACAACTTAGTGATGTTTGCTATCGACAGGCCAGTCAACTGGAATTTAGGCAAAATCTCTTACAAGCAGCCCTTGAATTTCATGGGGTTGCCCAAGATGTAAGTATCTACTCTTACCGCTTTTCTTCTCTTCAAATGATCTGAATACTTATCTGCACATAATTTTTGCAGGTTTGCATGTCTCCTAATTATTTTCTTGGAACAGTAAAATAATGTACTGGTGGGGGAAATGAGATAAAATCTTTGATTTTTTTTTTTTTAAAGTCAATCTGCATGTTCCTAAATCTTTTTTGTCTACATAGAGTGTCCCAACTAGTAGATATATTTTGTTTTTATTGTTTCTCAATGTTTATGCTTTATAACATAGAATGAAATGGAAGTTTCAGTACTTCTGTACATTCTGCCGACCTGGGTATATTTCTTTGTCTTCCTAGTGCATGCATCTATGTGTTCTGTCTTCCAGATAACATGTATTCTAATTATTCGTTCTTGTCTTTTAACAGCATAGTCTTTTTTCAAGTATAATTGTGATAACCTCATTAGATATAAACCTCATTAACCATTAAACACTTTAGATGCTGATTACATCAGGGTTATCTCTTTGGTGTCCCTCTGCTTTAGTTGTCTCAGCAGTTGGATGGCTTATTAGGGATGTTGTGCGTAGATGTAGCACCAGCTGATGGAGCATCGATTCAGCAAACTTTAAAACTGCTTGAAGAGAAGCTGAAAAGTGTTGGTAAGCAGATTTTAAAAATGCTGAAACATAAGGGTTCTTTTAAAAAAATATTACCATGTTTACACAAGTCAGCATATATTGAATTAATAATTATTTACAGGAAAAATGGCTATAAAAAAGACTTTCTCTTGAAAGATGTAATTTATGCTAAAAAAATATTTTTTTTTATTGTTGGTCAATCTCTTCCTTCATTGGACCTTTAGCCTTTCTTATTTACCCAGCTATATCTACAGGTGCTATGTCTTGCATTCCTAAGAACAGTTATTTGTAGTGCATGCATAAACTGTAATTAGCTGTGAAGTGTTCTGTGGTAAACCCTGTATGCCCCAAACTGTTGTTTTATGCAATGATTTTTGTTGTTGCTATATCCTAACCTGTAAAAACATACTTGGTTTGGTTCTGTGAATTTGTTTCTCCAAACTGGAAATATTGCCAAGATTACATACTCTCTAAGGGGAGGTTAATCCAACCTCATTAAGCTAGTTTTCTCACTTGTCATTAAGACCTTTAAAAATCTAGTAGAGTGGTACAGTGACTTTCCCCAGAGGTAGACAGTAGATGCAAAAAATGGAAAGTGGGGATGGGTTGAGGGAGACAGGAGGACAAAGATGATATAGGAGAAGCAGCAGAAACTGAGGACAGAGATTTAATAGAAAATGGTAACACGTGATTGGACCAAATTAATTTTTGAAAAGGACTTGAAGGAATGGGTTTGAAAAATCATGTTTGTATTGGCATTTTACTGCCTGAGCCTTTGTTATTTTAGCAAATGATATGCATAATACACATGTAGTATTTAACATGCCAAATGAAATTTATTTGAAAATGTCAGAAAATTTCTTGAGTCACACTTTTTAAAAAAAAATTAAAGAAAAGAAATTCCTGTGTACTTGGAGTATTGCAAACATCCTAAGTGTTGCTTCTTGTTGGGTATAAACTAGGTAATACCTGTACTCAGAACGTTTAGCATTTTTTAAACATTGCTTCAGTGATTTGAAGTCTTGCAACTCATACCTTTTTTTGAACAAAACATTTGCCATGCTCTAAAAAAAACAAATAAATAAAAATAAAAATTGGACTATGTAAGAATAGAAAGGAAAAAATTGAAAACTCTTACTCATCAAAACAGTAATTCTTACATTTACTGCTTTCAGTTTTAAAAATTAATTATTATCTATGAAAATTAGCCCTTTGGAAATTATCTTTGAGGACAATTTGGCATTGGGAGGGTGAGGATTCACATTTAAAAGGATTTTATTGCTCAAAATGTTCAAAGAACTCCATCCAAGGATAGTTTAATATACAAACTTTTACTTGGAATTCATGAGCACTATCTGCTGCAAGGGTTTACTTGAGGGAGGGAAAGCACCTCCTTTGTTTAAGAAATTAAATCTAGCAACTTTTGTTTTAGATGTAGGATTGCAAGGTTTGCGTGAAAAAGGTCAAGGTCTTCTGGATCAAATCTCCAATCAGGCATCCTGGGCATATGGAAAGGACGTAACCATTGAAAATAAAGAAAATGTGGACCACATACAAGGAGTGATGGAAGATATGCAACTTAGGAAACAAAGGCAAAGTTTGACTAATGTTAATTTTTGCTAAGACAACATATTAATTAAAATGAAAAGTGATATAATTTATATTTTTTATTGAAACTCAAGTTTTTACCTGTTTATTTAGTAGACATGTAGTAAGTGTTTTTGTGACTGTAATAATTATTGTATATAATTATACCAACACATAATGGCAATTTGTTCAGTTAACAAATAGGTACTTTTCCCTTTTTACTCAGTAGTAAAAATTTCGATTACACTCTCAATAGTTTTTATTCCTATCCCCAGTGTAGCTTCTGACTCTTTTGTCTTTTAAGAAAACCCTTTCTGGAGAATTTTGCTTTTCAATTTTCATTTGGTTTATTTGGTGTTAAATGTCATCTGAAGTGATATGTTTCTTCATCTAAATTTCTTACTAACAAATTATCATACATCAATTGTTCTCATATTTGCTGTGAAGGGATTAGACTATAGATTAATGTTTGTTGAAGTAAGATGCTAGGTAAGATGGGTAAGGGTAAGATGATGTTTAGTTCCATTTGATACATAATTAGGAATTTAAAGGCTTCTTTGAAAACTCAATTTGCAATAGCAGCTGCAAATTGTAGTTATCCCTGTGCATCCAGGGGGCATTTGTTCCAGGACCCCCACAGATAGGAACATTCACAGATGCTCAAATCCTTTCCTATAAAGTGGTGCGGTATTTGCATATAACCTAAGCACATCCTCCTGTATACTATAAAGCATCTCTGTATTACTTATAATACCTAATGCAATTAAATGGTAGGTAAATAGTTGTTATCCTCTATTTTTTAGGGAATAATAACCAGGAAAAAAATCTGTACATGTACAGTATGGATGCAACTGTCGTAGATCTTACTACATAGTATATATTAGCATCATTGTAAGTTTTTTTTTTTGTTTGAATATTTTCATGTTAAACTCTGCACCTTACACTTCTTTATTTTTTCTGAACCTGTCAAAAAATGACAAATGCTTTTCCATTTACAGAGCACTTCATGAAAACCAATGATTGAGGGCATTAAAATAGGTTCTCCATCCCTAATAAATCACCATAATTTTCACTACATAGTCACATAAGCAACTATATAACTTTTTTTGAATATTTTCAATCCATGATTGGTGAATACATGGATGCAGAACTCCCAGATAATGGAGTGCCAATGTATTTTGAACTATACAAAGATTAATCCATCTAGAAATTTTTGTACACCTAGAAATTTTAAAATCAAGAAAACCTACAGAAACTCTTCCCTTACATCTTAGAGAAAACATTCACCAGGCAGAAATTCCCTCTCCCCTCATATCTGCACATTTATCCGTTTCACTATTCATTCTTCTCCCAAAGGATGACAGCCCTGCTCTTACCAAAGCCGATCCTTCCATGTACCCTCATGTCTCCTCATTCCTTCAACTCCCATTCTTTACTCTGATCCCTGTCCCTCATTTACTTGCTTAAATTTCTCCTATTTAAAAAAATATAAATAATTACACACCCTCCTCTTCAACTTTCTTTGTCTTCTAGCTCTAGAGCACTCCTTTCTGAAAGTGGTCATTTGAGGGTCTAATCTACACTCATTTAATTTCTCACTTTCTCCAATTTACTTTTCAACCCTCCACAGTTAGACTTCTCTCACCATTTCACTAAATCTGCTCTTACTGATGTCTCCAGTGACTTCTTAATTACCATCTGTAATAAAAGTGTAACATGCTCATTAGACCAGACGACCTTCCGGACAAGGCCGTGCTGCAGCAGCAGGATTGAAGCAGCCGCTGCGGCTGCAAAGGCCTATTCCTGCGCAAATTTCGTGCATGGGGCCTCTACTATGTATTAAATGATTGATCTTGCTCAAAATGCAGGAATACTTTTCTAGTCCTGACCTTGCTTACCCACTCTGAATAGCCTTAGACACAGCTGGATTTTTCTTTCTTCTTGAAACTCCCGGACGACCTTGTCTTCTTTGAAAACACCCTCATGGCACTCCTCCTGGCACGTTTCTTTGTCCTCCTGCTAATGTCACTGCTTCCAGGGTTTGTTCTGAGACCAGATTTTCCTCTCCGTTTGTGTTCTCCCTGGACAGTTTCACTGTTTGAATGACCTTTAATATCTTGATCGAGTGGTTATGGCTCTGACACAAACCACTCTCCTGTGCTTTAGACCCATACTTCCACTTGCCTGCTGAGGATCTCCACCTGGATGCCCCATACACGCTTCAAACCTTCAAACCAACGTGTCCAGATTGGAATCATTCTCCCCTCCCAATTGATCCTCTCCTTTAATTTCCTGTCTGGGTTAGAGTTACCAGTGGCCACTTCAGGTGGATTCTAAAATCCTTACTCTTCCTCATCCCTCCAGCCTCATCAAATGTCAACGTTTTGCTGTTTTGGTATCCTAAACATTTCTTTGTTCAGATTTATCTGTTTTCTACCTATAGTTGTACACAGAGTAATGTTTGTTAAGTGCACTTCTAATTACACAATTTCCTTATATAAAATCTCTTAAGTGACTTCCTGTTTTCTCAGATGAAATGCTATCTCCTTGGAATAGTGTAGGAGGTCATAATCCAGTCCTGCATAGTCTCATCTCCTGTAACTTTCCCCAAAATCACATGGTTGTTTTCATTTCCTGAATACCTCATGCTGTTTCATGCGTCTGTGACTCATTTTCTGCCTACTGGGTTTCCTCCTCCTTTTAAGGTGCTTATTTTTGCAATCCTTTCAGATTTCTTGGACAAGTTAATCACTTGTTCCTCCATACTCCCATAAATCCTTTACATGGCTCTACACTAATATTTATCACCTTGCTTATGTAAACATCCAACTCCTCAAATGGGACCATCTTAATACAAGAGACCACGTCTTAATTTTTTCAAGCACATTACTCAATTCCTGACAATGTGTTGAATACTTGTATGACATCATCTTCATCATTAAAGTGTCTTACATTGTATTGTAGCTTCAGATTTTAGAAATAATTCGTATCACTTTCCGTCAGTCCTTTGTAGAATTTTACTTTAACAGCATGCTGTGTGATTTTATTGAAGGCATATTTATAAAAATTGCCTTTTGACAATGACGTCTGCATTGTTATTAAGCCTTCTTTAAGAACATCAACTGTAGTGGCGCCCAGGGCCTCCTGGTTAACTAGTTATTGGTATTTGGGATTTCAGTGAGATTTTTCCTTCCCACCTAAAGGACATAGGATTGCATGAGAATGAAGGGAATGGGTCAGAGCTGAGTTAGGTCAAGTCACCTTAAAAGTTTAGGCTGTATATTATCCAGACCTTAGTAAATTTAAAAATAATCTGTGTTGTGTTTCTCTAACTAGAAAGCTATAGAGGTTTTTCTTCTTCTTAAGAATATAGGTAGAGTTTTTGTGTTTCTTTTATTCAAAATTAGGCATTACTCTGAGTAATATAACACAATAAAAAGTGTTATTGTTTCCTTGAATATCATCTTCTAAATTAATATTTGTGAAACTGCATTTTATATTTGAAGCTAGTTTAATGCTAATTGGCAGTGGAGATTTCTTTGGGTTTTAGTGTGCTTCTGCATTTATGATTTGCTTCAGTACTCTGCAGAATCCGTGCTATTCTCGAGAGTTTGTGATTCAGTATCATTCAGGTATTTTGAGGTTTTGATATGATATACATATAGTTATCTTTAAAATTCTTATAAATCAATACAAAATAGTTATAGTCTCCATAGTGTTGGATTAGGTATTTTAGTATACTATAATACATGTGTGTTATAATAGTTACCAACAAAACCAAAATGTTCTAAATTTATGTTTGGGTTTATTAGATGTGAAGACATGGTAGATGTGCGAAGGTTAAAGATGCTTCAAATGGTGCAGTTGTTTAAATGTGAAGAAGATGCTGCCCAGGTGAGGATCAATTAGCACATTATTTAGTTATTGTTTTTTCTTAGAAGATTGATTTCATCCAACATACACAACTTTTTTATGGTCCTAAGAAGGTAACATGAAGTCAGATTCTAGTTAAAACTGTTGAAATAATAAAGTTTTGTATTCCCAGTTATCTCACTTGATCTCATTTGATTTACCTTCTTAATGAAATCCTTCGTTGAGCTAGAAATTGGGACTAGGTATTATTTATTATTGTTCATCTGTTACCCAGGATATAGGCTAGATAACACAAGAAGGTTTTTCAACTAGATAAACAATTTGCTATCTTTTTGTATTTAGCACCAGAGTACATCATTTCAGGCTTAGAGGACATTTGTGATTTTAAATGGTAACATAAAATCATAATATAATGAGATTTCAACAAGATCTCTATGTATATAATCTATTACAAATCATGTGATAATAATATTAAAAGAGTGCTTCTCTTTAATAGGTATTGTCTTTAGATTTTTAAAAATATTGAGTAGGAGGCAAGGTCATTAATGAACTAAGCTATTAGGAACTTAGATTATAACTAATAGATTAATCAATAACATTATAAGACTTTTCTTATGGATATGATATTTTGATATAATAAGTAAAGACTTATGAATGCAGCTTCACTGATCTTTCTTTTCATTTAGGCAGTAGAATGGCTAAGTGAACTTCTGGATGCTCTGCTTAAGACCCACATCAGATTGGGCGATGATGCCCAGGAAACGAAAGTTTTACTGGAAAAGCATAGAAAATTTGTTGATGTCGCACAGGTACAGAACTGGTTATCTTCCTTTTCTACAAGCTCAGTGTTTGAATAGCTTTCTGCATGATTCTAATGTAATTTAACCCTCCAAGTCCCAGAAGGTTAGTTATGTTATTCCAGAAATATCACCGAACTAAGAAAAGGTCAGCTGGTGCATCCAAACTAGCCTGCACAAACTTGTGAGGGTTTGCATTTCCCTGAATACAGGTTCTGTATGCCTTCTGTGACTTATTGTTCTATATTATAACATTTTTTAGGCAATCCAACTTCATTCATGAAAGTTAATACAAAATACATGTTAATGCTGTATCTCACCAGCATTAACATTACAAACACAGGGTTTTTTGTTGCTATTGACAAATGTGTTTTAATTAATTTCCTTAATGATTGAGTTTACCGTGTAACAGTTGTGGTTTCCTCTGTGGAATACAAAGTGCCTGTTTTTACCCACTTGTTTCAATTAAAGACTGAACAGACATTCTTTTTGGCCTGTGGAATTGAGCCGGTGAGATTGGGGAAACAGAATAAGAAAGAAACTTAATGAAAATGAACTGAAAGTATTGCTTCCCCTGCATTATTTATGCATACTGATAATTTGTAGCAAGTGCCAGTGGAGTCGTTCAGTATTGATTTCCAGGAGTGTCATTCAATGGCAACCACAGTCCTCCTGCATGCTTTCCTATCCCTCTTTTCAAAATTCTTTTATTTTATTTCCATGTTTTCTTTTTTTTTTAGAGCACTTATGACTATGGAAGACAGTTGCTGCAGGCCACCGTTGTGTTGTGCCAGTCTTTGCGCTGCACTTCTCGGTCATCCGGGGATACACTTCCTCGGCTGAACAGAGTGTGGAAACAATTTACGATAGCATCTGAGGAGAGAGTACATAGGCTGGAAATGGCTATTGCATTTCACTCAAATGCTGAAAAGGTTTGCTTTTTTAAAAATGTGGTCACAATAGTATTTATTGTGTATGTTTAAAATGTGTTAATCTTAATATGTGCTTAGTCTGATTTTAAAAATTTGGTGTTAGTCCTATTATTTAAAGTTTGTTTAGATATATTATCTCACAGAGTTGAAATCAAATTCTCTTGGTAATTGGTACCAGTTGTGGAGTAGTGTGGTTGGAGAAATTCAAAACCATTCAGTGGTCTTCTGTCTACAGTGGGCAGTAGATACACTTTTCTCAGAGTACCTACTGCCCATAAGATGCTGTCCATTCTTTAGGAGGTCATGACTCCCATCTCATTCATATGCCAAGAAAGGAAATCTTGCTTTGGTACCTGCTATAAATTATCATAAATTATTTAAAAGGGTACTTTTTAATTTTTTAATGTTTAGAATCTGTCCCAACTAAAATGAGAATAAGGATAAAAATAAAACTTTTATAGAAAAAACATTTTTATTGATTTCAGAGAGGAAGAGAAAAGGGAGAGAAAGAAATATCAGTGATGAGAGAGAATCATTGATCAACTGCCTCCTACACACCCCTCCACTGTGGACCAAACCTGCAACCCAAGAATATGCCCTGACTGATAATGGAACCGTGACCTCCTGATTCATAGGTTAAAGTTCAACCACTTAGCCACACTGGCCAGAAAGAACATATTTTTATGTGTTACCTTTTAAAAAGTAGTTCTAGAATTTATTGTTTACTAAATTATTTAGCCTCTGAAACCATAAATGAATATGCAATGTTATTGGGTAGGGTTTCATAGAACTTTTTTCTTAACTCAGCACAGTGAAAATGTGTGTCACCTGAGCTTTGCATTTTCATTCTGAAGAGGAGCTTTATTATGTAGTTAGCTTAATTATGTAGTTTTCTCTTAAAATGAAAGTTTATATATAGAGGATGCTTAGTACAATTTAAAATAGGAGAAATCAAAGTTTTAAATGTGATAGCCTTGTCTGTTGAACAAAAGAAATGTTTCCAGGAACCTCTGGAACTATGCAGTTTCTTTCTGTGATATGGAGTATATTTGTTGAAAGATGTTTGAGGTAAACTCTTTCTGACCTAGTCACTGAGCTCCACACACACGGCAGTGTTTCAGGGGCCTAATGGTAATGAATGAAAATATGCAAAATGGCTTAACTTGCTTATCTACTGATGATTTTAATGAAAACTTTTTATGAGTATAATCTATATATATAAAGAGCCAGAAAAGCCAGGGTCCTTAAAATCCGAAACAATCGAAGGCTCGACTGAACACCGGAGAAGTCAGTCCTGCAGTCACCTCAGCAACCCAGCACTGACTGCTAAGGGGGGCTGCAGTCAGGTCCGGAGAGAAAAGCAGGGTCTGATCACAGCCTCGTGGCAGTCAGTGCTGGGTCAGCGTGGCGGAAGTCAGTGCTACAGTCAGTGAACACAGGGTCAATTAATATCTCTTTGAGAGGAGTTGAGAATATAAAGTACAGTGTAGAGCAATTACTTATATTATTTCACATAAAACTCTTCAACTAATATATTTTCCTTTATTTAAGTTGTATCTTTATTGTTGAAAGTATAGTTTTACTTTTAGTGTTTTTTCCCCCATTGATGATCTCCTGCACCCGCCCCTTCCAGGCCTTAGCCAGACAATTATTTTTAGTTTTTTTTGTTTGGCTTGTTCTAGTTTTTTTTGTTGTTGTTGAAAGTATAGTTTTGTTTAGTTTTTCCCCCACATGGTTCTAGTTTTTTTTTATTGTTGATGGTCTCCTGCACCTGCCCCTTCTAGGCCTTAGCCAGACTGTCTGTGTCCATGAGCTATTCCTATCTAATACATACAAATCTAGAAAGATTTAGAGAAAAGAAAATAAAGATATGCCAGAAGAGCTGAAGTTGCTTCATGAATACTGGATACAAGCTTAAAGCCAAAAAACAGCTCATGAGAGAGTCATTATAACTTAACAAAAGTTTCCTTTCACTACAGAGATAAGATGATTCCCAATACTTATTCACATAATAGAACAGTTGTGGGGGTTCAGAATGAGTCTCACCAAGATATGTCTCAGTGGTATGCAGATTTTTGAACTAAGGGCAATTTTAGCTTCAGGCTCAAGTGAGAATTCTGCCCCTCCCTTTAATTACCTAAAATAAATTGAATTAGAGGCCTTACCCATAATAAGACGTTATCCTATATAATAAAAGGCTTATATGCTAAGTGACTGAACAGCGGAAGGACTGGTCGCTATGACACACACTGACCACCAGGGGAACAGATGCTCAGTGCTGTCCCCCTGGTGGTCAGTGTGCTCCCACAGGGGAGCACTGCTCAGCCAGAAGCCAAGCTTATGGCTGGCTAGCACAGCAGCAGTGGTGAAGCCCCTCCCGCCCCTGCAGCAGTGCTAAGGATGTCTTACTGATGACTTAGGCCCGCTCCCTATTGGACTGAGGGCCCACCCCCCCTCCAAGTACACACATTTCATGTACCAGGCCTCTAGTATTAACATAATATACAGAACATAAATCGTTAATTTTAACAAGGTGAACACACCTGTCCAAATCTGTGTACTGTTCAAATAGCAGAATGCTACCAGCTCCTCAGAGGCTCCCCACTCCCTTTTAGCCATGCTGCTTTTGCTGCCCTTACCCCTCTCCAAGGTGACCACTGGCTTATTCTAACACTACTGAAAACTTTAGGATACTATTTTTAAAGGTATCAGGCAAAGACATTTTAAAATCTAGACCACTTTAAGAAATCATGTAAGTATATATATATATACACACACACACACACACTGTACACACACACACTAGAGGCCCAGTGCACAAAATTAGTGCACTTGGGCGGAGGGGGGGTGGGTTTGTCCCTCAGCCCAGCCTGCACCCTCTCCAATCTGGGACCCCTTGGGGGATGTCCAACTGCCAGTTTAGGCCCGATCACACAGGGCCTAAACCAACTGCCCTCCCCTGTAGGCCTGGTCGCCCTCAACTGCCCTCCCCTGCTAGCAATCTTGTGACAATGTGGGGGTGGCCATCTTGTGATGTGAGGGTCAGTTTGCAAATTACCTCTATTTTATACGATGGATGGATTGGATTATTTATTTATTTATTCACATTAAATAACCAACTTTATTTTTCATTGACTATAATAGAAAATTAACATTTCTACTTTTTCTACTTCATGGCCTTTATCATACTTATAATAAACTTGACTTAAGGTTATTTTGCTATGCAAACCTATGATGAAATCTTCTGTTATATTTTATTTTCCTTTTGACTGTGTTCTGTTTTATACCAGTAAGCATAAATATAGTAACTATAAGCAAGTTGTATAGTATGATTGGGAAAATATTTAAATTAAATCTAGAATTTTAGAATATAAATATGTTCTTATGAGCTATAATGAAATAAACGTGATTGGATCAAGTGAAGTCTGTTGGAAAAATAAATACCTTTTTCCTTCCTCAAATTTTTCGTTTTTTTGTTGTTGTTTTTTAGTTAAATTTAAATGGTAATAGTTAAGAGGAAACAAGTAATATCTTTACAAAGGCTGTAGAACTTCCCTATATTTGAAGTAAAACCATAGCAGTTTACATCAGTTAAGTCAGCAGATCAGTTTTTAAAATAACTATAAATTGTGTAATTAGGCCATCAAATCAGTTATGTGCTTATACTTGGAGTATATGTTGTTTTGTACTTATATCTTTCTTTTTTTGCACTTACTTTCCAAATAGTTTTCTAGTATTTTCCCCCCCAAGAATCACTATAGACTTTTTTCATATTCTAGTTATGTTAGTAGGGATTATGTATCTTATTTTGTTTGCATTTCTTGAGCCAGTTTTGTAAAAAATGGATCAATTTTTTACAGTTGTGTACATAAAGATGCTAAAATAAAACAAAATATAAACATCTCCAATCTGCTAAATTTGTTTGAGATTTATTTTTCTGTCTCTTGATGTTGCTCTTTTATTTGTTGCAGATTTTGCAAGACTGTCCAGAAGAGCCTGAAGCTATTAATGATGAGGAGCAATTTGATGAAATTGAAGCAGTTGGGAAATCACTTTTGGATAGATTAACTGTTCCTGTAGTTTATCCTGATGGGTATGGTGCATGTTCTTATAATTTTACTAGAGGCCTGGAGCACAAAGTTCATACACCAGGGGTGGGGAGGCCCTCAGCTGGGATTGTAAGGGGCACAGGCCAGGCTGAGGGACCCCACAGGTGCACAATCGGGGCTAGGGAGGGATGTGGGAGGTTGGCCAGTTGAGGAGGGACTGTAGGAGGGTTCCAGGACATGTCCAGCCCATCTTGCTCAGACCTGATTGGCGGGACCCCAGCAGCAAGCTAACCTACTGGTTGAAGGGTCTGACCCCTGGTGGTCAGTGCACGTCATAGTGAGTGGTTCAGCTACCTTAGCATATCATTAGCATATTATACTTTGATTGGTTGAACAGACGACCAGACACTTAGCATATTAGGCTTAGGATCTTTTAATCTGTGAGGCTTTTTATCAGTGAATTCATTAAGAGGAAACCTGTTTGTTTTAAAAGCCAGGTCAATTAGCTTTGGTCCACATTTTCAATTCCTACAATAAACTGGTTTAAAATGAAAAGAAATCCAAACTCGGTTCTTAGCAGCAGTCGCATTTGATACTTGCTGCCATCAAATGTATTGCTTCTTCACAGCTTGTTGTATAAGAAGGATGATTGACTAGGTTGACATCCTGGATTCTAGCCTTGACTATGATGATATGGACTAGGGTGACCTTGGGCATCCTTCAGGGAAAGGGTAGGGACTAATGTTTAGTGAGCTCAGTATATGCCCGGCACGAAGTTAAAACCTTCACCTTCATTACTTTAGACCAAACAGTGCCAAGCTAGTGTGGTTATTTCTGATTTACAGATAGAGAAATGGAGGCTTGGAAAAATGGAATAAGGTGCTCAGCATTTCACTGCTTCTAAGTGGAATTAGGATACAAAGTCAGATCTTCTGACTCCAAACCCATTCTCTTTTCACTGTGCTGTGTGCAGTACCTGATTCCATGATTCTTTTCATTTCAAGCAATCTGTGCATAAAGATATGAAATAACCTCATGCAAATAAATAGGCCAGTAAATGAATCAGAAAGAGTTTTTATCCCTGCGTATTTAGACATTCTCAGTGAAGATGATTTAGAGGAAATCAAGAGGATATTTAATTCAAACAATAAACCAGACGATTGAATACATCTATCCTTACATTATAGAATAGTCTAATGGTTAGAATTGTGGTTTCTAACCAGTTGTCTTGTATTTAAATCTCAGCACACCATTTAGCTGCTGTGATACTTTGGGCTAGCCTTTTAACCTTTCCTGTGCCTCAGTTTTCTCATCTAAAAATAGGATTCATACCTCCTCAAATTATAGGTGCAAGGGAATCATATGAGGTAAATGTATATAAACTACTTAAAACGAACCTGACACATACTGCAACTTCTGCTGTGTCATGCATTTCAAATGCTTGTTTGCAATTGATAGTGAAAATATATTTTATTCTCTTGAACAAATATTATTCATAGTCTAATATATAGATAATTACTAGTTGTACCTAAAGTCATGTGATACATCTGCAATGTATGCAAGAGAGTAAATCTTAAAATTGTAAGTTGAGCTAGTAACAGTATTAGTGTGCTGCTTGGTTGTTTCAGTCCGGGACACCCAGCCCTCCCCAACACCTATGGTTGCATTTCACAGCCAGTTGTCTGCCAGTCTCCCTCCTGTTCTACAAATAGTTGGTGTGTCATTTTCTTATCCTTTTAAGATAAATAAGTTGATATGTATTATTCAAATTTGACAACCACGCCTTTATATTTGGAATTCTTATTCTATTTTATACGATAATTTGTGTCATATAAAATCTGATGATACAATTATTCAGATTTTTCTTTTGTAACATTCTCTTGGGAAAATAAAATATTTTTTAAATGTTTTTTCTGGAGTCATTGCTTAAAGACCCAGTTGCAGATCTTAGTTTTTCCACTGTGTGATCATAGAACTCTTTTACCTCTAAAAGATTCTGGGACTCTGAGAACAGAATCTTTGCAGGTAGGATAAAATTAAATGATTTTTCTATTAATGTCCCAAATGATGCCTTAACATTAAATAGATATTTCATTTGCCAATGAGTGTCAATTAGACAATGAGTGTAAATAGTCCTTAGCACTGAAGTACACAAACTTTGTATTTGTGTGTGCTATGGAACCTAAATTGAAAAATAAAAATATCAGTGTTTCATTGATATTTGCATAGCTTGGTTGTATTATTGAGATTATCCTAAGTGCACTTAATACGACATTTATACCACTAATATATTTGTCTTGACATTTTAAAATATATTTTATGCCATCTAAAAAATGTTTCTCCTACTGAATTACTACTCAAAGATAAACAGTATGATCTACAAATGAACTAAGGCCTTATCACAGAGGTAATTTTTTGCTTCCTTTTGTATTTGCTGTGGACAGTGGATCTGTATTAATGAGAATGGGGTTTTCTCTTTGTTTTGATTTTTAGAACTGAACAATATTTTGGGAGTCCAAGTGACATGGCTTCTACTGCAGAACACATCAGAGACAGGATGAAACTAGTTAGTCTCAAAAGACAGCAGCTGAGACATCCTGAAATGATGACTACAGAGAGCTAATGGCAGCCAGCTTCCCACAGATCTGCGTTCACAATAATCCTGCATGTCATCGGCATACTTCAGCATATTAGCCACAATACATTAAGATACATTTCACAGCCAAGATAAGCCTCATTTCTTTTCATTTCACATTTCTCTCTACATGTTAACACCTTGCAACTACCAAGGCATAATTATTTAACATGCTTTGAGACCATAGACTGCAAGTATCTTAAAAGAAGGAACTGTAAACATTGCACTGAAAACCTGCTTTAAAGCTTTACCTGACCTGTCAGTTTGTAGACGAACAACTGATACTAAGCTTTGAGTGGTGCTAATAAGAGTTTAGGAATTCTCTATATAAAAACAATTGCCCTTCCTCCCCAGGTGATGTAGTAAATTTAGACTATAGTAAAATGGTTATTAGTAAACAGTGGTGTCCTCAAAATTTAATTTTTGACTTTTCTTCAAAATTGATTATTTTTATTGTGTCAGTAAGAAAACATTCAGATCTTTGATATATCATAGTCATTACAAGACATTTTCCTATTTGTATTGATAATGTATTAAAAGTTGTTTGTGCTTAATAAAAGGCTTCTTTTAAACATTGTATTTAATTTGGTGGTTATATCCTATTTCCAAACATGAGTGCCTTATTAAAAAGGGCATTCTTAGGATTGTGAGGATGGTTTAATACTTGTTTTTCAAGTTGGTTGCATGTGTTTTAGCCAGGAGATTCATATGTAAGCATGTATATATAATAAATAAGCATGTTTTATCATGAAAAAATAAATGTGAAGAACAATTTAGATCTTTAAGAACTTACAAATAATGGAATACTGTTTCTAATTTTTCTCTATTTTAACTTGAAAAAATGTTATTCAAACTATTAACTCCCCTGCAGATACTTTGTCTTTGGAGAAGGAGGCTGGGGAAGAAGGCATACACAATTACTTAAGTGTCATCTTTTATATCAGAGTTATCTCTGGAACTAAAGTAGCATTTGTTAAGTATAATTTCTTATGCTAGGCTAGAAGCAAAATTCTAAAGTAGTCTAATAAAAAACTATTAGACCACTTGCAGCTCTTTTAGAAATAAGATTTATAAAATGCTAGTGCTTTTATGTTTATATGGTAAATGCATATAATTTAATTTTTGTTTAAGAAAATGTTTTTTGAAAAATATTAAAAATAATTTTTTAGTGCATAATGTAAAATTATGCAAACAATTGTATGCTGGTTCCTTTTTGTCTTCAAAATGCTCATGTATACTCCAGTGTAAAAAGTTCTCTCTGAACCTGCTGGTTTCCCTCGCCTTTTTCACAATGCCAGACTTCTTGGAGGGATCCTTATCCATTACCCCTACTTCCTCATTACTCAGTGCTCAGCACCTCAGTGTGGTTTACACAGCGCTGCACTGAAACTGTTCTCAGTGGGCCCCAATTAGTGAATTAAATTAGTGCATTCTTATCCTCCTCTGTCTGCAGCCTTTACACCCCTGAGCTTCCTTTCCTGGACAGTGCCCCCACACACACACCTTGAAGATAGTATCCTCTGCCATAACTGAATACAGCCACATCACTCTTATTTAAAATGTTATGTACAAATGTGTTCACTCAGGTTCTATCTTAAGAATGCTTCATAATCTCATCCCTAGGGTTTCTACTTTATCTCAGTGTCCTATTATACATCTGCCCAAAATTCTACATCCTTCAACTACCTACTTGACATTTCACCCTACATCAAGTTATTTATAATAATTTTTACCTTTCTCGGAGCAATTTTGGTTAAAGGTGCCACATTTTTTTCTAGTTGTACATTCCAGAAAATCCGTGGGCAACATTCGAATGCCCCTCTTGTCTTGTGCTATCACTGCTTCTGAGAATATCCAGGAGGTTCTTCCTATATTTGATGATCCTCTCAGTCTTTTAGGGCTTGACTTCTATGAGCATAAACTTTTGTGATTCTTCATTGTAGTCTTCATGATGGTGCTAACCACAGGCTCCAATTGTTACATCTACCTGCGACATTATAAGCTCTTTGGAGAGGGAATCTTGCTCATGCATAATAGTTGCTCAATTTCCCTGTATGTAAGTGTTTTTTTTAGGCATTGGTAATAATCTTTCATGTTGTAGTTTGAGGTGTGTTTCAAACATATTTTCTAACATTAGGACTGAGCTGTGAGTGGATCTGTTCATAAGAAAGTCATTTGGTATTTTAGATACTTCAATATTAACTAATTTAGATATTCGGTTACACCTAATATCCATTCTGAATTTTGGAGTAGTTTGAATGTTTTTATTAAAACTGCTAGATACGGACTGGATTATAAATAATGAGACTCCCAGTTCTCTCAACTCACCTGCTTATCAATGAGTTAATTTTTATATGCCTTAAGCTATCCTGATTACAGCAAAAGTAAAGGAAGGCAGCATATAGAAATGTTATTTGTAATTTGAATATTTCAGATGAAGCTGAATATGCTTATAACATAATAAATATTGTTGCTCTTCATTTGTAAATTTGCTGCTACTTTCTATATATCAATCTGTATATATATATATATATATATATATATATATATATATATATACACACACACACACACACACACATACCGTTATGAGTGAAAACCCAGCAATGCCCTAATGTGATTTTTTTTCATAGTTCATTTAGGGTACATGTGAAGGAAGTAACTGCAGTCTTTGAATTCACAAACTTTTTGTATGTAATAAATTAGCCTTGGCTGGCAAATGGCAAAAGAACCATCGTTTCTAATTGGTGTATGCCCTAACTTCTCATTACTTTAGCCCATCTCAGGGACTTATTGAAGTGTTAATTGGGCTAGTTTTGGTTTGGTTTGATTTGGGGGATTTGCTTTTCCTTCTTACCATGTATTTATTTGCTCCTGTGTAAATTCAGTATTGGTAGTTTGGGCACTTATTTATACATGTCTAACCTAGCAGTGCTATAATGCAAAGATGATTAATTTCATCTCGGATAAAATTGGTTTTGTTCCCAGTCCTCATCGCTGATGACCTTATTCTGCTAGGGTGACATTGGTGACAAATGAAACTGTTCAGCCTGCCAACTAGGATGTTGATTTTAGGTCTAGGATTCATTGCTATGGAGAAGAATGGATACTTCTCTCACTTTATAGGCATTTAAATTGGCCAATGTTGCCAAATATTACCTAGGATTAATGTGTTTGTTGTTTGTTTCATCACCTGATCAGTTGACATATGGTGTGCTATTTAGTTTATTATTTAGTTTGTGGCATACTGCTTAATATGAACGTGACAATTTTCTGGTAGTGCTGAGCAAACCATACTTTCTGATGTAAACTTATTGTAACTAATGGCATGATTATGAGATTAGCCGAACCAATCTCACTATACAGTCTACTTTTGGAGAAAATTCAGAGTTCTTGACTACATTTTAGTAAGTTCCTTGCCAGAGAGATTGGATAGATATTACTATGTACTGTGGTTGTTAAACTCCTCCATATCTTGGACCTATTAAAAATGGTACAGCCCTAGCCAGTTTTCTCAGTGGGTAGTTCTGGCCATTGGACAAAGGGTCTCGGGTCCAATTCCCAGACAAGGGCATATACAGTTGCAGGCTCGATCCCTGGCCCTGGAGGCAAACAATCAATGTGTTTCTCTCACATCAATGTTTTTCTCTCCCCCTCATCCCTCCATTCCACCCTCTCTAGACATTAGTGGAAAAATATCCTCAGATGAGGATTAAGAACAAAAAACAGTACAGGAAATGAACCTCAGTATATTTCATCAGTGACAGTATTAACATGATTGGGGTATCTCTGTTCCTCAAAGGGAAATTTCTCTACGATTAAAAAGGTGGGCTAAACACAGTTAACCTAATTAGCAAGCTCACCAGTGTTAACTTTCAGTTCTAAAAATAAAAAGCTTCAGCTGGGAGTGGAGGTACTCTTCTGTAGGTTTAACGAATACCTTGATAAGCACAAATTTAACAAGACATTTGACTTCAGTATGTGCTACTGGCAAGTAGTTTTTGCTAAGAAGTATAAATGATGGCAAGATCATAAACGCTAAGTAATAATTAGAGTGAATATAATGTAAAGAGTTGAGTTTGACTCCTTAAAAATCTAGCTTTGCCATTTACCAACCTTGGTAAAAACCACTAAATTTCTTCTCTGGATCTGTAAATTACAGTCATCATATCAAATAATAAGAGTGAAATACAGTCATGTTTTAAAAAGTATTTTGAAATTAAAATGTTATCCAAAATGGAAATTATTATTAGTATAATTATCTTTTCAGGATAGAAAGTAGGGCATTCTTTAATTCTGCTCTTGCCTCAAATGACAAGCATGGGGTCATGTGGAAATAGCACATTGTTTATGCTCACTTCCCAAGCTATTTCCCTGACATTCAGAATTGCTTACTGAAAATACTAAGGGTGGATGAGCTCATCGTTAAATAACAAGACTTTTAAATCTGACAGATTAACTCTTTTTATGGCAGGTGGTAGAGCAGCAGATGCAAGACAGGTGAAGGGTATCACCGGCTTTGCAGTTGACAGGACATGTCACAATTCCATTAATAAGTAAAAGAAAATCATACTTGGAGTGGGTCCTACTGAGCCAGCAGCAATCTGTAGAGACAACCCGAGCACAGACCTGTAAATATATTTATCATGTATCCCAAAAATGAGGTAAAAGACATGACGAGACTACCCTTCTGTTACGGTTAGAGAAGAGAAAGCTTGATAAACTTTTGCAGCAGTAACAATAGAAAAAGGCTGTGACAGAGATTGATAGAATGAAGGGGGTCCTCCGTGAGATAGCACAATAGGGAATGTTTAAGAATGAAGAAAGTTCACAGATAGGGTGCTGTAACATAACTAATATTGCATAGTCAAGGTTAGTTTTGTTAGTGGACACTTAGGGAGCAGTACATTTAATACCTGTATATGATGATACAGGAATTCTTAGCAGATAACTAAAAGTAGTTATCAACTTCGAAGTAAGAGTAGTGCTGTTAATGGATTTTTAGTCAGGCCTTTGAAAAACTATTTCTGAAAAAAGACTATTGAAGTCTAAATTCATTTTTAGTGAATTTGAAAGAGGCACCTTAGAAGTATTTACAAGTAAAATGCAACCTCTCTAGGGTGTCCCCCAGTTGTCCCTCAGAGAGGTAGGAGGATGATTCAGATGTCCTTTCACTCAGACCAAGTCTCACATCATGTTTTGGGTCTACATGTCTTTTTTAACAGTTACCCTGGTTTTTTAGTTCAGAAATCATCGTGAAAACAATTTCTAAGCTAGACTTTTCTCTTGAGAAAGATTCTTCTTAGCTTTTATGTTAGTCTACACAGTGAACAAATTTGCTAAGAATGTAAATTATATATATAGTTTTTGACCCAGCATATATTTGAGAACTCATTACTCACACCTCTGGAATGTACTTTCACATGCTGTTAAGTTTCTAAGTTGACACTGATTGGAAGAATTTAATGGTTATATTAACATGGGGTCAATAATGGAATTCTCAGCAGCATTATTTGGTAAGCTTGTACCCTGGATTTTTTTACCAACAATTTTTTTAAAACATATTTTATTGATTTTTTTACAGAGAGGAAGGAAGAGGGATAGAGAGAAACATTGATCAGCTGCCTCCTGCACACCTCCTACTGGGGATGTGCCTGCAACCAAGATATATGCCCTTGACCGGAATCGAATCTGGGACCCTTCAGTCCACAGGCTGACGCTCTATCCACAGCCAAACTGGTTTTGGCTTCACCAACAATTTATTTAAAAAAAATTTCAAACATAAAAGTTAAAATTTTGTAGTGTACTCACCATTTAGATGCTATTGTAGTTCACACTAATTATGTTTGTATTGTCACATCTATCTAATTCATCAGATCACCTTTTGATGCATTATAAATTGCAAACGTGAGTTCAACATTTGCTTATACTTTCTTATGTAAAATTAGGACACAATGAAATGCATAAATCTTAAGTGTGCATCCAGTGTGTTTTAGCAAATGCAATACAGTGCTAATAAAATTAAAATGTTATCAGAAAATTCACACATCGCCCTTTCTACCCCACTCCACAAAGGCACCACTGTTCTTTTTCTCTCACACACCAAATTTGTTTGTTCTAGACTTTGTGTAAATAGAATCACACAGCATGTACTCCTTCTAAAAGTACCATATTTGAGAGGTTTATCCATGTGGTTTGGTGTATTGGTAGTCCTTTTCAGTTTTATTGCTGAGTAGTATTCCATTGAATGACTATAGTGCAGTTTTTCTACTTTCCTATTTATGAATACCAGAGCTGTCTCCAGTAGTGGCAGTTATAAATAAAGCTGCTAAGACATTGTTAACATAAGTCTAATGTGAACCCAAGCTTTCATTTCTCCTGGGTGCATACCCAGGATTAGAATTTCGGTGTCATTGAGTAGCTTAAGAAAGGGCCATACCTTTCCCCAATGTGGTTGTACCGTGTGTTGGATTTCCACTATGTTTTTGGATATGTAGGGAGGTATAAACTTGTGATCCATATTTGAAATACTAGAAGCTGTTTTCAGATAGAACTGACATTGTTCACAGTTTTGCAGTTGGTGTTTTTGAGGGAAGCAAAGACCTGTCTGCCCAAAACAGTCCCCAAGGGTTTCCTGTACCTGAAATGTTAGCATCAGTTTCACTCTTGGAGAGATTAAAGCATTTCCCCAAGTATGGTGCTATGTTAGCAAGAAGAAACAATACTGATTTGTTTGTGCTACTTACTTTTGCCACCCATCTTCAGTAGGTAAAATAAAATTGGTAATTGAACAGAAAATATTATTTCTGTTTAATGGGAGCAGAATAGGTAATAAAAAAACATGTATATTAGTCCCAGGTACAGCAATGTGAGAGAACCAACCATCTGGACCCCAAATGACAGTCAAGAAACACGAAAACTGGCTGGGAAGAATTCTACCTCACGGTTGTGCATATGGGATAGCTATGTTTTTGCAGGGTGTTTTAGCATTTACAAATCCTATTTTCAGTGTTGCCTTTTTATTCAGTACCACCCAGCTACAGTTATTTCACATCCTACTGACTTATCCATTGTGTTTTACCCTCTTTCCTGTTCTATTACATAAAGTAGTTATTTGTATATGCCAATAAAATCATCATCATAATTATGTTTCCAATGCTCATGTTCAAAGATATTTATGTATAGTTCATCCAGTTTTTCCTATTCAGCTTTTAAGGGCTGGGATATTTTGCCTCTACTGTAAATCCTTATAATGTTCTATACATTGTAAATGCAATAAAATGTTAAAATTATAGTAAATGGCAGCAGATTTTTATATGTATTTATTTGATAGTGTTATCACTTTGGATAATAAGTTTGTTTTCTGTTAATAAAGATTGTTCATAAAGTCTAGGGAGAATTAAGTCATACTGGTTTCTTTAACATAACCTAATGAATTCTGCATTTATCCATATTTTTTGTAAAACTAAACTTTTACCAACATTTTCTAAAATCTTTAATTAAACTAAAATGTAACTTTTTTGTTTCCAACAACCTCCATCAGGCTTGGCACAGAAATCCAGGGCTTTCACTAAGTTCTACATTGTCAGAAATTATTAGTTTCTCAATTAATGGGTAGTGGGTAAATTTTGTTTGTTCTTATTAAGAAGTTCATTTTTAAGACCTAGAAAGTCAATGTGTATTTGGGGCTGGGAAAGCATATTATTGTAGAACAAAATTAGCTATGTTTAAAATAACAATTAATTATATTGTGCTATAAATAATAGCAGCTCCAGAATGGCTACAATGAATTTAGAATTTCCAGAATTCGGAAATTAGCAAGCCTTACACCTTTTAGAGTTGGATTTTTTTTTTTTTTTTTTTTTTTTTTTGGGCTATAAGCATAATGATAAGAGGATAGAGAGTAGACAAGACTATAAGTTTGCTTTTTGAGGGCCCACATTCCAAATGTGAAAACCAATCTTGTAAAGACACCCCATCTAGAAGGGGTCATATCTCAACTCCCTGTCAGCTAGCACAGATTATAACACAGCCCCCTAGTGGGGACTGCTTAACAACCACGTAAAGCCACATGTGTCAAACACAAGGCCCGCGGGCCAAATCCGTCCCGCCAGGCCTTGCAATGTGGCCCGCACCGCGCTGTCATCACTGCACTTCGCTGCGTTTCCATCACAATGACAGTTTATGACTGTTCAGTAAACCATTCAGCCCGCGATTTAGGCTGGATTTTAGATTTTGGCCCCTTCTCTGATTGAGTTTGACACCCCTAAGTCGTAAACCATGGAGTGGGTGGTAGTAAGGCAAGGGGCCCATGGCAGGTGGTGTACATCCTGGCAGAGGAGAGCAGGAGGGAACAGAGAGAGGGCACAGAAAGAGACTGATTCTTCATGAGTTGGTCTAACTATAATATTTGCATCTACAAAATTTGCAAATCCAAAAGTAGTTAGGAGATGTGATTCTGAGGACTAGTTTTAAATACTATATATCCTGAATGCACATTCTGAACCAAAAAGCTCCCTTCCAGTTCCTTGATCTCAAGGTTTTGTGTGTGTGTGTGTGTGTGTGTTTTTTTTTGTTTTGTTTTGTTTTTAAGAAGTGAGTTTGATTCTACCATTGGGTTTGATTGAAATGTCCCTTTGCTTCAGCCATGTTACCCAAGCCTAATCAATCTGTAAGGTTGGGAGTATCACACTGCAGTAGTAACTCAAATTTGTTTTACCATATTATTTGTTTATATGTTCTACAACCTGTTTGACCTGGCCTGTTTGGCCCCACTTAGCCAAATCTATCTGTGATCTATGGTGATTGATGATATAGCCAAATTAACCTCCCGTTTTGTCCATGTACCTACCAACTGAGGTGGGTAAATATGATTCCAAAAGTAGGAAGAAGAATCTCCTGAACAACCAATGAGTCAAAGAAGAAATCAAAGGGAAATTAAAAAAAAAAATACCCTAAACTAATGACAATGGAAACACAACATACCAAAATCTATAGTATGCTGCAAGAGCAGTTTTAAAAAAATGTTTTTATTGATTTCAGAGAGGGGAGAGGGATAGAGATAATGATGTGAGAAAATCATTGATTGGCTGCCTCCTGCAAGCCCCATACTTGGGATTGAGCCCACAACCTGGCCATGTGCCCTGACCAGGAATCAAACTGTGATCTAGGTTGACACTCAACCCCTGAACCCCACTGGCTAGTCTGCAAAAGCAGTTTTAAGAGAAATTTATAGAGATAAATGCCTTAAGAAAAATAATCTCAAACAACCTAATTTTATACCTCAAAGAACTAGAAAAAGGAAAAACTAGCAATATTAAAAAAAGGAAATAGCAAAGATCAGAGCAGAAATAAGTGAAATAGAGACCAGAAAAAAAAAAAATAGAAAAGGTTAATAAAATGGGTTTTCTGAAAAAGATAAACCTTTAACTTGACTAAGAAAAGACAGGCTTAAAATCAGAAATGAAAGAGGATACAATGGATACCACAGAAGTAGAATGGATTATAAAGACAATTATGAATACATGCCAACAAACTGGATAATCTAGAATAAACAGATAAATGCCTAGAGACAACCTACCAAGACTGAATGATGAAAAAATAGAAAATTCAAACAGTTCAGTATCAAGGAGGCTAAAACCTCCCAACAAGGAAAAATACAGATGTTTTCACTGGTAAATACTGCTAAACATTTCAAAAGAATTAATACCAATCCTCAAACTCTTCCAAAAAAATTAGAGGAGAGAGCATTTCCAAATTCATTTTACAAGGCTAGCATTACTTTGATAGCACAGTCAGATAAGAACACTATAGGAAAAGAAACCTATAGACCAATATCCTTGATGAGTAACAAAACGTTAGCAAACCAAATTTAATACCACAGTAAAAGGTACATACATCCTAATCAAGCAGGATTTATCTCTTGGATGCAAGGATGGTTCAACACATGCAAATCAATAAATGGGATACACCATATATACCATATTAATAGAGTTATAGGTAAAATCATGATAATCTTAACAGGTACAGAAAAGTTAATTGACAAAATACAACATCCTTTCATGATAAAAACAAATTTAGAAGAAACACACCTCAACATAATAAAGGCCATATATGATAAGCCCACAGCCAACATCATACTCAATGGTGAGAGATTGAAAGCTTTTCCTCTAAGATCAGGAACATGACAAGGATGTCTATCTTACTCAATATCATGCTGGAATCCTAACCAGAGCAATCAATTTCTTCATCCTTTCAAGATAAAAAAATAAAAGGTATCCAAGTCAGAAAGAAGTAAAATTGCCTGTCTTTGTAGATTATATGATCTTCTATAGAGAAAATACAACAAAAAAAAACCTGTTAAACTAATCAACAAATTTAGTAAAGTTATAGGATATTAAATCAGCCTGCAGAAGTGTGTTTTTATACACCAACAAAATAACTAAAAAGTAAAACAATTTTACAATATCAACAATAATAAAACATGGGAATAAATTTAACCAAGGAGGTGAAAGATCAGTACACTGAAGACTATAAGACTTCGTTGAAAGAAACTGGAGAAGACACAAACAAATGGAAAGATATCCTGAGTTCATAGATCAGAAGAAATAATATTGTTAAAATGTTCATACAACCCTAAATCATCTATAGATTCAATGTAATCCCTATCTTAAGTCCCAATGGCATTTTTCACAAAAATACTTTAAAAATTCTAAAATTTGTATAACCCTCAAAGACCCCAAATAGTCAAAGCATTCTTGAGAAAGGACAAAGACAAAGACACATATTTCCTGATATAAAACTAATACAAAGCTGTAGTAAGCAGAACAGTATGGCACTGTCATAAAAATAGACACATAAACCAATGGAATGTCATTGAGATCCCAGAAATAAACAACAAATACATGGCTAAGAAGACTCATTGGGAAGATAAGATGGTAGTCTTTTTAATAAATGGTGCTGGGAAAACAATAATCATAGGCAGAAAAATCAAACCGGATCCTTATCTTACACCACTCATAAAAAGAACTCATCATGGACTAAAAACTTAACCAGATCTGAAACTGCAAAACTAGAAGATATTTAGAGGAAAAGCTCTTTGATGTTGGTTTTGGCAACTTTTTTTTTTTTTTTTTTTTTTTTTTTAATATGTCACCAAAAGCACAAGTAGTGAAAGCAAAAATAAAAAAATAGGACTACATCAAACAAAAGGCTTCAGTCTAGCAAAGGAAATAACAAATGAAAAGGCAATGAGAAAATATTTGCAAAACATATCTGGTAAGCAGTTAATATCTAAATATATAAAAACTCATACAACTCATTAAAAAAAAAAAAAGGCAGAAGAACAGATAGACATTTTTTTCCAAAGAAGACGTTCATATGGTTAACAGGTACATGAAAAGATGCTCGACATCGCTAATCATCAGGACGATGCAAATGAAAACCACAGTGAGATATCACCTCACACCTGCCAGATTTGGCTATCATCAGAAAGACAAAAGATGTAGAGAGAAGGGAATCCTTGTGCACCGTGGCTGGGAATGTAAATTGATGTAGCCACTATGGAAAATGATATGGGAATGTAAATTGATGTAGCCACTATGGAAAGTGATAAGGGAATGTAAATTGATGTAGCCACTATGGAAAGTGATATGGGAATGTAAATTGATGTAGACACTATGGAAAATAATATGGTGGATCCTCAAAAAATTAAAACTAGAACTACCAAATGATCCAGCCTTCACATTTTAGGTATATATCCAAAGGAAAAGAAAGCAGGGTCTGCAAGACATATCTGCACTCCCATATTTATTGCTAAGTGAAATAAATCAGATAGAGAAAGACAAATATGGTATCTCTTATATGTGGAATCTGCAAAAAGCCAAACTTATAGAAACAGTGAATAGAAAGGTGGTTACCAGGGGCTGGGAGATTGGGACAATGGGGAGAGGCTGGCTGCTCAAAGCACACAAATTTCCTGTTAGAATATACATTCTGGGATCTAATACACAACATAGTAACTGAAAGGTTTGGAGGGGGTGGGGTTATACACCTATGACATGAGGCCATAATGTGTCAAAAGAACTTTTATTTCAGGCACCTGGGTGCACCAAAAAAAGAACCAGCAGTGACTGAAGGGAGAGGCAGGTTTTTATCAGCTTCTGCTGGTGCTAAGCAGTTCTGCTGATGTACAGAGCTTGACTGACAGGTCCTGTCTGTTCTTGGTTCCTCCTGGTGCCAGATGTCTAGTGGTTATCTAGGATATAGATAACCACTGAGCTCAGGCTGCAAGCTTTGTGAAGCACAATAAGCTTCCTCTGCCCCCGTTTTATTCTCTTTAACCCTTTCAGTAATAATAAACAATACTGTATTATATACTTGAAAGTTTCTAAAAGTAGATCTTAAATATTCTCACTGCAAAAAAATAAGTGGCCATTGTGTGATGTGATAGAGGTGCCAGCAAATGCTACAGTGATCATCATTTTACAATATTTGCATGTATCAAATCAACACACACATCTTAAATTTACATAGTGGTATATGTCAATTATATCTCAAATAGTGGTGCAGTGCACAGATTCGTGCACATTGAAAGAAAATTAATTAGAAGAAAGATTTCTGTGGTAATTACTGCAAAAAATCACATGTCAAAATAGTATATATAATACAGTATTATAAAATTAAAACGTGTGTGATTGGTGCCAGTGAGAATTTCATATGTATCATGCATGCAGAAGTCAATGTTTATTTTTAAATTGCAAGTGAACATCATATGTACCAGTTGGTCAGTTGGTTGGACATATGGTGAGTCACTTAGCCTATAATTTATATAGATAAGGCTGATAAAAATTAGGAATACTAATATTTTAAGTCTAAAATTTTGCTACCTCAAAGTATTCTCAAACATCTCCATAGAAATTTATTTAAAATATATATATATATATAATTGATTTTTCTTACAGAGAGGAAAGGAGAGAGATAGAGAGCTAGAAACGTCGATGAGAGAGAAACATCTTGCACACCCCCTACTGGGGATGTGCCCGCAACCAATGTACATGCCCTTGACTGGAATCGAACCTGGAACCTTTCAGTTCACAGACTGACGCTCTATCGCTGAGCCAAACCGGTTTTGGCTCCATAGAAATTTAAACATTTTCCAAAAATACCTTAAAAAACCTATTTAATAGTACAACACAATTCAGTCCATGATATACTATTGGCAATTTAATGAAATGGAAAATATAGACTAAAATTCAATATACTCTGAGATTTCAATATGAATGTTAAATATAGCTATTTCCTTTCCCTGTAGAATTTTTTTTTCTTAAATTTACCAGTGAGATATATGGAAATTAAAAATTAAAAAAAAATCACATCTTATTTTAATTATTTATATCTAAACTTACCTCTGCAAAAAATGGGGAAATTATGAAAATAGAATTAGAAATCTGAGAAGTTAAAATTACATAAAATAGGTTTTAAACAGTTATTTGAATGGCAGATGCTTTCATTACATGTTTGAAGTATAGGAAAAACAAATATCAAGGTATAAATCATACACATGGCTATACAAATCACTAAACAATTCTATAGGGAATGTTATTGGAAGGACTGATTTCCATCCTTTTATATGATAAATCCTTAATAATGAGATTTTATTTTAAGCAAAACAAGAAACAGGAGGAAGAGCAATGACAACCCAAAGCAGTTTTATTGTAATATTGATTTATATCCATGCACAAAACTTCTCTATTATGATAGCTGAGATAAGAGATCAACCGAAGGACTTGTATACATGCATATAAGTACAACCAATGGACACAAAACTCTGGGGAGGGAAGGTATGTATGGGGGGGGGCAATGTTAAAATATGTAGACAGATAATAATTTAATAAAAAAAATAAAAAAAGGAAATTCTTTAGTAGGGTTCTTCCCATTTCCATGACAGTTTAGCTCGGTATATTTCCTATGTTATACATTTTCTTGTCAGAGTGTTTCGCGTGTATTTTTTCCTTAGTTTTCTAGTGGGGAAAACTGAGAACAACAACGACTTTTGTACTTCTTTCTGTGGCCTCCGAAGGGTGCTTGGTGTAGTGTTCTGATTCGGCGAGCTTGGTCCAGCAAGCGCCCAACCCCGTGGACTAGCTGCGCGGCAGGTGTGCACAGACATCTGTATAAATATTGATCTAACATGAGGCTGGAAGAACTTCCTCCCTGTGACACTGGAGCAAGAGACCCAGAGGGAAGTGGATGAGTTCTTGGCTCACTTGCTTCATGAACTTGAATAAGCCACTTCATTTCTGTTGTCTCAGTTCTCCAACTCAGATGGCGGCAATAATAGTCCTCCCCTGCCTGCAGTACAAAGCTGCTGAGAGCCCAACCAGATGAAGTGGTTACACGTTTTATAAATCTGAAGAGATGTGGTGAGGACGGTGCTGATAAAATCAGGGCCTGTGCTCAGAGGGAGCTCAGCAAACATTTGGAGAGACGCTATCAGCCGTAGCTTAAGGCAGGACATGCTGGAGTGGAATCTAAACAAAATAAACAGACTGCTTTTGAAGCCCTTCCTTTATGAGGGTGGGTTTGTGATAGGAAACCAGTTTGCTTATGATGGTGGTTTGAGCTGTGTAGGGTGGGGCACAAATGGCCTGCTACTTTTGTTTCCATTTTTTATTTCCAGGTTTCTGTGAGTTTCTCTCATCTTGTTTCCTGTTTTTCCTGAAAGCCCTAGTATATGAATATCTTTTTTCCTGCAGGTGTCGGTAACTTCTTTTATCCTTCCGGACATTCCCAGCAATCATTGTCTTTCATGTGGATCCTATGACTTGGGTGAGTGATGTATTAACAAAAAGGAAGATTCCCAAAGCAAGGGACTTCTGTGTGGGCACTAGCATGAGGCATTCTTACTTGAAATGATGATGTGGGTTTCAAACGCTGGACATTAAATGTTTAGAAGCTCAGTTACATTTTAAAAACTATAATCTGCAGCTGAATTCTGCTAAATCATGGCTTTGTTGTTAAACTGATGCCAATAAACTGTCAGTAAATAATGAAACATCACCCTCAAAAAACTGAGAAAGTGCATGATAGCACTACTTAAAAGAGCTTTATATATTAGAGGCCTGGTGCATGAAATTCATGCATGGGGAGGGGTGTGTCCCTAAACCCAGCCTGTACCCTCTCCAATCTGGGACCTATCAAGGGATGTTCAACTGCCCATTTAGGCCTGGTCCCACCAGGCAGTTTAACATCCCTCTCAGAATCTAGGACTGCTGGCTCCTAACCACTCTCCTGCCAGCCTGATCGATGCTTAACTGCTCCCCTGCCAGCCCGATTGCTAACTGCCCTCCCCTGCAGGCCTGGTCCCTCCAACTGCCCTCGCCTGCAGGCCTGGGTTGCCCCCAACTTTTCTCCTCTGCAGGCCTGGTCCCCCCTCAACTTCCCTCCTCTGCAGACCTGTTCCCCCCAGTAGCCCTCCTCTGCCAGCCTGGTCACCCCTAGCTGCCTTCCCCTGATGGCCATCTTGTGGTGGTCATCTTGTGTCCACATGGGGACAGCCATCTTTGACCACACAGGGACATCCATCTTGTGTGTTGGAAGGGTGGTGAATTTGCATATTACTCTTTTCTTAGATAGTATAACATGAATCTACATGCATATGTATGTTATTATACAAATATATACATATATATTAATTTCTTTATGTCTTTGTGTTTCATTAAAAACACACACCTTTATTTAATTTAGAATTCATGGGTATTACCGTCGTGGATAGCATACCCCAAGTTTATGTCCTTGAGTTTTATAGTATTTTTTTCTTCTGTGACAAAAACTGTAGCTACTTGGAGAAGTGACAGCTCAACCTCAGTGTCCCTGCTGGCTTCCCAGGCACTGGAACTACTGCTGCTCCAGGGCCCTCCCTGGGGACTACTCTGGGATGGAAATTCTCAGCCCCAACGGGAGTGGAGCAACACTAAGGAAAAAGAAAGAAAATGTAATTTTCCAAAGTCAAAGTCAACTTGACTGAGATTCCTGTCTTCTCATAGAATGGCCCTGTTTTCTCAGGGGTAACTCTCAGGACACTTCATAATGTCGAGAGGAGTGATATCAGCAAGAGAACCCTGCTATGTTGGAGCCTAAGCTCAACACAGATACGAAGTCTTGTGAACTATAATTTTTAAAATAACCTTTGTACATGAAAGCTTTTCAGTGATTTAAAAAAATATATATATATATATATTTTTAATATATAGTTCTCCCATTCAGAAAGGACTTTTCCCCAATCAGTAATTGCCATGTTTGCTTTTTTTTCTTTTTTTTAAAACTAAAGTCTACACATATATCTTGTTTTCCAGATCACACATTGCTCTTTAGGGGTGTCGAACTCAATCAGAGAAGGGGCCAAAATCTAAAATCCAGCCTAAATCGCGGGCCGAATGGTTTACTGAACAGTCATAAACTGTCATTGTGATGGAAATGCAGCGGAGTGCAGTGATGACAGCGCGGTGCGGGCCACATTGCAAGGCCTGGCAGGACGGATTTGGCCCGCGGGCCTTGTGTTTGACACATGTGCTCTAAATAGAGAGCCTTCAAGAAAAGATGTTGGTAATAATTGAACAAATATTGATGTAATTTCACACATCATTTTTGGTAAGTCACTGCTTAAAATTATAATAAATCCAGTGATCTTTGATCTTTAGCCAAAGCTAAGTATTCTTTGAGATTGTCTAAGTTTTGTTTTTGTTTTCTTTACCACTTATCAAAGGGAAGTTTGCTGGGTCTATACATTGCTTTTTAGTTATTCTTCCAGAGTTTATGGGGAAACTAAGGATTTTTGTCATTAAACATGTTTATAAGGAAATTTGTGAGATGAAAACTTTACAAGGAGCCATGGTATTTTGGATATGTTATTCTTCTTAAGTAAAGTCTAAGTGTCCATGGAGAAACATTCCAATGAAGCATTGTGTTGGCATTTGTGGTTTGGGTGCGCTTGCATTCCTGCTTTCATTCTTGACTCCTGCAGTCTCTTCTCCACAGAGTTTCTTTAATAACATTAGGTCAAATGATGTCATTCCTTGTATGAAGAACATGCAATGATGACCTGTCTAACTCAGAATGAAATCCAGAGTCCTTACTTTGGCTTACGAACAGGGTTACCACCTAATTTATCATTCAAATTGGACTATTTTGCCAGTGAAAGAGGCCTTAAGAGTAATTACACCAGGACAACAGGTGTAAACCATGGTTATCCCAAGCAATTCAGGACGGAGAGGCCCCTAGAAGGCCCTAGCCAGGATCACCTCAGACTCATGTTCTATCAGTGTCCTCTCTTCTCTCAGTCCTCACTTAGCTCCAGCCACATCGACCTCCTGAATACTTTTAAAATATAACAGCATGCCCCAGCCACTTAGAATGTTTTCCCTGAGATATCGCTGTATCTTGCTCTTTTCAACTTAATCCTAGTCTTTACTCAGATCTCATCTATTCTGAAGACCTTTCCTGACTCCTTCCTAAAATAGTATTCTTCTTCCCTTGTTTACTTACTCTCTTGCCCCGCATTGTTTTTCTTTATAACACTCATTGCATCCTGACATAACTAATTAGAAAACAACAACAACAATATATTGTTGTTGTTGTTGTTTTCTAATTAGTTATGTTTCTGCCACCATAAAACAAGCTCTATCAGTGGATAAACTTTGTTTTGTTTATTGATATGTGCCTGGCATCTAGGACAGTGTCTGACACTTAGTAGGTATTTAATCATACTTGATGAATGAACAAACGAATTCCTGCAATGGAAATAAGTTGTTGGCTAGAATGGGCTGTTTTAAGAGGAAAGAGCAGCTTCAGTTTACTGACAGATGGCAACTGAGAATGCTTGTATTCCACAAGGGCCATGACCCTCACAGGCAAATGAATGTCTTTACTAAGATCAGAGAGGTGCCAGGAGGAATGTTACAAGATATAAAGAATGAGTTAGGGAACATTTTGGCTAAAGTGAATGGTAAAGATGGAACTCTAGAAGAAAATGATGACTTCCAGAGATGTTTTTACCGTCTGATTATTGTGAGATTATCTCTTCTCAGATAATGCATATTTTATGTCTTTCTAATATATTTAATCCATTTAAGTAGCCCACCATGTTTTAGGTCAACTTAACTTTAAAATTGTATTTCAAATTTTTTGATAGTATTAGTTTTAGGAAAACCTGTAATAGATTTATTATCTTATAAATAATAATATTTAACTATCAGAACATCACTTGAATGCCAGGCATTATTTTAAGTGTTTTACAAATATTATCTTACTTAATCCTCACAGAAACCCTATGTGATGTTGGTGTTCTCATTATCCACAATTTGCAATAAAGAAACTGAGGCGCAAAGAGGTTAAGTCAGTCTAACTTCAGAGCCCCTAACCCATTGCCTTTGCCATATTGTGTAATTTATTTGTTGTTATTGTTTTATAATCATCCTTAGTTTATTATGTGTGTTAGCCTCTGTATTCCAATAGATACCCTGAAAGCACCCCCTGATTTCTCTGGCAAATTCTGAATGTAACCTTTTGTGATTCCATCTCCTTAAACCGCCATGAGTTGTTTTTCCCTTAGCTGTTATTACAGTGGATTTTTATCTTGGTTACTTATGTCTTTGTTTGTGGTGTGTCTTTTCTCACTGGAATTGTCATCACCTTTCAAGGATAGGGACCTGTTTTACTCACTGCTGTACTAATATACTGCTGTACTGCATACTGTAATACTAATACACTGCTGTACTACATACTGTAAGTGCCCAGTATATAGCAAATGTTCAATAACTACTAGTTGCATACATAAATACTGAATGGATCAGTTGTACTAAAACTGTATTTTTTTCTGTATGACTAATATGATTCAATCAGCCACCCAATAGTTATAAGCACAAATTCTGCGCTTAGTACCATACTCCAAATATAGCCCTTGCTAAACGCGGGGTCCTTCTCTAAGCACTTTGTGTGAAAGAAGAAACTCTTTTAATCTCTATAATTACCCTGTGAGGCGGTCTGCAAGGATTAAAAAGCAGTATATATTGATACATACAATGGGATGTTATTAAGCCTTGAGAAGGAAAGAAATTTGGACATATGTTACAACATGGATGAACCATGAGGACATTATAGTGAGTGAAAAAAGCCAGCTGCAAAAAAGATACCTACTGTGTGATTCCACTTACATGAAATACTTGAGTAGTCAAAATCATAGAGACAGAAAGTCGAATGGTGGTTGACAGAAATTTGGGAGAGGGAGCCATGGAGAATTACTGTTTCATAGTACAAAGTTTCAGTTTTACAAGATTAAGATTTATGGAGATGGATGTTGGTGATGATTGCACAATGTTATGAGTGTTTTAAACATCGCTGAGCCATACACTTAAAAATAGTTAAGATGGTAAATTTTTTGTTTTGTGTATTTTGCCACAACAAAAAAATGAGGCAAAAAGTGCTATTTGCAACTCAACAGAATCCATTTATAGCTTTTTGATTCCCCATGGAGGATATTTCACTAACATTCAGTGGGTATAAAAGCAGGCATTTCCCAGAGGGATAATCAGAGAAGGCATAATATCCTCTGCAAGATCCTCTATAAACTTCAAAGGATATGAGACCGCCTATAAGGTTTTCTGTTTTGTTTTGTTTTCTGGAGGGTTTTTTTTTTTTTTTTTTTTTTTTTTTTTTAAATGATGATGGGGGAGGAGGCAGAGCATAAACAAACTAACTTAAAAAGCTTTAAAGAAACATCTATTGTGTACTGATTTCTTTAGAACAATATATTTTATACTAACTATTCTCCAATTTGGTTACCGGAGTTAATAATGTAATTTATAGTTCAGTATTATGCCAGATGAAGAACATAGACCAAGGTTCTACATGAGTTAATGTGGATGGAGAGGTCTGCTCAACAGAACTCCAGGAAGGAGGGCAGAGGGGACTAAAACGCTGAAGAGGATAAAAATAGAAAACAAGGGAAGAGAGAAAAACTGATTCCAGCCCTGGCCTATGCGGCTCAGCTGCTTGGAGTGTTGTTCTGTACACCCAATGTTTGCAGGTTCAATTCCCCGTATGGTCTTGGTTGCTCTCTTTTCTCCGCTCTCTAAAAAATCAGAGAACATGTCCTAGGATGAGGATTTAAAAAAACACTCCTGCAAGTCCACGGTGCCCTCCACGCCTTTGACACAATCATCCACCTTAAGTGGGGCTCTGTGGACAGAACCACTCTTTTCCTAGCCAAGCTCTTTGCAGCTCTCTGCCAACATTCCCTTTGCCTCCTGAGGGCCTTTCTGCAACTTACGATACACACTGAGTTTCTAACAATAGGATTAACTTTGGGTGAAAGGAACTCTGTGTATTTTGGGTGTGGGTCACTGTTTGCTCTTCTGATTGGCAATGTACACAGTGCCTTAAGCAACGCCGTGTGGGGCATTTTAGGTTAGGGTGTGGCACAGTCGTCAGCTCCTGGTTTTTCTCCTGAGGGCGATTCGCTGAAAAGTAGTTTCATTCAGTTTGCTTTGGTTTGTTTGGACCAACGATTTGCTCAAGCAGAAGGTGCTTGCCTGCAGCGTGGAGGCAGCCTCAACAGAGAGGTCAGGCTGTTTCCCTGCAGGCCTGCCATCCCTCCCATAAAACAATACCATTGACCATCTTTTCTACACTGTGGCGTCTTGGCATAGGGTCTCAGCTTGCTCCAAATGCTCCCTTCGTGGCATCAGGGAGCATTCAGGGAGTCCAAGACCTGATTTGAGAGCAGGGCTCTGGGTCATGGCTACATAACTGGGACAGCCTTGACATACTCTGGGAAACAAAAACGATTGCTGAACACCGAAACATACTACTTAAGAACACTTTCCCCCCTTAGCTCCATAATATTATCGTGAACCTTAGCAGAACAAAGCCATGGTGCTGACTCAGTCTTCTGAGCATTGGCCCTGAACCTGAATGTGCTTTCAAACAGAGTTAAGGGTTTCAAAGGAGAGTGGACTCCTTTAACTCTGTTTATAGCTCTCTCCTCCGTTCTGGCTCTGTCCCAGAGATTTCCGATGGCTCCGGTAGAGTCAGAATCTCTGATGTGTGTGTAACTGACCTCTAACCCACACGTCAGTGTTATTTTCAGCTGTTCTTTGACGAGGGGTCCAACAGCTGCTGTTTAATACCACCGGCAACTTGTGACACACACAGAGTTTCTAGCAATAGGATTAATCTGCCAGTCTTGGGCTCTGATTCGAAGCTGTCTATAATTCTCCGGCTCACGCAGTGGAGGGAGAATAAAAATAAAACCTGCAGTAGAATGTTATTTTTTTATTTTATTGTAGAAAAATACACATAGTGTTAAACTTTAATTAAACAAAAACATTCTTGCTGCAATTAAAAAGTAACAGCAAAGTGTATTACTTCTTAGTATTTGTGATAACTGAGTTTCAAAGTGCTGTTCAGTGGAGTACAGTAGTCACAAATAAATCCTGAGATGGTGGGTGTCTACTGATAAATGCTTGTTGAAATATTTTTTAAATGCTCCTAACACATCAGAAGCAATGAGAAAATGTAACTACCCCATATAAACTTTATTTGACAAAAGGCAGTAAGTTTTAGAAAAGTAGATTAATCTAAAAAGATTAAGCTAAAAAGATAAATGGCTTGCTTAATCCCAAAACAAATACCAGAACTTATTTTTAAAGTACATTTTAAAAGCTTTTTTTTTTTTTTTTTTGTCTAAAAGAGTCTTCAAAAGTCTTAAAAAGTTTGATATTGCAGTCAATGACTAGCTGGTTTCAAAGTCCACTATAGCTAGACAGATTCAATGGCAAAACTAACTTGGATTGTCAGGATGTAACTTTTTTTCCCCCCCCGTTTGCTATCAAACATCAGCTGATAGGAAGGGAGCTAGAAACTGCCCTCTGCATTTAAGATAATGGCAAAAATAACAGGCGCTTAGTGTTACCATACTAGGGGTGTGGCGATTCTCTCCCCTTCTCTCTCTCTCTTTCTCTCCTCTCTCTCTCTGGTGATAAACTCAATGGGGTTGTCTATTTTTAACCTCCTGTTCTCTGCTTCTGGCAGAGCAATCAGTGGGAGCTGAGCTCTTCCCCTGAATGAATCCAAGTAACCCCAGAGGTTGCCTTCTGAAATGACCAGCAGACGCACATCTGTCCAGAGGCTCGGAGTGTGAGCGGCATCGAGAGGACCATGTCCAGCCCGGGGAGCCCTGGAGTGGAGTTTTCCACCACCACCGTCAGCTCAGTGGCCGTGCAGGCTGGGGACTCTAAAATCGTTATCGCCGTCATAAAGGTAAACTGACAACTTTCTTTTCCCCGTGTGGCTGTGGGCGTCTGGCTGTGTGCTGATAATCCCGAAGAACATTCCACACAATCAGCAGTGCCCGGCACAGAGGAGATAACCCAGCTAGCACATCTTGCTGCTTTCTTAAAGCGGCAGCGAGAGAAACCTCTGTGAAGCTTCAGCCAGGGACCACAGTTTCTCTTTCAGTGAGTGAGGAAGCATGGACAGCAGCTTGGTGCAAAACAAAACAAACCGTCTATTTTCAGTCTGTTTTTTTTTAAAGGCAAGGCATGGGTGATTACAAATTCATGTTAGCCAGGCTGAAGAGGCAAACGGGCCTTTGAAAGGCGGGTGGTTTTTGAGAGGGGTGTGCTGGAGGAGGGAAGGGGAGAGCCTCAAAGATGAGGGGTGGCCCTGTGTTGGGCAGGATGGGACCCAGAGGACTCCACCAAGGGGCTCTGACCCGTGCCCTCCTCAGCTCTGGTGGTGACACGGGAAAGGCACGGGTAGATCCTTGTCACACTGCTGAGGGAGTGGAGACCCTGCCAGGGAAGGTGCAGGGGGCATGCGTCAGATTGGCTCTTGACAGCAGGAAGTTGAAGCCACTGGGGGCTTATGTTTTATGCCAAGCCATTTGTCCATTTGCAAAGATGACAGCACATCTGTAGGTTGAAGAGAATGACTGTGATCTTCTTTCCTATGGAAATGGCCTGCAGAACCCTATGAAGTGGAATACTTGGGTCTAGTCAGTTCACCACCCAAGGAATTCAGTGTTTAATGAAGGGAGTCGGGCAGACAATCTGGCGCTTACCAGCCGGTTACTTTCAGATCCTGTCAAGCTTCATCGAGTGACTTTCTGGCCTTTTGTTAGTGCATGGATGCACAGCAAGCCGGTTAATTTCACTGAATTCTGTGACTTTTATGTTCATGTGGAAGGGATAGCAGGAAGCAGCCCTTGACATTGAGCAGAAGGATGGGCGCTGGGGCACCAAAGGTCACGTGTCCTGGCTGGGCTGTGTCCTGGGCTGCGGAGACGTGGCCCCACATAAGCAGGGCCTCTGCCGCTTCCCTCACCCTCTTGTCTCTTCAAAGGCAATGTGTGGACGTGGGAAAAAGCCTGAAGCATAAATTGATCATTTGCATGTGATTTTGTGATGCTTTGAGTATCTGCAAATTTCAGCAATGAAGGAAAAGAGGCAAACTCACCACTTAAAAGAAAGTTAACATTCCCTCAAATATGAACTATATCTTAGAGCAGGATAAGGAATAATGCACATAGAATAAATTATAGGAGAATCAGAAATAGATTGACAGTAAGAAAAAAAAAGTCTCTAAAATCACTCTGAAAATTCTTAATTTAACCAAACTGTGTTTCTAAGAACATTTGTTTGTCTCCTCTCCTCAGCTCCTTAAGCTCACTGCCATCCCATATAAAACAAACCCCAACTTATTCAAAATGCAAAGTCCATCTTAAAGGAAAGAAGTGCCTACATCTGATCTACACTGAGTGGCCAGATTATTATGATCTCTGAACGCATAATAATCTGGCCACTCAGCGTGTATCCTATATAATAAAAGGCTAATACTCAAATTGTCCCCTTGACCAGGAATTCGACCAGCAGGCAGGCTGGCCAACCGTCCATGCCCCCTCCCCCTGGTCAGGCTGGCTGGACCCCACCCATGCACGAATTCATGCATCAGGCTTCTAATATACACATATATACACTGAGTGGCCAGATTATTACGATATTATATGTTCAGAGATCATAATATTCTGGCCACTCACTGTATTTGGGCCTCTGTTTCTATCTGGTCTCAGGGTACTAATTACCTAGAATAGACATGTGTTTTTCTCATTTCTCTTCAGCAGTTCACCTAGTCACGAGTATGTGACTGCTCATGGTACCTGTTGCTTAATCAGTTGTTGCTCCTTAGAGAAACAGTTCCTCAAGAACTGCAATGAGCAGTTGTGCTTAGAGCAGTGAGAGTCCTGAGTGTGGAAAGCAAGTCGGCTGCTTTCAAATGGCAGTCGTCACATGTGTCTGAGTTGATAGACGTTTTCTTACATACTTTATTGACTACCCAACACCAAAAGTTGGAAAAGATTATGCTTTAACTTTGAAATAAGATGCAAATCAGTTGTTTCATCTGCTGCTTATCTTTCTGGTTAAACCAGTAAGGTCAGTGTAACACTGATCAGCCAAAATTGCATTTACAAAACCTTCCCCTTCTGGTGAAGTTTGCATTTTACTTGCCCGAGTGGAATATCACTATTTCTATGGAAAGCACTTTTGAGAGTGAGAGAATGTACATTGTTTTGTAATTTTGTAATATTCAATAATATACAATCTATTGTATGTGTTCCTCATTTGGGAATGTTAAATTTAAATACAGCATGTCAAGAGGAAATCATTTAAGAATTAAAAAAAGAAAAGGTAAGGCATGGATTTATATTAGACCTGCTATATTTCAATTTATTAATGCCCATCTCTTTGGACCTTGAGAGCTTGTTTGGAGATTCTAGCAGGGGAGCGCAGCTACTTGTATACCCTTGACCGAAGACCGGTCCTCTCCTCTTGGGGGAAAGTCGTCCTCTTCGACCGAGCGCGCAGCTTCGGGAGGGACGCACATGGATCGGTGAGGGAGGAGGGGGACACCCGCCTAGCCAGCCAGATCAGCCAAATCAACCCTGGCGATCAATGGGGTGACAGATGTCGCAGCCAGATCGCCCTCACATCCAATGCCCATCTCTGGAAAGAATAAAGTGTTCATAGAATAACTGGAAACGTAACAGAAAAAGGAGAAGGGTGAAGGGGAAAGAACAAGAGGAACTAAAAGTGCTTTTCATTTCATTTTTATTTTTAGTGTGGCAAATGGGTACAACTTCAGCTTGCTGAGTCACAGCCCAATATTTTAGAAATTGGTAGCAGTCAAGATGAAACCAAAAAACTCCTTCATGATCATGAACTTCTTTTGGCCAAGCTCAAGGTAAGAAAGAGCCTAAGCTGTGACATAGATACACTGTGCACAGCAATAAAAACCCACATCTGATACGTCCTCTGGCTCCCTCTGCCATCACTGTCTGCTTTAACACAGTGCCCTGTAGGTCCTGGAAAACACTCTAGTTACTTATGAGCAAACACCAACAGAGGAGAGAAGTAATGAGATTTTTTAAAGCATTCCCAATGTGATAGAAAATATGAAGAAATAATATTTTTACTGTGGAGAAATAAGTAATTTTTTTCCCCTGGCTGCCTCAGTGAAAAAAAAAATTCCATCACTTTTCCATTTCATACATCAAACTGTCAGGTCACATCAACAGGTCCAGACTTTCTATTGTTAATGACACCTGCTGGCAGGAATAATATAGAGCTTGTTTCCCTTCTGTTGAACTATTAAAAATATCTGATTTAGTGTTTAATATTAAGATTTCTTGATATTAAATAATACTTTTAGTAAAATCAGATACATTATTTCACATGTATTATGGTTATTTAGTTAAGAATCTAAAAGTAATATGGGCTGGTAATGTCCAGATAAGGTATCTAATCAGGGCCAGCTTTATCATCTAGAAGGCCTAGTACAGAATGAAAATTTGGGCTCTCTGTTTAAAAATCAGGGTAAAACTTTTCTTGACTATTAATGGTATTTTTGTTTGTTTGAAAAAAAATATATATATATGCTAATTAATGTCTAGCTTCTTCAGGCATGAGGGTATGTGTGGGATGAGTACAGACTCCCAGGCACAGGGCCCAGGCCCTGGCTCAGTGCACAGGGTGTGGACTTGACCCCTGTTCTTCCGGAGCTGTGTCCTGACCCAGGGTAGATGGCAGAGGTCACTCAGCAGGGGCAGGGAAGCAGGCAGGATAGCATAGAGGCTATCCCCAGGAGGCAGGACCACACGTGCCCCGAGGCTCTGATCCTACACTTCTTCCCCAGTTGTCCCTGTGGACTTTTCTCATAAAACACAAATTCAAAGCTAAAATTATTAAGAATTTTAAGACAGTGACAGGTAAAGCATTAGGCTCCAAGTGGTTTCTGAGGATGGAACTCTGGGATGCAGCCAGCCTTTTGAGTAATAACCATCACAGGCAAGTGAATGCTGTCCCAAGATCAAAGAGGTTTGATTCAGAGGCCCAGGAGGATTAGATGTTCAGTGCTCTTCGTTTTAATGTTTCTGGCTTCTTTGAACATTTTGGCTGGAATTTATACTCACTTCCTAGATTTAGAGGCAGATCTGATTTGCATTTGAATAATTCTAATAGTGGTTTACTGATTGGATGGTTGTAAAAGTAATTGAGTAAACCACACTGAGAAGTTGAAGAAAGCATTAGTGCTGAAGCAGGGGCCAGTGGATTCCAGAATTGATTTTCCTGTTTAGACAGCTCCTAACTCTGGGATCTGGGCTCAGTGCTGCCCTTCAAGGTAGAAATCCTTGGCCACTGGGAAGTCCTTTGTAATTCTACAAAACCACATTGTAATGTGAAAGAGCACTGACCCAGGAATCAAAGCAGCATATGCACCTGTTTCTGAAATTAATCTGGACTTGAAACTACATCTTTCTCCAGGTCCCACTCACAGTCCCAATAACAGCTATCATTTTCAGGTTTGCTGAAGGACTGGGTGGTGGTGGAGTTCATGGCAGGCAGACTCTGTCTCTCAGGCTACTTCTTTCCCCTTCCACTCCATTGCTGTTCAGGCCCGCACCTCCAGGGAGAATGCTTTTGTAGGTGCAGCAATCCAGCTCTACCCAAAACTCTACTCAAATTTGCATACTTAGATCCAGGAGCTCAAGCTGGAAAATGGTTTTTCATTTAACAGGATCCATTGTGAAAAGGTGCTTGGTGTTCCAGATCCTAAAGTTGTGCCATTTTATTCTTTTTTTTTTTGGTATTTATTTATTTATTTATATACAAATAGTAGTACATATGTCCCCTCCCCCCCATGAACCTCCCCTCCTCCCTATCCCCCAGTACATGCCCTCACCTGCTCCACCCCCAATGTCTTGTATCCATTGGTTATGCTTATATGTATGCGTACAAGTCTTTCAGTTGATCTCTTACAGCCTCCTACCACCCCACCAACCTACCCTGCCTTCCCACTGTAGTTTGACAGTCTGTTCAATGCTTCTTTGCCTCGTTATCTATTTTCCACCCCCCCAATTTATTTCCTTTTAAAAAATCTTACCTCTGCAGACTAGAAATAAACATATAATAACAAAAAATGTTTGAGTCCCAATTTCAATGTCCAACAGTTCTGAGTGCCCGTTTCAATGGCAAACAGTTCCTTATGTGTACATGTCAGCAATGATATCTGGATGGTGGAAAGTAAAAAGACAACTTACAGAATGGGGGAAAATACTGGCTAAGTCTACATCTGATGAGAGAATAATATATATATCCAAAGTTATAAAGAACTCTTACAACTCAACAACACAAAAAAGCAGCTGTATCATATTACATTTCTATCAGCAATAATACAAGTGTTTCAATTTATTCATATCCTTTCCAAGACTTATTATATTCTGAGGTTTGTTTGTTTTTATTATAGCCATCCTTCTAGGTGTGAAATAGTATCTCAGGGTGGCAGTGCAGGTCCGGCCTTCTCTGGTTTGGTCCTAGGCAACCTGCAGCGATGCACAGCTGCTGTAAAGTTGTGCCCCTTTAAACCAGTCTTCTGGCAATGGACTAGCCTTCTGGACTTCAAGCTTTTTATCTGTGGGAAGAGGGAAGCTTCATAGTGATTGTATATCTTACCATAACATATCATGGGACTGTTGTACCATAGTCCCTCTTTGCATGTGAAAAAGGTCTTTGATTTCACATGGGCCTTAGCCTATGACCTCTTAAGGTCATCTCACATACCATTGTCTATCCCACATACCACTATCAACCCCACCCCCCATCCCAAATAAATTTTAAATAGTAGCATCATTTTCCAATTTACTGTTTTTAACAAAGTCAAAGATTTGATGACAAAAGATTTTTTTTAAAAACAAAAAATGTGAATTCCATTTTGAAAATGAACTAATCAACCAATTTACTAGTTATTATGCTGCCAGGGTAGGCACAACCTTAACCTATAACAGAAAGTTGTTAGATCGAACTGTTTTAATATGAGCTTTTTAAATGATGGGGACATTAGTAGTTCAATAAGCCAATAATATTTAATGTCTAATGTTCATTCCAGCCTGTTTCTTCCCGCAATTTGTTCTAATTATAAAGAAGTGCAAGGTTATGAGTATTGGGAGGATGTAGGGATTCAGTGCTGAGTCCACTCAGATTTAAGAAAAGCCTCTCTGGATTCAGGTTCTTTATTTGAAAAATTACCATAATAATAGTTATCTTCAAACAACTGAAAAGGAAATTTGGGGCGAGAAATGCAATGATGTATGGAACTGCCTGTTGCCTTTTGAAAAGGTGGTATAATTGCTCTTTAATAATTAATATATTGGTATAATTTGTATGTTCAATTTGATAGAAAAGCTATTTTCTACTTTGCATTGAAAGATCATCTCAGACCCTAGTTATTGAGACTAAAGGGGAAAATTCTGGAAACACGGAATTTTTATGAGTGTTTCTAATGTTGGTAATGTCTGTCTATACCCCACAGATCTTATTTCCCTTCCAGTGGTGTACTTAAATCCAGTGGAGTATTCAGAGAAAAAAATATTCAGTGGGGAAAGTGTAATAACATGCAAAAAGTATTAACTCCCAAGGGTACCTAAATTCCCAAACCATACTTGAGTTATTTATAATGAGAAAGAAGGAATTTGGGAAAGAGAAGAGGGAGAGGTAAGCCAGGTAAAGAAGATCTGCCTGTGGCCACTATGACATCGCATCCTCAGAAGATTCAAGGAGGGAAAGAGGAGTTGGAAATACCTCAGGGATGTTGTTGAGAATGTTCTTCCTCATCAGAGGAATTGCAACTATAATAGAACCAAGAAAGTCTCTGGCACTGGCTCTGTATTTGTAGATATATGAATATGTGTGTATACAGTTATGTGTATTTGTAGATAATGTGACTTTCAGTGAAAAAATGACCCTTTCGAACATAAAACACTAAAATATCTCACCTCTGACTTGACTAACACATCTCTTGGTTCTCTGATTCTGACGAAATCTCTGACCCAATGAATGCTTATTTTTGTCCTATTTCTGGTTACGTAGCTAGAAATGAATAGTCAAACCATATGGTAATAAAGATAAATGTCTTACTAAAACTTGCTTTATATAAGGAATAGTGTTGTTTTCTGTTATAAACTGGAGTTTTTACTAAGAATTCACTGTTTAAAATTTTTACTGTGCTAAAATATAGGATGTCCCTAGAAATGTATATACACTTTAAATGATTATAGGGCCATTGTTTGTTAGCATACAGTTCCTTTTCAAAATTTAAAAGAATCTACAGAGATGAATAATATTTTGGTCAATATCTGTTTTCAAACTGATGGCTATTCTGGTCCAGGTGCTACTGATAATGCAAAGCAATTGAATTAGAAATACCAAGAATCATTTCAATCGGTATTTGTGTGTCCTCAATTCGTCGACTGTTGCTGGTTTTGTACCGTAAACTTTATTTTTATGTACCCCCATCATAAAAGTCTAGTAGATTAACTTTCTTTGTTGAAAGCTTAGTCTGGCTTCACCCATTATATCAAATCAGTTAAACCTAAAAAGGGGTGAAGATTAAGTGGGTTATCAGCTATTAAATTGTGTATACATTTTTGGGGACACACTGTGTTCCCCCCAAAATTATATACACTTTGGATAAATATAAAGGCAGTGTTTATCAACCACTTTTCCAAATTTCCAGTAGCATTTTAGGATGAATTTCCCTGTCCAAAGCTTAGTCTGCTATCAGCTGTTAAAGTGTGTATACATGTTTTTGGGATACCCTGTACATATAATATAAAATTTTCCATTTCAACCATTTTTAAGTGTACAGTGCAGTGGAATTAATTACATTCACAATTGTGTACAAAAATCATTACCACCTATTACCCAAACTTTTTTATTACCTCAAACACTTGGAACTTAATAAGCAATGACTTCCATTCTTCCCTTCCCTAGTAATCTCTAATGTACTTTCTGCCTCTATGACTTTGTTTATTTTATTTATTTATTTTTAAAATATATTTTATTGATTTTTTACAGAGAGGAAGAGAGAGAGAGAACTAGAAACGTTGATGAGAGAGAAACATTGAGCAGCTGCCTCCTGCACCCCCCCCACCGGGGATATGCCTGCAACCAAGGCACATGCCCTTGATCGGAATCGAACCCGGGACTTTTCAGTCCTCAGACTGACGCTCTACCACTGAGCCAAACCGGTTTCAGCAGTTTATGATGTTTTCAAGGTTCATCCATGTTGTAGCATATTTCAGAACTTCATTCCTTTTTAATGAATGAATGACATTCCAAAGTGTGGACATATGCCACAGTTGTTTATCCATCTTTTGCTGATGGACACGTGGGTTGTTTCCACTTTTCAGCTGTTGTAAAATGCTACAGTAAACATTAGCATACAACTATCAGTTTGTGTACCTGTTTTTAATTCTTTGCGTTATATACCTATGAATGGAATTGCAGGGTGATATGACATTTCTCTGCTTACCTATTTGGGAAAACACCAAAATGGTTTTCACAGCAGCTGTATCATATTACATTTCTATCAGCAATAATACAAGTGTTTCAATTTATTCATATCCTTTCCAAGACTTATTATATTCTGAGGTTTGTTTGTTTTTATTATAGCCATCCTTCTAGGTGTGAAATAGTATCTCAGGGTGGTTTGATTTGTATTTCCTTAATGACTAATGATGTTAAGCATATTTTTCTGTGCTTATTGGACAATTGTATATCTTTTTTTGAGAAATGTCTATTTAAGTCCTTTGCACAGTTTTCAATCGGGTTGTTAGTCTTTTTTGTGTTGTTGAGTTGTAAGAGTTCTTTATAACTTTGGATATATATATTATTCTCTCATCAGATGTAGGCTTAACCAGTATTTTCCCCCATTCTGTAAGTTGTCTTTTTACTTTCTCAATAATGTCTTTTAAGAATGTCTTTTAATAAAGTAAAGCTGTATGACTTGAACTTACCTATTAGAGAAAATTGTATGGTATGGGTATTGTGAATATGATAGAACCCCTTAGGACAGTATTAGAAGAGGAATAATCCATTTTTACATTTTCTGTGTCATAACAGTGTTTTACCCTAAATATTTGCTTTATATAGGAGATCCATTTTCTCTCTATCCCTGCTTTCCTATAGATACACAAGTTAAAGATCCTGCTCTCTCAGAAATTTGGGGAAGATGCTTTCACCCATCTTTTCTTCTCCCTTTCTCTTCTTTGAAGGAGTGAGGGGATGTGTTACCTGCTCAGTGAAACCAGGGAAAGAAGTGGCTGCCATGGCAAGCCAGCCTCAGGGCTCAAGCAGACCCTGAACACCCGTGGGCTACAGTTATTTTTTTTCTCTCTCTGCTTCTGCAGAAGCAGTCCACAATTCCACTCACCCAGGACACCTCCGACCCAACACTCTCCACAGGCAGGTCCCAAGCACTAGACTTTAGGGAGGAAGAAGTAGAAAGTAAAAATCAACCCCATCTTCCAAGCCAGCCTTCGTAGTAATAGGAGCAGATATTTTGGGTTAAAAGTTAGGATCCCAAATAGCATTTTTGAGCTCATAGGCCTTTAGCCTCTAAGATATTGTTTATTTAGAAAATATTTTTTCTTTAAATTATAAATTCATAAACCTTTTTTTTTTTTAACTGAAAGTAGAACCCATAAAGCTTACTAGTTATGACAAAAGGTCTTGGTCTGAGATTTGACTTGACAGTTCAAGAAATATAAATGAGGGTGGCTGGGGGAAGGTTACCCAGGACCCACTCACCTTCACTCCCATTCTTTTTTTAAATTGAATTTATTGGTGTGACATTGCTTAATAAAAATATACAGGTTTCAAGAGTACAACTCAATAAAACATCATCTGCAAACTGCATTGTGTGTTCACTATCCAAGGTCAAGTCCGTTTCCATGCCCATTTATCCCTCCTTTATCCTCTTCCCCCTCCCCTTCCCCTATTTTCCCTGTGCCTGTCACCATACTGTTGCCTGTGTCATATATCTTAATCTCTTCACCATTTTTCACCCAGTCCCCCAAGCCCCATGCTGTCTGACAACTGTCAGTCTGTCCTAGGTAGCCATACCTCTGTTTCTGTTTTGTTTGTTAAATTATTTTGTTGATAGCAGTCTTCAAAACTGCTGAGCTAGATTAAATGCTAAGATAAAAATATACCTCTTGCATACTATCCAAAAGGCAATAGTTCTTTCTGCCCCAGAAAAGACATACGTGTGTATTACACTTAAATGGTAGAGAAGCAATTTTTTTTGCTTGGTTCTGTTTGTTTAAAGTATGCTGTGACACCTACCCGATTAGCTTGAGCAGAACCTATCTTTTCCAAACTGTAGACTTTGTCTTAGATATCTTTTAATGGATTAATGTGTCAATCTCAAAAGATTTTCAAGTGACATGGCTATATCATTCTCATGACAAATTCATCTAATTATCAGTCCTCATGAGGATAAGGCAAACATATTTGGGTTCCGTGGTTAGATCTGTCCTCCAAATTACCTAACTCTATTTCCCTCCTACCACATATTGAGGTCTAGGGATTTGAGTGAGATTAGAATTTTTGTCTTTAAAAAAATTGTCTTAAAATTGAATACTGGTTCCAGTTTTAAGCAAGATGGCTTAAAACCTTCTACCCAGTCTCCATTAAATGCAAACATATAAAAACAAACAAAGACCAAAAAAAAAAAAAAAAAAAAAACCCAGGAAAAAAACACACACTAAAATAAATGCCAGTATAAACCCTGACAGAATGTGTTTGCTAAGGACACTGAAAAGTAGAGCCTAGCAAGCAGATTAGGGAGAGAGATCTGAATTCCAGATACCAGCCAACCAGCAGTGTTGTTTTTTTCTCTCTCCAATGTTGCCCAACTTGGATTCAATGGTGAAGGGATTCAATGGCAAGTTGGCCCCCTGAGGAACATACCAGATGTGGACAGAAAAAGCTCCACTAAAGTCTTCTCTTCAGGTCTGGTCAGTAGAAAGAGGAATTCTATGGATTAGAAAGGAAATAGATACCTTGCCTCTGGCTTTGCTTTTTGTGTTTCTATTCTCTTTGCTTCAACCCAGGCAGTCCCCCGAAGGGAGCCATGGTGGTGAAGTGGAGGCAGCTAAGCAGGTGACTAAACCTGAGAGAGGAAAACCTCTATCTGACCAGAGGAGCGATAATGTCAGAGCTTGTGAGGAATTCACATTGCTCTTTTCTCCCCCCTCTTCTCCCACTGCTTGGTCCCACAGATATTGTGGTGGGAGGGCACAGGCGAGTGAGGAACTAAAGCCCCAGGACCCTGTTCCATGGTACACATTATACCGATCAAGCCAGGGAAATGAGAAGACAAGAGCCGGTGAGAGAGCTGTCTTACCCTTCAGCTTCGTAACTTAGATTATACAGATGTGGATCTAATTTTCTTTTAAAAAATCCTAATTATTCAGTATTCTAGGAGCTCAAGAACCACAAACTCTCAAATTTCATTTCATAGGATGTGATCTTTTTAAAATTTAAATGCTCCCCATTGGGTTTGTGTGTTTTAATTTTCTTTATGAAAAAATAGACAAAAAATATAGAGAGTTATGTAGTTAATTGCAATAAACTGGCCCCATGTGGCCTGCCTTTTTTTAAAAAAAGTTTCAGCTCAAAATATATCCCAAGTTTTTTCATAATTAGGACTAGAGAAACCCAAATCACCCAAGGCTAGTGCTGACAGCTTTCTGAGAGCCTGACATTCTTTGATTCACTGAACCCATTTTCTATTAAACATTTATTAATGTGTTGGAAAGAAGATACTTTGCTAATGTATTATACTTCTCAAAGCAGCAATAAATAGAAATATATGCAAACCACAAATGCAAGTCACATGTAATTTTAAATTTTATAATAGCCCCATATAAATTTCAGAGCATTAAGTACTTACATTAGAAAAGCATAACTTCCTCAAGTCAACAATCTAAGTTTCAACCCTAAGCAACTAGAAAAATAAGAAAAAATTAAAACCAAAGCAAGCAGAATGAAGGAAAAAAAAAAAAAGAGAAAAAAGCAGAAATCAATAAAATTGACAACAGAAAAAATGAAAAGATCAATAAAATTGATAAGCCTTTAGTCAAACTGAGATAGGGAAAATGAGAGAAGACAAAAATTGCTAGTATTAGGTATGAAAAATTGGGGCATCACTATATATCCTATTAAAAATATTATATAAACCTCATTAAAAATAGAATATGGGAAACTATTAATAACTCTATACACATAAATTGAACAACTTAGATGAAATGAACCAATTCTTTAAAAGCCACGAAGTACCCAAGCTCATCCAATAGCAAGATTAAAAATAAAAATAAATGAATTAAAATATGTTTAATTTACCCCTAATATACCCAATATATCTAAAATATATCATTTTACATGTAATCATTATAAAAATGATTAAGATATTTTTAATTTTTGTATTAACTCTTTAAAATCCAGTATGTACAATACTTTATAGCATTTTGCAATTTGAACTGGCCACATTTCAAATAGCTAGTGGCTACCATATTGAACATTAGCAGATTTAAAAAAATAAAGAAGACTAAATCTTCAAGAAATAAAATAGAATTTGTTTATTTATTTATTTTTAGCTCAGAAGAAGTCTGCCTATAACCAAGCAAATTTATGTAGGACCTGAAAAGGACAATTATGGATGAGATTCTTTCAGGAATAAGAAATGAAAAAAACTAGGCCAAAATATTTCTAATAGAAAAATTTTGAAGGCAATTAATATGTTAAGTGGTGTTATTAGACACTGTCTCAGGAGTAGAACTATTTTTCCTAGTGTAATATTTATAAAAAATATGTGTGCAAATATATTTGTGCAAGTGTTTGGTATTATTGCAATTAATATTACTTTAAAAAGTAATTTATTAAAAACAAATTAATTACATAAACATTTATAATAATGAAAGAAGACTTTGTATTAATAGAATTTGAAAAGCTGGCAGCAGAAGGTAGTAATTAAATGGTGAGTTGTCTGGTTGTGAATTCTGGAAGTATCATTTCATTAATAACTTTATATGTAATGAATTTGTTGTTCTTTGATCATCCATTCCTCTAATAAATTTGACCGAAGCAAGAGAGTGATGCTAATTGAGAAAGTAGCTTTTGTTAGGATGGGTTAGGGAAAGTGAGCAATTTTCTTTTAAGTAGTGGAGTGTGAGAATTAGTGAAGAGTTTGACTACTATGAATTTGTATTTTCATAAAATACAGTTGTGAAGTTTGGAAGGAAGGGGTGCAGTGAGAGGATTTAAAAGAGGATAGAAGACCTGATGGTCCTACACAAGTGACCAAGGACAAGAGGAGTGTGATGTAGCTTTTAGATCAAGTGACGGCTGTAGAACTGACCTCATTTATTACGGGTAGAGAGTCTGGGATGCTGACTTCCTGCTCCAGGGTTCTCAGGCTGATGCTGCTTCCAGGCCCAGACCTATAGGCAGTTCAGGACCCCAACGAGAGGGAATCATATGAAAATGAACGCGCTCCACTTGGAACACTCAGAGGAAAGAAGGTAGTTCTCCTGGCTGGCCTAGGAATCCCCTGGGAGCTTGAAAAGAAAACACAGGACTCATATATTCAGACCCTAAACCAAAGGGTCAGGGGAAGGCTGGCCATGTGTACATTTTTTAAAGCACTCTGCAGTAATTGTGATGCACAATAAGAAATAAGAAGCTCTGGCCCAAACCAAAAGAAACGATTACCATTAAAGAACCACATAAACTCTAGATGGTTTGCTCCGTGGTTAGAGTGGCAGCCTGCAGACTGAAGGGGCTCAGTTCGATTCCAGTCAAGGGCATGCACCTATACTTCAGTCATAGGCTCAATCCCCAGCCCCAATTGGGGCATGTGTGGGAGGCAACCAATCAATGTGTCTCTTTCACATGTTTCTCTCTCTCCCCCTCCCTTCCACTCTCTCTAAAAATCAGTAGGAAAACATATCCTTGGGGGAGGATTAACAACAACAAAAAACCACATTAAGAGACTTGAACAAAAGGGCCATCATGGATTTGGGAAAGAAAGGGACATGGGAAATTAGAGGCAAAAATATTCAGGGATTCATCACAAAGTTTATAGAAAAGAAAATGCCAAGACATCTAAAGGCAGATTCCTCAAACGCCTTTAGATTTGATGGTGAAGAAGTTACTGTTAGTCTCTGAAGCTTTCTGATGCTCCCCATATATGATACTGCCCAGTCCGCTTCTGAGTTGCCTCTGTAGTGCTTAGCCTATCTCTACCTACTCTATCTGTCTCACAGAAAGCCCATATGTGTTTCATTTTCATCTCCTGCATTAGATTGTGAAGGTAGTTCTCATCTGGCTGGCATAAAAATTATGTCTCTATCCCTAGGGCCTAGCACTGTGCTTGGATTATCCTATATAATAAAAGGCTAATATGCAAATAAACCAAACAGCAGAACAACTGGTCACTATAACGCACACTGAACACCAGGGGGCAGATGCTCAATACAGGAGCTGTGCCCTGGTGGTCAGTGTGCTCCCACAGGGGGAGCACCGCTCAGCAGAAGCTGGGCTCATGGCTGGTGAGCACTGTGGCAGAGGTGGGAGCCTCTCTCACCTCCGCAGCAGCACTAAGGGACACTCAGGGTATGTCCTCCTGCCGGCTTAGGCAGGGGGAAGGGTGGGGAGCAGGCCTAAGCTGGCAGGCGGACATACTCCAAGTGGTCCCGGACTGTGAGAGGGGGCAGGCTGGGCTGGGGGACCCCTCCATCCCCAGTGCACGAATGTCGTACACTGGACCTCTAATCTGTTCAATAAATGTCTGTAGAATGAATGAATAAATGAATGAACGAATTACCACTTATATCCATTACTTAATTGCAGGAATCTTTCATGTCTATGTAGTAACAAAATAAACATGCAAAATAAAAATACAATAGGTTAAAAAAAAATGAACTAGCAATGATTTCATAGTATTAGCTTACCTCACTCTTCTTGCTCACAACAGTTCTGAGGGTTTTAAGAAGACTTAATTATTAATGTATAGAACATTTGGGCTCCTAAGAGAACATGGTGGGACTGGTAAATTATTCATACTATTAGTTTTTCTGATTTATGTCATTATTCTTCTTTTAACTGAGCTGGAGGATACGTTACTGAGTGAATTATTGATGTCTGAGTTTTGGGATGCTGCGTCCCTCTTTTCTGGGAAATGTTCCCTGATCTTTGGCCCCATCTCTCTCCATCTGTCTCCACTGGGCTTCTCAATCAGCACCTCATTATATAAGCACAGTCACACACTCTGATACGGTGCTTATTCAAGTGCAGCATATGGAACTCGTTTAGCTGTGGATTCAAAGAAGCTACCTAGAGCCCTGAGAGATAAGACTCCGGGTAGAGCCAGGACAATCCACGCTTGCCCCTGCAGCTCTAATGGGCTCTTAGTCATCAGTTAGTGCTGCTTTTATAATTGACTTACTTAATATTTTTTTCTCTGTACATATGGTAGTTCTCCTAAGAGTGTAAGCTTCCCTCTGGGCAGAGATTGTGCTGGCACATTTTAAGGTATTACCTGAGTAAATTTTAGTTGTAAGAGTTTTGGAGCCTACATCATGACATACGTATTAACATAATACAATGGACTTTCATTGAGTGATTGCTACATGCCAACCACTTTTTAAAATTTAAATGTGTGAATTTGCTTAATCCTGAAAATAACCATGTCAGGCCAATTTTATGAGAGACAATGCACTGTGGAAGTTGAGCCAGTAAGTTCTGCCTGCCTGGGTATGAATCCCAGTGTTGCTGTTTAGGTGTACAGTTCTAGCAAAGGCACTCCTCCCTCTGTCTCCGTTTCTTCACCTGTAAAATGGGATGATAATAAATGAGTAATAATAAAAATAAAATGGGGTGTGAGGATTCAATGAGTTAGAATACTTAAAAAATTTAGAACTGGGTTTCACACAAAGTGCTGAATGATAGTTAGCTGCTATTATCTTTAATCCCCATTTAACAAATGAGGATTAAGGCACACACATGTCAGGTGCCAGCAGAGGAGCTGGGACCCCAACTCCAGCAGTGTGCCTCTGTGCCATGCCAGTGCTCAGCACACTAAAACGCCCTTCAACTCTTAGCTGTACTGTCACATCCCACTTATTCGTGAGAGTCACAAGAAGGTGAAATCCACTCCTTATCTGATGGGAAGGATCACTCAATGATTTCTGATCAGCATGATAGCCTAGATCTTACAGGATTTCAGGGACCAAGTCATGATGGCTTCAGGGTAACTCTGCTCTCCTCGGCTGGATCTCCTGCCTGCTGTGTTCCTGGTTCCATGCTTGGCACTGGGGAGTGGGAAGACACAAAGCAAATGTAAGAGACATTTTTGGCCTTCAGAAACAACATAGGGGGTAAATGACCCTGGTAGGCCCATGAGGAAATTAAATAACAGTGAAATCACAATAGTAAGCCCTAGATGATTAATTACTAAGTAAGTTCCCAGATGAAAGACATTGGTAGTAAAAGTACTAAGGCAAGTTCAGGGGAAAAGATAAATTAGTTACTGGAGTTGTTTCATGGAGAAGGTGGCATTTAAGGTAACCTTGAACTAGAGGCTGTGGGAGTAAGCGGTGTGGGAAGTCTCTGCGGTCAGGAAGAGTGCAAACTCTTCAAGTCAGAAGTCGCTGGCTTCATCCTGTGAGCAAATGTTAGTTTAATACTCATATTTATTTATCCTTCTGTTTGGTACAAAATTCCCCAGGTGCTTGCTTTTGTCAAGTCTTAGGGAATGTGTCATTTTCTTTGTTGTTCTCTCCCACAACCCCCCTTACCCGGAAGCAGAGTAGCGTTCAAGTTCTCCGGTAAAACACAATGGCATTTTTGATAGGGCTCCAGGACTCTGTTTTCTCAGTCACATAAAAGGCCACAGACATTGAGGAACCTCTATGAGAGGTAGTGAAGTCCGCTAGTAAATAAATTCCAGGGTATAGTCAACTCTCTCAAACAATAGAAAGCACCAAGAAGAATACAATCCCATGTACCTGTAGACTATTTCTAATGGCATTATTTACTTCATTTCAAAGAGCAGACATGGAAGGGTCATTTAAATGCAAACACCCAAGAAGGAAAATTTAAGAAGATACATTTATAAAAAATAAGTTTTGGGAGCTTTTTGGGTGCATTTAAAATCTGTTTTAAAATATTATCATTTATTAGATCCATATAAAAGATTTGTTTGAAACAATTGTTGTTTTGCAGTAAATTGAGGAAAGGAAAATATCTGATTTTATTTACCTTTAATCATAAAGGACTAAGTTGTCTGAGAGGTAAAGGTAATCGCGACATTTCCACAGTGAAAGGATTTTATGGCTCATTAGTAAATGGCTCTGATTTGAAAATTAACCCCCCAAAATGCTTATTTTTCCTTTTAATCAAAATTGAATCAATGCAATGTCAGAGTTTTTCAAGCTGGTTTTCTTAATTTTGTCATTTTCTATCATTGCTTATGCTAATGACATTTTCTAGCGACAACAGACCATCTGATAGTTTACTAACTTGGTTTAGGCACTGGAACCCCTGAATGTTAGAGTTGACAAAAAAATTCTTCATCAGGTGAGGGCTGTGGTCTAGCTCTCAGTGCGAGGCTATTTCCACTCTCAGGACAGCTGTGAGCCTCAGTCTCCAGCAGCCCATTAGCTGAAGCTTGTATTTCAAACTGGAAGCCAACCAGATATCTTGTTCTGTTATTTGTGTGCAAGTTAGGATTAGGGGCAGCCCATGCAAACAGGGCAGGGTGATAACACCATCAAACAGGCATGTGCAGTTCAGTTTTCATAGCCAGAACTAGGTCATGGGTGTTTGTTTCTCTTGCATCAGAAAAAGATTTTAAGCCAGAGAGCCATTTTGCTTCCTTAATGTATACCTGAACTAAAAATTAAATGAAATAGGTATGGTTTACACAAGAGAGAATAACCTATGTTGATAGTGAAATGACATAAAATGCCTGAAAAAGGAAGTATGTAATTTCTTAAGTATTCATTATCTTACTAGAGGCATGGTGCATAAAAATTTGTGCACTTGGTGGGGGTCCTTCAGGCTGGCCTGTGCCCTCTTATAGTCTGGGACCCCTCAGGATGTCCACTTGCGAGCTTAGGCCTGTTCCCCAAGTGATCAGACCTAAGCTGGTAGTCAGACATCCCTCTCACAGCCTGGGAGCCCTCTGATGATATCTGACTGATGATGACTTAGGCCTGCTAAGCCACAGTTGGACATCCTTATCACTGCCGAGGATGTGGGAGAGGCTTTCACCACCACCACCACTGTGCTTGCAGCTATTAGCCCTGCTTGTGGCTGAGTGGAGCTCCCCCTGTGGGAGTACACTGACCACCAGGGGGCAGCTCTTATGTTGAATGTCTGCCCCTGGTGGTCAGTACACATCATAGTGACTGGTTGTTCCACCATTAGGATCAATTTGCATATTACCTTTTTATTATATAGGATATTTTGGTTATCATTACTTTTTGGCTGCAGTGCTAACAGTTGCTAACATTTACAGAAGACGGAATAGGGGTCGGGCAGTGTGCTCAGCATTTTACATCTTCTCACTTCATCCTTATAAAGACAGACTCTTAATATGCCTATTTTCTAGATGTGAAAAACGAGACTCAGAGTTTATACAGTTAGTAAGTGGCAGGGTCCACTGCTGCTGTGATTTGGGTGACACTTGGAGTGTGCTCTTGCCCTCATGTGTCCATGACCTTCCCATTCAGGCAGTTTCTAAGACCATAATTCCACCGTTGGAGAATCATTCATTCAAATTATCAATAAATTGTTCTTCATTCAAATACAAATAGTGAAACAGGCATCTTTCCATCTTGCTACATTTTACTTCATGGGACTTGCTTGGGATTCTTTTGGCCCTAAAAGCTTTCTCATCCTTGATTGACACCTAAGCTACATGCTTTTAAAAAGTGTAGAATGGGGGTAGGCAATAATATGAACATTTTTGTAAAAATAAAGCTTTACATTAAAATAAATATTCTCTGATAATGGAGTTAGTATTAGCCAACATTTGGAGAAGGATTTATCATAAATATCAGGGTTTTCTCACATTCCTGAAATCACACTATGTATTAGCTAATTTGTTTCATCAACATTTATTGCTAACTCTAGCTGCCATCAGGAAACATGGCAGCATTGCATATAACTGGGCTGTACTGCTGAAATATTTCCATAAAACACCAAATGCAACAACTAGGTTAGAATTATGTAGCCTACAGCCTACCTACATATTTACTTTAGAGACTGCTTTCATATACACTGTCTCATTTTTTGCTTAGATAATAAGGACCAGTAGGCTATGGACTCATCTTTTTTTAATTTTTTTATCTTCACCTGAGGATATTGTTATTGATTTCAGAGAGAGGAAAGAAGAGAGAGAAACATTGATGTGAGAAATATTGATTGGCCACCTCCTGCATGTTCCCTAACTGGGGATTGAACATGCAACATAGGTATGTGCCCTGACCAGGAATCAAACACTCAACCTTTTTGGAATATGGGATGACACTCCAACTAATTGAGCCATCTGGCCAGGTATGAATTCCTCTTTATAGGTAAGAAAATTGGGTCTTAAAGAGTTTTTTTGGTTTGTTTTTAAGTTTCCTGACTTACTTATAACTGAAAATTCGTACCATCTGACCCACTCCCTCCACAACCACCTCTGACAACCAATAATAGGTCCTCAGAGAGGTTGGATGTCTTGCTTATAGCTGGTAACTGGCTGATCTGGGACTCCCAATCTGATTAAAATTTAGTTTGTCGTGATCTTTCCTCTATGCTGTCTTCTGTGACCTCCTGGCATAAGCTGAGCACTCAAGCAGGATATACCTGATTCCACAAAAAGTGCTGCCATAGCACAGCCAGCAGTGGGGATGCTCTGGCCCCTGATGGGAGTATGAACCTGAATCCAGTCGATAATTCTGGAGAAAGACCCTTCGGTCCTCTGGCGATGGCAGTGCTCTGGCCACAGGAGTACTGTGGCACCTCCTGGGGGATGTCACATAGCTCATACACAGTGCTCAGGACAAAATTTGGTAAAACTATACTTTTGGATCTTGGCTCTGAAGTTCCTTATGTGATTGAATAGAAGAACAAAATGCATCCTTACTAAAACACGCAAATGAATTCAATGGAACTACTATCCGAATTCTAAGTGATAGTGATAAGAAAGTCTTTATTACTAATGATCACATAGTTATTTTCTCTTGTCTTATTGTTTTACATGATCTTCCTATTACTGTGAATATACTAAGCTATATTGATGAATTTGAACTATAGTTTTCAATTTTTTAAGTCAATATTATTATCTAAAAATTAAATAGCACTTTATACTTTTAAAATTATTTTTTGTGTTTTACATAGTCAAGTTGAATACTTCAAGGCTAACAAGGCATATTTTTGTTTGTTTACTTAGAACTTACAAAAGCAACAGAGTAATTTTGTGCTTACAATTACTTGGGTAAATAAAACTCAGGATTAAGATAAAGAAAAAGGTGTTTTGGTATGATTTTTAGAATTCTCATAATCAGAATTTGAGACTGAGTATAATTCATGTACTATTATAAATTATTGCCTGTACATGGAAAAACAGTGGATCTTTTGCTTTGTCTCATTCACCAGATTTTTATTGAATACACTAGAGGCCCGGTGCATGAAAATTCATGCACTGGAGGGGGGCGTTCCTCAGCCCTGCCTTCTCCCTCTCACAGTCCAGGAGCCCTCAGGGGTGGGAGGCGACCTGGTGATCAGGGGAAGGCAACAACCCCATCACATCTCTGCTGTTGCCAGTGCTGGCAGCACAAGCCTCAGCTGGCCCATGGGAGGCCAAAGGGAGAAGGGTATGGTCGGCTTTTGGGACCTTATGACTTATGGAAAACTGGATATTTGCTCTTAAGGAATTATTATCAGGAAAAAAAAATCTAATGACCCATCATCTCCAAATATGGATTTTAAAGCACTTGATTTTACTTCTTTTGCTATTACTTTTTTCAGTTAATTCATCTCAAATAACTTAAAAAAATAAATATAATACTGTCCTGAAGGTCTAGCTTATCCAGTTTTAATAGAAAACTGGATAAGCTAGTCCTTGCTCTAGTCATCCACTTAATTTAAAACTTGCTCATTTGCAATTGTATTATGCAGTGAAATGTAACATCCACATTAGAAAGGTGGAAATAAAGCGAGAAAGGAATACGGAGGAAGGAGAAACTGCTTTTTGGCTGCAGTGAATAGAAGGGTGTCATGGAGATGGAGGCTCTGGACTTGGATGTGAGGATAGCAGGTTTGGGATAGGCAAGAAAAGAAAAATAGAAAAAAGAAAAGTGCAAAGTATTTTAGTTAAAAAGAGCAGCAAAAACCAAAACAGTTCTGTGGTGTTATGTGGAAGAGAACTAACAAAAATAATATAACCTAACTACTATTTTCAAAAGCTTCCAAAATTTTTATTCATTGCTTTCAAGTATCCTAAATTGTCTTTGGTTTAGTAGCAAACCTCAGATTATTCCTATGAATTGGAGACTCTACCTGTATCTCACAGTCTGTGTTGCAGGTAGACTCTGCAGTGTTGGGAAACATATGCAGCCTATATCACATATATCTGCTCTTTTGGAAAATTGCTATTCAGGGGACCATTTAAAGCTCCACTGAAGAGAAAATTCATAACTCTTTTTGTGCTCTGCCTGGCAGTCGAGGTGGTGTAGTGTCCATAAAATGTGCTATACTTAAAACCAGCGATTTCAAAGCTGCACTTAAAAAGACAGAGTGCATTTTTCAAGTATCACAAAATATCTTTGGTTTCCTATTCTTTTGGGACCCAAAGGGAAAAGAGTGCCTTTTAGCATCTCTTTAAATAACCAACTTTATGATGTTTGCCACAGTGTCGTTTTCTCAGATCCAATTCCAAAATACTTTTCTGAGTTTAATAACTAACCAAGTGGGAGAGGAAAACTTAAATTAAGCTGGCCTTGACTTAGTCCTGAGGCAAGCCATTTTTTATGGATGGCTCATCTGAGAAGCTCCATATCTCATTGTCAACATAAAGTTTGCTTACCTTATAAACTGGGCATTCCATTTTGCTCAGCTTAACAACAAGCTTAAAAACAACAACACATTATTACTGTTTCTGTCAATTAATCTCAGTGTTTCATTTGATGACTGCCCTGAGGTTTCTTCAATCTGACAACAATTTTTTTTTTTAAAGTCTGAAAATGTCCTTTCCCCCCCAAGGGCTAAGAAATTTATTTATTTTTCTTTAGGCTTTGAAAATATATTGAATGTTTTTTTTGCACTTCAGACAGTGTCTAATTTTTCTTTGTGATATGTTGTGTAACCCAAATGCCACTTTCTTAACATTTAAAGATGGCACAAGGTGAAGGGAGGGCTGTGTTATATTTCAAAGCAGGTTGTGGGGACTGAAGGTCTAAAGGGTTTAGAAAAGACTGGAGAAGTGGGAACCCAGTGTGGTTAACTCTTCAGGGACAGAAAGGGAGCGGGGTGACCACCCTCCTCACACAGAAAGTCATAAATAGGGAGTGGGAGCTCATTTGTAGGATGAGTTTCTCCAGTTTACACTGGAATGATGTGGCTCCATAACAAGGTTAACACTGTGTGTGTGATTACATAAGACCATGTGAATAATAATGATGGTTATCTCTGGCCATTGGAATTATAGGTAATATTTATTTTAAAAAATGTCCTCCATTTTTAATATGGAATTATGAACTGATATTATTTTCATAATCATAAAATTAAGAAATTAAATCACTATAGCAATTGCTATGATAGTGAAAGGCATTTTAGAGGGACAAATACCCAAAACCCAAAGAGGATGAAGGGTAAGGAAAGGCTTGTTAAAAGAGTTAACCCCTAACTGTCTTAAAGGATAATAAGGAATTATTTAGGCCTAGGTGAGGCACAGGAGGGAGTGGGAAGAGTGCATGCCCCCCAAAAGAGGGGCATTCTGGGTTGTAGCATAAAAATTAGGCTGTGTGAGTGTCAGGGAACCGCAAGAATTTCAGAAGGCTAGAGAGCAGTGTGTGGGAATGAGCAGAGAAAAGTAAGATTAGAAAGGGAATCGAGCACTGAGTATCTTACTATGCTTGCACTTTGAATTTTATCTTAAAGACATGGGAAGCCATTGAAAAATTTATGCATTCATTTAGAAAGAAAGAGGTATGGAACTATGATGCTTACTCTTTCTTCTCCACCCACCTTCCTATGTATTAGATGGAGCCAATCTAATCAGTAGTAGTGGCTCATTGTGATAGTCCATTCAAACGTTGGGGTCACTGGCTCTCTGTACCCAGGACCACATCAGAACTTGTGGAAGAAGCTAAATATAATTTGAAAAGTCACCCAGTTGGTTTTGATATAGTTTCCTCAGCCCCTCCCCTGACATTCACCTGTTAAGTGAGAAGAAAGGAGCAAAGACAATTAATTGTCTCCTGGAACACCTAGGCATTTAAAAATAGGCAGAGAAAGCGCATCTGTAAAAGAGAGCCAAAGGGCAGAAGGAAAAGCAGAGTGTGCTAAAAGCAAATGAAAGGGAAAACATTTAAGGAGCACACACCAGTTATTAATCACAAAGAAGTGATTAAATGAGGATTGTTGGCCTTGACAAAGATGGTCATTGTGACAAATACAAGAATATGTATTTCAGTAAGATGGTGGGGATGGAAGCCATGCAGGTATGAGAAGTGGATGAGTATTGAGAAAGAGAGGAAAACAGCATAATCATAACTAGATGTACCCCTTCTCAATTTTTTATATCTATTAACACAATTTGCACCATTTAAGAGATGATTGATAAATTCTTGTGGAATGAAGGGAGAGCATGGATGAATGACTACCTACTTGAATAACTTCAGATTCCACTAGGTGTTACCTTCTCTGAACCAACAGAACCATTGAGATTATTATCGTATTTGAACAAATGACAGTTTGGTTTTAGCTTCAATGGAGGACAGAAAGCACCCTTTCCATTTAAATGAAATAGTTTCTTTCTTTCTTTCTTTCTTTCTTTCTTTCTTTCTTTCTTTCTTTCTTTCTCTCTCTCTCTCTCTCTCTCTCTCTCTCTCTCTCTCTCTCTCTCTTTCTTTCTCTCTCTCTCTCTCTCTCTCTCTCTCTCTCTCTCTCTCTCTCTCTTTCTTTCTTTTTTTCTTTTTTTAAAAATATATTTTATTGATTTTTGTACAGAGAGGAAGGGAGAGGGACAGAGAGCCAGAAACATCGATGAGAGAGAAATATCAAACAGCTGCCTCCTGCATTCCCCCCACTGGGGATGTGCCCGCAACCAAGGTACATGCCCTTGACCGGAATTGAACCTGGGACCTTTCAGTCCGCAGACCGACGCTCTATCCATTGAGCCAAACCGGTTTCGGCAAATGAAATAGTTTCTACAGGTGCCTGTTGATTGAGGATATTATAAATATCTAGTTATAATAAAATTTTTAATTGTAAAGCACCATACAAATACTACTTGTATTGAAATACGATGACTGCAATGATAAATAAGAATGCCAAAAGGAGATTTCTCCTCTTTTAGATGTGTTTTAAGATACTAATTCATCTTTTTGGCCTAATGATTTTCTTATAGTCTTTATGCTGGAAGAGCCTCTTCCCTCCCTTTAGACAGTAACTCCATCTATAGCTGACCGCATCTGAGACAGTCAATTGGAAGAGAGGGAGTGAAGCACCAGGCTCGCTTCAACTGTTCAAAACCACATCCTCCAACTCACTGCTTTTAATTTTTATAGTATGTAAATCTCGTGCACTTTCGAAGGAACTCTTCAGGACTGTTAAATAAGATGAGAGATAGAAGACGTGTAAGGTGTCATCAGGAGTGTTTCACAATTAGAATGCTGGCATGTGTTGCAATCTGGAGAATGAGGAGGTAAATTTTGGTCCAGTCCAAGAAAACTTTTTCTAATAACTATGGGAAGGTTTGTCCCAAAAGGAATGGAGTGCTGCTGCTCCAGGATGGTGCTGTGCTGTGATTTGGTAGAGAGGCTTCCTGAAGAGGATGTCAGATGGAAACAATTGGCCTTTCAACTCTCCTCTGACAGCCTGCGAAATAAAACTAAATGATTTTCAACAGAAAGGGAAAGAAACTTCTTAGACCTCTTCCATATGTTTGACCACAAACATTTGTTGAGCCCCTACTATGTGCAGTGCAGTCCGTGTTTCTCAGTAGGGTTGCTGATTGGTGGGACAATCCTTCATCAACCCCCTCCCCCACAAACCACACAAACACATTGTCACAACTAAAACTGCCTCAACATGTTTTCAAACACTCGTTTGGGGGCTTTTATTGTTGAAAACCAGTGATCTGTGTTGGAGTCATAAAGCTGAGCAAGACAGAACTTAATGTTTTTGTGTTTTGTTTACAGACTTGAAATCATTATTTTGAGTATGCATGGGGTCTTATGCCCTCTAGCCCTCCCTATTAGTACGTGACTTGCATGTGTGTCAGGCTGTCTAAAGGATGATATCCTGTTACTTGTGGTGGTGATGGGGAGAAAGAGCTAATCTCATTGGAGGCTCAGCAATGGACAATAAAATAGAACAGTATTTCTTCAGTGCAGGCAGCATGTGTATGATATTAGATTCAGAAGGGAAGGCCTGACCAATAGGGTGACATGATACATGGCCCACCATAGGAAACTGAACACTTAAAGAACTAAAAACCTTCCAAACACCTTTACCAAAGCTGAAGACATATCACAGAGACCCACGTGTTGTATATCAAACACCCGTATGTTGTATTTTGGCTTTGGGTTCAGATCATGCTCCATTTCAGGAATCTCACAGAAATACACTTCAATTGGTCATTATGCTGACATTTTAGATTGGCTGAAAAATATTCCTACTCTATGAACTATGCATAGTTCACTCTGTTTGAATCCCTCTCTCCTCCAGTATGTCAGATGGTGTTTGATAGGTCCTTGGGAACATTGAACTGCACTTGGACTCTGGTCCCAGCACCCAAGCATAATGTAAATTCCAAGAGAAGCTAGAGCTGTTCTCTGCCAATCCTAAACCAAAATGTCTGCTGGCTTTCTTGAAGAAAATCTCCAAGAAAGTGCAACTTGTACCAAATTAAACCCAGAGGGTTCTGCAATCATGTTCTGGCCTTGGAATTCCAGAGAATAGAACATTTTGCAGTTCATATTGGAGGTCATGGGAAATATTGGAAGCCAGTATTATAGTCCTCCAAGCTGCTTGCCCCCAAAACCTCTGCATCACTAATTTATAAAGTGTCACTTATGTGGGAAAAGAACAGTATTAAGAAGAACTAAGTCATATGTGTTTAAGAGGGCTGAAAGAATTCCATGTAAAAAACATTTCCAGAAACAACCTTATTAGCCATGGAAATAGCCAACTTCATATTTATTTTATCACCTTCATGTAAAACCTGAAAAGAAATCACTAAAGGGTTAAATGTCTACTTGCTTTTTGCTCTAGAATGAATTCATTGCCTATTATTTCTTATTTTCCTCTGCATCTCCAGCATGGAATTATTCAGTTCTCCTAATTTTATTTCTTACTACAGTCTTTGTCATACAAATGACATATCTTAAAATTAGACTCCTAATATAGTCTTTTTCTTCTCCTTACATATTCTTGGGCTATTATATGTGGAAAATGAGGCTAAGTTATTCCATCGACAAAAAGTATGAGATAAAACACATGCACAATACAAAATTAATCAGCCCTTAAGGTAATCTAAAGCTTGTCACAGAGGAAGGAAATGCCCCAATATCATGCTCTCAAATAGCTATATTAGAAAGAAAATGCATGTGGCTGGTGTAGCTCAGTGGTTGAACAAGGAGGCCACGGTTCAATTCTTGGTCAGGCAGCCAATCAATGATTCTCTCTCATCGTTGTTGTTCTCTCTCTCTCTCTCTCTCTCTCTCTCTCTCTCTCTCTCTCTCTCTTCCTCTCTTCAATCAATAAAAATATATATTTAAAAACCCCCGGAAGGTATGTGCATTTGGTCTATCTCTCTTGGCAATTTAGACAATCATTAGTTCGTTTTAGCCTAAAAACCAAAGGGAACAGAGATGACACATATTCAGTGGATGTCTCTGAAGAACTCATTTTCATGTCCAACACAATCTGCCTGAGACTTTTTTGAGTAAGCTATGAAATTGTCAGGCTCAGGACTAGATACTTTGTTTTGTTGCATTATGAATTATTTTCCTTCTGTATTTAGCACATACATAAATGTCTAACAAATGATTTTACATTTGTCAATCTACCTGGCAATCATAGGGTAACAAATAATCCCCCAACAGCAGTTGCTCATAGTCACCAATTTTATTTCTTACATGTTTGCTTCATGCTAATTAAATTCAGTTTTTCATATCTTCATAATAGGATCCTCATCGGTTCTTAAAACTTCTGCTCAGAAGTAGCACACAAAACTCTTTACATTTCATTAGTCTAAGCAAGTCACATGGACAAGTCTGATATTAGAAGGCATAAGAGTATAATCCTTTTACAGAAAGAAACAGCAAATAGCTGGGAATAATAATACAGTTGAAGTTTTTATGTCTTAGGATATAATTTGAAAGTATAAGGAAGGAAAATAACTGTTCTAGAATTTCAATTGGAAATAACTCAGGTCCACTATTTCAGTATAGCAATGGCATGTTTTTCTTTTTGTTTTTCTGAATATTGCCTCCAATGATAAAAATAATATCTTTTCATAAAAATGCAAAACATATAGGAAGATATAAATAAAAAAGTAAAATTCATTTGAAAAAGCCTAGGTAAAAACCAGCAGGTAGTCTATCTTAGTAAATGTTTCACGTGAGCTGGAGAAGAATGTACGTTTCTCTGTTGTTGGACATAGTAGTCTCTAGATGTCAGTTATACTCAATTGACTGGGAATGTTATTTATATCTATATTCTTAATAATTTTCTGCTTATTGGATATTTCAGTTTTTGATGGAGAGATGTTGAAATCTCTAATTATAATGATAAATTTGTCTATTTCTCCTTACAGTTATGTCAGTTTTTACTTACACATTTTAATGCTCTGTTGTTAAGCACCAACATGTTTAAAACTGTCATGTGAACTTCTGATTTATGAGTTGATGCTCAACCACTGAGCAACACAGGTTGGGTAGCTTTTTTTTAAATCTTTTTTTATTTTTATTTTTTTAATGTGAGATTAACACAATATTCTGTGCCCCTGGGAATGTAGATGTGGTGCACCTTTGATAAATTGCTAGTGTTAGAACAATAGAAATGAATGCCTTCAGCCTTGCATGCTTCCTGGTTTACCATAATCTCCACTGCTCCATCCTGCCTGCTTGATCTGCCTGCCTGCATAGAATTGGAGTTTATAAATTTTCTTTTAGACCTTCCTATACCACATAGTTTCAAATATCCAGCTGTTTAAAATGTGATGCTGTATTTTTACATTGACTGGCCCTCTGCCTTATACCTTGTTTTTTTCCTTGGACTCAGGCTCTGGAAGATCAGGTGTGGGGACTCCTGCAGGAAGCGGACAAGACAGCTGAAGAGAACAAGGACCAGAGTCAGGTGTATGACGCCATGGCCAGCAGCCTGGGTGAAGCATGGGCAGCCCTGGTCTCCATGCTTGAAAGAAGAAGGGCGCTCCTCAGGTTGACCTCTGAGTTCTTTGAAAGCGCCTTGGAGGTTTGTATTCTCTTTTAAAAGTCTTCCTTCTCTACAACAGAGCAAATGAATAGCATTCCTGAAAATAGTTTATTTCTGCAAATAGACATTGCAAAAAATGGCAGAATAACCAAGATATTATAAATATATATATGTATGTGTATATAACATTTAATATATATTTAATGTATATAACATCTAATGTTTTGTTTTCAGAAGACAAATATTAATTTTTAAATATAGGCCTTCAAATTTTAAAAACTAAGTATAGTTCATTAAAATTAAGTAAAATATTAAGTGAAAATGGGAACTCTTACTTATAAGCCATTATATTTCCCTGTATAGAAAACACTAACATAATTACTAAATCAAACAATTTCCCCTGATTATAGGATTAATAGGAAATGGTGGTGGAAAGTGTTCTTATTACTAAAAGTTGTTGATTAAAAGTTCTGCTGCTTATGCAAAGGGAATTGCAGAATAGTCTACAGAAGGTCTGACTTGTAAGCATAGCATTTCATAAAGTACTTTTTAAAGGCATATAGCTTGAACTCATTAAAACGTAAGGGAAGAAAAAAGTCCTGGGCCTAAGAAGGTCATTTCCCCCTAAGATTTTTTTCTTATATTCTGCAGGTTTTTTTTTTTTTTTTTTTTTTTTTTTTTTTTTTTTTTTTTTTTTTTTTTTAGATTCCTAATTTCAAAATGTGAGGCTCAAAGAACAACATCAAAAGACATGTTATGTTTGGTATGAGACAGTTATTGCTAATTTCACTTTTAACTTCTCGGTCAAGTGGCAGTACATTCATTTTGATGTGAGAGCTCTGCTTCATTATGATAAAGCATGAGCTTTGAAAAATATGACATTTCCAAACTGGAAACTCAGGGCTTAAATTCAAAATAATGAAGAAGAGAAGATTAGTAATAGAACATAAAAATTGGGGTAGACAATCTCATGCAGCACGAACTCCATTAAAAGTTAAAAGACGGAACAAAAAACTTCTAACTCTCAAAGTTTGTTTTCCACAATTTGCACTCAGAAGCCCAACTCACAGTTAATTTTACAGATCATCTTGGGGAAAAGTCCTATGCACAGTTTTCTTTTCTGAAAATAAATAACCAGATGAAATATACTCACAGAGGTCAAATTATAGATACATTTGATTTATTCCATCTAAGTAAGTGGGGTAACGGTATCAACTGCCCTTTATATTCAGCTCATTTGAGCACAGAAATTATTATTATTTTTTTTAGAATACTAGGCTAAATATTTATTTCTTACTTTGTAGTAGCACTTATGCTTCCTGATTTTCTCTATGATGAGAAATGACTCTTACGTACTACATAAAATAAAAAGAAGTACTAAGTTGATTAATAATGTAATTCAACCAGAAACTCTGATTTCTAGTGAAATGGCTAATTGTTTCTTACAATTTTTGCTTCCAATTTTGTGAACAACTTCATACTTAGCTTAAGGCAAACTCCTACATCATCTTCCCTTCTCCTTGTGAATGCCTAGGCAATTTTCATTAGTGATTTTAAAAAAAGAGTGATATTAAGAATAGCGTGTTCAGCCGAAGCCAGTTTGGGTCAGTGGTAGAGCGTTGGTCTGCGGACTGAGAGGTCCCAGGTTCGATTCCAGTCAAGGACATGTACATTGGTTGCGGGCACATCCCCGGTAGGGGGTGTGCAAGAGGCAGCTGGTCGATGTTTCCCTCTCATCGATGTTTCTGGCTCTCCATCTCTCTCTTTCTTCCTCTCTGTGAAAAATCAATAAAATATATTAAAAAAAAAAAAAAAAGAATAGAGTGTTCAAAAAACTTCCCCATCACCATTTCTATTCTGTACAAGCTACAGAAAGGAGAAAAGGGAAGAAAATAAAAATATCCATAAGATAACACTTAATAGTATTTTAGATAAGTTTTTTTTGAGAAAAATTGTTTATTTTTAAAATTTAACATAACAAGCTCTGAAATATAGTGATTCCATAAAACTTTTTGTAATGTTCTACAGGGAAAAAAGAACAACAAATTTCCTATAAGGTTTTCATTTTTAAATTTTTCTTTGAAGTTTCTGCTCAAAGAATGCCTTTAAAATCAGTTATTAGAAATAAAATGCATTGGAGATGTAAATGATATATGGGTGGGATTCCCTTATTGAACTATGTGCATTAAAGAGTTCTTTAGACTACAAAATGATTTCTTATTGCATGGTTGATAATCATCAAAGGACAGTTTCTGGCTCCTAGACTTACCCATCAGAAAGGTTTTCTTCAATTTAAAGACATTGTCCCTCAGTGACAACGGCAGGTGTCCATTGGGTTCTGACAGGGTGGTGGAGGCCTTCCCTGTAAACTAGCTCTTTGTCTGCCTCTATGAAATACTATAATAGCATAACTAAGGATGTTTTGCCCTTTTCTAAAGCTTGTTTCTAAGATGAGTCTCCTGAGGATTTTTTTTCATTTTTTATTAAGGTATTATATGTGTAAATATCTTACCATTGCCCCCCTCCACTCCCATATGACTAATGAGACATGCTCATTAGTCTCTCATCATTCCATGCCATTTATAATTGGGTCTTATGTGGTTATCATTTTTTTAAAAAATACATTTTTATTAATTTCAGAGAGGAAGGGAGAGGGAGAGGAAGATAGAAACATCAATGATGAGAGAGCATGATTGATTGGCTGCCTCCTGCATGCCCCACACTAGAAATCTTGCTTGCAACCCAGGCATATGCCCTGATCAGGAATCAAACCGAGATTTCCTGGGTACATGGGTCAATGCTCAACCACTGAGCCACGCTGGCCAGGCATAACACAATTTTTTTAAATTAAATATATTTTATTGATTTTTTACAGAGAGGAGAGGAGAGGGATAGAGAACTAGAAATATAGATGAGAGAGAAACATCGATCAGCTGCCTACTACACACCTCCCACTGGTGATGTGCCTGCAACCCAGGTACATGCCCTTGACCCCAATTGAACCTGGAACCCTTCAGTTCACAGGCTGACACTCTATCCACAGAGCCAAACTAGTTAAGGCATAACACAAATCTTGTTAATCAAATAGTTGTATAAAAATATTGAATATCACTAAATTTAAAATGACAGTTTGGAAAAATTTTGAAAAGAAAGATCAGCACTGTGATAGGCTTTTGTCTTTCAACATGATACTTTGCCTTAATGAGTTTATTCCTACACTTGGCCCACAGATGAACATGTTGATTAAATGCTCTCATAAAGTATAATAATTACCTTTGAATCTTAGTGTTAAAACAAACTAGCTCTTTGTCTGCCTCTATGAAATACTATAATAGCATAACCAAGGATGTTTTGCCCTTTTCTAAAGCTTGTTTCTAAGATGAGTCTCCTGAGGATTTTTTTTCATTTTTTATTAAGGTATTATATGTGTAAATATCTTACCATTGCCCCCCTCCACTCCCATACCTGCCCTCACCCCACAGTTTTGCGTGCATTGGTTATGCTCATATACATGCATACAAGTCCTTCCATTGATCTCTTATCTCCCCCACATCTCCCTAACTCTCCTGAGGATTTTAACATTACTTCAAGCATCTGTCCTTTCTATTTCTTCCATGGAGAAACACAGAAGAAGAGATCAGTCATATTCCTCACTATTCAAATTGCTTTCTTTATTTTTTGAAACGGAGGAGAAAATTTTCATTATTGCTGCATCAAATCTTATTTTATTATATAAATTATGCATAAAATTATTTATACAAATGCAAACAAAAGTACAAATTATAGATGTAAACTTTTACGTTACTTAACCCATACCCAATCCCATTTCTTCTCATAAATGTAAACTTTTGGTATACATATTCTTTGGCTTTGTATAAAACAGGGTTAGACATTGCTTCTTGGCCTTTTGGCTGAGATCAACTTTAGAAAAAAGATTAAACTATGTATTATTTTGAAACTTGCTTTTTTCAGTTCTAGTTCTAATTATAGAGGGGAAAAACTGTTTTTTAACCTTCCCTCTAAATAATTTCTGAAGTTAAATTTACTTATAATTATGTCACCACTGGTTAGCCAAACTTCTGTTGGTTTCTCCTAGCAAACTTTGTGGTAAATCATGTCTTATAATATTAAAAGTGGCTATATTCATGACATAGGACACAAAACTTTAGTTGAAAATTTTAACATACATCTGAATAGTAAACAAGTTGGCTTATTTCGGAATACATGACATATTTCCAGGTATGAAAGAAATGCAAAAGAATGAGAAGAAAGTTCTTGCCTTGGTATTTTGTAAGTTGACTACATGTAAATGCATACCCTCACACAAGCACCCTAAGCCAGCACATGCTCCACAAACACACAAACACACAAGCACATACAAGTCATCTAGGCATTAATTCATATAATTAAAGTAGCATATTTTCAAATGTCTTTCCCCTGTGTTTCTATTGCAGTTTGCTATTAAAATAGATCAAGCTGAAGAGTTCCTCCAGAACACTCAGGAGTTTGAGACTGCCGAGTCCTTAAGGTCACTTCTTCAGCTTCATGAACATCACACCAAAGGCAAGAAATATGTTTGTTCCTCCAATGAGCTTTAAAAATAGAGATGTTAATGTGAGAATGCTCATGTAGGAGAGTATATATATCCTATATATTAATAGACTAATATGCAAATCGACTGAACGGCAGAACAACTAGTCACTATGAGATGCACTGACCACCAGGGGGCAGACACTCAACACAGGGGCTGGCCCCTGGTAGTCAGTGTACTCCCACAGGGGGAGCACCAATCAGCCAGAAGCCAGGCTCATGTTTGGCGAGTATAGCAGCAGTGGCAGGAACCTCCCCAGCCTTCGTGGCAGCACTAAGGATGTCCAACTGACAGCTTAGGCCCACTCCCTTGAGGGCTCCCAGACTGCAATAGGGCACAGGTCTGGATGAGGGATCTCCCCCGCACCCCCTGCATGAATTTCATACACCGGGTCTCTAGTCCCATCTAATAAAGAGGGAATATGCTAATTGACCTTCATTCCATCACAAAGATGGCAGTGCCCACAGCCAATAAAGAGGGAATATGCTAATTGACTCCCCACCTTAAAGATGGTGGCTCACACAGCCAATAAGGAGGGAATATGCTAATTGACTGCCACACCTAAAATATGGCGGCACCCACAGTTAGAAGATGATGGCACTCAGTTCCTCAGCCCTACTGTGGCAGCAGGTGCAGCATGGCTGGCTTGTCTTGCGCACCTGCCTCTGAAATCCCCCAGTCCCTTCAGCCCCCTAGCTGCCCAGGGCCAGCCTGAGGTGCAGGCAAGCCTCAGATGGCATCTGCCCAGATGCCCAGGGCCAGCCTGAGGTGCAGGTAACCAGGGCCGGCTGAGGCTTGCATTGCCAGCAGTGGCAGAAGCAGAGGTGTGATGGGGCGTCACCTTCCCCTGATCGCCAGGTCGCTTCCTGCCCCTGAGGGCTCCTAGACTGTGAGAGGGGGCAGCCAGGCTGAGGGACACTCCTTCCAGTGCATGAATTTTCATGCATGTGGCCTCTAGTATATATTTACTTAAATATATATTTATTGATTTCAGAAAGGAAAGGAGAGGAAAAGAAAGATTAGAAACATCAATATTGAAAGAGAATAATTGATTGGCTGCCTCCTGCACACTCCCTATAGGGGATTGAGCCTGCAACCCAGTCATGTGTCTTGACTGGGAATAGAATCGTGACTACCTGGTTCATAGGTTGATACTCAACCACTGAGCAACACTGGCTGGATAGGACAATATATTTTTAATTTATCTGTATATGTATACTTCAGCTTATTCCAAGAAAGGTTAAAGAAAGCTGTTCTCTTGGCCATCTTCTGCAAGAAAGAAGTAATTGTAAATGGTTCTAAGGAGGTGATAGAGGGCCAGCCTCTGAAAGATACTGCTAACCCTTGGAGTTCTCAGTCTTTTGGATGTGATTCCTGAGGACAGGGGCTTCTCTACTTTTGTATATATTTGAAAATGCTCATTGGATGAGTTTAAGAAACACCACGTCACAGAGGAATATTTGGAATATTTAAAAAGGTATTAGGAAGAAACATCACCCATGATCTCAATGCTAAGACTGTGACCTTGTTACTTATTAGAAAATACTCATTTATAATAGAAAGATGAGTATAAAGCTAAAATTCACTTAACTTGTGTACATTCCACTTTTATCTATCTTGAATTTGCTATTTATACTTAATAATTATGGCAAATATACTTTAACGTTACTTTTTTAGTATGACAATCAAAACAAACAATTGAAATTTATTAAGTATCTAATAACCTCACATTACAAGGTATTATGTGAGAAAATAAGATTTTGTAAATGCAAAAAAATACAATCTTTAAAATAAATGCACTATAGAGATTTTGTATTTCCTGAAGGTCATGGTACATCTAAAGAGTGTAGCCTGAGAAAAAAAATGCAGCACTTTGTATGATCCACTGAAGGAATAAATAGCCAGAAAAACAAACAGTATAAAAGTAAAATGTCAGAAACTGACAGAGGAAGAATTGAAGGAACTGACAGAGGGAACAATTTACCCACTTTAATGATCATCTTGGTAGCAGTAACAGTCCGGTTTTAGCCTGGGTACATTTTACAAGTTAATTTGGGCCCAGGAGGCTGTATTCCCAGTGATACTGTGGTAGTGGTTATACTATTTTGACAGGAGCTGAAACAGAAACCAGAAAAAGATTGCAAATGGAAATTTTGGCTAATTATATTTATTTTGTAAGGACCAGAGCAGGTTGGCTTATTCCACTCTCAGTTTGCAAGCACCTACAGCCCTGCTTTCCTTTCTCATTTGAAAAGTTGAGTGTATAAGAGCTAGTTATGGAAAGAAAGAAAAGAAGTACCCTATGGAAACCCTGCCATCTGCCCATGCTTGTGTGTGTGTGTGTGTGTGTGTGTGTGTGTGTGTGTGTGTGTGTGTAATATATATTGCATTATCATTAATCATACTGGTTATTATGTTCAGGTTAAACAAATTAAAACCCTTCTGTTCAATGGGCACAGCCTCTGTAACCTGTCTTCATCTTGTTTCTGCAGTGTTTCTTTTCCTTCCACAGAAGAACCTGTTCTGGCAGGCCAGGGGCCCAGTGTATTAATTCATGCACCTTGAAAGGGACTGTGGGCCATGAGAGAGAGAGAGAGACAGGATTTTACTGGCTCCTGTTCCTCTTGTCTTGTTCACATCCACTTCTATTTCCTTTAATTTTAATGTTCTCTCTAATTTTTTTCTATTCTATTTGAATTATAACCTCTATCCTGGTTCAAGTCTGTGGTTGTTTTTCTCTCTTTCTTGCATTATTGACTCCCAGCCGAATTGCCCACTGCACATAACCAGACTTTCCTCACTCTGCGCAGATAATACTATTTATCACCTTATCAGACAGATTTAGGTTGCAGGGTATAAACAATTCAAATTCTTTCCTTTTCATGTCAAGGTGGATTTTTACAGTATCTTTAGTTATCTCATACGCTCTTCCAGCTCTCCAGTCACCACTGAAAAGAGACAACCATCCCAACTATCATAGCTTGATTATTGCTGTGTGGTTTACTGCTGAATGCTAGAATGCTGAAGTATAGTGGATATGGTTTAATCCATCTCTTGTAGTGAGATGTTTGGTAATATACTCACCCGCTGGATGCTCTTCAGTTTTCACCCTAAAAATAAAAAGCTGATATTCTGTCTTTATTTTTCTTCTAAGAAGAAATGTCTCAAAGATTTTCTGTCTTGTTGACTTCACTTCAACACTACCTTCCTATGTCTCAACCTAGTAATGGCTTCTGTTTCTATCATTCACCCATCATAAAACCCCAGTTCTTTCAAATGTCTCTCTTTTACATCCCTGGAGGACTGCTGATCTCCATCATCTACAATTCTCCCAGTTCTTCCCCCTATTTTAATATATGTGATTTCATTCAAGCATTCTACATAAGTTGAACATCTTTCCTATGTCAGTCACTATGCTAAGTGCTGGTGATATAGTCATGGTCCCTGTCCTCATATTGTATTGAAGCCTAATGGCAAAGACAGTCAATTAACTCAACACATAAATTTAAAATTATAGCCATGTTAAGAGTTGCCAATGACAGCAATATTGTGCAGTTGAGAACATTTAGGAGGAGTATTTGTTTCAGCCTTATTTGTACTTTGAAGAACTGACATTTGAGAAAGATCTAAATATGAATAGAATGAAGGTAGAAAAAACAAGGGTTGAGGGGAAAGGTGTTCCTGGCAGAGGGCCCAGTGAAAAGTTCTTGTACAGGAGGGAGGATAGCATGTGTGAGGTATTTTCAAAAGATAGGCATTAAGAGTAGAGAGAAGAAAAAAAAAAAAAAAAAAAGAGTAGAGAGATGGAGACAACCTGGAGAGGAAGAGGTAGGTTAGACCATGCCAGACCTGAAATCATGGTAAGAATTAAGTCTGTCCTTAATTCTAAGGAAACGTGAAACCATTGTTTCAAGTGTGTGTGTGTACGTGCGTGTGTGTGTGTGTGTGTGTTGTGTGTGTGTGTGACATAGTGTGTCTGGATAATATATAGAGGATGGATGAATATATTAGAGAGGGGATTTAATTGAGAGGCAACTGTCCAAGTTTGGGAAATAGATGGTGGTTTTTGTAGTGGGGCTGGAGTAAAGTAGATGCAGGAGAGAGAGGGTGATATTGATAGGTCTTGATAATAGTGAGATTAGGGAGGAGGATGTGTCATGGATGTCTCCTTGGTTTCTGGCTCGTGGAAAGTAGACAGTTACCCAACTGCTCCTCCAATTAATCCTCAAGTATGGTTGCTCTATAGTGCTATACTCAACTCCTTTTACACTCTCTCCCTTGGTCATCCTTTGGTTTTATGCTTAAACTCCCATTTCTACAAGATGTTACCAAACCACAAACCTACTCCAGAGGACACACTGGTGGCCCATTTGGCATAGAAACATATTTTGTTTAACTTTCAGTATTTTTCAATTAAAAAATGTAAATTGTAAACATGTAAAATCAGGAACTTTCATATATATAGATAATTCTTTTTAAAATGAGGCTCCATAAACAATAAACCCATATTCTTTCCTGTCAACAGTTGACCAGAACTGGTGACAGCTGATCCTGTTAGACTCATCCCACCTTGCCATAGGTCCTGGCGTCTGAGCCTCTGGCCACCACATTCATTGAGTTTTTGGCCACTATAGGAATTAGCCTTTAACCCTCAGTTTTAGTCTATCACCACAGAACATAGAACACTCCAAGGAGAGTAGATACCTTAACCAGCATCAAACTAATGACAAATACCTGAACTGGTGTTCAAATCCCAGTCTTTCTATCCCTACTCCCCCTACTGAACTATGTTACCACTAAACACCAGCATCCTATCATTTGGCAGTTAGTGATAAAGTAATTGTCAGACCAAGATATTTGATTGGTTATATTGTAGGCATTTTATGTTTACACATTTGAATTCCTTATTTTAGTATGAAGGCTATATATATTTTAAATTATATGAAGAGTCAAAAATATTACTATCTAAAAGCTTGCCCATATCACTCTTCTGTTTTCTTTCTAACTTTTTTCTAGAACTCTTAGAACGATCTCTAGCGCTTTTAAACAAAAGTCAACAACTCACTGACTTCATCGAAAAATTCAAGTGTGATGGGCCTAATGTAAATCCTGAGTTGATTCAGGGAGCTCGGAATAGCTGCCTCAAGATCGACAGTCTTCTGGAACTTCTACAAGACAGGAGGCGGCAACTAGACAAGTACCTGAAGCAACAGCGGCAGGAATTGAGTCAGGTTCTGCAGATATGTCAGTGGGACCAACAAGAAAATCAGGTAACCCAAAGGGGCACTGATGATGTCTTCCCTCAGCTAATGAAGTCTGGTTGTTACGGGAACTAGCTATTCCTAGGACAGTTTCTCAGTTGTCATGATTAAATTATTTGATCTTTGGTTCAAACTACTATGTTACTTTTTCCAAATAGTGAATAATACTGTTATTTACTGGTAATATAATAACAAGTATCTTATTTTATTTTATTGATGTTTTACAGAGAGGTAGGGAGAGGGATAGAGAGTTAGAAACATTGATGGGAGAGAAACATTGAACAGCTGCCTCCTGCACACCCCCAACCAGGGATGTGCTCGCAACCAAGGTGCATGCCCTTGACCAGAATCGAACCTGGGACCCTTGAGTCCATAGTCAGATGCTCAATCATCACCCAAAGCCCAAAGTTCACATTAGGGTCCACTCTTAGTGGGAAAAAGTAGGTTTATAGTTGTGAGTATGTGAAGCATGGTGTTAATTCTTGTAGTATTATTTATTAATTACTATATTATTAATAGTTTCCATATGAACAACTATAATCCTACTTTTGCTCATCTTTGTACATTCTATGGATTTGAGAAAGTGTGTAATGACATGTATCTACCATTGTAATATGAAAAATAATCTCACTGCCCTGAGAATCCTCTGTGCTCTGCCTAGTCATCCTCTCTCCCCCTAATCCTTGGCAACTACTGATCATTTTACTAACTCCATAGTTTTGTGCTTTCCAGAATGTCATATAATTGAAATAATCTAATGGATAGTATTTTCAGATTGGGTTATTTGCTTAGAAATATGCATTTAAGATTCCTTCATGTTTTTTACATGGCTTGATTGCTCATTTCTTTTTAGCACTGAATACTATCCCCCTGTATGGATGTGCCATAGTTTATTTATCCTGTCACCTACTGAAAGATATTTTGGTAGCTTCCAAGTTTTGGCAATTAAGGATAAAACTTCTAAAAGCATCCATGTGTAGATTTTGTCTGGATGTAAGTTTTTAATTCATTTGTGTAAAAACTAAGTGAGAAATACAATAGCCTCAGGACAAGTTTTCTTGTCCTTCCTCACCCGGGCCAAGGCTTCTTCGTATTGTCTTATTGTCAGAGGCTGCTATAGGAATATTAAGGCTTTCAGAATGAACTTGTGGTTAAAAGAAATAGGCTTTCATTTGAACTCCATTCCTAACAATCTTGAGTCAAAAACAATTCAATAATAATGATAAAAATAAATATTAAATTTTAATAAAATTGGTCAATAAATAAATCATTTCTTTAAATATAAATTTTAGATTCTTAATCTTAAAATGCTCCATGTTACATTTTTCTCTTGCTAACACAGTGACAGCAGTTGGAGTCATCAGTAAAGGTGACTGTCGTCTCTGTGGACTGGTAAGAGCACAGATTCTGGGGCCAGACTATTGGCTGGGTTCAAATCCTGGTTCTGCCACTTACCAGAGGAGTAACTGAGCAGTTATTTAAGTTCCCAGAGGCCCAGTTTTCTGTAAAAGGTAGATATAGTAGTATTTTCCTCAAGGTGTTGTTAAGATTATCAAGTGAGTTATTCTCCCTCAAGTAGTTAGAATGTTACTTGGCTCATAATAACTGCTATATTATAATTAGTCATTTAGGTCACCATGTCTAAAAAGGATAGTGAAAGCCCAACACATATTACTCTCCCCCCTCCCTTGTACCTCCATCTACCACCAAGCTGGTCAAGACTGGTTTTGCATTGAAGGGTAATTTATTATTTATTTTGAGTTTGATGGATCAAATAGAAGTCACTTTTATAATCTTAGCCAAACTTGTTCAATGGGTACTCAATGAATAGTTCAAAACAGAAATATGTATTTTTTTCTGCTTGTGACTTAATGCCCATTTGTTTAAAATGTAGGTGAGATCACATCCATATAGGTAATTGCTATGAGCATTTGATATACTGTCACCTTTTAGACCTTTATACAGCACTGACCTTCATGCGCTGGGGGAACCCTCTTTTCCCCCCAGTGCATGAATGTCAGTGCCCTCTCACAGTCCGGGACCCCAGAGCGGTCCTTAGTGCTGCTGCGGGGGTGGGAGAGGCCCCTGTACCACTGCTGCTTTCCCCATCTGTGAGCCTGGCTTCTGGCTGAGCGGTGCTCCCGCTATGAGAATGCACTGACCACCAGGGGGCAGCTCCTGCGCTGAGCATCTGCCCCTAGTGGTCAGTGTGTGTCATAGTGACCGGTCATTCTGCTGTTAGGTCAATTTGCATATTAGGGTTTTATTATATGAGATGAGCACTGTCATAGGAACTACATACACACATTCATTAAAGAAATGGATAAATAAGCAAGCAAACACTAATGGAATTAACCTAAGTATACTGTATTATTACCTATTTTTATTAAATTAAAAAAATCATAGACATATTCTTGTGTCAAAAGTACAATAGGTAATTTTAATGGGTATAATATATCACTGCTTGAATTAGCATAATTTTAAAAAATATCTTATTGGTGAGGAAGTAGAGTCTCTTTAGTTTCTTAATTAGTGCTTAGAGTGTTATAATTATGTGAATAAAGAAATAATTTTTTTAAAATATATTTTTATTTATTTTTTACAGAGAGGAAGAAAGAGGGATAGAGAGTTAGAAACATCGATGAGAGAGAATCATCAACCAGCTGCCTCTTGCACACCCCCTACTGGGGATGTGCCCGCAACCAAGGTACATGCCCTTGACCGGAATCGAACCCGGGACCTTTCAGTCCGCAGGCTGATGCTCTATCCACTGAGCCAAACCGGTTTCGGCTGAATAAAGAAATAATTTAAAATCCAGGTAGATACAAGCATAATTATCTTACCTAATTTTTAGTTTCTCTGAACGATCTATTCTGAAGTTTAATTGATGGTGCAATGATGAAGAATAGCAGCAGGTTAATCAAATTGGGTTCTATGATAATCATGTTCCTGGATGATCTACCTGATAGAACATTGTGAAACCTGAGTTGATGTGAAGGCACATACTTCATTGGAGGGCAAATATTTTTTGTTGGTTTTTTACTTATTTTAAGGGAACTCAGGAGCTATCAAACTTTACATGAATGAAGTACTCATTTTGTCAATCATTTGAACCACTTAAGAAAAAGGAAAAGTAAGTAGAGAATTAGAGCAAAGATGACTGATGAGTAATAACGTGGTTGTCTGAATGTCTGATATATTGCCTCTCATAAGGGCCATTTAAAAGACACATTTAGTGCTACTCTGTGTCTAAATTATTATGGCCTAATGATTTTGAACTATAATAGTCTAGCTAATTTAACTTTTTGAGAGAAAATTGAATGACCAGAACAATGATAATTTAAGATTTACATCAATCAAAGGAAAAAACAAACAAATGAAAATCACAGATTTTTTCTATCTTAATTGAAATATGATAGTCTGATAAATATCATCATAGAATGTTCTTTTTGTATCATTGTTTTTTCAGATGTAAAAAATGTGCACTTGTTTTCCTTTGAAAAATGTGCAGCTGACCATTTTTTCCAATTCCAGCAGCATCTTATTTTGCATATAATCTGCTGTTTCATTAATGAAAATCAGAAGCAGCTTGGAGTATTTTGTGCATAATTAATTATCTTGGCAAGAAGATTTATGAATGTAATTTTTTTCAATTGCTCCAATCAGGCATAAATGAGACAAACAGATAAATTAAAACTAAATTATTCATAGTCTCTTTGTACAAGACAGTGTCAAGGACATTGAGGAATAGTAAGACATGAGGGCAGATCATCTGTTTTTACCCTCAGATCACATATACTTATAAGATACACATCTTTGTAGAGGAAAGAGGGAAATAGAATTAACATTTGCAAGTTTTATACCATATATATTATAATTACATAACCATATGTAATCATATTCCTTTTTAAAAATATATTTTTATTGATTTTAGAGAGGGAGAGGGAAAGAGGGAAAGAGGGAAGAGAAAGAGATAGAAACATCAGGGATGAGAGAATCATTGATTGGCTGCCTCCTGCACACCCTCCACTAGGGATCGAGCCCACAACCCGGGCATGTACCCTTGACTGAAATTGAACCCAGGACCCTTCAGTTCCTAGGCTGATGCTCTACCACTGAACCAAAACAGCCAGAGCCATATTCATTTTTAATAGGCAATTGAAATGATATCAGGCTCAGGGTACTAGTCTGGTACCTGGTGGGCTGCTATAAAACTTTGCATACACATACACTTTATAATGATACTACCTTCTAACTAGGAGTTAGAGCTTGGATGGTTGATCAGCTTCAATTGATATGAAATGATATAAAAGTGCCTAGTGTAGTGACTAGCGCATAGTAAGAGTTTAAAACAAAATCTTTCTTTGAATGTAGCTTTCTAACATTGGCTGGCATATCAAAAATGAATTATCCTGATGATACTGGTATTCAATATTTGAGCCCAATAATATACATGACTTTCGAACACTCAGAGGTTAAAATTTTCACAAAATTTTATTTTAGCACTTAAGCCCTGTTAGTGTCCCTCTCTCTCTCCCTCTCTCTCTCTCTCTCTCTCTCTCTCTCTCTCTCTCTCTCTCTCTCTCTCTCTCTCTCTCTCTCTCTCTCTCCTTCTCTCTCTCTGAATATAAATGGCTCCCTCTCACCTAAGGTACATTCCTAAGTTATACTGGGAAAACCACGCTTTACATATCTTTGGTAGAGATGCACATGCCACTAGACTAGTCTTCTTTTCTTGAAAAGAAAAAAAGACATTTTTTCCTCACCGCTGGGAGGATTCCCAGCAATGTGTCAAAGGTAATGCTAGAAATGAAATTTAGGTCCAGAGATGTCAACTGAACTGATTCATGGACTTAACAGCTTTCCACCATTGATTAGTCGGAAGTAAAGAGCCCACCTAAACACAAACAAGAGTTGAAAGCAATCTTGGGAAGGGAAGTCCTTAGTGCCAAGTTTCTTACAATATAAATGTTGGAAGAGGAATGATATGTTAACACAAGTCAGAATAATTAAATACATAAAATTATGATTTCAGACAGGGAGATAGATGATTTGTTAAAGCTGTTTATAAAATAACAAATTTTGCCTCTGACAAATAATATGATATATTAGCTTTCCTGATACCCATCAACAGAGAATACTGGGATTCGATAATTTGCTAAGGAATACTAATATCTTCCCATTGACTTCAGTAATTCATGGAAGGCTTCCAAATTCCACAAAAGAAAATTGTCCTCCTGGAATGTCTGAGATAGAGTCCAAAATAACAAGCCAATAATGAGATCAGTCTCAGAATACATCTAAAAAACCCCAATCCCCATTTTGGCATAATTCTTTTATCCTCTGCTTCCAAGTCCTCAGGTACAAACATCAGTGACACAGTTTTAATGCTTCTTAATACTTTTCCACCTAAAGAAGCAAACGAATGTCTGAAGTCTGGTTATTGCCTAGTTAAATACAGAGTGCATTTGATTAGATTGTCTGATGCAACATAATGGAAATTGGTTTCCCTACAGTCAAAAAGAAAAAGAGCTATGGGCGCTTATATTGTTGGTTAATGCTAGCATGCCTTCAAAATCAAAGTAGACATTAGACCTGTCACCTGTGGCCTTCAACTATAGTTGAAAACACCTCTGTCTATGTGTGCGTTTTTGGTAATTGGAAGAGAGCTTATTAAAAAGTCTTGGGTTAAAGAAGATAAATAACTGATCCCCTGGCCCCCATTATCAGTTTTTTGTTTGTTTGGTGTCTCTAATAGTAACTGGTTCTTTGGCAGGAACTGTTGGGACTGTCTCACACATGGAAAAGAAAATGAAACTATCAATAATTTGAAAGATATTTTCATCTTCCCTTAAGCATTTCTAGTTTGAATTGTTTATTGCTAGCTTACCCCCTGCAGCATAGTTTTAATGATCAAAAACAAGATCTGATCTCAGATTGTAGAACAAATTGCAGAGAAAGGGACGATGCTGCTTTTATTCAGTCTGATGCATCACTTTGGGTTGCAGCAGATGATTACCTTCTTGCCACTTGGGTCATTTATCCTTGATCATCGGACAGTACTTTCTATGTGTTTCGTGTGTTCCCCAGGTTTTGGTTCCATCTTTAACATGTATTGTTTAGGAATAGGAATTCTCAGTTTGTGCTTGTTGCCTCCTCTGCCACAGCTGGCGTCTTCCTCTGAGGCACTCCTTCTCTCTAATGCACTGTGTCCATTGAGCGCCATGGTTGTACACAGGACCTATTCCCATGTTAGAATTAGAGTTTATAAATATATTGTTGCATTTTGGTTTTTGTCTTAGGAACATTCAAAAACTAGCCTTTTAAGAACCATTTCTTTTTTCTGGCACCGTTTGGTTCTCCATACATTCTGACTATGGCATTTCTGTGTTCAGCTGTGGGACTTTCTTTTTATTGGTTGTGTAACCTTAAATGAGTTGCTTAACCTATATGTGTCTCAGTTTCCTCATCTATTACAAAAGTAAATATCTTCATCATAGGAGGGGTACAAAGGTTAGATAACTTGTAACCTGCCTAGAGTAGTACCTGACCCCTCTCTGTGAAGGTAGGGTTCATTTATTTTACTTTCTTTATTCTTATCTCCCATCTGGAGGTGGGGTGTGTGTCAATGTAGGTATTAGGTATTCAACAAGCAAAGACTAGTCTTTCCTGGCCCAAAGCTACCTTCAGTAGTGCTCACTTCCAATCTTCCCATTCTGGTATCAATACATTCCTACATTAATCTTCCTTCATGCATCTTCAGTTCCTGCAAAAAAATGCTTATGTCTCATCTATTCAAAAAATTTTAAAAAGGTGGGAGAAACCTTATGGGTACCCCTGCTTTTCTGAAAGCTATCATCTGATCCTTCCTTTGCTCAGCCAGTAAACTTCTTTGGAAAACTTATTAGCTGAACTTCAGTATCCCTACCCAGTGGTCCATACATGCTTACCAACCAATGCTTCATCCCACTATTTTCCTGATTTCACTATTTTAAACAGCCTCTAATTAAAACTCAGTCTTTAGATCTACAAATAAGGATCGTCTCAAAATCCTTGAGTTGTAGAACCATCTGATAAAAATATAATGCAGACAAGGTATGTGATTTTATGTATTTATTTATTTATTCATTTATTTAATTTATCTTTAAATCCTCACCTCAGGATATGTTTTTGATTTTTTTATAGAGAGTGGAAGAGAGAGAGAGAGAGAGAGAGAGAGAGAGAGAGAGAGAGAGAGAGAGAGAGAGACATTGATGTGAAAGAGAAACATCTATAAACTGCCTCCTATACATGCCCAACTAGGGATTAAACCCTCAACCTATGTAAGTATCTGACTGGGAATATAACCCGCAATCTTTTGGTGTATTGGACAATGCTCCAACCAACTGAGCCACCTGGCCAGGGCCACATATGTGATTTTAAAAGTTGTAGTAGCCATGTCCTAGCTGGTTTGGCTCAGTGGATGGAGCATCAGCCTGCAGACTGAAGGGTAGCAGGTTCAATTCCAGTTAAGGACACATACTTCAATTGCAGGCTCCGACCCTGGCCCCAGTCGTGGCATGTGCAAGAGGCAACCAATGGTTGTCTCTCTCTCACATAAATGTCTCTCTCTTTCACTCTCTCTAAAAATCAATGGAAAAATATTCTCGGGTGAGGATTAACAAAAAAATAAAATAAAAACAAAAGTTGTAGTAGCCACATTAAAAAAGTAAAAAAAAAAAACATTAAAAAGTTTAAAAGACTCATAAAAACAAGAAAAGCAATAACATATTGTGTTTAATACAACATATCCAAAATAGTATTTCAAAATTAAATCAATATGAATGTTCTTAATGAGATATGTTTATTAATTTTTAAAACTATGACTATGAAATCTGCTGTGTATTTTATACTTAGAGTACATCCCAAAATGGACTTGTCACATTCCAAGCACTCAATAGCCATATGTGCTTATTGGCTACACATAGGACAGTGCAGGTCTACACCATTTGACTGAGTTTTTCTGGCACCCTCTTTAATATCCAAGAAAGCTCTTGGTTTTCATTGAACACCTCTGATTGCTTCTTCTTTGCATCTTTGCTGATTTTCCTTTCCTTTCTCTCTGTCTTCCTTCATTCTCAGAAAGGTGGTCCCCTTCCCCTGTAAAAAAGATCTGTCCCACTCCTTCTCTATCTTAGTTCTACCTGCTCTGGGCACTGAGGATCTAGCATGTCATGTCAAACCAGTGGAATGACCATGAACACTGCTGAAAGGTGGGAACTGGAGAGAGAGAAAGAATGTTCTTATTCCTCCTTAAACTATCATTCTCTTGAACTGATTTCTAGTGCATACTCTGAATGCCTTTTGTTCTTTTCTTTCCACATGTTTTTATCCTTTGTAGGGACCATGTTCTATAGAATGTCCTGATGCATCACTTACTGTACTTACCACTCAGCAGCTGATATAATTTACACCCTTATAAAAAGCGCTCTTGGAATATCTGTGCAGCTGTCTGCAGTAGGTACGCGCAGGGCACCATGACTGATTTACGGGGTGGCAGAATATTACGGTTGACAAGCTCTTAGTTATTTAGGGTGTTGTGCTTTTACAAGAAGAACTCTGAGAGCCTGTTCTGCATGTGTCCCAAGGCACACATAGTAAATCTAATCTAAGAGGCTGCACATGTGTGTGAATGCCTCGCTGAGCTGTAACACCCACACAGTGAACTACTTATTTCTGAGTTTTATGCCAACTTGTTTTTACGTTTCTCTCCAGCGTGCATTCAGTAGTAAAAATGTGTAGATCTAGAGAGTCAGTTTGCTTCATCAGGCAGGTATGTGATCAGGATATATGCACTATCACCACAGACCTTTAACTGCATTCACTTGTAGAGAACAGTATTGGCATACAGGAATAATATTCTTTGGGGGTTGAAATAGTATTTGCCAAATGTAGGGATGAGGTCAGTAGATACCTTTTAAAAATCAAACAACTCATTCCTCTCCTGCTTTCATCTCCACTGACATGTGCTAGATGACAAGTCTTTGACTCACAAAATTAAATAGATTTACTGAGGGTTCAGGCTTCTCACCTGTTTTTAGAGATTAACAAACACCTGTTTGTACCCACTTTTATTCACTCAGATTCTATATTAACTTTCTCTATTGAAGCATTCTTGAGATTTCAGAGTTCTTCTCCCCTGAGCTAAGAATAAATAAAACTTACTCCCAATACTTAATACATTAAATGATCTCTGAAAGTTGGTTATAGTCATGATTCATTTTTCTTTGATGAAACCTTTAAATCATTTCTCTAATTGTGTTTTTATATGGGCTCACTGCACCTTTTGTGAGAAATTATTTGTATAAAATTAAATAAATGAATAAATGTTATAGCTCTTGATAAAGTACTCTGTGTGTTCTAATGTGCACACTATACATAGTATCTATTTCTAATTGGGATACCAAAAAGACAAACTATCTTCAGATAGTTGTAATACATAAACATTACATTTTAGATATGAGAGCTGATGAATGTTTGTATTATATATAGCTTACCAAATATTATGAAGAAAATGAGGTGCATTTCACATGAAAACTGTAAAGTATCACCATTATTCTTTTCTTTGCATCGATGGCAGCCTAAAATGATGGCTAACAAAGATTTCTAATTAGAAGGTAGCCAGAGAAGCCCTCTTATCCCATATTTTACTGCCTATTCCATGCTGAGAAATGCCAGGCATTTGTATAGACTCTTTGATTTCATAACCAGCTCTGTGGTATCAGCCCTGTAATGGTAATGGAATGTCCTATTCTAGGTAACCACTAACTCAACTTCTGTGGTGTGTGTGTGTGTGTGTGTGTATGTACATATTGTGTGGAGCTCCATGGCTAACCTAGTTTTCTCCTTGGCCACCTGCTTCAAACATTTGTCGATATTGTAGGAGATCAAATAAATCCCGAGGCTGCTGTACACAAGAGAGCCTAGGCTAGAGGAAAGCATAGTGTAGTGTCCACCATTTTGAATGGACTGTCAGGATTAATTTTTCAGGTTTGGAGTAATTCCCACTCATACCCATGGTTATAAGACTTTAGCTTGGCCAAGAATGGCATCAGGGCATAGTGGAAAGAACATTAACTTTTAAATAATGAAGGCTTGGGGACGAATCCTGGTTCTGTCATTACTATGTGGTCCTGGATAAGCTGCTTAAGCTCTCCTCATCTCTAAAATGATGATATCATGCTTGTTATAGAGTTGTTGAGGGAAATAGAGATGATGCCCAAAAAGCAACTAGCAAACTTTCTAGCATGTAGGGGGCTCTTAGAAATCAGTAGCAATGATGTGATCATGCAACCACACTGCATAGGGTTTGAGAGTAAAAATCCAAGTATCTTTCCTTTCATTTGGATAAATAATCTGCAGCCAGATACTTCATGTTATCAATTCAATGCCAACTTAAGTCATCATTTAAAAATGTACTACTTCTTTCAAGTCCTTTGCTATTTGTTGTTTTAACAGTGTAAGGTATGTATTGTAAATCAAATTTAAGTGAATCTGAGTTATGCCCCATTTATAATGTCAACAGAGTTTTAATAATTTCTTCATTTATTTTCTGAACACAGATTTTCAGCAACTGCACCAAACAATATTTTTGCCTTGTCTTTTTATAATAGAAATATAATTCTGCATATGCTGTTATGCTGTTAATTATCTTCATGTGGGTCTATGTAACTGTATTCAGATTCACATTCTTATCCAGGAAAGGGGATTTATATTCTAGAAGCATGCATGATTCAGAGATTCAGAGGGAATCTATTTTGGTTCTTCTTTGTTAGGAGATTTTGAATAATTTTCTTCATGCTGTGTTATCTGGACTGATATATTATTTTCATGCTTTTCAGGGATTACTTTTTTTTTTTTTCCTCTGAAGAATGTAGAAGTTGAGTGAAGAAAACATAAAACCCCACCATAATTATTTAATACATGAGATGAGTTTATCCAAAGAGAAATTGATGTAGCTTATGTTTTGAAAGGTTAAGGAAATATTTTTTAATTTTTACTCAGTATTCTAATCATTTGAAAATTGATCTCTGTTGCTTTTTACTTAGGTTACCTGTTGGTTTCAGAAAACCATAAGAGATTTACGGGAACAAAGTCTCGGTTCATCACTTTCAGAAAATGAGGAGCTAATCCGTAAGCACGAGGAACTAAAAATAAAAGCAAAGGTAAGAGACACATTAAAAATGAATTGAAACATGCAAGTAATTTAGAGAGGCACTGAAAACTCTCTTTGAATAGCCCACTATTTAAATAGGAAAGATTCTGATATCATTCACTAATACCACTGCCCACTGACAGTTCTTCTAAAATAATAATGAACAAAACAACAGCTTCTACAGCAAAACTATCTTTTCAAAATAATTACTATGTGTCAGACACTGCATTGAGTGTAAGAGATGCATTATCTAAATTATCACAAACCCCCTAAGGAGTAGGTATTATTTTTTCTCATTTTACAGATCAAAACAAACTAAAAGCAGAGGCTTACAGAAACAAGATAACTTTACTAGTGTAATATATCTTGTCAGTAGCAAAGTTGGAATTTTATTGCAAACCTTACCTAACTCCACTCTACTGTGCCAGCTTTCTTTAAAAAAAAAAATGTTTTTCTACACTGAGGTCTCAGTATGATTTCTAGATACAATTTACTTGCTGTTTCCATTTATATTTCCCCAATCCCTTAATTTGCTTCACATTTCTTGGTTTTGCACAAATTAATGGCTACCACTTGCAGGTGTTTGAATGTGCAAAATGGAACCATGAAGTGCTGAGGCAGGAGGGGCAGAGCAACCACAGAACGGTGCTCCCTCTGCATTGTCTGGTTTGGAAACGGACGCCTGTGTGCATATGGGGTTTATGAATACTTTCCAGAGTTTTTACAGGTGCTCCATTTTGATCTGCAAGAAAACAAAAGTCTATTTGTAGTAGACTGAATGGGAACGGTAAATACTTGATTCAATATCAGGCATAGGGAACTCTCTATTATCAATATGTTGGGTGGCTGGTAGCTATCAGTACAGCCCAGTCAAGAAGCTCTGGAAAACAATGGGCCATACTTCTAGCCAATGGTTGAGAATAAGGAAGACAAACCAAATAAATATTAGATGTTTAGGAGGATGGGATTTGGGTGGGGCAGGAAAGGCAGTAGACTGCATTGATCTGGACTGAAGTTTCCTTATAAGAATCATGATGCCTTTGTTTGTTTTTGCTTCTCTTTGAACATGCAGTACGCAGAGGCATTCAAAGTGTTTGCTTTGAATATTTGTTTAACTGATAAAAGATGCAATTACAACGACTTATGACTGATGATTTTTTTAAGTTCATTAAAAATGTCTCTAGGAATTTTTTTTAATTATACAAGAACTTATTCTGTGTGTGTCAAACAAGTTTTATCAGTGAAAATTCTATCAAAATCCCTAACTAGTAAACACAAAAAAACAACCTCAATTATATATAGGAGTTGCTTCCTTCAAAACAAACAAAAAGAAAACAAAAAAAAATTGGCATGTCCACGTAATGTAGACCTTCTTAGGGTTATATTCACTGTTAACTGTGGACTATGGTTTCATACAGTCTTGAGAATAGTTGGAGTAGAATATTTGTTAGCATATAATCTCATTTCTAATAGGACACAGTTTTTATTATTCTTTACATTCCACATTTGTAGTGCTGATATCCATAAATAGAAAAACACAGACATTCTTTTCACCATTATCCCAATGTTGCAGACATAAGGGGTTTAAGAATTAAATTTTTAAGCATAAATTTATTATATAAAGTACATCATAGAAAATTTCTAAACTATAAGGAAAATAAAAGTGAATTATTCAAACCAAAGATAGCCATTGTTAAGATAAGCATTATTAATATTTTTTGTACATTTCCTTTCAATTTTTTCCTGCACAACCCTAAAAACACATGACATCAGAGTTATGCTTTTTTATTTTAACTTTATCATAACCTAATAACCTTTAGCTGAAAAATACTTTATTATATGAATCCTGAATTTATATTACAGGATTACACAGTTTGATTACATATAGAAGCTAAACCATATGAATATATAAAAGCAAATATTATTTTTAAAAGGTACAAATTCCTGATAAACACCATTATGTTCCAGACAAATCAACTGCTTCCTTTCAGAGTTTTGAGCCTCTCAGAAACCAGTTAAAAATCTCATGGATCAGTTGAGTATTAAAGCATAATCAAATAAGTAGGGGTTTTTTATTTTTTATTTTTAGCTGAACTGATTTTAGAAACAGAAAGAGAAAACAATTTCTCTTTGTCTTCCTTGAAAATAAATTTATTTTCTTAAAAAAGTATATACATTTGCTTTGCTGGGAGTTCATTTTATTGCTTATCTTGAAACATTCTTTAAGGGATAAGATTTTCCATCCAATCTGTGGTTTAGCCAATGGAGCTCCCAATATGAATACCATCTTTAAAAATTACCAAAATATTGAATAGCTATTTAGATTGGGTCAACCCAATAAAGATGAGTACTCAAACATGACTTGTTGATAAAAAGGTTTTGAGATACTTGCCGTCATTTGGGACACTAGATAATCCAATGGCAAAATAACTGGTTATTCAAGGCAGCAGGGGCCCCTAAACCAGTGCAAATGCAGAGGATAGAGTGGCCCTCTGTTCTGGGGTGACCCTCCACAGCTTTCCAGAAGAATGGGGTTTGAGCAGATGGATGGTATCTGAGCAGTTGGTTAGAAGTGGGTGGTTGTTCCAGAATAAGGTGAAATGATAAGACCAGTCTGTCTATGACAAGAGTTAAAGGTCCTAGCAAAGCTGAACACAGAGAAGAGAGATTGTCCAGAGGTTATATGTATCCACAGTGATTCCATAAGACAGAAATGCTAACCAAACATGACCATTAAGGAAAGGAAACTTCCATAAGTTGAGAAATAGAAGAGCTTCCTGAGGCTGTGGAAAGTGGGCCTAGGTGACCTCAGAATACAGTATCGGTTGTGTTTGTTAGATTTAAAACAACATGAATGTAAAAAACACCTCTTCAGAGCTGGCCAAAAGGAGTGGAACTGGTCAAAGGAGGAAATAATGGCATTTCTGAAAAGTGGAGTCAGTATCTCACTCATCTGGGTATTCCCAGCATTAAAACAGTTCCTGGTATCCTTGATTCATGTGTATTCAGCCCTTTGAACTGTGAAGATGAAAAAAAAACATTCTTTTAATTTCTTTCTATGATTCTCTGGTGACTTTAGCTAACCACTCAGTTTTCTTTTAACTATTTATCTACTCATTATCTTTATTTTATTTATTTGTTTGTGTTAATCCCCACCCGAGGATATTTTTCCAATGATTTTGACTTTTATAGAGAATGGAAGGGATGATGTGAGAGAGACACATTGACTAGCTACCTCCCACACTCACCCTTATCAGGGCCAGGGATTGAGACTGCAACTGAGGTACATGCCCTTAACTAGAATTGAACCTGGGACCCTTCGGGGGCCGACACTCTATTCACTGAGCCAAACCAGCTAGGGCTTTCTTTATCTATTTAAAAACTTTGTTCCCCCAGAGTGGAGTTACACAAACTCTTAAATTCATTATAAACCCCTGGCTTGGCCATTCTCTTGCTTTATTTTATTATTGCTCCCTTCATTCTCTCTCCCCGTCACATTTCCATTCTCACAAGCACTCTAAAGGGTTCAATATGTGTCTGTAGACATATTCCCATTCTTAAAATATATACAGTTACATGTTTCCAATTTGCAAAAATGGGCCTAAGGCATGTATCTCATTGTTTCTTCCCGTAACACTGCTTGCTAGTACTGGGCCAGGCTTTATCTCTTGCCTATGGCACTCAACCTTATTCTATTCCAGATGGCCAGTGACCCTGACACTGAGACTCGCCACCTTTTGGCTCCTCAAGGAAGCTTGTCTTATCTATAAGCTTTAGTCTCACTTGTTGTCCTTCACAGGAAGGACCAGCTGTATTATTTATAGAACTCAGTGCAAAATGAAAATATAGATATTTCCTTTACAAATTATTGAGATTTTATTTACTTTTATTTTTGTTAATCCTCACTCAAGGATATTTTTTCCATTAATTCCTAGAGAGAATGGAAGGGAGGGGGAAATGAAGAGAAATATCAATTGGTTGCCTCCCCCTTTGTTCTCCCTTCCCTTCTCCTACCCAGGATTGGACCTGCAACCCAGATACTTGCCCATGACCAGAAATTGAACCCAAGATCTTTCATTCCAAGGGCCAATGCTCTAACCACTTAGCAACACTGGTCAGGGCAAATATTATTGAAAATTTTAATGCATCAATAGCACATCATTAACCCAAGCAAAGCTTCCTTCTTAGCACAGGGTCCTGTGTGGTGGTACAGGTCACTGAACAATGAAGCTGGTACTATGACAATGCTAATATCTCTGGAAAGACCTAGCAACCTTAAATGGTTAACCACTTTCCTTAGCTACCTTTATGAACCTCTTTCCACTTGGACTAACAAGTTTTCTAAAAATAGAGATTATAATGTTATAACAGGTTGAGTTTATGTGGAAACAAACAGGTTGAAATTTCGGCTATGTCACTCACTATGCAATCTTGGGTACACTTGACCTCTCTGAGTAAGGAGGAGCCTTGCCATGAAAACTCAATGAGAAACTATTTTTGAAAACATCCCCATTTCAGTGGTGGCTCCAAAAATGTTGTTTACTTTCCCAGCCATGACGTAAATGTTCAAATAGTTTCATCTGTGGTTTTCAGCAGTCTCATTCCTTGTTCTTAGAGAAGGATTCCAATTTTATGTGTCCTTAAACAGGAAGAAGCATATTACATTTTGGACTTTTATTTGGGTGTGGGTATGAGGAGAAGAGGGAATGTTCCTTTCAGAGGAGATTTAACACAGAAATAAGGCCTCAAGAGGGATTCATTAGTGAAACTCCTGTAAATAATCTGGGAATCCAGGGGAAGTAGGTGTTTCTGCTTCCCACAGCTAAAGCACACAGCAGGAACTGTTCTGTATTGCTTATTAGTTCTTTCAAATAATAAAAAAAAAACTTTGAAAGTGCCTCTATCTTGCTGGAATGCACTCAAATAAGAAATATAGCAACTTTCATATCTCTTAATAATTGTGATACCTTATTCAGACTGTGCTGAAATAATTGAATTAAAGGATTTGTGATCTTGGCCTTTAGTTTCTTAAAAACTATTATTTAAAGATCTTTAAAAACTACCAGTGCTTAGGTCTCATGGAATCTTTATTAGAGAAAAAAGTCAAGTCCACACTCAATCACTGAGCCAAGCTAGCTGGGCTAACTGGGATGCATTTTAGAAGATTACTTTGGAAATAATGTCAATGATAAGAATGGAAGGGAGTGATATTGAAATCAGGACAGTCACTTAGAATGTTGTTTAAATGAGAGTGTCTTTAGGTGGGGCATGATGTCTTTTTTTGAGATGTAAGTCATTAATCCCCCTTTTAAAGGCTTAAAGAGACATAGCCTTGTTATTCAAGCGTGGCTCCCAGGAGCAACAGCAGCAACATCTGGACATCTTAGCACTGCAGACTCTCACACTCCACCCAGCAAACCTATTAGGTCAGAATCTGCATTTTAATCCAGAGAATTTGAATTGACAATAAAGTTTAAGAGGAACTGCAAGATCACAAATATATAACCTACTATATATTTTATGTAGGTTCATATTCTCCTTGATGTTCATAGATGAATATGTATTGTTTAGAAAGTCCTTGAGTAAAAATATATTTTTTTAAGTTCTGGGAGAAATAAAACTGAAAATTGTGAATAGAAACATCATCTTCAATGTTTTACTTATAGTAGAAATAGTCCTCAGATTCAAGATTAAAATCATCTTCCATGATTCATCATCTAATCCAATTTTCCAAGTCATTGAAAATATTTTCCAGTTGTTGCTGGGTGATTTCTTAAATCGGATTTGTGACCTTGGCCTCTAGTTTCTTCAAAAATATTATTTAGAGATCTTTAAAGAATACCAGCGCTTAGGTCCCATGGAATCTTTATTGGAGAAAAAAAGTCAAGTTGAAAATAAAAAAGTTACAAAATATTTATATAACTATGAGATAATGAAGTAAAGCAAAATCTCTTGCAAGCTTATTTGAATAATTTAAATGCATAATTATTATCATAGAACTACTGTAAGAAAGTGGCTTTTTTTCTCATTAAAAAAAACTTTATTGTTGAGAGTATTACAGATGTCCCAAGTTTTCCCCCTTATTGCCCCCCTCCATCTGGTTCCCATCCCACTCCAGGCCTTCACTGCCCTACTGTCTGTGTCCACGGGTAATGTCTTTGGTTAATCTTCCCTTCTTTCTGAGATTTGTCAGTCTGTCCCATGTTTCTATTCCTCTGGTTTGATTTTACTCACCAGTTTATTTTGTTCATTAGATTTCTTGTTCATTTATTTTGATTTTTAGATTCAACTGTTGATAGATATGTATTTATTGTCATTTTATTATCCATATTTTTAATCTTTTCTTCTTCTTCCTCTTTTTTCTCTTTTCCCCCCCCTCCTCCTCCTTCTCTTCCTCTTCTTCTTCTTTCTCTTCTTAAGGAAAAACCTTCAACATTTCATGTGATACTGATTTGGTGGTGATGAACTCCTTTCACATTTTCTTGTCTGTGCAACTCTTTATCTGACCCTCAATTCTAAATGAGAGCTTTGCTGTTAAGAGTAATCTTGATTGTAGGTTCTTGCTATTCATCACTTTGACTATTTCTTGATACTATCTTCTGGCCTGAAAAGCTTTTGTTCAGAAATTAGCTGACAGGTGTATGGGTACTCCCTTGTAGGTAACTGCTTTTCTCTTGCTGCTTTTACAATTCTGTCTTTAACCCTTGGCATTTTAATTATGAGTGTCTTGGTGTAGGCATCTTTGTGTTCCTCTTGTTGGGACTCTACACTTATTGGTCTTATAAATACATTTCTTTCACCAGGTAGGGGAAGTTTTTGTCTTTATTTCTTCAAATAGGTTTTCAATATTTTATTATCTCTCTTCTCCTTTTGGAACCCCCAAAATATGAATGTTGGTACCTTGAAATTGCCCCAAGGACTCCTTACAATATCTTCATATTTTTGGACTCTTTTTTCTTTTTATTCTTCTGATTGGGTATTTCTTTCTTTTTTTCTTGTTTGTTTTGCTTCCTTATATTCCAAATTGTTGATATGATTTTCAGAATCCTCTATGGTTGAATCCTGTAAATTATGCTTAATTTTGGACTGGCCCTTTGCCATGTTTTTGACATTCTCACTAAGATTCTTGAAAATATTACTAAGCCCCCTGAAGATCTTATGAAGATCCTTGAGTAACCTTATAACTATGGTGTTGAATTTTGTGTCCGGTAATTTGCTTGGTTTCATTTCCTTAATTTATGACATGTTTCTTTGTCTCCCCATTTTGGCTGCTACCCTGTGTTTCTTTTTATATATCAGATAGAGCTGCTATGTCCCCTGGAGTTGGTAGAGTGGCTTTGTGTAGTAGGTGTCCTGAAGGCCCAGTATCCTCCCCAGTCACCTGAGCTGGGCACTTTAGGTACACCCCTGTGTGGGCTGTGTGCACGGTCTTATAGCTGAGCATTGATTGATATCAGCATCTCTAGGAAATATTGACCTCCAGGGCCAATTGGCTGTGAGGACCAGCGGTGGCTACAGTGGGAGAATTGCTGTGCAGGAGACACCTCTTTGGGACAGGACTTGCTTTAGTGGGATTTTGGTGCTCACTGAGTCTGCCTCTTGAGTGGATACGTAGAGTTGTATTCTGCTATGATACGAAGCTGTCCACCAGGTGCACTGGCTATAGGGCCTCCAGGGAGGTGCAAAGTCAGCCACTGCCAGGAGACTCCCTGCAGGAGATAGTTGTATGGGCTTGGAGGTGCCCAGGTGAAGCCCAGCTGTGAAGCAAGGCAGGCTCGTGCTCTTGCAGGGTCAAGGGCCTTTTATTGGTAGGTTGCAGCCATTCTGCCAAGCTGCAACTTGTTTGAGAGGTTCTACCAAAATCTGAAGCCTGAGCCAGGACAGACCATTTATATGGACAAGCTTCTGCAGACAGATTGGATGGGACTTCAAAGTGCATGGGCAGGGTCTCAGGGAATCATCAGGGTGGAGCAACAGTGTGGGCCAAGCTGATGGAAATAGTCAGCCCTGCAGCTGGGGAGGTCCCAATGACCCTTGTGCGCACCCCTGTCTGGGAAAAAGCTGTTTCCCATGTACTTGCCTCAATGCCAGACAATCGAGTTGCTCCCTGTATGTGTCTTGGTCCCTCAGAGCCTCTCCCTGGTGCTGGAGCTGGGAGGAAGTGAGTCTAAGTTTGTGTGTCGGCCCTTTAAAAGGAACAATTGGATATCCAGCAGCTTCCGTGTCAATGAACCCCAGTCTCCACTGTTTTTTACAGCCCATAGTTATGGGAACTTCTCTTCCCAGCTCTAGGACCCTGGGCTCAGAGGTCTGATGGGGGGCTGAGACTCCTTGCTCTTCAAGGGCAGCCTCTGCAGATACAATCTCCCTCCTGATTAGAAACGTGCTACCCGTGGGTGCTGGTCCAACTGGTTCTGTGCCTCCTCCCCTTCTACCGGTGTGAGCATGCTTTCTTTTTTTACTTCTCTAGTTGTAGGACTTCCCTTCAGCCAGCTTTCAGGCAGTTCTGGATGATGGCTGTTCTGTGTTTTAGTTGTAATTTTGATATGGTTGTGGGAGGTGATGTGTACAGGAGTTTACCTACGCTGTTGTCTTGGTTCCTACAACATTTTTTTTTAAATCAAAAGTGGCTCTTTAAAAATATGTTCATTGCCCTAGTATTGGCCTGCAGACTGAAGGGTTGTGGGTTCAATTCCAGTCAAGGGCACGTGCCCGGGTTGCGGGCTCCATCCCCAGTAGGGGGCATGCAGGAGGCAGCTGATCTATGATTTTCTCTCATATTGATGATTCTATCTTTCCCTCTCCCTTCCTCTCTGAAATCAATAAAAACATATTAAAATATGTTTATTTTATTTTTCTGATTACATAATATTTTCTAATTTTTTTCTAAAAGAAAAAAATAAAGAAAACTAAAATCACTCATAGTATGTAGTTATGTCTGAAAATGAGAAGGAAATGTAAAACATACAAAACTGTCTGTGTATATGTATACACCATTGTATATGTGTTTATATACAAAATGTGTATATGTTCTTTGCAGTGTGATTTTTCTAGTTATCATTATGTCATAAGAATTTCTCTATTCAAATGCATATTTGAAATATTTTTTAATGATTGGGTGCTATTAATCCATGTAGCTGTGTCATACAGTATTTGAGGCAGCAACACAGTATTTCAGAATATGACAGTGGAGTGCATGGTACACTCCTAAGGCCTCAAGTTAAGTCCCGGCCTCTGCTTATATCTGACGTACTCTTGGGCAAAATTCTTACATATTTGAACCTGGTCTCTGTCTTTGGTAAAAGAGGTAACAATTGTGTCTAATTGATAGAATTGTTGTGAGGATTAATTATGTTCTCATATGACAGTACTTCGCACAATGCCTTGCACAATACAACCAAACATAATATGGGCTTTTTTTTTTAATGGTGGTAAAATAAACAACATAAATTTTGTCTTTAGTGACTTTTAGTGTATTCATAATGTTGTATCACTATCACCACTCTGTAGCTCTGGGACATTTTTATGACCTCCCCCAAAGAAAACCATACTCATCAAACAGTTTATCCCTTCCTCTCTCCTCCCAACCATTAATCTGCCCTCTGGCTCTATGGATTCACCTTTTCTGAATATGTCATATAAATGGAGTCATATAGTGAGTGGCCTTTTGTGTCTGGCTTCTCTTGTTACTGGTGGGGAGAGGTCCTTGTCCCCACTGGTTGCTAATGGGAGTGAAATTCTTGCAATATCCCCCCAAAAAAGGATTTTCTGAGATTCACATGAGAGAAGGAGTGATTTTCATTTGTGTGCGATTAAGTCCCTGAGTTTCCAAGGCCCCCACCCTCCTTTAGTCCTGCCACAAAAAAAAGTGTAACTGTGGCTTTAAGAAGGCTAGACTTAGAGCCAGTCTCCAGAGTTTCTGTTCCAGGTAGCAGCAACCTCATACCTTATCAGGCTAGCTGAGGTTGTGTCTCCCACTGCAGTTCATCAGTCCATTGCATGGACCACACAGGTGAATGCAAGGAAGCAGGGACACGAGAGCCCCACAAGCCAAAACTCACAAGAGAGCAAACTCTTTATTTATTTATTTATTTTTTAAAGGGGATTATGTATTCCCAAATAGGCCTGCAGTGGTCGTGCCCATTCTGGCCAGTCATTTCTGTTCTCAGGTGTGATTGATGGACACCCTCCCTACATCGCCCCGACTTTAATGCGCTTGTACCATCTCCTCTTTGTTGGAGCTGCAGGGAATGGGCCAGTGGGGTGGATCTTTGGTTAGGGCACATACAAGCAGCAACCAGTGAATGCAAAAATAAGTGGAACAACAAATTGATGCTTCTCTCTCCTTCTCCCCCTCTCTCTTCCCCTTCCTCTCTCTTTTTAAAATTAATTTTTAAAAAATTAGAAAAGCAGCCATTAAAAATAAGATCAATCAATGAAAAAAATTTTAAGCAGCCATTAAAAAAAATAAAAATTTCAAATATCCTTTTTAAAGAATAGAAATATTTCCTCAGAAATAGCACTCACATGAACTATTTAGTACAAAAGGAGCTACTTATAGAGTTTTTGAGTGGTTTGGGGAGTGCACAGTGATTTCTAGAGTTCTTATGATAGTTTCTGGGTTATCCAAATATTTTCCAAGTGCTTTATAAACATGGTTGAGCTATTTTTTCTCATTGCGGCACATAGTAACCTGTGTACAGAAGCTGGCTATTCTGCTATTTGAGCTTCCGTTACATTCTCCAAATTCCTTCACTGAAGGGATGTGAAAAAATGGTAAAACTGCTTTAAAACATATTGCTTCAGTAAATCTGCTCAAGTCTCTGGTGGTTATAAGGAAAACCTATAATTTGAGGCAGAGTATGTTTCTTTATAATGTTTTACCTAATTTTAAAAATAAAGTGGGGTCTGAATTTGCTATGTCCATAGGCAAAAATGAAATGAATCTCCAAACAGTAAAGACACCTGCATTAGTGCATTTCAATTCCTCTGTCTTCATTTTAGTGAATAATTTGTTTAACTTGTCTGATTTAAAAAAAAAAAGTATTTTATTGATTTTTTTTACAGAGAGGAAGGGAGAGGGATAGAGAGTTAGAAACATCGATCATCTGCCTCCTGCACACTCCCTACTGGGGATGTGCCTGTGACCAAGGTACATATCCTTGACCAGAATTGAACCTGGGACCTTTCAGTCTGGAGGCCGACACTCTATCCATTGAGCCAGTGGTCGGCACTTGTCTGATTTTTTAATGAGAACAGTTAAGAACAGATGTCATTTTTTCCCCATAGAACATAAATTAGAAATAATTTTATTACTAACAGGCAAAATATGTATGCATAGTATTGAATTTCTCTGCAAGCATTGGGAAAGTCTACAAAATAGTGTGAGTTTTACATTGGTAACTACTGTAGCCTTAACTTGTGAGTAAAGCTTAGTGAAACATATGTTTTTATTTATAAGGAAATTTTGTTTGATTGATTGATTTATCTATTTTTATTGATTTCAGAGAGAAAAGGAGAGAGAGATAGAAACATCAATGATGAGAGAGAATCATTGATTGGCTGCCTCCTGCATGCCCCACACTGGGGATTGAGCCCGCAAACCAGCATATGCCTTTGACTGGAATCAAACCTGGGACCCTTCATTCTGCAAACTAATGATCTATCCACTGAGCAAAACTGGCTAGGGCAGGAAATTTTGATTTAGAAAGTCCTCTGGAAATACTTAAGCCCATCTAAGAAGAGAATGAGTTAAGAAAGCAAATAAAGAGTATTATATTTTATGATCACTAGGTTTAAAACTACCTGCTGTCACTTTGGTTATTGAATCATCATCAGCTTTTAAGTTTAAATGCTTAGAAGTGAGGAGTCAAATGGGAGTTCCATTTTTAATTTTTTGAGGGAACACCATACTGTTTTCCACAGTAGCTATACCATTCTGTATTCCCACCAACAGTGCACTAGTGTTCCCTTTTCTCCACATCCTCGCCAACACTTGTCATTTGTTGATGTGTTAATATTAACTATTCTGACAGGTGATACCTCATTGTCATTTTAATTTGCATCTTCCAGATGATTAGTGATTTTGAGCATTTTCTCATGTCTCTTAGCCTTCTGTACGTCCACTTTGGAAAAGTGTTTATTTAAAGCCTTTGCTCATTTTGTAATTGGATTGTCTTCCTTTTATTAAGTTGTATGAGTTTCTTATATATTTTGAAAATTAACCTCATATCAGATGTATCATTGGCAAATATGTTTTCCCAGATAGTGGGCTCCTTTTCATTTTGTTGATGGTTTCTTTTGCTGTGCAGAGCTTTTTATTTTGATGTAGTCCCATTTGTTTATTTTCTCCTTAGTTTCATTTGCCCTTGGAGATATATCCTAAGAAACCTGAAACACCAGTCAGAAAGAATATATGAACCCCTATGCTCATAGTGGTGCAATTTACAATTGCTAAGATCTGGAAACAGCCTAAATGCTCATTAGTAGATGAGTGGATAAAAATGCTACGTTCCATTTATACCATGGAATACTTCGCATCTGTAAAAAAAAGAAGGATCTCTTACTGTTTGAGACAGTATAGAGTAGGGGTGTCGAACTCAATCAGAGAAGGGGCCAAAATCTAAAATCCAGCCTAAATCGTGGGCCGAATGGTTTACTGAACAGTCATAAACTGTCATTGTGATGGAAACGCAGCGGAGTGCAGTGATGACAGCGCGGTGCGGGCCACATTGCAAGGCCTGGCGGGACGGATTTGGCCCGCGGGCCTTGTGTTTGACACATGTGGTATAGAGGAATCTGGAGAGTATTATGCTATTAATAAGTAAAATAAGCCAGTAAGAGAAAGATAAGTATCACATGATCTCATGCATATGTGGAATCTAATGAACAAAATAAACTGATAAGCAACATAGATCCAGAGACATAGAAGCATAACAAATCTCAAAGGAAAATAAGGGTGGGGTGGTTGGGGAGAGATTAACCAGGGAATTTACATGCATTTATGCGTAGCCCATGGACACACACAATAGTGTGGTGAGGTTTGGGGTCTGGGGGCAGGTACAGGTTAGAGGGGATCAATGCAAAAGAAAAAAAAAAGGGGAAAGATATCTGAAATACTTTCAACACTAAAGATAAATAAATAAACCACCTAAAGTTTTTTATAAAGTGTAAATGGTTAGAAATTTTTTTTTTCTTCATTAGTTTTTTTAAGTTGTGACTTTTAAAAATATTCTTTGTATATATTATTTCTTCTTCTTCTCCTCCTCCTCCAATTATTTGACAGCTCTGAAAAAAAATTCCCATGAAGCCTGACCCTTTATAGTTACTATTATCATAACTCAAGGTAATATTGCTATCATAATAGTGCTAGTGAAATTGTCTCTACTTGAAGTGGGCACCTGAGAAGGCACTTTCTTATGGCTTAACATAGACACCAGACTAAATCCCTGCAATCTTTTTGTGCTAATTCAGTGTCCACCTCGAGACATTTGGTGCTGTGGCCTTACTCCAAAGGTCTTCACTTCAGCTTCCCAGCCATGTGGCTAATTGGTTTCATGGCACCACCCAACATGCTCTCTTCACCTCCCTTTCCTTTCATCATTTCCTGGTCCCTCCTTATCCTGTTCAGCCTGGGTAAGGCTGTTTGTGAGGAAAATCAATCACCCATTTTCTCTGTTTCTTCCTGTATCTGAAAGAAGATGAATCAATTATAATACTTTTTTTTTTCTGATTTTACCTGTTTAAAAAGTAAATGATCCATTATCAGTCAGCCTTACAAATTCCTTTCTTTATCATCTGTTAATTCTCTGCTTCTTTCCCCATAACAATGAATCCAAAACTCTGGTGCTTTTTAAAAATTCCCCAGACTTTACTTAAACTCAGAGTCATTTAGTCATACAAAATGAATTGCTTGACTTTTTCCCCTCCTTTGCCCTTTTCCCTCTTTTTCCCCACTTGCTTTCTGTTTACTTTCAATTCTCCTCTTTTTCCCAAATTTAAGCCTTGATCTACTTTTCTAAATTCCTCCTTTCCCATCTCTATATTTTGCCTCTTTTCATTCTTAATACCTCAATTTCCAGTTAACCTCTTTTTCTTTCAGTTATATTTTGATCTCTCACAATATTGGGGGGAAAATGTTGCTGTTCAACACTAAAAACACTAACCCATCTTTTTTTAAACTATTGTAATGGGTTGAAATGTGTCCCCCAACATTCATGTATCTCAGAATGTGTTCTTGTTTGGAAATAGAGTTATTGCAGATATGATTAGTTAAGATGAGGTCATTAGGGAGGACTCTAATTAAATAAACTTTTAAAAAGGAGAAATTTGAACACAGAGGCAGGCACGCATAAAGGGAGAAGACGTGGAGGAGACACAGGGAGCAGTTGGCCATCTGTGAGGCCAGCAAAGAGGCCTGGAACAGGTCCTTCCCTCACATCCCTCAGAAGATTTCAAACCTCCAGCCTGCAGAACTGTGAGAGAGAACATTTCTGTTGTTCGGGCCCCCAAGTGTGTGGTACTTTGTTACAACAGCCATAAGGTACTACTATGATTGCTTCATTTTCAGCCTCCTTGGCCGCCCTCAAATGCTTACTGCATTATGAGAAGCTGTTCTTTCTTAATAACTGATGACTTGAAGCTCTTGATGGATTTTCCCTCTGAGGCACTTCTTTCTCTAGTTCTCTCATCTTTGGGATGGCTCCTTCCAAATCTTTCCATGCCGCTTCTCCCCCCACTCTTGTTTTGCTTGGAATGTCTAATCTTTGGTTCCTTTTTCATCTTATTTCTTCACATGGAGTTATCTAATCCCATTATAGCAATATCACTTTTATCTTGATAATTTCTAGGTATTAAAAAAAATCTCCAAGTCATATATCTTTTCTCAACTCCATTCTTCTTTTTAGAAATTCCTGTTGAAGATTTACATATCAACTTCTTATTGGTACATCTAATTCAACTAAAATCATTCTTTCCCCCTTCAACCCTTCTCCTGTTTTCCTTGTTGGCTAAAGACATTGCAGTCCTTCAGGTCAGAGAGACTTCAGGGTCACATTAGGATCCTCATCCTTTTTCTCCCCTCACTTTGCTCATCTCTCAGTTTTAGTCAGTTCTTGGCTCTTTATCTTCTCATCTTCTCACCACAGAACCACCACTTTAGTTTGGGTTCTCAGAATCCTTATCAGAGACTATTACAATTATGTTGTGTAGTACATATGAATCTGAGCCTACAGACTACAATAATTGCATAAAATGTCACTTGTTTTTTACTTTTATTCAATATAAGCCTTCTTCTGAGCTCCCATCCTCTGACTAGTGGGACATTCTTATCTGTTGTTAATGGAGTCCCCTCCCCCAGGGTTTTCAGGGGTTCTTGGGCCCATACAGCACCACAGCGCTGTTGTCAGCAGTCTACTCTGGTTCTCTCTGAAACAACCATTGTGTCAGCCTGGATGGAGACAGCAGTTCAGCGGCTCTGCTGCTTCTGTGCCTGTCTGGGGTCCCAGGCTGGCCCAAATGCCAGTCTTCCTAGCGGAAACACAGCCATGCCCGTGGAAGCCTGATGGCACTGCTCTGAGAAGACCATACATTTCCACACGCCTCATCCTGCATCCAGCTTTCTCTCCCGTGCTAGCCAGGTCTCCTTGTTTTCAATGGCCCTCACGCTTAACCTTTTTCTCCTTCACCACAGCTATCATATGTCTTCATTTGACTTGGTCTTTTTACAAAAGACAGGAGGGGAAATGACTTGCAGGTAACTTCTGCCTTTGACCTTAATATAAACTTCACCAAGGCAAAAGAAACTCATTTGTAGAATATGATGAACAACATAAACTGATGAACAAAAATAGATCCAGAGACATAGAAGCATAGAACAGATATTCAAACCTTAGAGGAAAGGCAGGGGAGGGGCCTGGGTAGAGGGGTAAGAGATCAACCAAAGGTCTTGTATTCATGCACATAAGCATAGCCAATGGACATAGACAATAGGGGGATTGGGGCATGTGCTGAGGGGCAGGAACGGTTGGAGAGAGGTCAATAGGGGGGGAAAGGGAGACAAATGTAAAATTTTCAACAATAAAGAATTGAAAAAAGAGAGAATATTGACTGTCTTCTTGAAACAGGGCACGTCTCACAATATAGGAATAACACAGTAAATTATCCTGCCACATGCCTAACTTGCTTCTGAGCCTCTGGTATTTCCATTTTGCAATTAATTATTTTTAAATTAATTATTATTTTTTAAAAAATCCTCCAAGGATATTTTTGCATTGAATTTTAGAGAGTGGAAGAGAGAGAGGAAAAGACAGAGAGAAATATTAGTGTGAGAGAAACACATCAATTGGCTGCCTCCAGCATGGGGTCGAGGAGAAGCCTACAGCAGAGGTACATGCCCTGGACTGGAATCAAACCTGGGACCCTTCAGTCCACAGGCTGATGCTCTGCAATTAATTCTTTATGATATCATCAAAGCTGCCTTTGGGCAAGTTGAGAAAAAGTCATTTTTCTCTTAAGCATCTCCACTACAAACTCCCAATGGCATTTTTTTCTCCCTACACTGTGAGGATTTAATGGTGAGAATGGAAAGGAGAATATCCTCACAAGAGAAAGCTATTCCAATCAAGAGTTTTCCCAAACCTCATTCTTTTTGCTTGGCTAGGATATCCATCTTTGTTAACAGAAGAGCAAAGTTTATTATAAACAAGAAGAGAAATGGTTTAAAATTGCATAGGATCATGGGTGCATTGTCTGCCACTGGGGTCACCCAGACTTACTCTAATAAATAAGGCTCTTAGAGCTGGTTTGATTGCTCCCTAATTTTGTGGTTTCACTAAATCTCACTGGAACCATGAAGAAAGTCATTGCTTTCTGGGCTCACGCAAGCACAAAACCACCCCTGATAGCTGTGAGCAGGCCAGCTAGGGTGGGTAGGCTTTATCTCTTTGTTTAAATCAAATATTCCTTCATTTATTTTTTGTCTAGTAGAATTTCAGCCTTTTTGGAACTTTATATCCTGGCTGGATCTCCAGTCTGATCAGAGGCCATTTCTCCTCTTCCCTAACCCTAAATCAAAAATCTGAGCTTGAGATGTTATGATTGACAGGCCTTTTATGGGTTGGCTGAAATAAAAATACAGCCCAGTTTCTCCCCATATGAGTCTGAGTCCCCACATCCTCACCCAGAACTGGAGTTCAGAGCAGTCAGGAGCTTGTGTCTCCCTTCTGATTGAGAAAGACAACCACATACTCAGTTGCCAGCCCTTTCCGTACGCATGCCTCAGTACCTATGCACTTTACTTCCACAGCTCCTTTGAATCTCAGTGTGCTTTTCTTTTTCTTCTAGTTGTAGAATTTCCACTCAGCCAGCCTTCCTGTGGTTCTGGATGATGTCCATTTTGTCTTTTAGTTGTAGTTTTGAAGTGGTTGTGTGAGGCAGCAATTTCAGGTATTTACATATGCTGCCATCTTGGTTCCTCCCACATACTTTCTTACCCCTGAGTCTCTGTTTAGTCTGACCCCTCAGCATTGAATTTCTCTTTCCTTATTTTCTTTTTCTTCTTGTTCAACATTAACCATAAATTATAGTGTTAGAATTGACTTGGAAAGATAAAAGCCGAAAGACCAAGAATAGCCTGAAGTCACAATTCGGTTACCTAAAAGGAGGAGGACTCAAATGGAAATAGAGTGTGCTAGCAAAGTGGAAACCAGGGGCAAAGTATCAGGAAGTGAGTCAGCAAAGCTAAGCAGAAACAGAAATTATAAGCAGAGTTTGGTATATAATTCGAGATTGGGCCCAACAGAAATTGGCCAAGAAGCAAGACAAAGCACCCACAATCAGGATGCTTGGATAATATTTTGAGTGTTAAAAAACAAACAAAATTCAACTAAGTATATATTAAACATCTTATGGGCTTTATTCAACAATTCATGAATCAGGAACCTTCCCTTAGTAGATATTATAGAAAGGATCTCTGCTGATCTATACAAAATGAAAGACTCGCATATGCAGAATGGAGTGGGGACAAGGAAGTTATACCAGCAAAAGCAAGGAGTTCATGGCAGGGTCACTGTGTTTTAGGGGGTGGAGGGGTTTATTAGGCAGATTGCCTCTAGTGCTGACCAAGTGCTTCCTGTTAAAATTCCCTTTCTAGGAGAGGTTGGAACTGTGATTAATTTTGGCTTGGTGACATGAGGCTTAGCCCCAAATGACTCTATTTGGGGGCCTGTTGTCTTATTTTCAGCAGAGGTCAGTACATTGGGCAGAGAGGGTCCATCTAAAGCTCCAGGTTTCCATTCTCGCCTAGAAGGCAAATCTGTGATCTTAGTTGACATCCTTGAGTGACAGCATCAGCACAGATTCCTTCTTTAGGAAGCTTTTTGATCCCTTTAGCACTTACCTTTCTCTTGTTTTCTTGTGAAGCATTGCTTATTGCTCAATTAAAGAATATTCTCCATCCTTCCTGGCATTTCAGTCATTCACATGTCAGATTTCTCTGCATGCCTGATTTCCCCAGAGCTGTGAACTTCTCAAAAACAGGGGCCATGGATTATTCATTTCTGGATTTCCTACAGCACCCAGTAGAGGTGTCTGGGAAAATGGAAATAAATGCAGCTATTGTTTGTTGGGTCAATGGATGACTCCACTAAATGGAAGCTGGCAGCAAAATGTTACCCTGTGTCAGCCCTTGTTTTTGGACTTCTAAATTGCTGTTGTTTAACAGAAAGAAGATTTGTTTATTCTCATAATAAATAAGGAAAGAGCAAACCAAAATTTCTAAAAGACAGACAGCACAATTATATTATAGACCACATGTGTCAAACACAAGGCCCGCGGGCCAAATCCGTCCCGCCAGGCCTTGCAATGTGGCCCGCACCACGCTGTCATCACTGCACTCCGCTGCGTTTCCATCACAATGACAGTTTATGACTGTTCAGTAAACCATTCGGCCCGCGATTTAGGCTGGATTTTAGATTTTGGCCCCTTCTCTGATTGAGTTCGACACCCCTATTATAGACAAACAGAAATCTCACTACCTATTTCTGGAGGCTGAACCCTGAGAGGGAGAGCAAGAAGAGCCCCCAAGATTAAGAATTCTTGGCAGCTGCTGGGACGTTCTTGCAACCTCTCTCAAGCGTTATAAGTGACTTGCAGATTGGCTGGGAAGTCATCTCTACTGCGTGGTCATCTTCAAGATAATAGATCAAAATGTGATTCTATGGGGAGACTCCTGGTTCTGAGGCAACAGAGAAACGATGGGCAAAACTTCATGAAAGATGCAGCGCTGCAGTTCTCAAGTGTTTGGAGGAAAACAATCTGATTCACACTAATGTGTGAATGTCTGCCAACTATTACCAGGCTCAAGGGGTCCATTTGCTTGTAAGCATCAAGGCCTGATAAGACAAACAAGAGTTTGCAGCAAAGAAATTAAGTGTTTATTTTTAGGAAGTGGTCCACATCTGCCTGCAGTCACAGGTGAGCTAATGCTCAAAGGCCTGGCTCCCTGTGGCTTCCAGGGGGTGGTTATATGGTGGGAACATCATTAATCATGGTGACCAATGACATGAATTGTCACAAGAAACAGTAAAAGGAAATTACGTTAACGTGATACCGCTGATATCACTGGTATGAATATATTTCTACCCAAGCCCGCCCATCTTGAAAAGTATTGTCACTTCTTATCTATGACTATGCAGTACGTTTGAAAAATGAGTGAGTTAAACATATTAAGGGCTGCAACCCATTTCCTTGAGGCATTCCAGCTACCTGGGATCCTGGGACAGCATCACCTCACCCTACAAGGTAGCTGGCTTTTGCATTCTGTTCCAGGAGTAAGAGGAACCACTGGTTGTTTTTGTTACATGTCTGCATGTTTTAAAATTTATCTGAAAACAGCTGGGTCTTTTGTTTGTTTGAATTATTTTAGATTGTGATCTTATTTTCCTTGTAGGCAACTTGAAGCCTCTTTTCTTCACAGTCCTTTTGAATAGGCTGTTCTCATTAAAGAGGCTTAGGGAGTATTTGGGAGGAATCCATGGGAGCATTTGCTAATGGAATGTGTGTGTGTGCAGGTGGTGAATATTGTGCGTGTGTGCATGTGGTGAATATTGACTTCAGGAACTTAAGCACAGTTTTCCCAGACACAGTGCAGACAGGATGTCATGAACTGAACCCCTCATCTTCCCACTCAAAATCCCTTCCTCCTAGTTTTTCTCATCTCAATTAAGGGCAACTCAGTCTTTCCAGTTACTCAGGTCAAAGAGTCTTGGCTCCTCTTCCTTTTACAGGAAATCACCTGGGCTGTATCTTCTAAGTAAATCCGGAATCCTGTTGTTTCTCATGATCTCACTAGTATCCTGGGGGATGAGCCGTCTCCAGCCATGCCTGGCTAATTGCTACAGCCCCTTCATGAATCATGGTGCTTGCATCTCTGCACCCTCTCCCACACTGTGTTCTCAAGTGACAGCCAGTGGCTTTATTTTATTTATTTATTTTAAAGTTAAATACCATCATGTCACTCCAGCATCTCCCCACTTCTCTCAGAATAAAACACTTCAGTGTTTACAAGCCCCTGCTGACATGACTCTCCTGCTGCCCCCACCGAGGTTTTCTCCCACTGCAGCTCCAGCTCCTCCTGCTTCCTCCTGCTCCCTCCTGCTTCCTCCTGCCTTGCTGGGCTCCCCAGCGCTGGTGTCCTGACCCCTCCTCCAACCAGGCAAGGGAACTCTTTTCCAAGGGCTTTCACTCTAGCTGTGTCTGAGAAAGCACTTTCTCCGGAGAGCCCAGTGGCTCATCCCCTCACTTCCTCCTCATCTTGGCTCAAATCTCATACTCCCAAAGGCCTACCCACACCACATTCAATACTGCACATGGACTGCTGCCCTGCATGGAACCCATAAGTCCCCGAACCTTCTCTACTTGTCTCTATTCGACAGCTTGATCACCTTCTAACAAACCAGATCATGTGCCTATTTATTGTCAATCGGTGATAAAAAAAAAATAAAATGCATGATAAAATACACCACTGTCATCACTAACATTGGAATCCTCCCTCACCCCACTACCGTACTAACTGACCAGTTTAGAAGAACATTTGGCATAGAGTAGGCCTGCCCAGTAAATAGTTGTTGTTAAACGAACAAATTACTATCTCATAGTTTTTGTTGCTCTTATTAATGGATCTTTTTTAGGAAGTGTGAGGGACTATTGTTGCTCTATAGCAGCAATTTTCAACCTATGGGCAGCAAGAAATTTTATAACATACAATATATGGCTATTTAGTCAAGGGCACTAACTTCTTTTCCCTTAGATTGTCAAATAAAAAAAAGGCCATAGCCAACACAATAACCTAGTGTGAGTGCCCTGTTTTGAACCATAAATACTGTATGTAGGTAATATAACAGAGTTACATCTTATTGGTAACGGCTCATAATAAGGTTGCATCTGATTGGCTGATTCTTGGTACCAGAAATCCTTAAAACAAGTATAGGCAACTGTCTGTTTTAAAAGTCACTTTGGGGCCTGGCTGCATGGGGGCCGCAGAGCCCACCGTCTGGCTACTGGAGCTCTGCTGGCTCCTGGCCCAGGGCCAGGCCTGGCTCTTCCATGTGAGGTCTTGTGAGGTGGTGGCCGAGGGAACCATCCCGGAGGCTCTCAACATCCCAGGCTCTGTACTCCTTGGAGAAGCTGAGGCTGGGGGATGCGAACCTCATTTTCTTCTGTCAGATGGGCAAGCGGGGCCTACAGGCCACACAGCTGGCCCTGGGGCTTGGATACAGAGGGGCTCACAACTAGGCTGGGGCCTCAGAGAGTGGTTTCAGAAAGGAGGCTGGGGAGAAGGTGGCCTGCTGAGCCCACCCCCACAGCCTTGTAGTGCTGTGCACACAAAAGCACCAAATAAAGTGTTTAAACCAAACCAAACCAAACCAAACCAAACCAAAACAAAACAAAACAAAACAACAACAACAAAAAAAACAACATGTCAATTTGGAGCAAAAGAGGTAGGTAGGTATTACTATTATTATTATTTGCAAATCATTAAAATTATACTTTTTTTTTCTTCAGATCAGAATTTTAGTAATTAGTTTATGTGGGCCATGAGTTAAAAAAGGTTGAAAATTGCTGCTATATAGGAATGTTAGAAATTTCCTTATATTGATCCCGTATAAAGCAACTTTGATGAATTCTATTATTGATTTATTTTTCTAGATTCTCTTGGTTTGTATATGTAGAAAATCATACATCTACAAATAATCGCAATGATGTTTCATTGTTGCTATTCATAATACATGTATTTATTCTTAAGCACAGTAAAATGAAGACCAGCAGTGGTGATAGAGACCACTCTTTTGTTGCTGTCTTTAAATAGAATGTGTCAAATGCTTCATCATTAAATATGATGTTTCTCTATTTTTTTTTTTATATTGTTTTGTTTTTTGACTATTTTTTTTTCTTCTCATTTTGGATTCAAAGAAACCATGAATGGACACTAAATTCTATTAAAGACTTTTTCTGCATCTATTGAGATGGTCATATGGTTTTTCTCTTCTATTTTATTTGGTTAATTATATTTTATTTGGTGAATTATATTTCTTTCTTTCTCAATATATTTAACTTTTGACCATATATTTTCATGGTTTAAAAAAATTAAAAGTGCATAAAGCCTATAATAAAAAAATTCTTTTTCATCTCTATTCCCATTTTGCCTTCTCCCCAGCCCTATTCTAGACTCACCAGTTGAAACTCCTGTCCATACTTAAACTTCAATAAGAGGACTTATAAGATTCCATCTCAGGACTGATTTATCTTTCTTGTCAATATTTGTTTTGTTTTCTATTTAAACTTACAATTGTCTACTTTGTATTACATAAGTAATCTAAATAATACTATTTAGATTGTGTCACATTCAGTGTAGGAGAGTTATAGAGTGCTCATCCTAAGGTCCATTTGCAGCTAGGTCACAGATCATTGAGTGTGGAGTAAGAGTCTTGTGCATGTACGTGGTAGTTAGGTAAAAACCAGAGCCTATACAAGGAGGGATGAGTTGAAGAGATTCTAGCCTTGACTGGATTTGTTAGAAGACAATTTCTTTCAAACCATTAGAAGTAGGATTTTTCCTCTAATAAAGGTATAGAGCACAAATATAAGTGTAGTTATGAAATGTTTTCAGAGAAAGTTAAGGATAAGCATATAGGTATATAGAAAAGTTTGGGAAAGCAAAATCTAACCAGTTTTGAATCTTCTACCTGTCTTCAAAAAACACATTTCTGCTTCCTTTTAAAATTAGCAGTTTCTTTGACACAATAATGTGAAGAAAGTACAAAGCAGAAATTCTTCAGTTTCTGTATGAATTAGGGCTAAGATCTCTGACATTGCACCAAGGCTGTTTTAGAGGATATTGGGTGCCTTCTGGGTGTTATGCCGTAGACACACCAGGCTATTTTAAACTTATGAAGTATTGGTGTCTCAATCATTTAAGGAATATAAAAGCAAAAATATTTATTGGCCACAGCTTAACACAACATAATACTTTTTAAACAAATGAACTGATTTGTAAAACTGAAATTAAATGTTAGATTTGGGAGTCATTAATATAATAATATAATTTTCAAAGAGTCAAATTAGTTAAAAATATAAGGTTAAGACTATTATTTTATAATATAGCCCCTCCACTTGTTGGTATGATCACTCAAAAATTATTCTAGGTCTATTGCTACTTACTCATTAGATATTTTAGAACATTCTAGTACAGTGGTTTCAAAATTTAACTGATTATAGGTATTGCTGTTTTTTTTTTCTTTCTAATTTCAAATAAAATGTTTTGTATTAAAAAAAAAATACACACTCTCCCATCATACCAATAATAATTGTGACTCAGTGGGTTGTGGGGTGGGAGTGGAAATAATGTGTTTTTTAAAATTTCCTAGGAGAGGCCAATAGCCAGATTTCAGAGGTGTTGTTCTAATCTGTGTCTGATGTTCATGTGGGTAAAACATATGTAGATTCCACCTCCCTTCTCAACTTAGTCTATTTCATTTAGGGAAATATTCACAAGAAGTGAACATTAAAACCTATTAATTTCTCCATAACTGAATTACATGTTGGGCTCCTGAAGGTATCTCCAACAGCAGGAAGTCCTTTGAGATCATCAGTATAAACTGGGACCAGGTAGTCAGCCAGCGGCACCATCTGATTGTAGGTAAATTGTGTTAGACAAAAATAATTTGGTCAGCTAGACTTTCATTAATTTTGATTAAAAGTGGAAGTGCAAACCCACCCAATATGGCTCTGCTTCTGACTTAATCACCTTGGAGAAAATGTGATGAAGAGAAACAAGAAATTTAATAAAAACAAGTACCAGACGCTAAAGAAAAATGCATGATTCTTGGAAAACACAAATCTTGAGACACTTTCTCCCATGTAATTTACATTTTTATCTAAAAACTATGTTGAACTATGTGTGAAAGGAAAAAGTAAAAGTATTGCTGCTCCAATCATTTCGAAGACTTGCTCATGAGGGCAATTTGCTAGGATTTAAAAATTTGTTCTGCCCACATCCACTTGCTTCAGTATTAGCAGCGACCACCCTGCTTTGTGTAACCAAAGTGGCCAACCATGGAATAGAATAAGGGAAACAACAGACTTCCAAGCTTTTTCTGCCCCCACATTGCAGCTTTAGGAATAGCTGAATGGACTGAGAAGGAAAAAAAGAAAAGAAAAAAAATAGCAACTATTACTCAAAAATTACTTTGGTGATATCCTTCATTTCTATTATATTATAATACTGTCAGTTCCAATCCTGATAGAGTTAATTTATGGAAAATACAGCTAAAAACTAAAATTTTGGTAGGGCCTAAAATCCAGGAATTTGAAGTACAGCCAGTTCAACATTGAATTTACAGAGGATTCACTCGAGGCAGAAGCCTGGGTGAAGTGGTGGAGGCTGCCACGCACTGCAGGGAGGCGAGGCTCAGAACAGCAATGCCCCACGTGAGACCTCTTAGGAAGTTTGGGACGGAAAGTGCACGTCTAGTACAGTTCTCTGCTCTTACCTGAAAGCTCTACCCTAAGTGGTAGCTATGCTTCTCTGCCTGTGGCCAGGAGGTGAAACACCACGCTGCTTTCATCTCTAGCTGATGCTCAGTCTCACAGTTCTTCCTGGTTGCAATGTGAGCCTCTGCTGAAATGTATGTAGCACAGTGAGGGCAGAGCTCAAGTGGTCAGTGGGATGAGACCCATCTCTCTCATATGGCCCCTGATTTGTGTAAGTCAAAGCAGAAAGGCCCAGAAGAGGGAGCAGGAGGGGAAACTGTGGCCCAGTTTGCAATCCCACTCAACATAATCAGTTTCAGCATTACCAGGGCTCGCTGCCAATCTTCAAAAGCATCCACGGTTCTTCTAAAAGAATCCCTGCTCAAAACACACTTTCAAATGCTCTCTGACAAAAATTGCCAGGTTAATTTGTTTGTACCACCTGTTAAGGCAGTCATATAAAGTTCTAGGAGTTTGTGGCAGTGAGCTAATTCTCCTGGATGCTGAGCCACATGGAACTGTGTAAGTTAGAGAGTGAACAAGAAATGGGCTCTACCTAATGCGAAGGCCGAGGGCACAGCCCTGCTAACAGGAACTGCCAATGAGCTTGACAGTGCTTCTGCCAGATGTGATTTTGGCTGGTATTCTTCACCACTAATATTTTCTTAGTAGTTTACACATATGTTCTCTATTGCTCCTTGTCCATTTCCCTCCCATTTAAAAGTTACATTCTAAAGTCAACTGTATAGTGCAAGTCATTCACCACACGGAGTTGAACCATTAATTAAATCTCCCCATGTACAGATAACTTCTCATGAGGAAAAAAAAAGTTCAGAAAAACATACTGTGATTCTACTGTTTCTTTTCTAATGGTGTAGCTAATATTTTTTTACCTTTTAAAATCTACTTGCTGGATACTTTATGCCAATCCATAAATCTATAGCTTCATTTGAAGAGTTAAAAAAAAAAAAAAGAAGGAAAGAAGAAATTATTTTCACCTTTTCTTCTATCAGCACTAATCCTCTTAAAAGTGCCCTTTCAATCAAGCGGTCCAAGAGAAGCTCGATTTTCTCAGCAAATAGAATGCTGAAATGTACCATTTAAAAGGGTGACTACTGTGAGTGAAAAAGAAAAATAACGGCATGACCAGTGGGTACACGCGGGCCAGGAGCACACAGAGCCCACGTCTTTATTGGGCCAGAAAAATGCGTGCCTTCCTGGCCAACTGAAAAGCCAAGGAAATGGCAGGTGTTTGGTGGGGACAAGTACTGGAAATATTTTTATTGCAAAGTGACTGGAACTCAGACAGAGGTTGAACACTTAGCAGGCAGGCAGCCAGGGTTTAGAGAAAACGGACCGAGATTATCACCAGTGGGTGCCTCCAGCCTTGACAACAACGACAATGACAGTTTTAAAATAGTTTGATGAATTCAGATGACTCTGGAAAGTTTTATCTTAAAAAAAAAAAGTGTCCCCTAAGAAAAACAACTGGAGAAATACATCATCAGAATGGTATAGCAATGCAGAAACTGCCTATTGATTGCCCAAAGAAAACAGAATCAATTTTTCTTGGAAGATTGGAGAGAAATATTGAATAGACCCAGCTTCATTTAATACCCACAGAGTTCATGCGGAAATGGAATGAGGAAGACTGGGGATGGTGAATAAGAAAAGAGAAGGAGCACAAACTGGTCCTTTCCTGTGTCCCTGGAAGGTCACAGCTCGCTTTTTATAGCACAACGTGAAGCACCAGGTTGCCGCGGGGTTTCAGACATGGCTCTCCTCCAAAAGTCTCTCTCTAATATTGTTTGCAAAATGTATACTGCAGGCAGGTTTATGCACACTGTTAAAGGATAGATATTCTCTTTTGATTCATGGCAAAGTTTTATTATTTTGGTACAGTTGCTAAACGAAATGAAGCTTGAATGTGAGCTGTTCATTCTCCATTATATCTATAATAGCATTGCATTTATTTAGAAGCAAGGAGGTTTCTGATTTCAAATCAGAAAATCCCAGGGCCATATACGATTTGGATCATTTTCTTGGCCTTATCCAGGCCTTCTGGAAGTTTCACCTCTATAATTTTAAGCTAATATGTTTAGTCTTTCTGTGGTTTAAAAAAAAACACACTGTATGTAACCTCTATAAAGAGCTAAGGCAGGATACTGGTTGAGAGAGCAGATTCTAGGGTCAAATCTCCTGAGTCTGGGTTGTGATTCTATCACTTACTGTCCTTGAGACCTTGAGCAAGTTCCGCCTCAGTTACCCCGTCAGTAAAATGAAGATAAGGCTAGGTCCTGCCTTGTCAGGGTGCGGTGATGATTACATGAGGTACTGCATGTAAATCACGTGGCACAGGGCTGGCATTTAGAAAGGAAAATCAGCCCTTACGGTTGGCAGACAGGTAAGCCAACACCCTAGAGCTTACTGTTGGCAGGGCTGAGCGTATTCCTCCACATCCTCGTTTTGTCTCCGCCTGCCTTCCCCTAGCTTTCCCGGCCTCCCCCAGGGTTTCTCTGTTTCCTATGTGGTAATCCTCAAATGAGCCCAGAAGATTCTGGTCAGCGTCGGACTTTTTAAAAAGAATTACCTGCTTTATTCTGTTACCACACATTAAGCATCTCTTCACCTGAGTTCTTGGAGGATTAATGCCCACAAATCTGAACTGGCAGAAAAGGAGAGAATGGACACAAAAGGCAAGAAATGGACTGATTGAGGAGCTGGAGGTAGAGGGACAAAACAAAATAAAACAAAACAAAACAAACGGAAAGACTTGTGAAAGCAGGTGAGCGGGTAGGTGATCCAGCTGCTCTTCGCCACAGGAACAATGTGTTTCCTAATATTGATCTCACTGCAGCACTGGTCCCCCGAGATGATTAGCAAATAAATGGTTTCTTCGTTAAAAAAAAAAAAAAAAAGTGTGCTCCAAGTATTTCATACCACGTTTCCCTCCAGGAGTCTCAGTGTCCATGAACATGTTGAAGATTCTGAGAAGTACTGCAGTAAAGAAACCCTCTTTGTTTTGTTTATTGTGGTTACTACTGATTAATACCATTTGGAGACTCTTCCCACTGTTTTTAACTGTGAAACAAGAATACCCACAAGTAAAGAACAAATGTCAGGGTAACTCATAAACCTTGATAACACTGATGAGAAGAAAAGTAGGACTAACCAACATTTAATGAGGGCCTATTATGTGTGCCAGGAGTGTGCTGACTGCTTGGGAAATATTGGCTCTTTCTCAGGAAAGTTAAGGTAATGCTTTTTAGTGGGAAGAATGTTTGCAAAGTGCTTTATGAAAGAACATCATGGTACATACTAGCTGTCCTTAAGTGGGGACAAAATAACTTTAAATAAAGAAGGATCTTGAGAACTCACACAGCCTCTCTTCATGCCTAAGAGTATTGCTTTTGCATTCACTGAGAACCTGGGAGATTTTGGAGGATTTCTCTACTCTCACTGCCCTGGAATGTAGCATTATATACACACCTGTGAACTAGTGCTGATTCTGCTTCTTGTATATGTAATCTTGAGCAACACACTCCTCTGAGCCTATGTAAATACTAGAAAAAACAATAACATCTAACTGAAGTTTGTAAGGTTTATACATACAAGGCACAGGTTTATAACAGATGCTAAAAAAATGCCAATCTCTTAATCTACTATCCATATTCTTTTTTAATGTCAACTCTTTTTAAAATTTTTAATTTTTTTTATTGATTTCAGAAAGAGGAAGAGATAAAAACATCAATGATGAAAGAGAAACATTGATTGGCTGCCTCCAGCATACCCTCTACTGGAGATCAAGCACACAACCCAGGCATGTGCCTTAACTGAGAATCAAACTGGTGACCTCTTGGTGCATGGGTCAATGCTCAACCACTGAGCCACACTGGCTGGGTTCTACTGTCCTTACTTTTGAATCCATTGATCAAAATATCGTTCTCTTGCACAAATACTGGAATAAGTTCTTTGGAGTCGATAAAATCTTATGTACTCTATATCTTCAAGACCCACTAATTGTCATTTAATTATTACCAGATTGTCTCTGTGTGTATGTTTGTAGGACCAACATATATATATATATATATATATATATATATATATATATATATATATATATATAAATACATATGACATATATATAACATACATATGATATATACTTAGCAATGTAAGTATATAAAAATTATATAAAATAGCAATTTATGTATTTACCGTTAAAGGAAAGAGCTACGTTTTATACTTCATTTATATTCCCCAAGACATCTCTTCTAGCCTAGTGCTAGGTACATAGTATTTGGTATGTCTTGTGAAATGAATGAATGGAAATAGTAGTGGTAAACTGTAGTAAAATTATACTTATTTTATCCAATATAATAAATGTAACTTAATAATAGAATATTTTGCACTAGGGAATAAGCCAGGATGGAGTCACACTGCCATTTTGAAATTTGATGCTAAGTTTCTGATGCCTTACAAACAACCTGTGCTGGCACTGGATCTCAGCTAAGATGGAAGGCAGACAATTCACAGATGAGAATGGATCTGGCTTCAGTTCTTGGCAAGAAATTTGAATCTCCCTTCAAATAA